>NC_090371.1:68806031-69406031 GCF_036365525.1 Heterodontus francisci
GTTGTACTTCAATAATGAAGCTTTGGAAGAATATTAACTGTGTCAGCCATGTCTCCAAACTACCTCCTTCGTTAGGAATATACCTGAAGTCCCAGTGAATGTTACCATAAGCCCGAACCTTTTGGGTACATGGTCCTTGCAGTCTCAAACTGGGATCTTCACTGCTTTGAAAATCCAGCCCAAGGTTTCAAATCTGTTCTGACGAAAGGTCGTTGAACTGAAATGTTAACTAGATTTTTCTCTCCACAGATGTTTCCCGACCTTCTAAGTATTTCCAGCATTTTCTGTTTTTATTTCAGATTTGCAAGGCCAGATTTTCAAAGTTGGGTCAGGAAACTGACATCCGGTGAATTCCAGGCCCTGACCCTGTCCTTGAGCTGCATTGCTCTTACAATGCTATTTTTAAATGTAAATGCCCTAAATGGGAAGGAGGGGAGCTTGGCACCCAATTAGAGATGCCGAGCACCTCCAGAAGGCAGGAGCTGCCTGCCTGGTGCTAGCAGCAACGGCAGGTGGCAGCCATATTGGGGGGTGGTACTGCCTTGCCGAAGAGAGCAGGCATCTCCTTCCAGGGCCAGCAGCGTCCCCGGGGATGGAAGTGGCCATGCAGGCGAGATGTCAATCGAGCGCTCCAACTGGCACAAGTAGGTCAAGGAAAGATCAGCTTAAACTAAATGGAAATAAAGTTTCTGATGTCCCCGCAGCAAACCCGACTGCTGTGCAATAACATGCACCAGACTGCTTCGGTTTGCCGAATTAAAGATTGAAAATTCTAATCGTGACCTCATAGGTCCTTTAACAAGCTCCTTAAGGAGCTTAAGGGCCATAATTGGTGGCAAGTGCATTTTCCATTCCCTCCCTCCGCCAGCCCTTTGAAAATTCAAAACTCTCCCGGAGGCGTCAGGATTCCGAGACGTCCTCCGGGACTGTGATTTTCAAATTCCTGTCTGTACCAGGTCCTGACCCCACAGCTCTTTGAAAATTCGGCTCCCAGAATCTGCAGTATTTTGCTTTTGTATTGGAGTTGCATATTCATTGTTTTATGTTGCAAGTAGGAGGAAATAGATGCAACTCACTGAAAAAACTACAGCTGTTCTTTTATATATCCAATGTTACAGACCATTTTCTTTGCTTACAAGGTGCTATTCAGTCCAATTTCTGTAAAAACAGGAGGATGCACATGATAACATGTGCAGGATCATGGCATACAGTAAGCATTATTGGGTCATGCTACTGTCTAACTAGATATTAAGCAATAAAGGTACGCTCCAGATTGTAGAGGAAATGTACAGATGTGACTGATGATGCTGAACGCAAGATAATATCTACTGTAGACCTGCAGATTTTGTAAGACGTGTAAATTTGTATAGGGGTGATTATTGATGTCAAAGAATGCTGCAGTATTAACTGGCAGGCTCTCAATAATTGTTGTGTATGCTGTATAATTTTGATCTACAGCAAGGTGTTTCCTAAGATGTAGGTAAACCAGGAGTGGTACCACATAATCAAACAGCCAGAGAAAGAGGCCCAAGAAAGTCGAGGAGCAAAAGGCATTCATATTTGGCAACTGCTAATCAATAATACTTCCTGCAGTTATTAAATGAAGAAAAACATCTCTATTGTGGCTTCACAGTGGAATGAACACCTTCCCTTTATCACAGCTACCAACACATGCCAATCCTGCATATTATGCCAATCACAGCTCACTAACTAACTTCTCTACCATGACCCAACTATGAATAGTTCTAATTATCACCACAGCACTATTTATTACATTGGGCTCTAATCTGCACTGACATTATCCACAAAGCCTTGATCCATCCTTTACAAGGGAACCCACATCAGGGAATGCAGGGTCAGGTCCAGAAATAGGGGGCTGGAATTTTACTGGGCCCCTGAGAGTGAGTTCAGCAGCGGGAGTGGAGCCATAAAATGCGGTTGGGTTGCGTTCGCCTGGAAGTCCGACGTCGTGACTTCGGTTCTACATTTTAAATGCAGAGGGAATCACGGAGGGTGGACTTCTCACCACGACAAGGCAGGACATCAAATTAAGGTAGGTAAACAGCAATTAACTCAAATTTAATGGTGCTTTTAGAATTTTATGAATGGCGCACAGGAACCATGGGACATCAGAGCCCCACCTGATTGAAGGAGGCAGCAGTGAGGTGAGAGTTCGTGCTGCCTCTGCCAGGCAGTCATTTTGAGAGCCAGCATGCTGTGGAAGCAAGATGGGGAATGGAGATGATGGCAGAAGCGGGGTGAAGGTGGCAGCACTAACAGGAGTGGCCATGTGAAAGGTGCCAGCACTAACAGTGGTGGTGGGGTGGGGTGGGGGGGGTGCCATAGAAGGTGGCAGCAGTAACGGAGGAGCCATGTGAAGGTGGCAGCACGAACCTGGGTGGGGGCGGGAGGGGGAATGCGTGTGAAAGTGGCAGCACTAAAGGGGGTGGCCATGTGTTGATGGCAGCACTAATGGAGGGTCATGTGAATGTGGGAGCACTAACCGAGGATGGGGGGGGGGGGCATGTGAAGGTGGCAGCACTAATGGGGGTGGCCCATGTGAAGATGGCAGCACTAATGGAGGGGTGGCGTGTGAAGGTGGTAGCACTAATGGAGGGTGGCGTGTGAAGGTGGTAGCACTAATGGGGAGAGGGGCAGGGTACAAGGGTGATAGAGGAGCAGTGGCATTAGCTCCCAAGGGGTTAGCCGGGAAAAGGTCGTGGGGGAAGGTGGTCTGTAAAGAACGCGCAGGATGAGGAGACCACCCATCTGCCATGGGCACAGTCTTCTTGGCCCCCCATGAGGAGAAGGAGCAGTGTAGAGGGAGGGAGGACAGGGCACCGGAGGCACTCTTGGAGTGCTTGGAGCGGCAAGAGGGCCAGCCTCCGGGTGGGCGCACCAGGGAAGGGTGCAGAGAGGTGCACCAACAGTCTTGTGCGCAAAGAAGATCCTATCTCCAGAAGACAGTCCATTGTCCATGACTCATCTATCTGCTGATGTCTGGGCGGTAGTGTCAGTGCAGACTGAGGCTCTCCAGGGAGGTGGTGACCAATTTATCTGCCATTCTGAAAGATGCGCTGAGACCCATGGGGTTTGGTGGACAGCCAATGCCAGTCACCCTGAAGATCACATGCCTCTGGATCTTTCCAGGAATCCACTGGGGACATGTGTGGGATCTCCCAGCTTGTGGCCTATCGGTGCATCAAGGAGATGACCAATGGCATGATCAAGAGGGCGACTATGTGCACGAGCGAAACAACCTGGGCAGTCAGATGAGGAGGTCCATCGGCTTCGGGGCCATCATTGGATTCCCCCAGTGCAAGGTGTGATTCACTGCACCCATGTGGCAATCCAGGCTCCCAAAGACCAGCCAGTGAACTTCATTGACAGGAAGGGCACCCAGCAGAGATGGCAGCACAGTGATATACCATCAGTAGGGTGTTACCTTGGGAGTCCTCAACATTGACTCCAGACCCCATGAAGTCTCATGGCATCAGGTAAAACATGGGCAAGGAAACTCCTGCTGATTACCACCTGCCACCCCCTTACAGCTGATGAATCAGTACTCCTCCATATTGAACAGCACTTGGAGAAAGCACTGAGGGTGGCACTTTCACAGAACGTACTCTGGGTGGGGGACTCCAATGTCCATCACCAAGAGTGGCTCGATAGCACCACTACTGACTGAGCTAGCAGAGTCCTAAAGGACATAGCTGCTAGACTATCTGTGGCAGGTGGTGAAGGAACCAACATGAGGGAAAAATATACTTGACCTAGTCCTTACCATTCTGCCTGCCACAGATGCATCTGTCCTATTGGTAGGAGTGACCATCGCACAGTCCTTGTGGAGACAAAGTCCTGTCTTCACATTGAGGATACCGTCCATCATGTTGTGTGGCACTACCACCGTGCTAAATGGAATAGATTTCGAACAGATCCAGCAATTGCACAACTGGGCATCCACGAGGGGCTGTGGGCCATCAGCAGCAGCAGAATTGTACTCTACCACAATCTGTAACCTCATGGCCCGGCATATCCCCCACTCTACCATTAACATCAAGCTGGAAGACCAACTCTGGTTCAATGAAGAGTGCAGGAGGGCATGCCAGGAGCAGCATCAGGCATACCTCAAAATGAGGTGTCAACCTGGGTGAAGCTACAACACAGGACAACTTGCAAGCCAAACTGTGTAAGCAGCATGCAATAGACAGAGCTAAGCGATCTCATAATCAACGGATCAAATCTAAGCTCCGCAGTCCTGCCACATACAGATGTGAATGGTGGTGGACAATTAAACAACTAACTGGAGGAGGTGGCTCCACAAATATCCCCACCCTCAATGATAGGGGAGCCCAGCACTTCAGTGCGAAGGATAAGGCTGAAGCATTTGCAACGATCTTCAGCCAGAAGTGCCAAGTGGATGATCCATCTCGACCTCCTCCTGAAGTCCCCAGCATTACAGATGCCAGTTTTCAGCCAATTCGATTCACTCCGCATGATATCAAGCAACAACTGAAGGCATTGGATACTGCAAAGGCTATGGGCCCTGACAATATTCCAGCAATAGTACTGAAGACCTGTGCTCCAGAACTTGCCGTGCCCCTAGCCAAGCTGTTCCAGTACAGCTACAGCACTGGCATCTACCCTGCAATGTGGAAAATTAGCCCAGGTATGTCCAGTACACAAAAAGCAGGACAAGCCGACCCGGCCAATTACCACCCCATCGGTCTACTGTTAATCATCAGTAAAGTGATGGAAGGTGTCGTCAACAGTGCAATCAAGCGGCACTTGCTTAGCAATAACCTGCTCAGTGATGCTCAGTTTGGGTTCCACCAGGGCCACTCAGCACCTGACCTCATTACAGTAATATAAAGCAAAATACTGCAGATGCTGGAAATCTGAAATAAAAACAAGGAATGCTGGAAATACTCAGCAGATCTGGCAGCATCTGGAGAGAGAAGGTCAGTTTCAGGTCAGTGACTGGCAGAGGCTAGAAATGTAATAGGTTTTAAGCAAGTAAAGCGGGGGTGGGGCAAGAGATAACAAAAGAGGTGTTGATAGGCCAAGGTCACAGAGAATAACTGACCAGAAGGTCATGGAGCAAAGGCAAACGGTATGTTAATGGTGTGTTGAAAGACAAAGCGTTAGTACAGAGAGGGTGTTAAATGACAGAAAACTGAAGAGCCTGGCCCCAAGCACAATCATGAAAAAAACTGTGGGCAGGCACAGTAGAAACAAACTAAACAAACTAGAATAAAAGAAACACAGAAAAATAAGAAAGAAAAAGGAAAAAAATAACTAAAAATAAAAATAAAAAGGAAGGCCCATCTTGCTCTGAAACGATTGAACTCAATGTTCAGTCCGGCAGACTGTAGTGTGCCTAATCTGTAAATGATGTGACGTTCTTCGAGCTTGCGTTGATGTTCACTGGAACACTGCAGCAATCCCAGGACAGAGATGTGAGCATGAGAGCAGAGGGGGAGTGTTGAAATGGCCAGCAACCAGAGGCTCGGGGTCATGCTTTCTTACTGAGCGGATGTATTCTGCAAAGCGGTCGCCCAGTCTGCGTTTGGTCTCCCCAATTAAAGGAGACCACATTGTGAGCAGCGAATACAGTATACTAAATTGAAAGATGCATAAGTAAATCACTGCTTCACCTGAAAGGCGTGTTTGGGGCCTTGGATAGTGAGGAGAGAGGAGGTAAATGGGCAAGTATTACACCTCCTGCGATTGCTGCCAGACCTGCTGAGTCCAGCATTTCTTGTTTTTATGACCTCATTACAGCCTTGGTTCAAACATGGACAAAAGAGCTGAACTCAAGAGGTGAGGTGAGAGTGACTGCCCTTAACATCAAGGCAGCATTTGACCAAGTATGCCATCAAGGAGCCCTAGCAAAATTGGAGTCAATGGGAATCATGGGGAAAATTCTCCACTGATTGGAGTCATATCTAGCACAAAGGAAGATGGTTGTGGTTGTTGGAGGTCAATCACCTCAGTCCCAGGACATCACTGCAGGAGTTCCTTAGGGTAGTGTCTTAGGCCCAACCATCTTCAGCTACTTCATCAGTGACCTTCCTTCAATCATAAGATCAGAAGTGGGGATGTTTACTGATGATTGCACAATGTTCAGCACCATTTGTGACTCCTCAGATACTGAAGCAGTCCATGTAGAAATGGAACAAAAATTGGACAATATCCAGGCTTTTGCTGATAAGTGGCAAGTGATTTTTGTGTCACACAAGTGCCAGGCAATGACCATCTCCAACAAGAGAATCTAACCATCTCCCCATAACATTCATCGAATCATAGAAAGTTTAGAAAGTTTAAGGCACAGAAAGAGGTCACTTGGCCCATTGTGTCTGTGCTGGGCAAAAAACGATCCACCCATTCTAATCCCACCTTCCAGCATTTGGTCCGTAGCTCTGCAGATTACGGCACTTGAGGTGCATATCCAGACTCCTTTTGAATGAGTTGAGGGTCTCTGCCTCAACTACCCTTTCAGGCAGTGAGCTCCAGACCCCCACCACCCTCTGGGTGAAAAAGTTTTTCCTCATCTCCCCTCTAATTTTTCTACCAATCACTCTAAATCTATGCCCCCTCGTCACTGACCTCTCTGCTAGGGTGAATAGATCCTTCACCTCCACTCTATCCAGGCCCCTCAAAATTTAGTACATTTCAATCAGATCTCCTCTCACCCTTCTCTGTTCCAAGGAGAACAACCCCAGCCTAGCCAATCTTTCCTCATAGCTGTTTTTTTCCAGTCCTGGCAATATCCTCATAAATCTACTCTGTACCCTCTCTAGTGCAATTGCATCCTTTTTGTAATGAGGTGACCAGAACTGCACACAATCCTCAAGTTGTGGCCTAACCAATGAGTTATACAGTTCCAGCATAACCTTCCTACTCCTATATTCTATACCTCGGCTAATAAAGGTAAGGATTCCATATGTCTTCTTAACCACCTTATCGACCTGTCCTGCTACCTTCAGGGATCTGTGGACATTCACTCCAAGGTCCCTCATTTCCCCTACACTTCTCGGTATTTTCCCATTAATCATGTATTCCTTTGCCTTGTTTGACCTCCCCAAATGCATCACCTCACACTTCTCCAGGTTGAATTCCATTTGCCACTTTTCTGCCCATCTGCCCAGACCGTCAATATTTTCCTGCAGCCTCCAGCTATCCTTGCTATCTACCATATGGCCAATCTTTGTGTCGTCTGCAAACTTCTTGATCATGCCCCCTACATTTACGTCCAAATCATTAATATATACCACAAAAACCAGGGGACCCAGTACTGAGCCCTGCGGAACGCCACTGGAAAAAGCCCTCCAGTCGCTAAAACAGCCATCAACAATTACCTTTTGTTTCCTGCCACTGAGCCAATTTTGTATACACCTTGCTGCATTTCCCTGGATCCCATGGGATTTTATTTTTTTACCAGTCTGCCATGTGGGACCTTGTCAAAAGCCTTGCTAAAATCCATGTAGACCACATCAACTGCACCACCCTCATCTATCTTCCCTATTACTTCTTCAAAAAATTTGATCAAGTTGGTCAAACAAGATCTTCCCTTAACAAATCCATGCTGGCTATCCTTGATTAAGCTGTTCCTTTTTAAGTGACAGTTTATCCTGTCTCTCAGAATAGATTCCAATAATTTGCCCACTACTGAGGTTAGACTGGCTGGCCTGTAATTATTCGGTCTATCCTTCGCTCCCTTTTTAAACAGAGGTACGTTAGCAGTTCTCCAATCCTCCATCACCACACCTGTATCCAGTGAGGACTGGAAAATAATGGTCAGACCTTCTACTATTTCCTCTCTTGCTTCGTTTAACAGCCTAGGGTACATTTCATTTGGCCCTGGTGATTTATCAACTTTCAAGGCTGCTAATTCCATTAATACTTCCTCTCTCCCATCACATCCAATAATTTACACTCCTCCTCAGCTACAATATCTGTATTGTCCCCCTCTTTTGTGAAGACAGACGCAAAGTATTCATGAAGAACCATACCAACCTCTTCCACCCCTACACATAGGTTACCTTTTTGGTCTTTTATGGGCCCCACTCTCTCCTTTATCCTTGTACTCTTAATGTATTGATAAAACATCTTTGGGTTCACTTTGATTTTGCTTGCCAATATTCTTTCATGCTCTCTCTTTGCTTTTCTCATTTCCTTTTTTATTTCACACCTCAACTTTCTACGCTCCTCTCGGCTTTCTGTAGTAGAGTTCTCAGTGTCGGCCATAAGCTTTCCTTTTCTGCTGTATCTTATCCTGTAAGCTCCTTGACATCCATAGGGCTCTAGGTTTGGCTGTGTCACCCTTTTTCTTTGTGGGAACATGTTTACTCTGAACCCCTTGAATCTCCCTTTTGAATGTCTCCCACTACTCTGACAGTGACCTTCAAGTAGCTGTTTCCAGTTCACTTTGGCTAAATCACTCCTCAGTTTAGTAAAATTGGCCTTGCCCCAATTGAGAACTCTAACTCCTGTTCTATCTCTGTCCTTTTCCATAATTATGTTAAATCTGACTGAATTATGATCATTATCACCAAAATGCTCTCCCACTGTCACTCCTTTCACCTGCCCATCTTCATTTCCTAAAACTAAGTCTAAAACTGCACCCTCTCTTATTGGACTTGTTACATACTTAGCAAAAAGGTTCTCCTGAACGCATCTCAAGAATTCTGCTGCCTCAATTCCTTTCACACTAAAACTATCCCAGTTAATATTGGGGTAGTGAAAATCCCCTAATATTACTGCCATATTGTTCTTGCACTTCTCAGAGATTTGCCTATATATCTGCTCTTCTATCTCCCTCTGACTATTTGGGGGTCGAGAGTACACTCCCAGCAGTGTGATTGCCCCTTTTTTGTTCCTTAGCTCAATCCATAAGGCCTCATTTGATGAACCTTCCAACATATCATCCCTCCTCACAGCTGTAATAGTTTCTTTGACCAAAATTGCCACTCCCCCTCCTTTCTTATCACCCTCCCTATCGCGTCCGAAAACCCTGTAACCAGGATCGTTGAACTGCCATTCCTGTCCCTCCCTAAGCCATGTTTCTGTAATAGCTATAATATCATGCTGCCACGTGGCTATCTGTGCCCTCAACTCATCTGCTTTATTTGCTATACTCCTTGCATTGAAATAGATACCCTTGAGCACTGACAAATTCTTTTTTCTTATTTTCTAACCTTTGTTTCCTCTGTCTTCCAGACTCATCCATTAATTTTCTGCCTTCCATTTTCATTTCTGATTTTGTCACAACTGAGTCTACTCTCAGGTCACCATCCCTCTGACAAATTAGTTTAAACATTCAATGGTATTACGATCGCTGAATCCTCACTATCAACATTCTGGGAGTTACCATTGACCAGAAACTGAACTGGGGTAGCCATATAAATACTGTGGCTACAAGAGGAGGTCAGAGGCCAGGAATCCTGCAGTGAGTAACTCACCTCCTGACTCCCCAAAAGCTGTCCACCATCTACAAAGCACAAGTCAAGAGTGTGTTGGAATACTCTCCACTTGCCTGGATGGGTGCAGCTCCAACAACACTCAAGAAGCTCGACACAATCCAGGATAAAGCAGCCCGCTTGATTTGCACCCCATTCACCACCTTCAACATTCACTCCCTCCACCACTGACACACAGTGGCAGCAGTGTGTACCATCTACAAGATGCACTGCTGCAACTCACCGAGGCTCGTTCAACCGCACCTTCCAAACCCGCGACCTCTACCACCTAGAAGGACAAGGGCAGCAGATGCATGGGAGCACCACCACCTGCAAGTTCCCCTCCAAGCCACACACCATCCTGACTTGGAACTATATCGCCATTCCTTCACTGTCGCTGGGTCAAAATCCTGGAACTCCCTTCCTAACAGCACTGTGGGTGTACCTACCCCACATGGATTGCAGTGATTCAAAAAGGCAGCTCACCACCACATTCTCAAGGGCAATTAGGGATGGCAATAAATGCTGGCCTGGCCAGTGACACCCACATCCCATGAACAAATAAAAATAAAAATTCCATTAGTGCACAACTAGTCTGCAACCATCAAAAGCGGATCCTTCTGGGATGCGCATGGTTCCCGGGAAGCAGCACGACGCCAACTTATTTCAGCAGTCGCTGTTGCCACGGCTTTTCCGCACCATCACCTCGTGCCTTCAGGGATGGATTCTTGGTGACAAGGGCTACCCACTGCAGACATGACTATTTACGCCTGTGAGGAACCCTCACACTGCAGCAGAGGAGAGCTACAATACCTGCCATGGGTCCACTCAAGTGACCATCCAGCAGGCCATTGATGAGATTCACAATCCTGGATCGATCCAGTGGAGCCCTTCAGTATGGCCCAGCGAAGGTCTTGGGCATCATGGTGGTCTGCTGTGCTCTGCACAATCTAGCAATGCTGATGGGGGAGGTCTTGCATAATTAGGACATCATCGATTGCGCTCCTCATTTGACGAGGAGGATGTGGAGGAGGCTGCTGTGCAAGCGGAAAAGGATGAGGAACCCCTTGCACCATAGGCAAGGGGAAATAAGGGGCACGCAATCTCATCCATACACGTTTTTTGTGACCCTGATGCCCTTTCACTGTCAATGCAACGGAGACTTACCTTAATGCGGACCTGCTGTCTCCTCCTTCACATCGCAGTCCATTGCCCAGGGCCCATGTTCACAGCACGCACTGAGGAGCCGACCAGACATGGCCTACTCCAAGACTAGCAGCCTATTGAGGGAGCAAAGCTGTAGATGACATCTAACAAAGCAACAAGAATGGAAAGGATGACTAACAGCAGTGACTCTGGCATTTATTGAGTGGCACAACATATTAAAGGCTTAGCATGGACAAAGTCTAAACACTTGTGAACCCCAAGTGCTTCAAGATGCTCTTCTTAACTTGCTTACATATGCTCCTATGAGGTGCCATCTCTGTGCTTGCAGCTGCTGTGAGGCAGACTGCTGATTGGGCTGCCCCATGGCTTGGGATGACGTGGCAGCTATTCTCTGGCTGCCTGAGGCCTGGAGGACCCTGGCATGCTGAAGGGCTCCTGCACAGATGCATTGTTGTCACAGCTACTGGAGGTACTGGGGTCACTGACAGAGGGGCTAAAGAGCCACTGTCAACACTCAGAGCACCCTCGGAGGAGCCCCCACATGTGGAAGGCATCTGATCCTCCTCCTGTGCAAGGCACATGTTCTTCTTAACGTGCTTACCCTGCTGATCTGAGAAGTACAAGGACCTGGTGGAGACTCCAGGCACCTCGTCCCACTTTGCCTTGCCACTGCAGCGTAGAGCTTATGGACAAGGCAATGGCATGAAAATCTGTGTACATCTCCTGCATCCACTGAGTGGTCTGCTGAAGCTGGCTCTCCAAGAGGATAGCCAGCCTCCCAATGGAGGAAGCCAGGTGTGCACATGCCTGAGACATGGTAGCATTCATGGCTTGGATGGAATCCTCCATCGTCCGCGCTTGGGAGCGCATAGCCTCTAGACGTTCCATTATTTCTTGTTGTAGCTCCTGCAGATGCCATGTTGCCGACGACTCCAGAGGCTCATTGTCAGCTTGGGGCTTAGCATGGGCCTGACCCCCCCACCCCTACAGTGCTCCAACTGTCACAACCTCCGTCAGCTGCTTGGGTGCATCTGTGCTGTGCTCACCAGCTTGTGACTCTGGACCTAGTCACAAACACATATCCGCCGACGTAAGAGTATCTGCGCTGGTGAAGGCTTCTGGGGAATGGTGTGATGGTGCACCCTCTGAGGATCCCTCCTCCTCCTCAGAGGTGGATGGATGGCGCCCTCTCTCTCCAGCTGCAGGATTACGGAGACCTGCGTGAGAGAGCACAACATTTAGGGTAAAGGGCTTCACATCCCTTCATCTAAACCATGCGTGATGTGGAGCTCCATGTGTCCAGTGGTGGGCATATGAGCACTATGCCTCATGTGTCGTCCTCATGCCCCTGCACTCATTCACTCACTCTCCTGTGATGACACTCCTGTTTTGCCATCAGCAATCGCTCGACCGCCATGAGACCCGGTCAGTTCCAGGGCCTCCTCCTCTTCCGAGGTCAGGATATGCAAGTCTGGGAGGCCTCCACTGGTCTTGGCCCATTTCTCTTGCAAGCAGAAAAAGGCAGACTGTTAGTTTCCCCTCGAAAACTAGCACAAGTCGGGCAAAATGGTGGCGTAGTGATAATGTTACTAATCTACTAATTTAGAGGTTGAGCCGAATGACCTTGGGACAGGAGTTCAAATCCTACCCTGGTAGCTGCTGGAATTTAAACTCAATTAATTGCCAATGAAAAAAAATTTAATATAAAAAGAAGTCTCAGTAATGATACCATGAAACTATCATGAACTGTTGTAAAAAGAAAAACCCATCTGGTTCGCTAATGTCTTTTAGGGAAGGAAATCTGCTGTCCTTACCTGGTCTGTGACTCCAGACCCACAGCAATGTGGTTGACTCTTAACTGCCTGCTGAAACGGCCTAGCAAGCCATTCAGTTGTCAAGGACAATTAGGGATGGGCAACAAATGCTGGCCTTGCCAGCGATTCCCACCTCCCATGAAAGAATTTAAAAAAACACTTATGCTGGTGGTGACCATTTGGCCCATGTTGGGAGAATCACGGATGCCTCCTCCATACGGCCACTTTCGAGACACATTGTGGGTGTCAGCAAAGGCAGACGGCCATCTCTCACCAAGATGCAGGCAACCATTTGAGAGGATCTGTTGCTGCCTGACTCCCTTGCCACTGACTGGGTGGTCACTCTCTCCCACCTAGCACACCCTCTCCAGTATCCAGATGCAAGCCCCAAACAGGAAAGTGGTATGGAAAACTCACTTTGGTGGAGCGAACGAGGTCATTGACCCATTTGTGGCTCTGCACCCATGTTTGGGGGGTGGTTCATGGCTGCTGACCTCCTCTGCAATCTCCATCCAGGCTTGACTGGTCAGGCAGGCCAGTCTCCTCTTCCTGTGCCTTGGGAAGAGGATCTCCCACCTTGCCCCTGCAGTCTGGAGTGGAACCTGCAGGGAAGCATCACTAAACTGTAGAAGCACCCAGGGTCTTCCCTCTGCCATGTTTGCAGCAGGTTCCCGATCAGCTCCATCGGGGTCTCTTGCAACGTAAGTCAGGAGGCGAGTCTTCTACATTGTAGGTCGGGAAGAGGGTCTTCTGCACTGTAGGTTGGGAGGAAGGGTCTTCTGCACTGTAAGTCGGGAGGAGGGTCTTCTACAATATAGGTAGGATAGGCGGTGGCGTAGTGATATTATCACTGGACTAGTAACCCAGAGACCCAGGGTATTTCTCTGGGGACATGGGTTTGCATCCCACCACAGCAGAAGGTGCAATTTGAATTTCATTAATAAATCTGGAATTAAAAGCTAGTCTAATGATGGCCATGAAACCATTGTCGATTGTTGTAAAAACCCATCTGGTTCACTAATGTCCTTTAGGGAAGCAAATCTGCTGTCCTTACCTGGTCTGGCCGACATGTCACTCCAGACACCCAGCAACTCTTACATGCCCTCTGAAATGGTCCAGCAAGCCACTCGGTTGTACCTAACTGCTATGAAGTTAATAAAAAGGAATGAAACCGGACGGACCACCCGGCATCGACCTAGGCACCGGAAAGGACAACGGCAAACCCAGCTCTGTCGACCCTGCAATGTCCTCCTTACTAACATATGGGGGCTTGTGCCAAAGTTGGGAGAGCTGTCCCACAGACTAGTCAAGCAACAGCCTGACATAGTCAAACTCACAGAATCATACCTTACAGACAATGTCCCAGACACTGCAATCACTATCCCTGGGTATGTCCTGTCCCACCGGCAGGACAGACCCACCAGAGGTGGTGGCACAGTGGTATACAGTAGGGAGAGAGTTGCCCTGGGAGTCCTCAACATCGACTCCGGACCCCATGAAGTCTCATGGCATCAGGTCAAACATGGGCAAGATAACCTCCTACTGATTACCACCTACCGCCCTCCCTCAGCTGATGAGTCAGTACTCCACCATGTTGAACACCATTTGGAGGAAGCACTGAGGGTGGCAAGGGCACAAAATGTACTCTGGGTGAGGGACGTCAATGTCCATCACCAAGAGTGGCTCAGTAGCACCACTACTGACCGAGCTGGCTGAGTCCCAAAGGACATAGCTGCTAGACTGGGTCTGTGGCAGGTGATGGGGGAACCAACACGAGGGAAAAACATACTTGACCTCGTCCTCACCAATCTGCCTGCTGCAGATGCTTCTGTCCATGACTGTATTGGTAGGAGTGACCACCGCACAGTCCTTGTGGAGACGAAGTCCCGCCTTCACATTGAGGATACCATCCATCGTGTTATGTGGCACTATCACCGTGCTAAATGGGATAGATTTCGAACAGATCTAGCAATGCAAAAATGGGCATCCGTGAGGCGCTGTGGACCATCAGCAGCAGCAGAATTATACTCAACCACAATCTGTAACCTCATGGCCCGGCATATCCCCCACTCTACCATTACCATCAAGCCAGGAGACCAACCCTGGTTCAAAGAAGAGTGCAGGAGGGCATGCCAGGAGCAGCACCAGGCATACCTCAAAATGAAGTGCAAACCTGGTGAAGCTACAACACAGGAATATCTGCGTGCCAAAATGTGTAAGCAGCAAGCGATGGACAGAGCTAAGCGATCCCATAACCAACGGATCAGATCTAAGCTCTGCAGTCCTGCCACATCCAGCCGTGAATGGTGATGGACAATTAAACAACTAACTGGAGGAGGTGGCTCCACAAATATCCCCATTCTCAATGATGGGGTAGCCCAGTACATCAGTGCGAAAGATAAGGCTGAAGCATTTGCAACAATTTTTAGCCAGAAGTGCCGAGTTGATGATCCATCTCGGCCTCCTCCTGAAGTCCCCAGCATCACAGATGGCAGACTTCAGCCAATTCGATTCACTCCACGTGATATCAAGAAACGACTGGAGGCACTGGATACTGCAAAAGCTACGGGCCCTGACAATATTCGGCAATAGTACTGAAGACCTGTGCTCCAGAACATGCCGCGCCATTAGCCAAGCTGTTCCAGTACAGCTACAACACTGCCATCTATCCTGCAATGTGGAAAATTGCCCAGATATGTCCTGTACACAAAAAGCAGGACAAATCCAACCCGGCCAATTACCAGCCCATCAGCCTACTCTCTATCATCAATAAAGTGATGGAAGGTGTCATCAACAGTGCCATCAAGCAGCACTTGCTTAGCAATAACCTGCTCAGTGATGCTCAGTTTGGGTTCCGCCAGGGCCACTCAGCTCCTGACCTCATTACAGCTTTGGTTCAAACATAGACAAAAGGCTGAACTCAAGAGGTGAGGTGGGAGTCACTGCCCTTGACATCAAGGCAGCATTTGACCGAGTATGGCATCAAGGAGCCGTCGCAAAATTGAAGTCAATGGAAATCAGGGGGAAAACCCTCCGCTGGCTGGAGTCATACCTAGCACAAAGGAAGATGGTTGTGGTTGTTGGAGGTCAATCATCTGAGTTCCAGGACATCACTGCAGGAGTTCCTCGGGGTAGTGTCCTAGGCCCAACCATCTTCAGCTGCTTCATCAATGACCTTCCTTCAATCAGAAGATCAGAAGTGGGGATGTTCGCGGATGATTGTACAATGTTCAGCACCATTCGTGACTCCTCAGATACTGAAACAGTCCATGTAGAAATGCAGCAAGACCTGCACAATATCCAGGCTTGGGCTGATAAGTGGCAAGTAACATTTGCGCCATACAAGTGCCAGGCAATGACCATCTCCAACAAGAGAGAATCTAACCGTCTCCCCTTGACATTCAACAGCATTACCATTGCTGCAACCCCCACTATCAACATCCTAGGGGCTACCATTGATCAGAAACTGAACTGGAGTAGCCATATAAATACCATGGTTACAAGAACAGGTCAGAGGCTGGGAATCCTGAGGCGAGTAACTCACCTCCTGACTCCCCAAAGCCTGTCCACCATCTACAAGGCACAAGTCAGGAGTGTGATGGAATACTCTCCACTTGCCTGGATGGGTGCAGCTCCAACAACACTCCAGAAGCTCGATACCATCCAGCACAAAGCAGCCCGATTGGCACACCATCCACTAACATTCACTCCCTCCACCACCGATGCACAGTGGCAGCAGTGTGTACCATCTACAAAATGCACTGCAGCAATGCACCAAGGCTCCTTAGACAGCACCTTCCAAATCCGCGACCTCTACCAACTAGAAGGACAAGGGCAGCAAATGCATGGGAACACCACCACCTGCAAGTTCCCCTCCAAGTCACACACCATCCTGACTTGGAACTATATTGCCATTCCTTCACTGTCGCTGGGTCAAAATCCTGGAACTCCCTTCCTCACAGCACTGTGGGTATACCTACCCCAAACGGACTGCTGCGGTTCAAGAAGGCAGCTCACCACCACCTTCTCAAGGGCACTTACGGATGGGCAATAATTGCTGGCCTGGCTAGCGTCACCCACATCCCATGAATGAATAAAAAAAAAAGGTCGGGAAGAGGCTCTTCTGCACTGTCGGTCAGGAGGAAGGTCGTCTGCACTGTAGGTCAGGAGGAGGGGTCTTTGGCACTGTAGGTCGAGAGGAGGGGTCTTCTGCAGTGTTGATCAGGAGGAGGGGTCTTCTTCAGTGTAGGTCACGAGGAGGGGTCTTCTGCACTGTAGGTCGAGAGGAGCGGTCTTCTGCAGTGTAGGTCGGGAGGAGGGGGTCTTCTGCACTGTTTGTCAGGCAAGTGTTTCAAACAAGGCAGCAATGAATGCAGGGCTGGCAGCCCTTTAAATATGATGCCAGCACCTGCCTTTGAGTCAGCTGATACCGTATCAGCACCTCATTGTCCATCTCCATTCTTTAATTGGACCGGCCATGCGCCTCCCTTAAGTTAATTGCCTGTCCACCGCATAATTGTATTTGGCTGGCCGCGTGATGTTCGTATGGCAGCAGCATCCGCTTCCGGTGCCACTGCCGGGACCTGCAGCTTCTGAACAAAATTCAGCTCAGGACTTTCCTCTTTTGCAGGGAGAAAGTCTCTTCTGCAACCCCATTTGAAATTGCGCGACTCGGATTTCCCTCCCCACCCCAGCTCAGATTGCCACTGCCTACTCATTTCCCAATTGTAGGATATAAATGATGGTTGGAGGGCTGGGCCTAGTGTCCCTGTGGATCTTTCTGCTTTTGCTCACACTTACCACTGCTTCAGTGTGAACCCTCGTTCCAATTCTCTGGCCACTTCTAAACATTTACATCCCTGATTAGATTTTCAGATCCTGCAATAGCATTCCTACTGCAGAATGATGAGAGTTCCCTCGTGACCAGTGGTGGGTTCTATCTTCATGGTTGGTTACATCACCATGCATCTTTAATGATCCCAACACAAAAAATGAATTTAAACTAGGGTAGACATTGAGGGGCAGGTGGAAGTATCAACATGCCAAAGCTCCACCCTAAAGAGGAAAATTCAGGCCCCCATGTCCCTGGTGTCAGAGGCACCTGGGGCTAAATTTTTGGGGAAGTGGGGAAGTGGGGAACGGAGGCGGGGGTTGGGGGGGGCGTTTCTTGACAATACTGGCGCAGCCGGCATTTCAGATAGAGGACGCTAGCAAGGTTAACCAGGACGGGAGGGAAGGCCAATTAAATCAGATAAGAAGCTTGTTAAGAGCTTGTTAGAAGGAGAGGGTGGAATATGTCCAGGAGTGCACGGGTTTCAGAAGCTGTCAGTTTCTGATCAGCTGAAGGGAGGTGGATACTGAGTGGGGAGGTAGTAATTGCTACCACAAGGCATCGGCTGAGCCCCATAGGATGATCAGTGAGGCAATGGGAGACTCAGCACTTTGGAAGGAGGTGCCCTTGGCGCTACACAAGTGACGGGGTGAATGGGTGCTCAGCACTCGGGTATCGAATGGGGTCATCATCCCCAGCATCACGGGGGCAAAAGCGTAGGGAACAAGTCTGCCAATCACAATAGAACAGCCACTTGTCTAAAAAGAAGGCTGCATCTGGAATTGGGGGCACAACTGTCAGATTTTGGGCCTAGTGGCAATGAGGAGCAACACCCTCCGTAGGAAGAGAAGGACCCTGAGTATCAGGAGGGCACGGGAGAGGAAAGAGGGGCAGGAAGGCAACAGAGACCATACACCCAACACAGGATCTACCACTGAAGATGGTGCTACCATGAGATGACAGAGACCCAGTGCCACAGGAGGCTGTGACTCTCCAGGCAGATGTGACCTTGTCACTGAGGTCCTCACACCTCGTAGCACTGGTCACCATACCCTGCCAGTGGCCGTTAAAGCCACTGTCGCCTTGAACCTCTTCCCTTCTGGTTCCTTCCAAGGATCAGCTGCGGACCTTGGTGGCATCTTGCAATTGGCTGCACACTACTGCATCTCGCTGGTTAATGATGCCCTCTTATCCAGAGCTGAGCAACACATTCATTTCATAACAGACACGGTCTCACAGGCACAGAGGACAGTGGGTTATACCTCCATCACTGGATTCCCCCGGGTGCAGGGCATCATCGATCGCACCCATGTGGCCATCTAGGCACCAGCGACCAGCCACTCAGATCCATCAACAGGAAGGTTTTTCAGTCCCTCAATGTCCACCTGGTCTGTGGTCACAACAAGCGTTTTCTCCATCTGTGCGTTCACTTTCCTCACAGCTGCCATGACTCCTTCATTCTCTGGCAGTTCAGGCTGCCTCAGATCTTAACTCCAAATCCCAAAGTGTGTGAATAGATCCTAGGGGATAAGGGAAATCCCTTGAAGAGATGGTGATTGATCCCTTTACAGAAGCCCCAGACAGAGGCACAGAGGTGATACAACCAATGCCATCTGCTTGGTAGGACAATCAGTGGGCTTCTCAAGATGCGATTCCAATGCCTGGACCAGTCAGATGGCACCCTCTTAAACAGTCCTGCAAGAGTCTCAGTCATAACAGTGGTCTGCTGTGCTTACCATTACATGGCCCTCCAGAGACGTGTGGACCTTGAGGATGATGAGGCCCTGGAAGCAGACAGCTCATCGGGGAAGGAACAGGAATGGGAGGTGAGAGAGGAGGAGGAAGAGGAGGTGGAGGGAGATGACACTAAACAAAGCGATGTTCCCTGCTGCACAACGAGGTGGCCTCCTCCTGCCACCCTCCAGGAAGAGGACTCCCTCCTCTCCCTTGGCCTCCAATATTAGATCCAGGTTGGCATCGATGAATTGAGGGGTAGCCCTGTACCAGGTGTCAGGATGTCCTGTGACATCTCACACCTCTGGTGCTGTGGAAGGCATTGGCACTAACAGCAGATCTCTCCCTCAGGACAACCAGCAGCCTCAGTGATGGCTGCCATGAGATTCTAAATCAATTACACACTTCATCTGACCTGCCTCTGTTCCTGCCCCCACTGGCTCTAATTGGACAGGAAACCTGACTCCATACTGATTAAGGGCTTCTCCAAGCAAAAATGTTAACATTAATCAGTTTCCCGCTGGAGGCAGGTTCCTGACCCAAAAACAAACCCAGTTGCTATTTCCTGCCTCCATAGCGAGAATTCAACCCCTGGTGTAACTCAGGTAGTTAGTTAGTTTGTCAATTATTATACCCACCATTGCTCTCTGAGGTAGTGAAGGCAAACATATAACCCATCATGTTAATTTATGAACAGAAACCTTTTCCAACACACACCCATAAACATCCCAATTGCTAGCGTAATCTCTATTCATAACCCAAAATTGACCCAAAAGCAAACAGGAAATTGCCTGGATTGATTTAACTGTTTTATATAAAACATTTTCTCTATGTTTACATATCATCAGAAGGGATAAAGGATTAGTCAATATCATCAAAACAAAACCTTGGAACCAAGCTGTGATGAAAAGATTTAATCTCTGTTTATATCTTCCCCTTTTAAATATTATCCAACTTAGTTTGCCTTTCGAATTTCAGTTTTGAAACCTTGCAAATACATCTGAAATTACTGTTGGTGATAATGGTGGGCAAATGTTTAAAATGCTTGTGTGACATTTCGCTTTCTGGAATTTTAACTAAGGCATTAACCCATTTAAAATACATGGTTAAGACTGCCATTAAAATATGAGAGAGAAATGTTAAAAAACACAAAAAGCATCCAGCATCATTTATCGGCAACAGCAATTTCTAGGCCATGTTAGGGATGGATTTTAAAGCCCACTGGGGCGGGAATGGGTGCGGCGCAATTTAAATATCGTGTTCTTGGAGGTCGGCACTGGGTCCCACCGCCTCTGGAATCTAACACCATTTTTAACGGGACACCAGGAAGGAGGGATCGGCAACCCCAGATGCCTCCAATTAAGTGCCTATTGAACTCATTGAGAATCTCATTAACAGGCTTGTCAGCAGCAGTTTGGGATTTGGGATTTGGGATTTTCCATGGAAGGGCACGGGACAAATGCCAGGTGTGGAACATGGCATGGTGTAGAAGATGCTTCCAATGCAGAGGCCATGAGGGCTATTTGTGAATTGTTGGTAGGGCTGATTAAAATAATGCAGAGGCACAAAATAAAGCTCAGCTGCTCCAAAAGTGCCACAGAATAGTCATTTCTGCAGCTGGAAGACTTGCTTTTCTCTGAGTTGCAGAAAGACGGAGAGAAACGTTAGCCTGTTGACATCACTTAGGTACCTGGGGTCAGCTGGGAAGGCCTAGTGAACACACAAATGCCAGCTGAGGGAACAGGCTATTCTGACATTGGACAGAGCAGCCAAGATGATCTGCAGCAGATCCAACCTTCTGGACAGCAGGAGGCCAGAGGAGCACAGCAAGGGGCTGCAAGAGGAGGAAGGCGCTACCCAAGACATAAGGTTGACTGGCCAAGAGTCAGTCACCTACAAATGACAGTGTGCCAGTGCTGTAGGAGGCTACATCTATCCAGGCAAATGGCCTTGGACCTGTGCGCTGTGATCCACAATGACCTAAGGGCTCATGGACCCCACGGCTGTTCCATATCTTCAGCCGTTAATGTCACCATTGCCCTAAACTTCAAAGCAACTGGCTCATCCCAGGGATCTACTGTGAACCTATGTGGTATCTCGCAATAAGCAGCTCATCACGCCATCAGACAGGTCATGGATACCATATTCCAGAAGGTGGGGGGAACTACATCCACTTTGACACAGATGGGCCAGCGCAGGCACAGAAGGCTTTGCCACCATCAATGGATTCCCTCAGGTCCAGGGGGGTCATTGATTGTACCTACATAGTCATCAAGACACAGACAGACCAGCCAGCCAGATTCCTGAATTGAAAGCGCTGCCATTCATTGAATGTCGAGCTGGTCTGTAACCATAAGAAGTGAATTTTGCAGGTCTGCACCTGGTTCCCAGGCAACTGTCATGAGTCCTTTATCCTCGAAGAGTCCCAGGTGCCACACCTCTTCAGGTCCATATCCAGACTCTGTGGGTGGATGCTAGAGGATAAGGGTTATCCCCTAAAGAGATGGATCCTGAGGCCTGTCCAGTACCCAGCTACAGATGCAGAGAGGTGACACAACCAGAGCCATCTCCTTACATGGACTGGCATTGAACAGACCGTTGGCCTCTTGAAGATTTGCTTCTATTGCCTTGAATGGTGGAGTGGTGCCCTCCTGTACAAGCCACCCAGAGCGTCCGTATCGTGGTCAACTGCTGCACCCTACACAACATGACACTGGAAAGAGGCCTGGAGATGGATGAAGAGGAGGATCTGGAATGCCACTCCATCTCAGAGGAGGGCTGAAAGGGAGAAGAGGAGAAAGGAAACGCTCAAGAGGTGGCTGGCATCTGGGCAGCGGAGGACCCCTGTCACTGTCCCAGACCTCAGGGTGAATTGCAGGCAGCAAGGACCATGCTGATTCTACAGCGCTTCACCTGATCTCTGATTTCTTCCAAGGCCTTGCAGCTGATGACCCCTAAACTCACGTTCCAGCATAGAGTCGTCATACCACTATGACCCATAACTGCAAAATCGCTTTGACAGCCATGAGCGTGCAGATAGAGGATTCCTCCACCCACCATTGTCCAACATCATTAGGCATGGGCCATAACATTCCCAGGGCCTCACGCCCCCCACAACCTAGTCCACATTGCAATGTCCCCCTTCTGAGATGAGTGAAAAAAACTCATTTATCAGAGTGGTGAAATAAAGAAGTCATATTGTGAGGCAAATGACATAACAGACACATGTAGACAACAGCACTCAGGTCACCCATTAAGTCAATTCAAAGGTGTGGCACCTTTCTTTCCCTTCGATTTATACAGGGTGTTCCCTCAGTGGCAGAGGCTGAGGTGGAGGCAGCCTGCTCCTTACTCTCTGCAATTGGCTGAAATGCCTGTGGCCTCCACCCTCCCTTAGGGGCTCCTCCACATGTTTCTGTACTTGGATCAGTGCAGGGGCTGTCTCTGTAGCAGGGCCTTGGCACTCAGATGGCTCTTGAGTTGGAGGGGTCAAAGGGCTGAAGGGAGGCACCTGTGTCCCCTGAGGGGTGGCCCATTTGTCTGCCACCACAACCACCTCAGCCCTTTCCTGTCTCCCGTGGATGCTGGAAGCGGCCAACAACTGGGACGCAGTTGGCATCCACTCTGAGCACCTTTGTGCCATCAGCGACACTGAGCAGTCAATGCTCCAGGGAGTTTCACTCTTTCTGTGCATGTCAACACGCTGCTTCTGTACCCACTCAGAGTGGTGCTGCATTTGGCTCTCCAGGGGGTTACCAATCCCTCAATGGAGGAGCTCAATGCTGTCAAATAGGAGTCATGACAGAGCACATGACTGCATGGACTCCTCCATTGCCTGTCCACAGCTCCTCAAGGCATCAGGGAACTCCGACCAACAGGAACTTATCTTCTTCTAGTTCTTGAGGAAGGCTGTCCTTTTCGGTGACACCTGAGGCCCAGCATCTTCGTCCAGCAAAGCATCGCTATGTCTGTCCTCCATCCTCTGAGGGGGACTGCCCACAGGTGACTCTGCCTCACCCTCCACCTATTGGTCATAAGCGATGTGAGGTTTACCCAGAGCTCCCCTTTCTACACTAAGTTGTGTCCCAACGGAGTTGAGTGTCTGCGCTGGTGGAAGTTGCAATGATACAATGTGACAGTGCAGGATTCATGAACTTCCCCCCGACCCACTGAGATATCGGCACCAGTGCAGCAGCTACACTTTGGAGCTGCAGTGCTACTGGCCCTGTGGGAGACATAAAAAAAAGTGATGAGAACTGGTCCTACTCAACAAATGCCCCAGCACAACTACCCCTCAGATGACAGCAGTCTAAGATCCATAGCTCGCATTGGGCAGGAATCTACTTCATGCCCTTCACCCAAAAAAGAGCTGTCAAATGATTTTGTTGCTCATGGCCTCCTGTTTCACCATCTCCCACCAAATGCCTCGTGGGCATCCTGGTGTTCTCCAGAGCCACCTCTTTCAGGGTGTGAAGCTGGGCCACTCCACCTCCCATGCTGGCCATCTCCCACATATTATGGACTCACTTCTCCTACAGGATGAGAGGAGAGAGAATTCATGAGTAGTAGGCATAGTAGTAGTAGAAGGACAAGGGCAGCAAATGCATGGGAACACCACCACCTGCAAGTTCCCCTCCAAGTTACACACAATCCTGACTTGGAACTATATCGCCATTCCTTCACTGTTGCTGGATCAAAATCCTGGAACTCCCTTCCTAACAGCACTGAGGGTAGACCTACCTCCCATGGACTGCAGAGGTTCAAGAAGGCAGCTCACCACCATCTTCTCAAGGGCAATTAGGGATAGGCAATAAATGCTGGCCTGGCCAGCGATGCCCACATCCCATGAATGAATAAAAAAAAATGTTTTAAATAGCGCCATGTTAGCAGCACAGGGTCAAGACCCAGAAATATTCCAGGCATCGAGTTCCTGACCCCGTTACGAAAATCCAGTCCTTGGTCTTTTGACCAAAATTGTTTATTTTCTTGTATTGGAAATAAAAATCAATTAAAAGAAAACTCAACAAAAATGGTTTTAAGAATTCCCATTGATACCTGAATTTCATATTTTTACATCAACCTGACTGCGTCTAATCTGGGGATTGCAGTCTAATGTATTTTTATAATCAACAGGGGTGGTGTTTGTCTTGCTCGGGCCTCTATGCACACATTGGGCTGGATCTTGTGAAGGCGGCAGCGCTCACGGAGCGGGGCTGAAAAGGCGGAGGGGGGGGTGGGTGGTGGGTGCGGGATGCGGGATGCGGGATGCGGGATGCGGGATGCGGGAATCCTCGGCCTTTACTCCCGAGGTGAAGTTTCCAGTGCCGGGATACCCTTCTCTTTAAATCACAGGGCTGGCAGCTCAGCAGTATTGGCATGCCACTAGGAGCGGTGGCCACTGCCAATACTGCAGAGGCCTCAGGCCCAGGCCCAGCACTAGATTCCTGGACCTCAGGTAAGTGACGTGGGGTCACTGGGGTCAGGCCGGAAGGCCCCAACGAGGAGGGTTAAGGGGGTGGTCATAAAGACCAGGGGGAGAGGAACCTGGGAGGTGCATTGTTTCCCAGCTGAGGCCTTCCGTGGGTGACAGATTGCCCAAGGACGAGGGACCACCCCCACAAGCCTGCAGGAATTGCACCTCATTTTACAAGGCTCCTTCCTTGCATGGTGGAGGCTCCCCTTTCACTAGTTAGATCGCCACAGCAGGGGGAAGAGGCCCTTAAATGGCCGTTAATAGGCCACTTATGGACCTCAATTGGCCTCCGGGCGGGAAAGCCATCTTCGGCCTATCCCATCCCCAGGAAAATCGCCTGGTGACACGATGGTGATGGGCGCTCTGCAGCCCCTGCCCCTCATACCCTGCCACCCATCGCAATCCTATGGGCCCCTCCATGTCCGACCTCACCTCAGGGGTGCCCATAAAATCGAGACCGTTTAATTTGGTGCTCCTATGTTTTGCAGTTCAATGATAAATACATGAAGAGACAAAATTTACAGGACAGTGGGGAAAGAGAAGAGTGAGATTAATTGGATAGGCAAACAGCCGGCACAAGCATGTTGGGACAAAAGGCCTCCTTCTGTGCTGTAACATTCTATGGTGATACTAAATACTACCTACTTAATCTAGTGCCAAATCCACATCAACATCTGAGAAGACAATAGGATTCTATGGAATGTTCTCCATCAAAAACATTAATCTGTCTCCCCAGATACTGTTACGGTCAAGTGAGGAGGGGTTAAAGGGCTTCCCTCTTTACCCTTTCCTTATTTAACCACAACAGGTTTAATTTGTTCTTAAAGTGGATGTACTGGCCAATTCAGGAGGTGTTTGATTACCTACTTGCTATGATCATAACAAGAACCAAGCGGACAGGTTTTCTTGAGTTTTACAAAGAAAGATGTTAACTTTATTGTACCTAAACAGAACTAATGAAAATAATAAACTTTCACTCACACACACTAGAGGTTTACACACACACAAATAGGTTACAGATGGGGAAAGGTAGATTGGTCAGTGGTTGGCACTGCAGCCTCACAGCTCCAGGGACCCGGGATCGATTCTGGGTACTGCCTGTGCGGAGTTTGCAAGTTCTCCCTGTGTCTGCGTGGGTTTTCGCCGGGTGCTCCGGTTTCCTCCCACAGCCAAAGACTTGCAGGTGATAGGTAAATTGGCCAGTGTAAATTGCCCCTAGTGTAGGTAGACGGTAGGGAATATGGGATTACTGTAGGGTTAGTATAAATGGGTGGTTGTTGGGCGGCACAGACTCGGTGGACCGAAGGGCCTGTTTCAGTGCTGTATCTCTAAATATAAAAAAAAATAATAATAATATAAGTTAGAGAAAAAATGGTATACAGTCTGTGGGGTTTGGTGATTCAGCTGCTTCTAGCTGAATTCAGTGGTCCTGAGGATTTTAGTTTGAAGAGGTAGATGACTGGTTCACTGGGTTTCTTGGAGACAGCGATGCGGATGATTTCCTCCAACAGGGTTTCTGACTGTAGCTGGAGTATGCAAAGGTGGTCAGTCAACAACAGGATTTGAAGTTTGCAAGCTGAAATGGAGAGAGAGAGAAAAAGAGAGAGGGACCCCCACTTGGGTCTGCACATGTCAGAGTCCAGATACTTCTCCTTGCTGCTGCAGAGAAACACAAGCTTGAAACCACAGATGGGGAGGGGCTGTGACATGACAGTCACTCAGTGATTCAAGCATAGTAGTTAGCAATATTTCTTCTTGCTAAAAGGAAAAGGTCAAGCAGTTCCCTTAAACTTCCTGGGTCTTGGTTCTTGCTGGGATGAGCAAACATTTCATCTCCCTCCTTACAGGCCTTGCAATGTAGGATACAGTGTTGCAAATTAGGTGGCCATCTTAAGCTGCTAGCAAAGTCATCTTTTATCAGTTCTTTTTAAAATTTCTTTAAAAAAATATATACATTCAGATCTCCAGTCAGTGGATTAAAGAAAATTATCATTCAACAAAGCTAGCAGGTGTGACAATACTGACCAAGCCACTTCAGAAGTTCCAGCATTTGTTGGTTAAACTATAAACAGTTGCCTTTTAACTAGTCGGCATTGTTTTCCATCTGATTCTTCGTTTGGAGACGTTCCTTAAAATGATTGGAGCCTGAGTGCTATCAAGCAGAATAGTGAAAGAGCAGGGGAGCTCCCAATAGCATGTAAATAGAAGAGCAGGGAGGGAAGGGAAGGAGGGGAAATAGAGAGTTGAAGGAGGAAAGCAATGGAGGGAGGGATGGAAGGAACAAAGGGAAGGAAATTTAAAACAGCTTTCATAAATAACAGAAAACAACCATTGACTGCAGTTCACACGCAAACAGGTGAATAGGCTGCATCCTATATCTGACTAGAAAACTGGGAAAACATTATACATGGAACTCTTCATGTAGTTTTTAAATATCAAATATCATCACCACTCCAATTGCACTTCCTATTTCCTGACCCTGGAAATTTCACAAGTGTTGGGAGAGGAATGTTCAAGTAAATGTACTCTACTCTCAAAGAAATGGTCTTCCGTAAAATAAATCCACATGCAAAAGAACAGCTGGGCATGTCAAATGTTTATTCGAAAAAAATATAAAGTATAAATGAAATCTATAGGGGCAATCTTTACCCCATGGTGCTCAGTGAGAACGATGCGAGTAGGGGTTTAATGTAGTGGGTGAGTTCTCAACACATTTGCAGTACATTCATGACTCCTACCTTTTTAACTAACTTGAGATCAGGCACAAAGAGGCCACCCATCCCAGAGGAGAGGGCTGCTAATTTAAATGCCTAAATAATTTCCATATGATGGCATGAGGTCATGCATGCCATTTTAACTGCAAGCCCAACTACAGTCTGCCACATCATCTAAATATTCTGAGCAAGCTGGCATTCCCTGCCATGCCTCCACAGCATTTTAGGCTGGTCGTCTTGGCGGCAACAGCTTCAAGTGAGTACTGGGGGAACAGGACAGCAGAAGGGGTTTCGATTGTGACCAGCAGAAGTGCTATGGAGCCAAGAATGCTGATATAGTGTTGGACATTATTAAGATGGCATCCTTAAGGCGCTGGGTATAGCCCTGCAAAATTGATAATTTTATTGTTGTTTACTGCCTGGAAAATGGGCGCATTGATGACCAATTTCTACCCATAACTAAACATATCTATAATTCTCAAAAGCTATTTGCTTATCTTGAAACTTTTTTGTTTGCTTTTTTGTTTGCTTACAACCAACAGTGGGCGAAAGTGATTTCTATTTATTTGATTCCAATACTCTCTCATGCAGTCCTTAAACAAATCTGATTGAATTTGATAGGCTAAAATTCAACAAACCCTGATTGGTTCTAAGAGATTTTAGGTCCACTTTTCAACTGACCTGATTGGTTGATACTGATCATCTCCAGTTTCAGTTATGAACAAGGAAGTTACCATAAGTGGGCTCTGCCTACCCAGTTGCATAAATTGCTGAAATGAACAGAAGTTTTGTTGGGGAAAAAGTGTATTTTGTCCACAAGAATTGTGCACTCCAAGCCCTAAACACATAAAGGAGACAACAGTCGAAATGGGTGTGCATTTTTGGGTGTAAAATGGACACAGAGCATACCAATGTAACAGTGGAACTACCTGTGACCAATCTGCTAAAATCATGGGGCCCTGTTTTTAGGTGTGCCAGGTGGCCTAGTACCTATTGAAAAGCCTCTTGTTGAAATTAGTTATCAATAGGTGGCAGCAGGCCTGCCCTGTTCAGGATTCTTCAGCAGTGCCCATGACCTTCATCCTAAGGTGAATACCACAATTTGTTTTGCAAAAAAAAAATCCTTCCTGTGGCGTGAGGAGCAGGAATGTCTTCCATTTCCACAGGAGTCATGATTGGTCACACCCTTTAGGCTGCTCCAATCCCCTCCCCCTGGACCTATCTGAGGGCAGCTGCCAAAAAGACAGGCAGCCCGATATTGATGATTTCACGTTTGCTGATGGTGCCCAAAATGTGATTTCCATCAGTGTTTGGGCCTCTTGGTTCAGGCTTGTCATGTAGTCAAAACTGGCCCAGGCCAAAATCTACCCCACAGGTATCATCCTTATGATCAGTCTTTGATTAAGGCCTAGTTGAGGGAAACTTCTACTTAGTAAAGTTGAATCAGAAAACAATTAGTGTTTACTATTTCTTTGCATGGAGCATATTATAATTGATCATGGTGATTAACCTTTAATATGGTGATGTATTAAAACTGATGTTTCATGAATATATATATACATATATATATATATATATATATATATATAATATCTTTTCTAAGCAATTTGCCCAGGGAGCAACAGTATTCGTTATAGTCCTGTGCCTCCTTCATTTAGCCATTTTTCTTTTGAGAGAGCCAAATTGATGTGAAAGCAATTTTATTGTAACATTCGAAAAGTGACAATCTATTTCCAATTAACCTTGTTAAAAGTGAATATTAATTGTCTTTTGTTCTGCTGAATGTGTGAAATGCACAGTTGTAAGCATTAGATGTGTGACTTACCATTTCTTCACAATAATGCTATGTAGAAAAGTTGCAACAAAAAACCTTGCCAGCAGGATCTATTTTAAGAATGGAAACATGCAAGAAGGAATATTTTCTTTCATTTCCTCGAATTAATTGTGTACTTCATATCAAGTCTTCAATATTCAAAGTTACCTTTAATAATTTCCTTCAACATAATTGAATTTGTAATATCCCAACAGAGTTCTGTCATATCAATTTTTTTTAAGCTGGTTACATGTGTTTAACTTGGCTATCTGAGTTTCTGGTTTTATTCAGCAAAGTGCCCTCTGGTAATACAGTAAAATAGTATTAAAATGAAATGAACAATAAACAATATCATGGAATGTTTGCAAAAGAAGGAAACACTTGCATTTATATAACACCTAATCAAGTCTCTCAGAAACATCGATAAGCATTGAACATGTGACTTTGAAGTGCTGTGACGGTTGTTATGTTGGCAAGCATGACGGCTATTTTGTGCATAGCAAGATTCCACAAAAAATGAACTGACTTATCAGTTGATTTGTTTTTGGTGGATTTGGGTGAAAAAGGAATATCAGTAAAGACACTGGGAAAATGCTTTGCTCTTCCCTTTTTCAAACAGTTTCAAGGAATATTTAGGATTCAACTGTGTCACCAGAAGGACAGCATCTCCAACAACATTCTCTATGATGGAATATCAACTTTGATGCTTACGTTATGAGTTCAAGTCCTGGGATGGATTTAAATTCATCACTTTCTGACCCAGATGCAAGCGCCTGACCACCTAGGCCAAGCATTACAAAATCAAATCTAATCTAACAGGAGACGAGTAGAAGAAAATAAATTCCAACCAAGTAGAATTCAGTTCCAGTCTAATTGGAATCCAATTGCTTTGTTCAGGAGGGAGTTTTGTGCATGCATGGATTTGCACATGCACAAAACTCATTCATTATGGGTTACAGAGAGGAATGCAATTTTCGTGGAGTTCCTCGCACTCACCTACACAGAAGGTGTAGAGTACTCTGTCTGACAAAGTGGGCAGATTTCAGGATGGCTCAGGCAAAATGTATGCAGAAGTTTTTCAAAGAAAAATCCAAGCAGTGAATGCAACCTTGGTTTAACAGGCGCGTCCCCACTTTAAGTAGACCTTGGTAGCCACGTTGAAAATTACACAGGTCATGTGGGCGGGCTGCCCAATTCATGATGTGGTCAGGAAAGCAGCACATCAATCATATTAAAATGAGGCCCAGGAGTTAAAATAGCCTGAGCTGCACTCTGAAATCTTGGTGGGGGTTTGCCGTCCACCCTGCCCAGGTATGTCCGATACGTGCCCTGAGCTGAAACCAATGATTATGTTTTGTATTCATTTTCTTTCTTTTGGGCCTCCTTATCTCGAGAGACAATGGATACGCGCCTGGAGGTGGTCAGTGGTTTGTGAAGCAGCGCCTGGAGTGGCTATAAAGGCCAATTCTGGAGTGACAGGCTCTTCCACAGGTGCTGCAGAGAAATTTGTTTGTTGGGGCTGTTGCACAGTTGGCTCTCCCCTTGCGCCTCTGTCTTTTTTCCTGCCAACTACTAAGTCTCTTCGACTCGCCACAATTTAGCCCTGTCTTTATGGCTGCCCGCCAGCTCTGGCGAATGCTGGCAACTGACTCCCACGACTTGTGATCAATGTCACACGATTTCATGTCGCGTTTGCAGACGTCTTTATAACGGAGACATGGACGGCCGGTGGGTCTGATACCAGTGGCGAGCTCGCTGTACAATGTGTCTTTGGGGATCCTGCCATCTTCCATGCGGCTCACATGGCCAAGCCATCTCAAGCGCCGCTGACTCAGTAGTGTGTATAAGCTGGGGATGTTGGCCGCTTCAAGGACTTCTGTGTTGGAGATATAGTCCTGCCACCTGATGCCAAGTATTCTCCGAAGGCAGCGAAGATGGAATGAATTGAGACGTCGCTCTTGGCTGGCATACGTTGTCCAGGCCTCGCTGCCGTAGAGCAAGGTACTGAGGACACAGGCCTGATACACTCGGACTTTTGTGTTCCGTGTCAGTGCGCCATTTTCCCACACTCTCTTGGCCAGTCTGAACATAGCAGTGGAAGCCTTACCCATGCGCTTGTTGATTTCTGCATCTAGAGACAGGTTACTGGTGATAGTTGAGCCTAGGTAGGTGAACTCTTGAACCACTTCCAGAGCGTGGTCGCCAATATTGATGGATGGAGCATTTCTGACATCCTGCCCCATGATGTTCGTTTTCTTGAGGCTGATGGTTAGGCCAAATTCATTGCAGGCAGACGCAAACCTGTCGATGAGACTCTGCAGGCATTCTTCAGTGTGAGATGTTAAAGCAGCATCGTCAGCAAAGAGGAGTTCTCTGATGAGGACTTTCCGTACTTTGGACTTCGCTCTTAGACGGGCAAGGTTGAACAACCTGCCCCCTGATCTTGTGTGGAGGAAAATTCCTTCTTCAGAGGATTTGAACGCATGTGAAAGCAGCAGGGAGAAGAAAATCCCAAAAAGTGTGGGTGCGAGAACACAGCCCTGTTTCACACCACTCAGGATAGGAAAGGGCTCTGATGAGGAGCCACCATGTTGAATTGTGCCTTTCATATTGTCATGGAATGAGGTGATGATACTTAGTAGCTTTGGTGGACATCCGATCTTTTCTAGTAGTCTGAAGAGACCACGTCTGCTGACGAGGTCAAAGGCTTTGGTGAGATCAATGAAAGCAATGTAGAGGGGCATCTGTTGTTCACGGCATTTCTCCTGTATCTGACGAAGGGAGAACAGCATGTCAATAGTCGATCTCTCTGCACGAAAGCCACACTGTGCCTCAGGGTAGACGCGCTCGGCCAGCTTCTGGAGCCTGTTCAGAGCGACTCGAGCAAAGACTTTCATTTAACACTTTTATAATTGTTAGAGTCAGTCATTTGAAGAACAGCTCAAGGCCTATCTTGTTGTTCTTTGCAGCATAGATTCTGACTGGTAACAGCACTACATTCAATTATCATAAAAGATCAATTATTATGCCTGTTGCATTTGACGATCTGGTGTACTTAACTTACAGCTTGATTGGATTAGAGAACTGAACAGTGCTCCGGAAACAATTTATCATTTGCACCAACCAGATGGTTGAAAACAGGTGCTGCAACCCAATTATTGAAAACAGGGAGGATCTACAATATTTTTATTTCTGAAATGAAAGTGCAAAAATAAATGAATCCCAGTGGATAACTGGATGTTCTGGATATCCATCGCAAAAGAAAAAGAAACTCATCATAATAGTCAACAAGAAATTTGACAATGAGGGCCAACACTAGCGCAATTTTCCATGCCAGAGTTCCGGTATAGCAATCTGGTGCAAACCCTGGCCCCATTTTCCTTTCCTTGCTAAGGTAAATTATAACACTTGTGCTGTAGATCAGCTGACTCAATCCAGACCAAGGAACAAAGCTGGACTTTACTGGTTTGCATGCTTTATTAAGCTACTTGTTGGATAAAGATGGGGATCCGAAGGCCCGTCGATGTGGGCTGCCAGGTTGAAGATCTCAACCTGCTATCTGATTTGCAGTGGCCAGCATGTAAGTGCCCATCTGCGTATTGTAATGCGTGTCCCGTCGCCGAGCAGCAGGGGAGCCAACACGAGGCCTTGCTGCCGCCGCTGAGATTGGGACAGACCCTGCCAGCGTCGAGGTCGGGGGCGGGCCTCATCCGGAGCAATCTTCCATGCCTCCCCCCACCCCGCCACCATTCCTGACGTCAGGGTCCCTATAAAATCCAGCCCATTGTATTGTGCTATTGCTGATTAAAATGACATTGATTTGTTTTCAGTATTACTGTGCCAGATTTTTATTGCTCGGCACAGAAGTTTTTACACTCTGTGCCTATTGTGCATTTTCATTTTATTAGCAGTTTGAGATTTGCACCTTTTCTCACTTTGACAAATCCTTTTCCGGCAGCAAATAACCTTGGTTGTTTGACACCTCTTACATTTTACCTCACAGCCTTGCTTCAGATTTGTGCAATCCACCTGGGTTATTTACTGGAACCTAATGATGCATTTTCACATTGCATTATTAATGATGGATTAAATTGTACTGCTTGGTACAAATGACAAAAGTGTGGCAGCTCTTTTAAGTTGGAATTTTCAAAAACCTTACAATTTTTTGTTGTATTTTGCAGATAGGCTCAGCTGGCATTGGTACTGAAAGATCCTTGATATTTTCCAATCACTTTCTCAAACTTGTTATTTATGGTTTCATCCTGGATATATTAAGAGGAAGGGTTTCATTTAGCTCTACATCACTATTCAAGCTTAGCTTTTCTGGAGCAAAAAATGACCATATGTATCCAATTTTTACCTATTCAAATTGTGCTGCATTTAGATTGTTCAGAATTCCAATTCTTTTCATCTATTCAGTTATAATTTTAACTAATTGCTTCAAAGGAGGAACATGTCTTCGGGCTAAAGGGATCAAGGGATACGGGGAGAAAGCAGGAACAGGGTACGGAGTTTGGATGATCAGCCATGATTGTATTGAATGGCGGAGCAGGCTCAAAGGGCCGAATGGCCTACTCCTGCTCCTGACACTTTTCTCCCATTCACATTTCATTTAGCTTCCTTTGTTTTTGGAACTATTTTATTTCATTTTTTTTTCTCCCATACCTTTTCACTGAAATGACCTTCATATATTATCTGACACTTTTCACCTCTGTGCATTTTCCGAAAAAATCCCATGGCAAATTTTTAAACTCCGTAGCTGTTTTCTTGTACCGGTAGTTAGTCCATGAATTTTAGCTCTTTTTTAAAATCAGTTATAATTTATTATATAAATGCTCTTGCTTGTGTTCCCTTTTCAGTTTTGACAAATGATCTTTACTAAAATATTAAACTGCCTTTTTTCTTTTGAACTGCTAAAGTCAACAGATCAGTTATATTGGCTACTTTCTGCTTTTATTCTAGATTTCCAGCATTAAAAGTTGTTTTCCTGTTTATCTCAGATATTGAAGAAGAAACTCACCACAGTACATAATTCTGCCAGCTGCACAGCCACTTGTGCCAGTTTATACAGTGCCACTGTTGTTAAGCCGAGACTATTACAAAGAATTCTGTTGCCTTCATCCATTCCTATGTATGAATTTCCAGCCAATAAGAGCATGAATATCAGGAGTGTTCTGACAAAGAATGTCTATCTAAAATGTTAAGCTGTCTTTCATCTTTTCAGATACCAGTGGACCTGTAATTTGTTTGGTGTATTCTCTGTTTTTAAGATATGCAGTATTTGCATTTTTCTCTTTTCATCTCTGCTGTTTGATTCGCTGCCAGTTCTCTTCCAATTATCCCAGTGATGAAAAAGTTCTGTTACCCCTTTCATCATATTTTTTGCTTGTCTCCTTTCCCATTTCCCTTCTTGTTTGTGACTGTGTATTTGCTCAAACCTGTTTTTTCTCAGCTTCTGCCTCCAGCATTCACAATGGATTCCTGCTGAACTTTCACCTTTCCTCTTTTGAGTCCAATACATCTGTGATATTCAATGCTTCTCTGCTTCTCTGATTGCTGCAGCCTCTATTCCTTCTCTAACATAAGACCTTCTCTAACATATACCATTGTATTTTTTTTTTGATCTCCTTCTCTAGCAGCATTGGCTCACCTTACATTATAACTGGTCCTCAGTTTCAGATGATCCTTTACCACCTCCAACACTTTAACAAATGTTGAGTTTTGATGGTTCTGATGAAGGATCTATAATGTAAAATGTTAACCTGTCTTTTTTTCTTTTCAGATGCTGATGGATCTGTTGTGCATATCCATCATTTTAATACTTCCATTTGCAATGTTGTAACATTTTACCATGCATTCTGTGAGCAAACTTTGAATGCACTTGGACATTTGGAAACAAAAGTTAATATGTCAGTTGGTATCAGATAGTAACACTACTGGTGGCATTGATGCTGTACAGTGAGGCTCATCTAGTGCCGGTAACATTAGGTACAGAAGATATATTTAAACTCAATTGGACACATGCGACAAATGCTTGGTGGCAGTAAATTATGACAATGTACACCCTGTCCTCATTTCCATTCATCCATAAAATTAACTAATAGAAAGCAGTAGAGCAAACCTATATTATAAACAGGGTGTGAATTCGGCTTTGCAGTGCAGTCCTTACCATATTCTATTTCCTATTCATTTCTTACTACCTGCTAGTGCACTTAGTCACATAACTGTGACCAGAAAACAAATCATTATTAAACAGCTTTGTTAGGCTAGAAAATTGACAGAGGTAATGATTAATGAGCTGCAGCTGCAGCTGATAAATCAAAGTGGGGGAAGAGCGAAACTGATTGGAGGCAGCAGCAGTGAAGGCTGATAAATCAGAGTAGGGAAAGAGCGGACCTGATTGGAGGCAGCAGCAGCAGCAGCTGATAAATCAGAGCAGGGAACGAACAGACCTGATTGGAGGCAGCAGCAGTGATGGCTGATAAATCAGAGCAGGGAACGAACAGACCTGATTGGAGGCAGCAGCAGTGATGGCTGATAAATCAGAGCAGGGAATGAACAGACCTGATTGGAGGCAGCAGCAGTGATGGCTGATAAATCAGAGCAGGGAACGAACGGACCTGATTGGAGGCAGCAGCAGCAGCGGCTGATAAATCAGAGCAGGGAACGAACGGACCTGATTGGAGGCAGCAGCAGCGGCTGATAAATCAGAGCAGGTGACAACGTTCACTTTCCATGGTGTTTTCCCAAAAAAAGCAAGGAGCATGTAGCAGGTTGAGCAAGATGGAGATGATGAGAAATTTCTTCTCTCAGAGGGTTGCAATCTTTGGAATTCTCTTCCCCAGAGAGTGGTGGAGGCTGGGTCAATGAATATATTCAAGGCTGATTTGGAGAGATTTTTGATCTACAAGAGAGTCAAGGGTTTTGGGAGGCAGGCACGAAAGTGGATCAGATCAGCCATGATCTTATTAAATGGTGGAGCAGGCTCAAGGGGCCAAATGGCCTACTCCTGCTCCTATTTCTTATATTCTTATTTTCTCATCATCTACCCTGGCAAGCCCCTTAAAATTTTATATGTTTCAATTAGATCCCCTCACATCCTTCTAAAACTACAGGCAATATAGACCTAGTCTGTTCAATGGCTTCTCTTTGGATAATCACCTCATCACAGGAACTATTCCAGTGAGCTTCATTGCACTCCCTCTAGAGGATACAAACTATTCTTCAGATCTCCAGGATAATGGTCCAGAGGCCCAATCTGAAACTTAATCCATACTGGCCAACAATGCTGCTGTTCTATGAATTTAATTACTTAAGAGCTTTGCTTTGCTCAATAGTAGCATTTTTAATATGTATTATCCCAAAATCCTGCCATGGCGGCATATCCTGAAATTCTGAAATATGATACCCAGTTCTTCCTCATCATTTCTTGCTTTTAATGTTTATTTTTCTTTGTTTTTAATTTTGTTTTATTAGTTTTCATATTTTTCCATTTCTTTTCCTTCATTGTTTCATCTTCTTTCTATGCACAGTATTAGCCACTGGAACTTCTATGCTCTCTTGGAGCAGAGGTTCAGCACAATGACACTGGATGGACTGGAAACTGTGGTGGAACCTGGTTTGCCAGGCTTTCCTGCCTTCAGAGCCGGAAGAGTAGGTTCTGATGGATAAGGGCGCTCTACCAGGAATAAAGTGAATGGCTATTGATCCCAACAAGCCTGTGGCTTTCCAGATTGCAGTGGCAAGGTGCCACTCAGAGATTCTCTCTGCTCTGCTGGATCTATGCTCCTGTTGTGCCACTAGTGATTTGGGTGGCTTCTCTATTATGGTAATGATGCCATCCTAGGATTTGGAATGGGAACATGGTGGAGCCAGAATGCCTGCTGGAACCTCTGTTCCTCTGCCACAGTGCCATCAGAATCTTTACTGTGCTTTTTTCTATGTATTTTTTTCTTTCAATTTTCTACCTATATTCTTGTTTCTTTATCAATTTTCTATTTTTTTACTATTTGCTGCATCTAGTCATTCTTATTCCTTACTTTTTCTGACAATTATTTGCTTTTCAAGTTCCATTCACTTTCAATATCCTTTTAAATTTAATTTATTCATTTGTTCTTGACAAAAAGTCTAATTTTTACAATAACTAAATGAATTTGTGCTGCAGGAATAAGTCAAAAGCACTAGAACAATGCTGATACTTAAAATAATGTTTTAGCATTTATTTCAGCACAAAAATAATAGAAAAAATATTCGGTCTGAGCCTTGTCACGTTTAAAGCTCATTAGCATGGGTGCAATACAATAAAGATTTCCAAATATAAAAACAATTCAATAAAATGATTTACAATTTAATTAATTTAAGCTAATTAAAAAATAGACCAAGTAAGTCGAATTAACAAAAGATTAGACTTATCTTCGAGCAGCAGTGTCCAAGCACACATCAAGGAAGCTTTCCTGTCCTGTGACTTCCACCTCTCATGTCAAAAGAGTTCATTAAAGGTCAGAGTTAGAAAATTAGGCTAATTTATCTCCCAATATTTCACATAACTTGTTTTAGAAATGACATGTAGTACTTCTCATGATAGATGAATAAACATTTATCAATACAGCATGATGTCTGTTAAATATTCTGCAGTGATTATATGGTGTGAACATGTTTTTATGAACAAAATGATAAAGGTTATAAATAGACCTATTTTTTATAGATTGAAACAATTCTACTGAATTTCTCCAACTGAAGGAACATACGGCTTTATTACATAATCACTGCTGTGAAATTTTTAATTCCAATAAATACATTGAGAAAATCCAAGCTGAGATCACATTAAGAGCCCAATCTACTTCATATTGTAATGCTAATGATGTTAAGATAGGTGAGGAAGGCCATTCAGACCATTCCAACTGTTTTGAAGCTGAAAATCCCAAGGTTCTTCAGACTTTCAGCATAATTCTATCCTGCAGCCTAGGGGCCAGCCATGTGGCTCCTCTCTGCATTTCTTCCAAGACTTGAATGTTTCCCTTGTGTCTCAGTTACCAGAACTGAATGCAATCACCTGAACTGAACATTGTGCAGTTTGAGCATGACTGCTTCAGACTCACATACAATTGTTTTAGCTATGTAGTTCAGCATTCCATTTCCATTTTGCACGGTCCTGTACCATAGCACATCGTGGTATATTTTACTTTTACTGGCTGGACATCAAGCGCTGCTTGGGCAGAGGACAGGGAAGAAAATCTTGTAGGGAGAATCACATTCTGGTAACACAGCCCATTTTATTTTCCCTCCATCAAAATTAATGGAAGGAAAATTTGGCAGGTTCTATATGAGGCATGTGCTTCCCTCAAGGTTTTCCTCTCCACTCCATCCTTGCAATTGTTCAGGTGAGGAGCCCTCTTGTCCTTCACTTTGCTTGACCACAACAGGGTTTATTCCTTTTTTAAACAGTGGACTGCTTAGCACTTCAGTGAGTGTTTTACATTTTTCCTTTGTTGTGATTGTAAAGGAACCGATTGGGCAGGTTTTCTTGAGTTTATACAAAAAAGAGATGAGTTAATTGTACTTCAAAAAACTAAACCCAATCTTAAATTTGACTGAGCATGGCATCAAGGAGCCCTAGCAAAATTGGAGTCAATGGGAATTAGGGGAAAACTCTCCACTGGTTGGAGTCATACCTAGCTCAAAGGAAGATGGTTGTGGTTGTTGGAGGTCAATCATCTGAGCTCCAGGACATCACTGCAGGAGTTCCTCAGAGCAGTGTCCTGCGCCTAACCATCTTCAGCTGCTTCATCAATGGGGTCAGCCTTCAATCATAGGGTCAGAAGTGGGGATGTTGACTGATGATTGCACAATGTTCAGCACCATTTGTGACTCCTCAGATACTGAAGCAGTCCGTGTAGAAATGCAGCAAGACTTGTATTACATCCAGGCTTGGGCTGATAAGTGTCAAGTAACATTTGCGCCACACAAGTGCCAGGCAATGGTCATCTCCAACAAGAGAGGATCGAACCATCTCCCCTTTACATTCAATGGCATTACGATTGCTGAATCCCCCACTATCAACATCCTAGGGGTTACCATTGACCATAAACTGAACTGGAGTAGCCATGTAAACACTGTGGCTACAAGAGCTGGTCAGAGGCTAGGAATCCTGAGGCGAGTAACTCACCTCCTGACTCCCCAAAGCCTGTCCGTTATCTACAAGGCACATGTCAGGAGTGTAATGGAATACTCTTCACTTGCCTGGATGGATGCCTCTCCAACAACACTCAAGAAGCTCAACGCCATCCAGGACAAAGCAACCCACTTGATTGTCACCCCATACACAAACATTCACTCTCTCCACCACCAACGCACAGTGGCAGCAGTGTGTACCATCTACAAGGTGCACTGCACAACTCACCAAGGCTCCTTAGACAGCACCTTCTAAACCTACAAACTCTACCACCTATAAGGACAAGGGCAGCAGCTGCATGGGAACACCACCCCTTGCAAGTTCCCCGCCAAGCTACACACCATCCTGAGTTGGAACTATATCACTGTTCCTTTACTGTTGCTGGGTCAAAATCCTGGAACTCCCTTCCCCACAGCACTGTGGGTGTACTTACCCCACATGGTCTGCAGTGATTCATGAAGGCAGCTCACCACCACCTTCTCAAGGGCAATTAGGGATGGGCAATAAATGCTGGCCTAGCCAGCGATGCCCACATCCCATGAACCAACACAAACATGTGGGAGAACCCACACATCACCAAAAAATCACATTATTTCCTGTTTGGTTGTGGGGGGTGGGAAAATCTACCAGTGCCTGTATGTTTGCTGCCCTGGACAGCGCTCACCCCGACCTGAAACATGCCCTAAGTAAGTTACTTGAGCGTTAGCAAACTCACTTTTTGCAAGGTTTACCACCAGGCTTGCTGACTGTAACCTTCAGAAAAGGACTTCTAATTGGTCTAGGTAGTCCCCCACCACCACTCCCCCCCCCCCCCCCACCGAGTCTCACTGTATAGTAGAAAATCATCTAGGTAGACCACACAGTTGGGTAGGCCAGCCATTACCTAGTTCATTAGCCTTTGGAAGGTGGCTGGGGCATTCCTTAATCCAAAAGGCATCAGTGAGCATTGGAATAGGCTGTCTGGGTGACAAAGCTGAAATTTCTTTTGCTGGCGTGTTAAGGGAATCTGCCAATATCCTTTCAGCAAGTTTATTTTAGTTATGTAGGTGGCATTCTCTAGTCTATCAATACAATCTTCCAGGTGGGGAATTGGGTACTGCATTAACCTTCCTGTAATCAATGTAGAGCCTTGTTGAACCATCAGGCTTGGGCATAAGTACAACTGGAGAACTCCAGCTGGTCCGGCTGGGTTCAATCAGCTTGTTTTCCAGCATAGACTGTATTTCTTCCTGAAGTTGGGTCAGTTTCCTGGGACCTATGCGATAGAGGTTCTGTTTTATGAGAGGGGTCTCTCCTACATCTAAATCGTGTTGGGTTAGAGTTGTGAACCCTGGTGTGTCCCTGCAGGTTTCTTTAAATGCTGTGAGCAGCCTTTTAGGGCTTCCCTTTGTCCTACATTTAAGTATGACAATGTCTCATTTACCTAACATTTCAGTACTGGCTACTGGACTGTAGGGGGTTCGATTTGGAAACCCTCCAGGCCCTCCTCTGATTCATCCTCACAGTCCTTTTTGTCCTCCTCTGTCCTAACTGCCGGACAGACCTGGGGTTGGTTGTCCCCTTCCCCGCTGTGATACTGTTTTAACATGTTAATGTGGCACAGGCTGAATTTTACTGACTCTCTGACGTTGGGGGTCGTGGCGGGGGGGCCCGGAAAATGCCTCTGGGAGAGGACCTCAATGTCGGGAAGGCCCGGCCCCATATTGCCAGTGACGGCGAAATCCTGTGGCGGCCCCTCGCCACTCAGCAATGGGGCTGATATCTAAATATGTTAACGTGTGGTGATAAATGAATTAATGCCTTACCTGTTGCCGCCGGCCATCCACTCCAATAATCTGGTCAGTTGCCGGGACTCCTGCGCTGGGGGGTGGGTGGTGGTGGTGGCGGGAAGAGAGTGAAACGTTTTTGATTGGTCTAGGGGGGGGTTGGGAAATGGTAAAGTTCATACTTTATAAACTTTGGGGGGGAGAAAGGTTGGGATCGCAAGGTAAGATCTTTTTTGGGGGGAGAGGGCAAGTAATAAATTGTTTAGTCATTAAGGGGCTGGGAGAGGGTCTTGAAACGTTTACTAAAGTTTTCACTTGAAATTTATACTGCCTAAAACTTTAAAAATTTAAATGAAGTGGAAGGGCTTGATGCTCTTTAAAAATGGTGCCGGCGCCTGTACAGTGGCGCCGGACGTCATTGCCAGGGATGGGGCACCCGTCCCCTCCACGTCATCGGAAGTTGGCGGTCTGCTCCGCCCATGTAAATGAGCCACCACATATAATATCGCGGTGGCTCCACTGAGTAAAGTCCACGCTTTCAGGCTGCCATCTTAGAACCTTTCCACCGAGATCGCTGCCAAGCTAATAAAATTCAGCCCACAGTCTTTGCTTTTCCTTCAGTCTGGGGTGTCAAGTGAATAATTTACCTGGCTAATCCTTTTTGCTACTCAGTATGGGCCACTGAACTGGGCTTTCAGTGGTTTACCCTGTAATTGGTAATAGCATTAACACATGGTCTCTAGGCTGAAATGTTCTGACCTTGGCATGTTTATCTGCCTACCTTTTCATAGCTTTCTGTGAGGTTTTAAGTGCTCCTGAGCCACTGCACAGGCTTTTGATAGTTGCTCCTGAAACATGGAGATGAGGTCTAACATGGAAGGCTCATCCCTGTGTCCAAATAACCTCTCTTTGATTTGATAAAGAGGACTTCTCATCTCATGTCCATGAACTAATTCAAAGGGACTAAAGCCAGTAGATGCATTGGGTGAGTCCCTGGTGGCAAACAGAAGAAATCCTAGCCTTTGTCCTAGTCATGGGGGTACTCATAGCAGTATGCCCTGATTATAGTCTTTAGGGTCTGGTGGTACCGCTCCAAAGCTCCTTGGGACTGTGGGTGTTAGGCTGGGGACTTTAGCTGGGTTATGCCCAGATTACCCATGACTTTTTGAAAGATCCCAGACATGAAATTTGTGCCTTGATCCAACTGCAGCTCAGCAGGCAGCCCATATCGGGTAAAGCACTGGGTTAGCCCCTCCACAACTACCTTGGCAGAGATAGTTCTTAGGGGAATGGCCTCTGGGAATCGGGTAGCCACATTCATGTTAGTGAGAAGATACTGGTAGCCCCCTTTTGTTTTCGGCAGGTGCTCCACACAATCCACCAGCACTCTGCTGAGGCGTTCCCCAATAGGGAATTAAGGGTGCAGGTTTTATTACAGGTTGGGGCTTCCCCAAAACCTGGTACATGTGGCAAGTTTTACAGAACTCCACCACATCCTTGTGGAGTTTTGATCAGTCAAAATGCTGTCTTTTTTGGGCTTGGGATCTTTATACATCAACATGTTTAGTCACTGGAACGTCGTGAGCTATTCTCAGTATTTCCTTACGGTACCTCGGCGGCACCACAATCTGGTGAACCGCTATCTACTCTTTGTCCACAGGTCTGCGAGGAGGTCGCCACTTCCTCATCAGCGCCTCATTCTTTAAATAGTAACACTCTGGAACTCCCTCTGCTTTAGCTTCAGATTGGGAAGTTTGTGATAACTTTTTTAATACTGCGTCGGCTTGCTGAGGCTCGACCAAGGAAGACCTGTTTAACCCATCCTTTAGGTTCTCTAACTTCCCAAAGTAAGCTTCAGATAACCAGACAGTAAGTCATCTATCTGCAGTGCCAGTTCCACCTCCTCTGATGGAGCTTGTTTGGCCATGGACTGGGTCACCACACAGTCAGGGAAAATGCTGGGAACCTTTTCCTGTAACTGCTCTGTCTCCCTGACCTCTTTCCGTCTCTCAAAAACCACTGGGGAAGCTATCAACTTTGCCCCCATCAGATCATTACCAAGGAGCAGGTCGACCCCATCTACAGGTAAACTAGGGACAATCCCCACGGTTACCAGCCATGAAATAAGGTCGCAGTCCAGGTGCACCCTGCATAAAAGTATGGGCACATACTTTCCTCCGAAACAATTCGCTACCATTCTAGCATTCTCTGGGGAAATGTCATGCCTTTTCCCAGCAGAAGGGATTGGGAGGTCCCTATATCCCTGAGTATGACTATGGGCTTGCTTGCCTCACTCAAGGGGTATGGGGTCACGTTTCCTTAGGACATAAAATCCTGGTAGCATTCAGGGATTTTGTTAAGTTTTCCCACACTCACAGCGATATGTTTACTGTGAATTTTTTGCACTGGTCTGGTGTGCCCTGATTAATCCTACAGGTTTTCCCTGTAACTTCTAGTCATCAGCTCAAAGGTGACTTGCCTTGTTACAATGGAAATGCACAAGTTTTCGGGCATCGCTCCTGCTCTCATCATCGTCCTTTCTGGCCTGAGGAAGGGCCCCTGTGTTTCCATCTCTCTTCTTCTCACCCATGGCTGTTCATCCTCCTATCACCCTCCCACCTTCTATCCTTTTCAGATTTTTGGGGGTGACTGGGGAAGGGTTAATCTTGGGGTAAAGGCTTGTGGATAAGCGTAAGTTCATCAGCCAGGATTCTTGCCTGCCTGGCTCTTGGAATCTTTTGTTCCTCAATGTGGGTTTGAAGGGTGATTGAGTTTTTGAACTTCTGAGAAGGATCACCTCTCTCATGTTTTCATATTTTGGCTGTGTCTTGAGTGCCTGTATCCACTGGTCAAAAGCAAGCTGCTTAACTCTTTCAAACTCGAGGTAGGTTTGTTCTAGCTGCTTTTGGAGGGTTCAGAATTTTTGACGGTATGCCTCTGGTGCTGGCTCGTATGCATCCAGGATAGCATTTTTAGTCAACTCATAGACTGATGAACTCTCATCTGGCAACAGTGAATAAACTTCATGGGCTTTTCCCATTAGTTTCCTTTGCAACAGATGTGTCCATCCAACTGCTGGCCACTTTAGCTGTTTTGCAAGCTTTTCAAAAGAGATGAGAAATGCTTCAACATCCCCCTCATAGAAAATTGGTATCAACTGGGAGAACTTTAAGAGCTCTGCACTTAGTCCTGAGCTAGGGGTAGCTCCCTCACTAGCCATGCCATACTGGATGTATTGGGTCTTCCACCAGTTAGTTCGAGCCGTCTTAACTCCCTTTCCTCCCTCTCCTTCTTCTGAAAAACTCTTTTTCCCTTGCCTCCCTTTCTTTTTCCCTTTCCTGGAACTCTCTCTGCAATTCTAATTCTAGTCTCCTCTGTTCTAGTCATAACTTAGCTAAAGTTAACCTGTCTGTTTCTGATTCCAAACCTGTTTCTGAGTCTTCAGGTTCAAGTGAAAAATGGTTGGCCACATGTTTTAGGATTTTGGGTTTCCTAGCTTTTGAATAGATAGTAATCCCTTACTGCCCAGCAACATTTCTCAGCTCTTCAATAGATAGGGCATTTAAACTGTTCAAAGTTACCTTATTCTGGTATAGGAAGGAACTGGCCTCGAATGTGGACATGTTATTACTCCAGCAGCAAAAACCACAAGAAAACCTCTATTGAAGTTTAAAAAATTTTGACAGTGATCAATTTTGTTTCCCACTTCCAATTTCTCGTTTGTCTCTGGGTAACGATCATGACCTCCAGCCCCCAAATTTCTGTTATAATCAGGTGAGGAGAGGTTACAAGACTCCCCTCTTGTCCTTCTCCTTGTTTTACCACAACAGGGTTTATTCTTTTTTAAAACAGTGGATGTGCTTCCCACTTCAGTTAGTGTTTTGCCGTTTTCCTTTGCTGTGATCGTAAAAGATCCAATCAGACAGGTTTTTCTTGAGTTTAAAGAGGTAAGTTTATGATACTTAAAAAAAACTAAATCTGATCTAAATAAAATAATAAAATTATGCTACACTTTCACTCACACACACACACGAAAATCACACACACACAAATAGAGTACAGAGTGATAAGAAATAGTTTGGTTTGGATTAGAGTCCAGAACAAGTAGAAAATAATATACAATCTGTGGGGTCGGGTAATTCCGTTGTCTTCTGGCTGAAGTTGTGACCTTGAAGTCTTTGGCTGGACGAAGTGCACTTTGTGGCTGGCCCAACTGGTTTAGGTTTTTCTTGGAGACAAAGTTGTAGATTGTTTTCCTCCCCGGAGTCTCTTCCTTTATCAATGGTAGACTTGGGGATTCCACAGTTGCAGACAGGTTTCAAACTTGGGATGTTTTCTGGAGAGAGAGAGAGAGGGAGAGAACGTGGCACAAAGCCCCTCTGGAGTCTGGTCTGGTTAACTTGTCCTTTTTAAAAGACTATTAGTTTTTCCACAGATGGGGGGGGTCGGGGGGGGGGTGGGGGTTGGGTGTTGGGGGCAGTCACATGATCATCCAGTGTCCTCATTTGCAAGTTAATTAGATTTGATTCTAGGTATTTTCCATTTATCTATTGAGTCTCATTGTTTTAATGTTCATCCTATGGAGATATGACTCCACTGTTAATGTTCCAAGATGGCTTTGAATGTTTTGCCATTAGAATCAAAGCTGTTAGCTGTTTCCAAATTCATGAGGCATTGTCCTGGATGCAACCTCGCTAGACATGCATCTCTGATTTGATGTCCTGGAATGTGAGGTATTTCAATGCATATTGTGGTGCCCACCTTGGCTGCCAGCTTTTTAAAAAGTTAACTGTAGGATCCCAGCTCCTTTTTAAAAGTTTCATGTAGGTTTCCACCTGATGAATTAAAAATCCTCATTCGGTAGAACATGTTTTCGTGACAAATACTAATCAGTCAGGAGGTGAGGACAAATATCTACTCTGAGAAATTCTTTACCAACAAGCACTTAAAAGATGATGCTGTAGAGTTAGGCTGATGGTATGATCTGTTAAGAAGTGTTTTGTTAAAGTACAAAAATGGCCAAATCATAATCTTTTATTTAACTCTGTGTTCATATTACAAGTGAAATAGGTTGCCCTCAGTATTTTAATGCAACATAATCTTGTTCTCTCCAATAACCCCCCTTCCCTGCTCTGAGCCTTCCTTCAAAGCTGAGAAGAGTTATCCATGTTCCTTTCAATCCTGTTCAAATCATCAATATGTTTTTGATCTTCCCGTGATATGTACAAACATAGGCTAACTTGTTCTGGGTTTAGGGCCTTCATCAGTAGACACTGTCCATCCTTCCATCTGATGCCCCCTGCCTCTCAGCCTCTCCCCTGTCAGCCCCTCCTCTGCCTCTCAGCTCCTCCCCTGTCTCTCAGCCCCTCCCCTGTCTCCACCATCCCCCATGACCATATCATCTTCTGGGAAAGGCAATATAATAGAAAAAAAATAAGGTGGAGTAAAGAAAAGTGAAGATGAGTTTGAAGGAAAAAAGTAATGGTGAGGGGGCTGGGAAAGAACAGAGCAGAAAAAGAGAAGTGAAGATGGAAAAGCTGAGGATAAAAGCCTCAAAAATATTTGAGAAGTACTAATATAACCAGAAACAGTCCCACTGGGCTGGATCTTGTTCCCCCCTCGATGTCAGTTTCGTGGCCGTGTGGGGGGAGAGTGTGGAGAATCTGAACGGCAGTGGCCGCCATGGAACCCAACACCAGGATTGACGGTTCCAATTCTCCGGGGCAGGATAGGCCGACAACAGCCTCCCCATCCAGAGGCCAATTGAGGCCCTAAATGGCCTATTAATGGCCACTTGAGGGCCTCTTCTCACCGTCGCTGGGATCTTACCAGTGGTGGGGCGGGAGGGGGGGCCTCCACCGTGCAGGGAGGACACCTTAGAAAACGAGGCGCCCTCCCTGTGGGCTTGGGGAGGTGTTCCTGCTTTGTGGGCAATTTGTAGCCCACGCAGGACCCCATCGGGAACCAATTCACCTCCTAGAACCCCCTCTCCCTGGACTGAACGTCCAGCCACCCACCACTCCACCCCATCCTCACCGGGGTCCTCTGGACTGGCTCTGGTGACCCCACCTCACCGACCTCTTTCCCAGGGTTCCAGTGCTGGGCCTGAGTCCGAGGCTTCTGTCGTACTAGTAGTGGCCATTGTCCCCGATGTGCTGCCAATACTGCTGAGCTGCTGGCTCTGTGCTTGGCCAGCAGTTCTTGGGGGCAGGAGCCCCATCCTTATTAAGTCTTTAAAGGGAGGGGGATCCTGCCTCCTTAAACTTTCACCCCAAAATACCAGAGGATCGCACTGGGGGCTGAAAAAATGCAGAGGCCAGGTTCCCCCTGACTTTTCAGTCCAGCGCCAGGATTCCTGCCTCCTGCACAAACTCCAGCCCATAGGAATTTGTCTCCTGTGAACAAACTCTTAACTTTGCTTTGTCACCAGGATTGTTGCCCCTGAAAAGACACAGATAAAGTAGAGGAAGCTATAGAAGTGTTTTGTTTTATCATATGTCCCCTCTGTCTATGCTGAAAAGGTTGACTCCCAACATGTATATAGCTCTTTGACTATTGTTGGTACCTTGCCCAAGTAGCCATTATTCATATATGTGTCTTGATAGTGAATGTCAGACAGCTAATAGTGTGAAGGCCAGCACCCATTTAGCAGAGATTGCTGGATAGTGATGAGGAGGCGGAATCCTGGACAATTTCTCCCACATTATCCTAGGAGCACTGAAGCAAATTGCATTGTCCCATTACCCAACCCAGATGAGGTCAGTGAACTCAGTACTGACTGGGGACTGAATCAAGGGGCTACTCAGAATAAAGCTCATATTGTGTACTTGCAGTGAGCAATTGGAAGAATCTGAACATGATGAGGTTAATGTTCAGCATTCACAATAAAAATGTAAAAATAAAAAAACATTTTTGCCACTTCGGTTTGGTAGTTTTAGAATTGACTTCATGAGACATGGCTTTACACACTGCACCTGGCACCTGGGGAAGAGAGAATGGCTTTAGGTGCATGATTCCAGTGGCCAGCTTTCACTGAGCTCTTTCTCTTTAAACTCCTATAGGCTTGAAAGTGTGAGAATTATTCATTCATTGCTACAACCAGAGTCATTGGTATAGTGATAATGAAATATAGATCAACCACTGTATGGACAATGAACAAACACCTTTCATATTTAATAAGCATGCTTTCTCAGAGCACATGCTTCAAGGACTGCAATGTGGTTAACTTTACATGCCCTCTGAAATGGCCCAGCAAGCCACGCTTGAGAGGGGAAAAGTTTAGAGGGGAGATGCGTGGAAAGTTCTTTACGCAGAGGGTGGTGGGTGCCTGGAACGCGTTGCCAGCGGAGGTGGTAGATGCGAACACGATAGCGTCTTTTAAGATGTATCTAGACAGATACATGAATGGGCAGGAAGCAAAGAGATACAGACCCTTAGAAAATAGGCGACATGTTTAGGTAGAGGATCTGGATCGGCGCAGGCTTGGAGGGCCGAAGGGCCTGTTCCTGTGGTGTAATTTTTTTTGTTCTTTGTTCTTTTTGTTCACTACGAAGTCAATAAAATGGAATGAAACTGGATGGAACACCCAGCAGCGACCTTGGCACCGGAAGAAACAACGGCAAACCCAGCCCTGTCGACCCTGCAAAGTCCTGCTCACTAATATCTGGGGGCTTGGGCCAAAGTTGGGAGAGCTGTCCCACAGACTAGTTAAGCAACAGCCTGACATAATCATACTCACGGAATCATACCTTACAGACAATGTCCGAGACACTGCAATCACTATCCCTGGGTATGTCCTGTCCCACCGGCAGGACAGACCCAGCACAGGTGGCGGGACAGTGGTCTACAGTAGGGAAGGAGTTGCCCTGGGAGTCCTCAATGCTGACTCTGGACCCCATGAAGTCTCATGGCATCAGGTCAAACATGGGCAAGGTAACCTCCCACTGATTATCAACTACCACCCTCCCTCAGCTGATGACTCAGTACTCCTCCATGTTGAACACCACTTGGAGGAAGCACTGAGGGTGGCAAGGGCACAAACTGTACTCTGGGTGGGGGACTTCAATATCCATCACCAAGTGTGGCTCAGTAGCACCACTACTGACCGAGCTGGCCGAGTCCTAAAGGACATAGCTGCTAGACTGGGTCTGCGGTAGGTGGTGAGAGAACCAACAAGAGGGAAAAACATACTTGACCTCATTCTCACCAATCTGCCTGCCACAGATGCTTCTGTCCATGACTGTATTGGTAGGAATGACCCCAGCACAGTCCTTATTTATTTATTTTTATTTTATTTTTTTATTTAGAGATACAGCACTGAAACAGGCCCTTCGGCCCACCGAGTCTGTGCCGACCAAAAACCACCCACTTATACTAACCCTACAGTAATCCCATATTCCCTACCACCTACCTACACTAGAGGCAATTTACAACAGCCAATTTACCTATCACCTGCAAGTCTTTGGCTGTGGGAGGAAACTGGAGCAACCGGCGAAAACCCAAGCGGTCACAGGGAGAACTTGCAAACTCTGCACAGGCAGTACCCAGAATCGAACCTGGGTCCCTGGAGCTGTGAGGCTGCGGTGTTAACCACTGCACCACTGTGACGAAATCCCGCCTTCACATTGAGGATACCCTCCTTCGTGTTGTGTGACACTATCAACGTGCTAAATGGGATAGATTTTGAACAGATCAAGCAATGCAAAACTGGGCATCCATGAGGCGCTGTGGGCCATCAGCAATGCATGATTGTACTCAACCACAATCTGTAACCTCATGGCCCGGCATATCCCCCACTCTACCATTACCATCAAGCCAGGAAACCAACCCTGGTTCAATGAAGAGTGCAGGAGGCCATGCTAGGAGCAGCACCAGGCGTACCTCAAAATGAGATGTCAACCTGGTGAAACTACAACCCAGGACTACTTGCATGCCAAACTGCATAAGCAGCAAGCAATAGACAGAGCAAAGCGATCCAATAACCAACGGATCAGATCTAAGCTCTGCAGTCCTGCCACATCCAGCTGTGAATAGTGGTGTCAGTTAAACAACTAACTGGAGGAGGTGGCTCCACAAATATCCCCATCCTCAATGATGAGAGAGCCCAGCACATCAGTGCAAAAGATAAGGCGGAAGCTTTTGCAACTATCTTCAGCCAGAAATGCCAAGTTGATGATCCATCTCGGCCCCCTCCTAAAGTCCCCAGCATTACAGATGCTTTGGTCTGGAGTCACATGTAAGCTAGGCAAGGACAGCAGATTTCCTTCCCTAAAAGGCATTAGTGAACTAGATGGGTTTTTACAATTGACAATAGTTTCATGAAACCACTACTGAAACTAGCTTTCAAATCCAAATTTTTTATTAATTAATTGAATTTAAATCCCATCAGCTGCTTTGGTGGATTTCAAACCCCTGTACCCAGGGCATTGGCCTTGTCCTCTGGATTACTAATATAGTGCCATTATTGATGCATGACTATCGCCCCCTGCTGGATCTGTGAGGATGACCACTGAAAATAATTGGGAGACTTTTTGGGGCACATTGTCAAAACTTCACCAACACTTATGAGTAACATTTATTCATCAGATTCTCCGAGGGCTTCAGGAGTCCACCTTACAGGAGTCACCAGGAGAAAGGGAGTACTTGGTCATGGGAAACTTGCTAGGGATCATTTGAATCTTGCTGTACAAGGAATGGGAGCAGGACATGAGCGCTGGCAGAGCAGTACCTGCTTCTGCAGGGGAGAGGGACAAGAGGGTGAGGTGGCATCCTAACCCCTACTGGTGCAGATAATTCCTCCTTTCCTGGACCTCCTGCACTAGGACCTCCAGTGCCTCATCCAAGAACCTGTGCACCCTGACTCTGGGTCCCTGAGCTGTCCTGCAATATGCCACTGTGTGCAACCCAACGCACTCCACATCTTCAGTGGAACTGTGTGCAAGGAACCCACATATATTGCTCCATGAAAATTGCATCTAATCAGCACTTAAGGACTAAGCATGCAGGTTCAGGTCCTGGCAAGTTCATTTTTTTCATTCATTCATGGGATTTTGGCACTGCTTTCAAGGCCAGAATTTATTGCCTATTCCTAATTGTCCTTGAGAAGGTGGGAGTGAGCCACTTCTTGAATACAAGAGAATATCCTGCTAGGCCATTACAGAGGCCAATTATGAGTCAAGCATATTGCTGTCTGTCTGGAGTCACATATCGGCCAGACTGGGTAAGGACGGCAGATTTCCTTCCCTAAAGATCAGGAGTGAACTATATGGATTTGTCTGACAATGCAGTAGTTTTATGGACATCATTACTGAGACTAGCTTTTTATTCAAGATTTATATAATTAGTTGAATTTAAATTCTTCAGCTACTATGGTAAGCTTTGAACTCTGGTTCTGGATCATTAGTCCAGGCCTCTGGATTGCGAGTCCAGTAACATAACCGCTTTGCTACTATAATGCCGAAAATTATGGTTATCAGCAATTAGGACCAAAATTGTGTGCTAAGTCCTGGGCTAAAAATTGGTGTGTACTAATTTTCAGGCACAGGGGTTGCAATTTGTGACCTGCTTTCATTAGTTCCAATGGAGGTAGGCTGCATGATGCATAGGGCTGAGTGTCTGCAGTGCTACTGGTTGCCTCTGCACTCCACAGGGAGCCAAGTCGTGCTTGTTCCCCTTATGTGCTGTAGTCAGCCTTCTGTTCTTAAAGGCAGTTTGTCCCTATTAAAGAGAAGCTGCACTGACTTAGAGGAGGCTGCTGCTGAATACTATTATTGCAATTCTAAACAAAGAACAGGGAACACCATGGAGAGAGAGGGTTCCAATATCGTGATTGCAGTGCTGGAGGCCTTCATGGTGGAGGTGGACAGGAGGAAAGGCACCTTGGTTCCACGGGGGTGGGGGGTGGGTGCCAGCAGGCTCTCAAGGACAACCTTCAGAAGGGATTGGGAGCAGGTGGCCAGGGAAGTCAAGATTGTCCACTTGAGTGGAATTGGGTGCACATTCCATATGGCGGGACTTTTACCTGTCACATGTTGCTCGCCTGACCCTGGCTGATTTTGCAGCCTTGGGGTCATTTAAATATTCCTGGTGTGTTCCGTTGGTGGGTCTGCCTGGAAGGGGCTCAGAATTCAACTGCAGAAGGCCTCAAAGGCCTGCCATTTCATAACTTTGCTAGTGGCTTGTTGCAATCAATTACATAGACTTTGGGGTGGATATTTAAATTATCCCTGTGCTGTCCATAAGGACATAAGAAATAGGAGCATGAGAAGGCCATTTAGACCTTCAAGCCTGCTCCGCCATTCAATGAGATCATGGCTGATCTACTTCAACACCACTATCCCGTAAGATGTTTTTAATATGTAGAAATCTATTGATCTCAGTCTTGAATATACTCAATGATTGAGCCTCTACAGCCCTCTGGGGCAGAGAATTTCAAAGATTCACCACCCTCTGAGTGAAGACATTCCTCCTCATCTCAGTCTTAAATGGACTGCCGCTTATACTGAGACTGTGTTCCCTGGTTCTGGACTCCCCAGCCAGTGACAACATCCTTCCTGCATCAAACCTATCGACCCCTGTAAGAATTTTGTAAGTTTGAATGAGATCACATCTCATTCTTCTAAACTCCAGAGAATAAAGGTCCAGTCTATTTAATCTTTCCTCATAGGACAATCCCTCCATCCCAGGAATTAGTTCAGTGTACCTTCGTTGCACTGCCTCAATGGCAAGTATATCTTTCCTTAGGTAAGGAGACCAAAACTGCACACAATCGGCTGGAATTTATATTGCTGCTACCGAGTATGGCAGCAGCCGTAAAAGATGGCAACCCGCACACACGGTTTTACTCCGCGGAGCTGCCGCAATCCTGTACGCGACAGCTCATTAACATGGCCGGGGCAGACCACCCCCGATGACGCAGAGGGGGTGGGCGAGGTGTTGCCAGTAACGGCGTCTGGTGCCACTGCAAAGGCGCAGAGCCATTTTTAAAAGACTTCAAGCCCTTAGAAGAAATGTTAATTTTTAAAGGGACCGAAGTGTTAAAATTGAATTTACACATTACAATACATTTGCACTCCCCTCACCCACACCCCCAAGGAATAATCAAGTCATTAATAGATCAATCCCCCCCTCAAAAAAACTTTGATTTGGATCGCAACCTTTATCCCTGACCTTTAACAACTTTAACCCTCAACCCCTTCCCACCATCCCCCCCAACCAATCCAAAGAGTTTGACCCCACTCCTCCACTCCCACACTAAGAGACTTACCTCCTCCCCCCTCACCACAGGTGTTGCGCCTTGTTTCCCCGGATAGGGATTCAAAGGCGCGGCAATGCTGGCCACCGGGAAGAAGAATGCGGCGGCACTTCAGGTGGCAACGGGAACGTCATTAATGCAGGTGAGTTAATTTATTTCAATATCCAAGCGGGTACTGTCGCTGAGCGGCGGGGGTGCCGCCACGAGGACCTGCCGCCACCGGCAAGATCGTTACGGGCCCTGCCAGCATCGAGGTCTGAGGCGGGCCTCATCCGGAGCAAACTTCATGCTCCCCCTGCCACAGATCCTGACGTCGAGGCCCCTATAAAATCCAGCCTAATATTCCAGGTGCGGTCTCACCAAGGCTCTACATAATTGCAGTAAGACATCTTTACTCCTTGTAAATCCTCTTGTAATAAAGACCAACATACCATTTGCCTTCTTAATTGCTTGCTGTACCTGCATATTAGCTTTCAGTGACTCATGAGCAAGGACACCCAAGTCCCTTTGAAATGCAACACTTCCCAGCCTCTCACCATTTAAAAAATACATTATAATTCAGTTTTTCCTACCAATTTTTCCTGCCAAAATCCTACTCACATTTCTCCACATTGTATTCCATCTGCCAAATTTTTGCCCACTTGCTTAGCGTCTCCAAATCCCTTTGAAGCATCTTTGCACCCTGCTCACAACTCACACTTCCACCTAGTTTTGTGTCTTCTGCAAACTTGGAAATATTATGTTTAATCCCTGCATCCAAATCACTGATATAGATTGTGAATAGCTGAGGCCCAAACACTGATCCTTGCGGTACCCCACCAGTCACAGCCTGCCAATCCAAAAATGACTCATTTATTCCTACTCTCTGTTTTCTGTCTGTTAACCAGTTCTCAATCCATGCCTGTATATGCCCCCAATCCCATGTGCTCTAATTTTGTTTACTAACCTCTTGGGTGTGACCTTATCAGAAGCTTTCTGAGAATCTAAATATACCACATCCACCGGTTCCCCCATATCTATTCTGCTAGTTACATCCTCAAAAAAACAGCAACAGATTTTTTAAACATGATTTCCTTTTCATAAATCCATGTTGACTCTGCCCAATCCAACCATTATTTTCTAAGTGTCTTGTTATCACATCCTTTATTATAGGTTCTACCATTTTTCCTATGACTGACATTAAGCTAACAGGTCTGTAGTTCCCTGTTTTCTCTTTCCCACCTTTTCTTAAATAGTGGGGTTACATTTGCCACCTTCCAATTTGCAGGAACTATTCCAGAGTCTATAGAATTTTGAAAGATGACCACCAATGCGTCTACCATCTCTACAGCCACCTCTTTCAACAATCTGGGATGTCGATCATCAGGTCAGGAGAATTTATTTACCTTAAGTCCCATTAATTTCTGTAGTACTTTTTTTTTTACTAATGTTAATATCTTGCAGGTCATTTATACTCATCCCTTGATTCTTCATTATTTCTGGGAGGTTTTTCGTATTTTCCTCCGTGAAAACAGGCACAAAGTATTTGTTTAGTTGCTCTGCCATTTCCCTATTCCCCACTATAAATTCTCCTGCCTTAGCTTGTAATGGACCCACATTTGTTTTTGCTAATCTTTTCCTTTTTACATACTTATAGAAACTTTTTTTTCTTGGTCCTCCTTTGCAGAAATCTGAATTTCCCCCAATCCTCAGGCTTACCATTTTGTTTGACAACTTTATACACCTCTTCCTTTGTTCTAATACAATCCTTGATTTCTTTTGTTAGCCACTGTTGGAACACTTTCCTTCCTGGGTTTTTGTGCATTAAGGGAATGTATTTTTCTTGTAAGCTATGTTTTAGTTCTTTAAATGTTGGCCATTGCCTGTACCTTTTAATGTAGTTTCCTAATCCATCATATCCAATTTGCCCCTTCATCATTTATTTTGCTTAGACTTAAGATACTAGTTTCTGATTGAATTACATCACTTTCAAACTTAATGTAAAATTCTGTCATATTATGGTCACTCTTTCCTAAAGGCTGTTTTACAACAAGATTATTAATTAGTACTTTTTCATTGCACAATATTAGATTTAAAATAGCCAGCTCCCTAGTTGGCTCCTCAACACACTGCTCTAGAAAACCATCTTGCATACATTCCAATAATTTATCCTCCACAACACTAATACTAATAAAATTTACCGATTCTATATGTAGATTGAAATCCCCCATGATTACTGTATTACCCTTGTTACATGCACCTTTAATTTCCTGATTGATACTGTGATTTACATTACCACTGCTGTTTGGTGGCCTGTAAACAACTCCAACCAATGTTTTCTCCCCCTTGCTGTTTCTTAGTTCTACCCAAACTGATTCTATGTCTTGATCTTTAGAACTAAGGTCATCTCTCACTACAGTACTAATGCCCTCTTTAATTAACAAACCTACCCGACCACCTTTTCCCAACTTCCTGTCCTTCCTGAATGTCACATATCCTTGGATATTCAGGGCCCAGCTTTGGTTTTCTTGTCGCCATGTCTCTGTAATGGCTATCAGGTCATACATATGAATTTCTATTTGAGCTGACAATTCATTTGGTTTGTTGCATATGCTGTGGGCATTCAGATACAGAGCCCTTAATTCAGTTTTTTTTAAATTATTTTTGTAAATTCTGACCCTATTTGCTGGCACACTCTTAAGTTTACAATCACTGCCCCTTCTTGCCATACTCTGATCATCATTATCCTTATTTCTACCTTCATCTATTGCCTTGTTTTTTTCCTTTCATTTACTCAATCTTCCCCTACATGATCCCTTCCCCCCTTTATTTAGTTTAAATCCCTCTCTACTTCCCTAGTTATATGATTCGCTAGAACTCTGGTCCCAGCACGGTTCGGGTAAAGTCCGTTCCAACGGTACAACCTCCACTTTCCCCACTACTGGTGCCAGTGCCCCACAGATGGGAACTCGCTTTTCCCACACCACGCATTGATCACTCTAATCTTATTTACCCTATGCCAATTTGCACGTAGCACAGGTAATTATCCAGAGATTATTACCTTTGACGTTCTGCTTTTTAATTTAGTGCCTAGCTCCACATACTCCCTATGCAGAACCTCTTTCATGATCCTATCTATGTCATTGGTACCTATGTGGACCACGACTGGTGGATCCTCCCCCGGCCACTGCAAGTTCCTCTCCAGCCCAGAACAGATGTCCCGAACCCTGGCACTGGCAGGCAACACTGCCTTCTGGACTCTCGTTCTTGACTGCAGCGATCAGTGTCCATCCCCTGACTATACTGTCCCCTACTACCACTATGTTCCTTTTAACTCCCCGCACTTGAATGGCTTCCTGTACCATGGCGTCATGGTCAGTCTGCTCATCCACATGACAGCTCTCACTCTTGTCCATACAAGTAGAGACAGCCCTGGTAATTATAGACCTGTGAGCCTTACTTCGGTTGTGGGTAGAATGTTGGAAAAGGTTATAAGAGATAGGATTTATAATCATCTTGAAAAGAATAAGTTCATTAGCGATAGTCAGCACGGTTTTGTGACGGGTAGGTCGTGCCTCACAAACCTTATTGAGTTTTTTGAGAAGGTGACCAAACAGGTGGATGAGGGTAAAGCCGTGGATGTGGTGTATATGGATTTCAGTAAGGCGTTTGATAAGGTTCCCCACGGTAGGCTATTGCAGAAAATACGGAAGTATAGGATTGAAGGTGATTTAGTGCTTTGGATCAGAGATTGGCTAGCTGAAAGAAGACAGAGGGTGGTGGTTGATGGCAAATGTTCATCCTGGAGTTTAGTTACTAGTGGTGTACCGCAAGGATCTGTTTTGGGGCCACTGCTGTTTGTCATTTTTATAAATGACCTGGATGAGGGCGTAGAAGGGTGGGTTAGTAAATTTGCGGATGACACGAAGGTCGGTGGAGTTGTGGATAGTGCCGAAGGATGTTGTAGGTTACAGAGGGACATAGATAGGCTGCAGAGCTGGGCTGAGAGATGGCAAATGGAGTTTAATGCGGAAAAGTGTGAGGTGATTCACTTTGGAAGGAGTAACAGGAATGCAGAGTACTGGGCTAATGGGAAGATTCTTGGTAGTGTAGATGAACAGAGAGATCTTGGTGTCCAGGTACATAAATCCCTGAAAGTTGCCACCCAGGTTAATAGGGCTGTTATGAAGGCATATGGTGTGTTAGCTTTTATTAGTAGGGGGATCGAGTTTTGGAGCCACGAGGTCATGCTGCAGCTGTACAAAACTCTGGTGCGGCCGCACCTGGAGTATTGCGTGCAGTTCTGGTCACCGCATTATAGGAAGGATGTGGAAGCTTTGGAAAGGGTGCAGAGGAGATTTACTAGGATGTTGCCTGGTATGGAGGGAAGGTCTTGTGAGGAAAGGCTGAGGGACTTGAGGTTGTTTTCTTTGGAGAGAAGGAGGAGGAGAGGTGACTTAATAGAGACATATAAGATAATCAGAGGGTTAGATAGGGTGGATAGTGAGAGTCTTTTTCCTCGGATGGTGATGGCAAACACGAGGGGACATAGCTTTAAGTTGAGGGGTGATAGATATAGGACAGATGTCAGAGGTAGTTTCTTTACTCAGAGAGTAGTAGGGGTGTGGAACGCCCTGCCTGCAACAGTAGTAGACTCGCCAACTTTAAGGGCATTTAAGTGGTCATTGGATAGACATATGGATGAAAATGGAATAGTTTAGGTCAGATGGTTTCACAGGTCGGCGCAACATCGAGGGCCGAAGGGCCTGTACTGCGCTGTAATGTTCTATGTTCTATGTTCTATGTTCTAAGCTGCAAGAATCTCAAACTTGTTGCTCAATTGCAAGTGCTGAGGCAGCTCCAATCCCACCGTCTCAATCTCCTTACCTGCCTGACTCACAGGCACACCCTCCTGTCCCTGACCACTGACCAAAACAGAGGACCCTATCCTAAAGGGTATGATTGCCTTCTGGAACAAAGTGTCCAGGTAACTTTTTCCCCTCCCCAATGCATCGCAATGTCTGCAGCCCAGCCTCCAGTTCATCTCCTCAAGCTTTCTGACACTTACTACAGACATGGTTGCCATGATTGTCGTTGTATCCAGGATCTCCCACATCTTGCAGCTGTGGCACATCACCTATCCTGCCATCTTTATTGTGCTAATTAAATTAAGCTTATTTTTCTTAATTAATTTATAGTTCCACTCTTCACCGAACTCCTTCACTCACCAAACTCCCTTCTTCATACTCTATGCAGACAAGCAGCACTCAGAGACCCCTGAATTTATACTCTCTGAAAAAACAATGATGAGTCAGCTTTGTTAGAGCTCTACTAGAACTCAGAAGCCAGTTTAAGCTAGCTATCTAATTAACTAGCTACAGCTACTTTCAGAGAGCTTGTATATCCCAGTTTAAAACTGGAAGAAACTTAACTTGTCTCTTAACTTAAACAGTAATTTTAGTTCATTGCTAAATGTAAAAAAAACTGGACTCACTTACCAAACTCTTTTCTTCACACTCAGGATGATAGGAACCAAACATTGATATTATGTGACTGTAAGGTTGTTTGCAGATGCCAAATTCCAATAATTTGCATATTATTTCATGCCTGTCCATATCTGAATGGGTGTACTGAATGTCAGCAAACTTTCAGACTGGGTTACATGAAGGTGGCGGGGGAACAGCACTAAGTGAATTGCTCTTTCGGAGAGCCAGTGGCATTCTTCTGCTCTGTAACAATTCTGTGATTCTGTGGTTCTGTAATGGAAATGGGTGGACACACAGCTGTAACATCATGAGGGAACAGCAGAAGATCTGGAATCCATCATTATAGACCAGATAAGTGATTTTCTGCAGCACAATGTTCTGTGACATGTTCTGTGATTTTTTTTCACTCTTGAATTTTCCAGGGAAGTTTCTCTACTCACTGGCACTTTTCCCAAGAGTGAGTGAGATTTCTCGATAAACTGTTTATATTGTTGGCACTTGTTCTGCACGCCAGCAATTTAGTCAAAGCTCTCATTTTAAATCATGCCAGTGAGCTGAGGGTCTGCCACTGTAACAGTAACTAAATGGAATTTCCTTCAGTGTTAGATGGGCTGTGAGAGACAGAACGTGGGCATTTTAAAACATGCTGCTGATTAAAATTGTGTTTGTGGTTAGGGGAAATTAACTGAGTATCTCTTAAACTTCCTGAGATTTAATCATTTTCGTCTTAATTGTCCTGTGAATTTGGAGAATTCGTAACACATGAGTTCACGTGCCTTAATGTTCTGAATACTTTGATTGGTTTATAGTTTCACTTTTTTATTGGTAGCTATTGCTGGCTTTCCATTTTTAATTCCTAGTTTTATAACCTTCACATTTTGTGACTTTATTTCAAGTTGCTACTTGTAATCAGTACGTTCTCTACCAGTTCAGTTACCATTGCTTTTATGAGTATGAAATTTGAAAAAGCAGAAGAAATGCTTGAGAGGTAACATTTAAGCTGTATCACAGAAAGTGATACTTGAAGTTTGACAAACTAAACACATACTAAACAATGCACACACATCTCGACATGTCTTTCATGCTCACGGTAGATTGGCAGATATTGTGCCTTATAATGACAGAAGCATAATACCACAATACTTGCCAATCAATCAGTACCCTTTCGTATGCAGTATAAATTGTCGTCCCTTCGAAATTTGGCATTTTTGCGTCATGTCTCTTTTTTCAGCAATACTCAAGTTCTGTACTACCAAGCGACTATTCATATATTTTAAAGTGCATCATTTTTCCAAAATAAACCTGCCTCAAAGTAAAAGAGGCTTCCAGCTAATTCCTGTGTAACAACTATTTGCACATTTGACATATGCCACATCTATTGGTAATTTAATAAAACTCATTTCAAACAGTGCTTATGAGTGAATTCATGCTGATTTGTAGTGATCAGTTGGCAATCTACTTCACTGACTCATTAAGAGATGCAGACCATGGTCAGTTTAAAATATAGGGGTGGGTGGGAGGTGGGAGAGGACCAGCTGCAATGGATCTGGGGGTAAGGGGCAAGGGGCAAGGGGCATGGAGGGATGTGGGGTGCACTGGACATTGAGGGCAGGGGTCCAGGGCTACCGGGTGTAAAAGGTGAAGGTGCCCAAAGTCAAATAAAAACCTTGAAACTGAACTCCCTTTCAGCACTTGTTACAAATGTGTCCTATCTGACTGAAGTGCTGTTCAGCCACATTGTGTGGCAAATGCCTAAGGTAAGTTAAACTTAGAGGCCTTGTTACCTTAATGTACAACTTGGGATGAAGTGAAATTGGAACAGAGTGGGTAAATAATTAGGGCTATTTTCTTGTGTGAAGGGTAAACACCAACATGAGCTAGTTGGGCTGAATGGCCTGTTTTCGTGCTGCAACTTCTATGCATATCTATGTACTAGCTCGTGGCACCATCTCGACTCACCATCTGCAGTAGGATACACTGAGTACCTCTGGTGCATTGTAGATTTTGGACATCACATTATCAGCCCCTACATCTCTTACCTTCACTGAGTAAATTTGTTTAAAAGTTGCCCAGAAAGTTGCCTTTTCTTGTTTTGACCATAATGAGTCTAAAATAGCATGTAATTTTATAGCTCTTAAAACCATACTTAGAATAGCATTTCAAAGCAAAATTTAATAGCACCTAATTTCTTTTAAAACAATGAAGTTGGCACTTCACTGCGTCAGCAATAGACTAAACAGGGCTCTAGAGGTTGAGTGTTATGGTCCAGATGGGCTTTCTTTGCACGTAACATGATTCCATTTCCATTTTGGGCCATTATAGCAGGAATTAATTGCCTCTGGCAGTTTGATTGAAGCACTAGAGAAATCCTTAGTCCTGAAGTTTTAATGTAGGCATTACTTCTGTAAACTCCACCAGAGCAGGGCTAGCTTTCTGAGTTATTTGAATGTGAGTTGTATTAGGGCAAAAAAAAGGCAAAATCAATGCAATTGTGTTATCTTACTTAAAGTAATTAAAATTCCAGCTGGTGTAAATGGATCAGCTGACATAAAACCGGCCATAGAATTTGGGGACCTCACTCCAATAACTCACCATCAAAAATCCTAGACTGGGTTGTGTGCTCGTGTTTCTTGTTGTGTGAGAGCCTAGTTAGGATCTGGAATACACTGCCGAAGAGTGTGGTGGTGGCAGATTCAATCATGGCTTTCAAAAGAAGATCATCATGGCCAACTTGTGAGATTCAGAGATAATGATGCACATCAGCTGAGCATGCCCTTTGAAATCAGATGTTAAAGGGCAATGGTATTCTTCTTGCCTGACTGCAAGGGAAGTCTTAAACCTCAACAGCTTCAAACTGCTCAATTACAATTGACTTCATAACCCCGATTTTAACCTAGCTTTATCAGCTGACAGCACCAAACACCATAGAAGGAATGACAGAGAGATCAAACTGCACCAGAGATGCACTGCTTACATCCTTTATTATACATGTATCCACCTCTACTGGATAGGCGTCAGCTGCCTGTCACTGTCGGAGGATAGCTGCCTTTCCAAGCTCAAGTTCAGTAATAGGGCAGTTGCACAGCTGTGCCATATGTTGCAAATGAACTTGTAGAAAATCTCAGTCATGGGCAACACTGCCAGTGGTAGTCACAGACATGTTGAATACAAGAACACAAGAATTTGGAACAGGAGTAGGCCATTTGTCCCTTCAAGCCTGCTCCACCATTCGATAAGATCAGGGCTGATCTGATTATGGCCTCAACTCCACTTTCATGTCTGCCCCCCATAACCCTTGCTTCCTTGTTGATAAGTTCCATGCTACAGCACGTCTGGTGACACAGCAATGTCCTGTAATTTTTATTGGCATTCTTTTTATTACACTAAATTGTTGTTAACTTTTGCAAAAGCAAAATACTGTAGATGCTGGAAATCTGAAATAAAAACAGAAAATTCCAGAAATGCTCAGCAGGTCTGACAGTATCGGTGGAGAAAGAAACAGAGTTAAGGGGTAGAATCTTATCAATGCCCTGGTGTTCCCGACAGTGGGACTGGAAGTTATCACTTCCGCTTCCACTGCAAATCCCGTTTTCCATGCGATTTTGCATTTAAATTAGCCATGCAGCGATGGGCACGGGAAACACGTGGCATCATGTGGCGGGAGCGGCCTTTCATTGGTGGAACCTGCCGCCACCGTCCCAAACACCATGATCGTCACAGATATAAAACATTCTGTGCTTGCATCCTCAGGAATCAGCAGCCTTCCTTTCATCTTCAGACTAACTTAAATTGAAGCTTTTACTTAAATCAACATATTTTTGCCTCCTTATTTTGTGAAAGTCACCACCAACTTTATATCATTTATTTTTCCCTACAGCCAATGTGAATCAACTGGCAGCCAGCAGGCAGCGGCCCACCCCATGGTTCAGTGATGCCTCCCTGCAGGTTCTCCTCCAGGCCGTCAGGGAAAGGCGGGAGGCCCTCTTGCTGCAGATGGAGTGCGAAGACCCTCCCACCTCACCAAGCCAGCCTGGATGGAGGTAACAGAGAAGGTCTCGAACTGTGGGGTCACTCGTCGAATAAGGGTGCAGTGTTGCAAGCGCATCAATGACTTGCTCAGATCAATGAAGGTAAGTGGTCCTGGCAAGGCTGCTCCATTGTTTTCTTCCATGGCTCCATGTCTTTAGGGCAAAAGGTATGCAAGCAATGCAGTGGAATGTGTGAGCAGCCTTGGTGCCATTCATTAAATGATGAAGATTGGCATTGTTTATGTGATTTGATGTGTCGTGTGAAAGCCAATGCAGAATGAGTGATGCTGATGCATGTATGCAATGGTTATGATGCATCATTTGCCATGTCATTAAATCTGCACTGACTGTTGCAGGATAAATGAAGCCACAGCCAGCACGAGCGTGCTAAGATGGGGGGAGGGGTCTTTGATATCAGGCTGCTGACCATGGCTGAGGAGGAGGCATCTGAGATCACGAGAGAGGGGAGAGGCAGGGCGATTGCAGATGGCGAGGCAGGAGCCACAAGGCATAAGGATGAAGTGTCATCTCTGCTCTTACAGCCATATGTGGAAATTGAAGGAAATTGTGTGAACTCATGGGAAGCAGATGCTTAAAGGGCCTCTGTTTGTGTCTCCACTGCATGTACCTGCACTCGAGTAGCAGAATGCCACGTGGTCTGAGAATCCTCCTCTGGGAGGAAGAAGAAGCCAATGCCCCAGAAGGTGCACTGTCACCTACCTCTTCTTCCACCTCCACCAGCGCAGATACATTCACATGATCCGGGTGGGGTTTAAGATTAGAATATGGGTCGCAAGCTGGTTTGCATGACACATACACGTCCCAGCCGTTAAGGGACCATGTGCCAGGCTGGTCCCCTGATAATCGGAGGACTGCTGGGGACCAGGCTCGTGATGATCCTCTGTTTGTTGCTATGAGAAGTCTGCTGGATGTGCAGCAAAACCATGTGGAAAACATGTCAGAGATGCCTGAGGTCACGCGTGGCTTTGCGCGTGCCATGGAGGAGTCCATGCAAGCCAAATATCTGTCACCATGTCATGTGACATCCTTAGGCATCTCTGGTATTGCCTCTCTGACATTTGTAGGTAATTTGTCCTTGTCCTGAGGATGCGATTACATGCCAGTGCTTGTCTTCGATGAAGCAGTTCCTGGATGTGATCATTCGGAGCATCCTCACCTTCCTTTTCTGCCTGTTGCTGGAACTCAGGCATCATGAGTTGAGGGAAAGGAGCCCTCCTTAGTCTCTCTCTTTGCTCTTCTTCCCACGGTACTAGAAAAGTTGGATGTATGAGGCCCATGTCACTGTGGCTTTTCTGAACCATACATAAGCAGAGTGTGGAGATTCAGCCCTCTTTTGCTAATGAGCTGAAGCATCGAGGCATATTGACGTAGCCAGTTAGAAGACACACCCATGGTTGTTTACCTCCATCCACTCTTCTTGCAATCCTTGAGTGTCCACACGATTTCCATTATTGTTGGAGAAGATGGTGTGTGTGGAATTCAAAGAACAAAGAACAAAGAACAGTACAGCACAGGAACAGGCCATTCGGTCCTCCAAGCCTGCGCCGATCTTGATGCCTGCCTAAACTAAAACCTTCTGCACTTCCGGGGACCGTACCCCTCTATTCCCATCCTATTCATGTATTTGTCAAGATGCCTCTTAAACGTCATTTTCGTACCTGCTTCCACCACCTCCCCCGGCAGCAAGTTCCAGGCACTCACCACCCTCTGTGTAAAGACCTTGCCTCTCACATCCCCTCTGAACTTTGCCGCTCTCACCTTAAACCTATGTCCCCTAGTAACTGACTCTTCCACCCTGGGAAAAAGCTTCTGACTATCCACTCTGTCCATGCCACTCATAACTTTGTAAACCTCTATCATGTTGCCCCACCATCTCTGTCGTTCCAGTGAAAACAATCCGAGTTTTTCCAACCTCTCCTCATAGCTAATGCCCTCCAGACCAGGCAACATCCTGGTAAACCTCTTCTGTACCCTCTCCAAAGCCTCAACGTCCTTCTGGTAGTGTGACGACTAGAATTGCACACAATATTCTAAGTGTGGCCTAACTAAAGTTCTGTACAGCTGGAGCATGACTTGCCAATTTTTATACTCTATGCCCCGACCGATGAAGGCAAGCATGCCGTATGCTTTCTTGACTACCTTATCCACCTGCGTTGCCACTTTCAGTGACCTGTGGACCTGTACGCCCAGATCTCTTTGCCTGTCAATACTCCTAAGGGTTCTGCCATTTACTGTATACTTCCCACCTGCATTAGACCATCCAAAATGCATTACCTCACATTTGTCCGGATTAAACTCCATCTGCCATTTCTCCACCCAAGTCTCCAACCGATCTATATCCTGCTGTATCCTCTGACAATCCTCATCACTATTCGCAACTCCACCAACCTTTGTGTTGTCTGCAAACTTACTAATCAGACCAGCTACATTTTTCTCCAAATCATTTATATATACTACAAACAGCAAAGGTCCCAGCACTGATCCCTGCGGAACACCACTAGTCACATCCCTGCATTCAGAAAAGCACCCTTCCACTGCTACCCTCTGTCTTCTATGACAGAGCCAGTTCTGTATCCATCTTGTCAGCTCACCTCTGATCCCGTGTGACTTCACCTTTTGTATCAGACTGCCATGAGGGACCTTGTCAAAGGCTTTACTGAAGTCCATATAGATAACATCCACTGCCCTTCCTTCATCAATCATCTTTGTCACTTCCTCAAAAAACTCAGTCAAATTAGTGAGACACGACCTCCCCTTCACAAAACCATGCTGTCTCTCGCTAATAAGTTTGTTTGTTTCCAAATGGGAGTAAATCCTGTCCCGAAGAATCCTCTCTAATAATTTCCCGACCACTGATGTAAGGCTCACCGGCCTATAATTTCCTGGATTATGCTTGTTACCCTTCTTAAACAAAGGAACAACATTGGCTATTCTCCAGTCCTTTGGGACCTCACCTGGAGCCAATGAGGATGTAAAGATTTCCGTCAAGGCCCCAGCAATTTCTTCCCTTACCTCCCTCAGTATTCTGGGGTAGATCCCATCAGGCCCTGGGGATTTATCTACCTTAATGCTTTGCAAGACATCCAACACCTCCTCCTTTTTGATAATGAGATGACTGAGACTATCTACACTCCCTTCCCTAGGCTCATCATCCACCAAGTCCTTCTCTTTGGTGAATACTGATGCAAAGTACTCATTTAGTACCTCTCCCATTTCCTCTGGTTCCAAACATAGATTCCCTTCTCTGTCCTTGAGCGGGCCAACCCTTTCCCTAGTTACCCTCTTGCTCTTTATATATGTATAAAAAGCCTTGGGATTATCCTTAATCCTGTTTGCCAATGACTTTTCATGAAATCTTTTAGCCCTCCTGACTCCTTGCTTAAGGAGGCAGGTCTCCCCACCTTCTAACGTCCTTCCAGCTTGTACCTATCACCCTTGACCCACCCAATGTTACTATTAGCCTTCCTTCCGTTACCATTGAGCCTCCCCCATTACCATGCACAGTGTAATCACCAATGTATTTATGCCATCCCTCCCCCTGTTCCTACTCCTGTTAACAGCAACATACCAACTCTCATCCTTGAACCTCCTCACATTGAACTGACCATTGTTGCCGAGTCCTGTTCCCCTCCATATGAAGCCGTTAGTCTTGACCTTCCCCCCCACAAAATCCATTTGCCCCCATTAACTGTGACTGTTCCGTCTGCTAGCCAGTACCCTCAATTTGCCCCACAGCTCCCTGACGTTGACAGCACTCAACCCTTCCTTTGGACCCTTATCAAATATCTTCACACTATATTGATCTAATCCACCCATCACCCCTGCAGCCAACAAATTGCATCTTCACCATCAACATCAACCATTCAACACCCTGGATGCTCCACTCCACTCTCCCTGTTCCTCCATGCACCAAATCAGCCCCACCTTTCCCTCCCCGACTACCCTCCCCTGCTCCTCCATGCACCCATCATGCCGCCACCGTCATCCCTGAGATGATTCACCCTTGCTGGTGCCAAGCCTGGAGGCAAACATCCATTCCAATGCTGGCATTAGTTCAGCGGATGATTTAAAGAGAGAAGAGCACAGACCTGAGATTCAACTGCATCTGACTGTTGCACGTCACATTCAAACATTCGTGATCCGGGTGGCACAGGAATATTGCTCGCCATTCACTTAATCTGGCAGGTACGACTGAATTGTAACTATGCGTAGGATAATGAGTGAAAAGCCTTAATCCACCACTGTGCTGCTGGAACCCCGGAATGCCGCAATCCCGCTGCCTACTTAATCCCTCTAAAATATCCCACTATCGGGAATCCGAATAAACACCTCTCGCCTAATTACATCACCCACACGCCACCAAATCCATCACGGTGGACAGCATAAAATTCCCCCAAACATTTCAGGTCGATGAACTTTCATCAGAACCCACTGATGAAAGGTCATCGAGCTGAAGCTTTGGACTGAATTTTCCTGGGAAAATACAGAGAACACGTTGGGACTGCTCCCTGACATCTTCAACCGCCAGGCAAATTTCCCAGGGGCAGGCGGGGAGCGGGAATGGGAGCCTGCTAGCCGGCAGGGGACAGTCAATTGAGGCTGTTAAGTGGATCATTCACAGGAATTTTGCGCAGCGTTTTGAATCTTATAGAAGGTGTGTGGGTCCCACAGAGCTTCAGCTGAGATGACACATGCTGCAACTGGATCAGAGCCATTCACCTCCCTGTGAATGCCTGGGTGGCATGCGGTACCATGCGATTACAATGTCACCGGCCCCATGAGCAGCCTATTCCAAGTCCATGATCCAACCTTGTCCTACAGTCTCCAGCTCTATGCCCCTACATCTGGTCGCAGCCCCTTGGGGAAGTAAGAATCACATGACATGTTGAAGTGAAGCATAAAAACATATGTTGAGGTCAACAAAGCAAGTACACAGTGCCATACATGAAAAAAAGACAAACCCATGAGAACCCTTGTGCAACTAGGTGCATTTATTTGTTCGCTTCTGAGTACTTCTACATTGTGCTCAGTCTATGCTTGGCGTTGATGTGGGAGCAGCCAGCTGGCCTTGCTGCTCCAGTGCATGAGATGCCTGTGGTGGATGGACTCAGAGTTGCAGGGCCCTTGAGGAGCCCAGGACAGGCTGGGCCACCTGCATCTGTGCAGTGGATGCCTCTGTCATTGTTGCAGGAGGCAGTGTTCATGTCATCATCAGAGGGACCGAGGGGCCACCATCAAAGCTGGGGGCACCTTGAGCAGAGACCCCACAGCTTTTAGCCATCCCTTCCTTCATCCTTTCATGGCCCACCTGCTCACCAGAATCTCTCCACCTCCTGGCAACGGGTCTATGCGTCTCTGAGCCTTCACACCAGCCAGCCCTCAACACTGCTCAAGGTTGATGCCTGACTGTGGAGGCCAATGCGCGCCTTCTGCATCCACTCGGTGGCCTGCTGCATGCGGCTATCCATGAGTGTAGCCACTCTCTCAATGGACGAGGCTATGAGCTCATAAGCCAGAGACATGGCACCACTCATGGAATGGCTGGAACCCTCCTCCAGTGCATGAGGGTGAACAGCCTCTGGGAACTCTGAGAGAAGTCCACACATTTCATGCTGCTGCTCTATGAGCACCCACTTTGCTGACAATTCCCAAGGCTCAGCATCTGCATGGAGCTGAGCATGCTGGGCCTGTCCTCACTCCTCCGATGGTGCTGGCCGTAGCTGTCACTGCCTCCGTCACGTGCTCCTGCGCATGTGTGCTGTGCTCACCAGCTGGTGTCACCTGTTCTAACTGCGCACTATGCCTCACTGTCATGAGAGTATCTGCACCAGTGGAGGGTTAGCTGGATTGATGTGACAGATGGCGCATCCTCTTCTGAGGTCCCTGTGATTCCGATGCCCTCCACTGCATCGCCTCCACTACTGGCCCTGTGGGAAAGACAAGAGCATTGTTAATGACATTCCTATGCAGCCCCTTCCTCCTGCTATACACGATCATGAGCTTCAGTTCGTCATCACGGACCACAGAGGTTATATAGAAACGACAAATGAGAAGGATTCATGTCTCCTACCATCGCTTCTCTCACTTTCTCTGGGTTTCACACCCACATCGCCCTCTGCGACAGCCTGGCCTGCTGTCACCCTGCCAATCTCCATCACCACCTCCTCCATCTGCGTAATCATAGGGAGAAAGGACACCTCACCACCTGTCCATCTCCGTTTCCTTGTGGTATGAACTCTCTTCTCCTGCAACGACAAAGCAAGAGTGTGACACAATGATCCTTCCCCTGTGCTGCTCATGAGGCTGCACCACTATCAAGGCCATCATTGCGGCACTGGGAAGTCTGCTTCATGCTTTCATCCATGCTTGGTGCTGCATCAAGCGCTAAAGATTGGCCATGACACTCTGGTGTGTCATAGAGTCATAGCATTATACAGCACAGAAACAGGCCCTTCGGCCCATCGTGGCTGCGCCGACCATCAAGTACCTAACTATTCTAATCCCATTTTCCAGCACTTGGCCCGTAGCCTTGTATGCTATGGCGTCTCAAGTGCTCATCTAAATACTTCTTAAATGTTATGAGAGTTCTTGCCTCTCCAACCCCTTCAGGCAGTGTGTTCCAGATTCCAACCACCCTCAAATCACCTCTATCCTGCCCCTTACCTTAAATCTATGCCCCCTGGTTATTGACCCCTCCGCTAAGGGAAAAAGTTTCTTCCTGTTTAACCTATCAATGCCCCTCATAATTTTGTATACCTCAATCATGTCCCCTCTCAGCCTTCTCTGCTCTAAGGAAAACAACCCTAGCCTTTTCAGTCTCTCTTCCTAGCTGAAATGCTCCAGCCCAGGCAATATCCTGGTGAATCTCCTCTGCACCCTCTCCAGTGCAATCACATCCTTCCTATAGTGTGGTGACCAGCACTGTACACTCCAGCTGTGGCCTAACTCGCATTTTATACAGCTACCCTCTGTCTTGATGTAGTCCTTGTTGAGTACCTGTGCTTGGGTCGTCCACTTTGCTGCACATATCATGGCCACCATATTATACATGCATTTTTGCCATCTTGTCAGCATGCATGCCACTCACCTTGCCAACCGTCACTAGGTCATTGAAGCACTTCTGGCACTGCACCCATGTTCATGCCATGACCCCGCGTCTCCTCACTTCTTCGGCCACCTCCAGCTAGGCCTCCTTCATGAGGTTGCTTGGCCTCCTCCTCTCATCCTCTGGGAATAGTACCTCTCTCTTTTCCTGCACCATCTGCAGGAGGACCTCCAGGGAGGCGTCACTGAAGCATGGGGCCATCCTTCCGCGCACTCTAACCATCACCCCACTCACTGCCTTCTGCTGCACCCACCTTCAGCCTTCTCTTTGTGAAGCCAGTTTGAAGGCGAGAGACTCTCCCTTAAAGATGGTGCCCTCAAGCTCGCTGCGAGCACAAACTAACTCCCGCCTGCTGCCAGTTATTTGTCGGCTGCCCTGCAGGCCTGCCTTTAATTGGCCGCATTGTGCAAGATTCCTACAGAAGTTCCGCCATCCCCACATGTGGGCGCACGACCCGGAAATGACCCCATTCTTGGGATCTCGAGCCAATCGGCAAAATCCAGCCCATTAACTCTGTTTCTCCGTCCACAGCAGCTGCCAGACCTGCTGAGTACTTCCAGCAATTTGTGTTATAATTTCACTTGTTAACTTTAGTTTGTTGGAAGTGCTGCAGAGTATTCCACTTAACATTTTTAAATGTAAAAGTTATCTGTAAATATAGATCATATTTTGAGGTTCTTTATATCCATCATTCACCCTAGCTTAGTGTTGTATGTTTTGTTAGGCTAGCTGAGAGAGATATTGAGTCTTCATTAAGGTTGAACCATAACTGTTCATTACATTAAGAACTATATACACTTTACTTAAACATGTCTAACTCCTCTGTTGGTCAAGATGCCTCTTCTTTTTCTTAAGTCTCTTTCACATGTGATCTCTTACATCATCATCGTGGGAGGTGTTAATCACACTGTGCCAGACATTAACCCTTTCAGACTCTCTAACTACATTTGGTGCACTCTTTTGGTTGCCATTGAGATGGGATGGGAGTGCTAGAACAACTTGTTATCATTTTCATTGCAGGAACATCATATCCTTAAGGTGACGTAAAATGCATTATAGTTTTGCCAAAAAAACCTTCACTAAGCACTTTTCAAAAATGTCAGCACCCCTTAAGTATAATATTTGCCCAATGCCCAATCATTCCAATGCTGAACCATCCCCACTTCAATCTCATTCTCATTTGAAAAGTACAATTTTGATTAACTGATAAATATGCCAATACTTTTATATATTATTCACAAAAAAACATACAGAACTCTTGTGTACATATTGCTACCCGAAAGCTTATTGTTTTTATTTACGCAATAGTTATTCTGACGATTGTCTTGGTGTTCAGAAAGCAAAAGAGTAATTTATATCAGCTTACCTGAATGTTTGATGCCTAGGAAACTTTAATTTTCAAATAAATGTTGATGACAATGTATGGTAGTCACCACAAACATTGCCACATTTGTTATAGGCCTCCTCTTTTACAATGTAATCAGTGTATTAATTTCCAGACATGGAGCAATTATATCAATATTTGCTGACGAATATGGAATGACTTGCACCACTATTTGTTCAGCAATGTAGAGTAACAATGTCAAATGGAAATAATTCTGTTATGTATTGTCATGCTCGGAAGGAGCTGTGATGAAATAAACAATGAACTGGAGGATTTATGAAATAAAATGCAACTGTTGAACTGAGCCACAAAAAAATGAAAACACTTGTATCACAGACAAAATGGAGTAGAGGTCAGGTGACCTCCTCCTGTACTGTCAATAAACACATTCATCTGTTGAGGCTGAAACTTGTTAACCTCATCTGAATTAGCTCTGGGGAGAATGCATTGAAATTGAAAGGAACCCATTACATATTGAAGGGGTTAAGTAGAAACAAGTTGAGTTTTAGAAAAGCATCTCAGCAGAATTTAACAGTTAGGTTAAGAAAGGAAACAAACATGCTGCTAGGGTAAAGGACAAGATTAGGGAGCGAAGGTTGGAGTCGAGACCTCGAGGTGACTATTTCTGCGGAAGGTTGGTGTAATGGGAAACAAAGAGATAAAAGTCAAACAGCTGACAACAGTTTGGAGCTATCTGGTATGTGTATTGATAAGGCTGAGGAAGTGTGCTCATCGGAATGCGTAATCAATCACCATTGTTTTAATTAAAGTTTATGGTCAATCATATCAATCATCTGTTGGTTGAACACACTGTATGAACAGTATATGTGTCTGTGCTCCTGAATGTAAAGTTAGAGTATTACCTCAGAATACCTGAGGTGGTATCTCTCCCTGCGTATGTTTGAATAAATCGATTGAACCTGTACCCCTGAGCCTCCTCGTGTGGTAGTTGAGTTGTCCTACAACAATATTGATGACTCCTACCTACAGAAATGAACCAACAAAGGTTCTGTAGACAAACTGACTCCACAGCCCAAACCAAGATGAATAGGTGTGATGTAGCACTATTGTAACAGAATGGTCCCCATCCAGATGCCAACAGATAGCAATAGTTTCCATATCCTGGACCATTGTGTAGTTGCACAAGAGTAGAGGGCCCTTTACCACCTGACAGACTCAAATATGATCAATTTTTACCTTTAAAAGGTAGCCCTCTGGAGAGAGAGGGTAGATCTACAAAAGACCACAAAAAGCCCGTCCTCGCCAGAGGCTGGAAGATACGCTCCAGCTAAGCAGAAGAACCCTGCTGAATAACAACTTGAACAATCACTGTAGCAGAGAAATCGCAAGGTGATTTAGAGGCTCTCCATCTGTGAAAGTAAACCAGATTCACACCACCAACTTTGGGCTGAGTTTTAACCATAGAACTACAAGACTTCAGCAATTCTAAGACAAAGAACAATCAAGCCTGTAACACTGTTATAAAATTTCCTCCCAAAAGAAACTCTAAAGGTCCTTAAAGCAGTGGACTCTTGTACAGTAATTTGGACTTTTAATTGCATCCTACCCTTTTCTTGCCACCTATCTATTCATGTGTATGCATGTGTGTGTGAATGCGTGTGTGAGTGAGATTGCAACCATTTCGGGAATTGTTTAAAAATAAATAGTGATCTTTCTTCTTTTAATCTATGAGAAAACCTGTCATTTGTCTATTTATTTGGCCCTAAAAACACTCAAGGACTAACACACCATTTTTAACAAAACACCATCTGCAGGGATTTGGGAGGTGAAAAGTAGAAGCCACTCACACCTGTCCATAAGTATTAATCATTATAATAAGCATCCAGGTTTCTTTACGCACTGGTACTAAATTAGTTGGTTTCTTTGAGTGTTACTCATTTATCACCTCATTTTGTTGCTATTTGTTTACTTCTAAGATGGACCCATCAACTGGTGGGGCTGAAATAAATATATCTTTATATAAGACCAACAGTATATAGTACACCTGTTTCTATTTGAGGAACAGAACAATTTGGATAGTCAAGTTTTGAGTTTCAAACATCCAACTTGCTCCCGATCCTTAATTGGTACCACATTCTTCTTTGCACAATGAAATAAGATGAATTTTGAACATTGTGATAAACAACAACAGTAATTTGTATTTATAGAGCTCCTTTAATTAAATAATCATCAGAAAAGTATATTATTGATCTACCTTGTTATATTTACTTGGGATAGCCACTGGAAATGATTCAAAGAAGGGGAACTATGAAGTCCAAGAAAGTTGAATGTGCTATTATTGGGAAAAATAAACTGGACAGAATTTGCTCAAGTCATTAAATGGAGAAAAGTCAGTCGGAGTTTTGTTTGAAACTAGAAACTAGAAGAAGGGAACCTAAGCTCAAAGTTTTAAATAAGGAACTTATAACGTGTAACTTTCTACTAGTAACAGGTTAAAATAAAGGTTGTAACTTATTGAATAGACTGTCATCAAATACAATAAACAGTGACCTAGCTAAAGTGTTCAGAAGGTAAATTGACAGGGGGCGAAATTCAACTTGGGCGATTGAGCAAGGTGGGCAATAGCCTATCAGAAGCGCATTTTACACCCTGCCTTATCGGATGTTTTGTGCTGTCATCCAAGACAGATTTCACCCTACCACCCCGCCATTGATTCAACACAAAGCACAGTCATGGATAGCCCTCACCTACGGCTCAATGAGTCAATAGTGTAAACCAATCAGAAAGAATAAAAAGCTTTAAAGTTGCACCTTTGCCAAATTACCTGTTCTCAGCCTTTTTCTTATTCTTTCATGGGATATGGGCAGCGCTGGCAAGGCCAGCATTTATTGTCCATCCCTAATTGCCCTTGAGTAGGTGGTGGTGAGCTGCCTTCTTGAACTACTGCAGTCCTTGGGGTGCAGGTACACCTATAGTGCTGTTAGGAAGGGAGTTCCAGGATTTTGCCCCAGCGACATTGAGGCAACGGCGATATAGTTCCAAGTCAGAATGGTGTGTGAGTTGGAGGAGAACTTGCATATGGTGGAGTTCCCATGTGACTGCTGCCCTTGTCCTTCTAGGTGGTAGAGGTCGCGGGTTTCGAAGATGCTGTTGAAGGAGCCTTGATGAGTTGTTGCAGTGCACCTTGTAGATGGTACACACTGCTGTCAATGTGCGTCGGTGGTGGAGGGAGTGAATGTTTGTGGATGGGGTGCCAATTAAATGGGCTGCTTTGCCCTGGATGGTGTCAAACCTTTTGAGTATTGTTGATGCTGCATTCATTCAGGCAAGTGGAGAGTATTTCATCACATTGCTAACTTTGTAGACAGTGGACAAGCTTTGGGGAATCAAGAGGTGAGTTACTCACCACAGAATTCCCAGCCTCTGCTCTTGTAGTTGGAGACACAGTGGTATAGTGTTAATGCCGCTGGACTGGAAATTCAGAGGCCAAGGCTAATGCCCTTGGGGACACTGGTTCAAATCTCACCAGAGCAGCTGATTTAAGTTCAATTAATTAATTAATAATAATCTGGAATTGAATGCTAGTCTCAGAAAGGATGCCATGAAACTATCAACAATTGTTGTAAAAACCCATCTGGTTCACTACTGTCCTGTAGAGAAGGAAATCAGCCATACTTACCTGGTCTGGCCTACATGTGACTCCAGACCCACAGCAATGCGGTTGATTATTAACTGCACTGTGATAAGGCATAGCAAGCCACTCAGTTCAAGGGCAGTCAGGGATGGGCAACAAATGCTGGACTGCCAGTGATGCCCACATCCCATGAAAGAATAAAAAGAGTATTTTTATGGCTGCTCCAATTAAGTTTCTGGTCAATGGTAGCCCCCAGGATGGTGGGGGTTTCGATGATGGTTATACCATTGAATGTCATGGGTAGATGGTTGGATTCTCTCTTGTCGAAGATGGTCATTGTCTGGCACTTGTGTGGTGTGAGTGTTACTTGCAACTTATCAACCCAAGCCTGAATGTTGTCCAGACACGGACTGCTTCAGTATCTGAGGAGTTGTAAATGGTACCAAACATTGTGCAATCATCAGTGAACATCCCCACTGCTGAAGATCGTTGAACCAAGGAGACTACCTTAGGGTTCTCCTGCACCAATGTCCTAGAGCTGAGATGATTGGCCTGCAACAACCACTATCATCCTCTTCTGTTAGGTATGACTCCAACCAGTGGAGAGTTTTCCCACTGATTCACATTGAGCTCACTTGTGCTAGGGCTCCTTAATGCCACACTTGGTCAAATGCTGCCTTGGGGCTGAGTTTTATGTGCTTCCTAGAGACGGAAATGGAGGCCGGATGCCGGTCACTTTCCCGACGCCTTCCAATTTTGTCCGAGGCAGGGAAGGCCGAGAATTACCTTCCCACCCCAGGCCAATTCAGGCCATTTAATGGTCAATTAATGGCCAGTTAAGGGCCTCTTCATGCATCCACTTCAATCGAATGGAAGGCAGAGGGGTCTGCCACTGTGTGGAGATGCCACCATGTAAGGTCTGGCACCTCCGAGCGTGATCGGCAAAGTTCCCTCCTCTGGGGGAAATGCAGGGGGCCAGAGGGCCCCCCACCAGTGGCAATCTCTGCCTCCCAAGGAAGACTCTCACCAAACCCACCCCCCACTCTGTAGCTGGGGCCTCCGACACCAGTTACCGTATCTTCTCCCTCCTCGATGCTACAGGGCCACCTGCAGTTCCGGCAATGGCCACTCCTCCCAGTGATGCTCCTGGTACTGCAGAGTTGTCAACCTTCTGATTGGCCGGTAGCTCTGTAGGCAAGCGCTCATCCCTTAAAGGGACAATGTCCCCAACCGTGGGCAGCTACTTGTCTACTGACGTGGAATAGCAACGGAGCACCGACGGAGGACTGAGGTGGGGTCTTCCCGCAGCTTCTGGCCCACCACAGAGACCCTCATCACCAGAGAAAAATTCAGCCTTTGATGTCAAGGGCAGTCACTCTCACCTCACCTCTGGAATCCAGCTCTTTTGTCCATGTTTGGTCCAAGGCTGTAATGAGGTCTGGAGCTGTGTCCCTGGCGGAACCCAAACTGAGCATTGGTGAGCAGGTTATTGCTGGGTAAATGCCGCTTGATAGTACTGTCAATGACACCTTCCATCACATTGCTGATGATTGAGAGTAGATGGTAATTGGTCTGATTGGATTTGTCCTTTTTTGTGGATCTGGACAATTTTCCACATTGTTGGGTAGATGCCTGTGTTGTAGTTGTACTGGAACAACTTGGCTAGTTCTGGAGCACTAGTCTTCAGTACTACAGCTGGTATGTTGTCAGGACACATAGCCTTTACTGTATCCAGTACCTTCAGCCATTTCTTGATATCCCGTGAAGTGAATCAAATTGGCTGAAGACTGGCATCTATGATGGTGGTGACCTCAGGAGGAGGTTGAAATGGATCATCCACTCGGCACGTGGCTGAAAATGCTTGGAAATGATTCAGCCTTGTCTCTTGCACTGATGTGCTGGACTCTGCCATCACTGAGAGTGGGATCGTATAGGAGCCTTCCCAGCCCATTGGTTGTTTAATTGTCCACCACCATTCACGACTGGAGGTGGCAGGACTGCAAGAGTTTTGATCTGATCTGTTGGTTTTGGGATCGCTTAGCTCTATCTATGCTGCTTCCACTGTTTAGCATGTATGTAGTCCTGTGTTGCAGCTTCACTAGGTTGGCACCTAATCTTTAGGTATGCTTCGTGCTGCTCCTGGCATGCTCTCCTGCACTCGTCATTGAACCAGGGTTGGTCCCCAGGCTTGATGGTAATGGCATATTGGGGATATGTCATGCCATGTGGTTACAGATAATGAATATAATTCTGCTGCTGCTGATGGCCTACAGCTCATGGATGCCCAATTTTGAGCTGCTAGATCTGTTCTGAGTCTATCCCATTTATCACAGTGGTAGTCTCGCACAACATTATGGAGGGTATCCTCAGTGTGAAGACCGGACTTCGTCTCCACAAGAACTGTACGGTTGTCACTCCTACCAATACAGTTATGGACAGATGCATCTGCAACAGGTAGATTTGTGAGGATAAGTAGGTTTATCCCTTTTGTTCATTCTCTCACCACCTGCCATAGACCCAGTCTGGCAGATAGCCCTTCAGGTCTCGGCAGTTCGGTCAGTAATGTTGCGACCGAGCCACTCTTCTTGATGAACATTGAAGACCCCCAACCAGAGTACGTTCTGTGCCCTTGCTACCCTCAGTGCGTCTTCTAAGTGGTGTTCAACATGGAGGAGCACTGATTCATCATCTGAGGGAGGACCATAAATGGTAATCAGCAGGAGGTTTCCTTGTCCATGTTTGACCTGATGCCAGGAAACATCATGGGGTCCAGAGTCAATGTTGAGGACTCCCTCTCAACTGTATACCACTGTGCTGCCACCTCTGATGGGTCTGTCCTGCCGGATGGTGATGGAGGAGTCTCAGATATTGGTTGTAGGGTATGATGCGATGAGTATGACCATGTCAGGCTGTTGCTTGACTAGTCTGTGGGACAGCTCTCCTAATTTTGGCATGTCCTCAAATGTTAGTGAGGAGGACTTTGCAGGGTCGACCGGGCAGGCTGTGCCTTTGTCATTTCCGCTGCCTAGGTCGATGCCAGATGGTCTGTCCAGTCTTCTTCTTATTTGACTTTTCTGTAGTGGTTTAATACAACTGAGTGTCCTGCTAAGCCTGGTTCAACAATGCTCTCCCTACCATAGTTCTCATATTACCAGGCTTCATATTCAAGTATGCATGTGTACAAAAACAGGGTCAGGCTCAGGTGTGATGGTACCTCATTCAAATAGCCCATTATGTCCAGGTGAATAATAATCACATGGGTAAGGATTGTGCTATACACAGTCATATGATGATGTTGATTTGCTGGCAATTTTAGGACAAAGAAAATGCCAATCAGTCATGACTTTTCAATCACAAGATATTTGAGAACTCTGAGCTGTTTACTTCTCTGCCATTTCACCACCACAATTGGCAGAGAAATAGGGCAACTGAAAAAAATGCTGTTTATCAAATAGGGAAAAAGGGAAAAGAGCAATTGAAGTATTGATCTCTGTCACCGGATAAAACCGGATAGGCCACAGTGAATTTTACTGATATGATTCCAGACACAGCCTTATCCTTGCTATTGCAGAAGGATTAGAGTTCTGCTGTATCAGCTTTCTGCAGTCTGTTACACGAGAACACAAGAAATAGGAGCAGAAGTAGACCATGTGGGCCATCGAGCCTGCTCTGCCATTCAATATGATCATGGCTGATCTTGTGCTTCAACTCCACTTTCCTGCCCCCTCCCCATATCCCTTGATTCCCTGCAAGACAAAAAATATGTCTATCCCAGCCTTAAATGTATTCAATGATGGAGCATCCACAACCCTTTGGGGTGGAGAATTCCAAAGATTCACGACCCTTTGAGTGTAGTAATATCTCCTCATCTCAGTCCTGAATGATTGACCCCTTATCCTGAGACTGTGCCCCCGTGATCTAGATTCCCTGACCAGTGGTAACAATTTCTCAACGTCTACCCTATCAAGCCCTTTCAGAATCTTATATGTCTCAATTAGATCACCTCTCATTCTTCTAAACTCCACAGAATATAGGCCCAATTTACTCAACCTCATAGAAACATAGAAAATAGGAGCCGGAGTAGGCCATTTGGCCCTTCGAGCCTGCTCCGCCATTCATTACGATCATGGTTGATCATCCAACTCAGTAGCCTGTTCCCGCTTTCACCCCATACCCTTTTTTAAAAAATTCATTTATGAGATGTGGGCGACGCTGGCCAGGCCAGCATTTATTGCCCATCCCTAATTGCCCTTGAAAAGGTGGTGGTGAGCTGCCTTCTTGAACTGCTGTAGTCCATTTGGGGTAGGTACCCACAGTGCTGTTAGGAAGGGAGTTCCAGGATTTTGACCCAGCGACAGTGAAGGAACGGCGATATAGTTCCAAGTCAGGATGGTGTGTGACTTGGAGAGGAACTTGCAGGTGGTGTTCCATGTATTTCCTGCCCTTGTCTTTTTAGTTGGTAGAGGTCGTGGGTTTGGAAGGTGCTGTCTAAGGAGCCTTGGTGCATTGCTTTGATCCCTTTAGACCCAAGAGCTATATCATAGGACAACCCCTTCATCCCAGGAACCAATTTAGTAAATCTTCGCTGCACTGCCTCCAGTGCACGTATATCCTTTCTTGAACCTTTCTGTGGGGACCAAAACTGCTCACAGTATTCCAGGTGCAGGCTCACCAAAGCCCTGTACAATTTTAGTAAGACTTCTTTATTCCTGTACTCCAATCCCCTTGCAATAAAGGTCAACATGCCATTTGCCTTCCTAATAGCCTGCTGCACCTGCATGTTAGCTTTGTGTATTCCTTGTACAAGTATCCCCAAGTTTCTCTGAACATCAACACTTACCAGTTTCACACCTTTTAAAAAATATTCTGCTTTTCTATTTTTATGATATCAAGTGGTGGGTCGGTGGAAAGGGGAGAGACTTCATGACCCAACCAGCAGTCTGCAGCCTCCTATCCCAAGCTTCTATGGCACCGCTCCAAGCGGCAGCGGCTGTCTCGACTGAGCCTTTGGGTCAGGCCCCTGCCCTGTGCTCCGGCTCTCAGTGCCTCGGGCCTTGCTCTCTCCCCACAGCCTCTGCCTTTAGTGACAGCAGCAGCAGCCTCCCAGCATCGAGGCTCCATGCAACATGGCAGCAGCAGGACCAGAGAGACACTTGCATCTGGTTCTCTGGTTTTGCACCACAGAGAAAATAGACAATATATTAAGAGTAAGAGGATAACTAAGGAAAGGCTATAAATGACCAATCAGGTAACCTTTGTGTGGAGGCGGAAGATGTGGGTATAGTTCTTAATGAATACTTTGCATCTGTCTTCACAAGAGGGGAACGATGCAGACATTGTAGTTAAGGAGGAGGAGCGTGAAGATTGGATGTGATAAACATAGGGCGAGAGAAAGGGTTAAGGGGATTAGCATCCTTGAAAGTGGTTAAGTCACTAGGGCTGGAAGAAATGTACCCTAGGCTGTTAAAAGAAGCCAGGGAGGAAATAGCAGAAGGTCTGACCATCATTTTCTAATCCTCACTTGTGGTGCCGGAGGATTGGAGGTCTGCTACCATTGTACCTTTGTTTAAAAAAGGAGCGAGGGATAGACTGAATAATTATAGGCCAGTCAGACTTAACTTCGATAGTGGGCAAATTATTGAATCAATTCTGAGAGACAGGATAAACTGTCACTTAGAAAGTCACGGATTAGTCAAGGATAGTCAGCATGGGTTTGTTAAGGGAAGGTCGTGTCTGAATTAATTAATTGAATCTTTTGAGAAAGTAACAAAGAGGATTGATGTGAGTAGTGCAGTTGATGTGGTCTACATGGATTTTAGCAAGGCTTTTGACAAGGTCTCACATGGCAGATTGGTTAAATAAATAAAAGCCATGGGATCCAGGAGAATGTAATAAGCTGGATACAAAATTGGTTCAGTGGCAGGAAACAAAGGGTAATTTTTGAAGGTTGTTTTTGTGACTGGCTGTTTCCAGTGGGGTTCTGCAGGGATCAGTAGTACTAGGTCCCCTGCTTTTTGTGGTATATATTAATGATTTGGACATAAATGTAGAGGGAATGATCAAGAAGTTTGCAGATGACACAAAAATTAACTGCATGGTTGATAACGAGGAGGATAGCTGTAGACTGAAGGAAGATATCAATGGACTGGTCAGGTAGGCAGAAAAGTGGCAAATGGAATTTAACCCACAGAAGTGTGAGGTGATGCATTTGGGGAGGTCAATCAAGGCAAAGGAATACACAATAGATGGGAGGATACTAAGACTTGTCAAGGAAGTGAGGGTCTTTGGAGTGTATGTCCACAGATCCCAGAAGGTAGCAGGACAGGTTGATAAGGTCGTTCAGAAGGCATATGGAATCCTTTCCTTTATTCGCCGAGGAATAGAATATAAGAGTAAGGAGGTTATGCTGGAACAACATAAAATATTAGTTAGGTCACAGCTTGAGTACTGTGTGCAGTTCTGGCCATCTCATTACAGAAAGGATACAATTGCACAAGAGAGGGTACAGAGGAGATTTACTGAGGATATTGCCAGGACTAGAAAATTGCAACTATGAGGAAAGATTGGATAGGCTGTGGTTATTCTCCTTTGAACAGAGGAGGCTGGGGGGAGATTTGGTTAAGGTGTACAAAATTGTGAGGGGCCAGGATAGAGTGGAGGGGAGGGGCTTATTTACCTTAGCAGAGAGGTCAGTGACTAGGGTGCATAAATTTAAAGTATTGGTTGAAGGATTAGAGGGGAGAAGAGGTAAAAATTCTTTCACCTGGAGGATGGTGGGGATCTGGAACTCACTGCCTAAAAGGGTAGTAGCTGCAGAAAATCTTAAATCATTTCAAAGGTGCACCTGAAGTGCCATAACCTGCAGGGCTACAGACCAAATACTGGAAAGTGGGATTAGACTGAATGGCTCTTTTTTCTTCAACTGGCATAAACTCGATGGGCCAAGTGGCCTCTTTCTGTGCCGTAAACTTACTGTGATTCTATGATTCTATATATCCCTACATTTTTTGCAGCATAGCAGTTATTTGATTGAATTACTTTGCTTAATGATGAAAACATGCTGAAGCAGCCCAATTATATTTATTGGCCAAATTGCCTTGAACAACCAGAACCCCAAAGGAAGTGATCGGAAGATGAATATCATAATTATGAGGTCTGATTAAAAGCGAAGGGAGGCTCATTTAAATGCAACTAATAAAAAGCTACTTAGGATAATTTTACTAACTTATTGAACAGACTACCCCTCTGTGTGGCAAAATTAATAAATGGGCAAATTTCTAATTCAACAGGAAGTACAGTGGAGGATATGGTTTAATATAGGAATGAGGCAAAGGGAAGAGGAAAATTATCTGAGTTGATTGGCTGCATGGACCTAAATAATACGATGAGTTGGATGGCTCTTTCTTATCACTAGCTTCTCCTGGGCTTGTATTCTAATATAGGATTACTCATTAGATGGTCCATAGGTCAACCATGGTCCTTACACTCCTCTGCTTCAGCCCTTGGGAAGATCTAGTGTCACAAAATATATCCATTCCTGTAACAGATCATCCCCTCAGACCCAGCAAATTCATTCCAATATAAAATCTCCTGCCTTGAAATAAACTTTCTGCTTGAACAAAAATAGTGTCCTCTCCCAAAATGATATCACTCTAACTGTAAACCTACCTTAATACTAAACCGAAGCAGGGGAGCTTTCAGCCTTGAAGTCCTAATTCCACTCTAGGGGAAGGACCAGAATATGATTTGGAATGCAGTTCTGTCAGGATTCCTCCGCATTTAGACTGGGTCTTTGATCAAGATGGAGGACCATGGGCAGATCTTCCATTCATCAACATACAACAAGTCTGTTCATTGGGGAGCAGCAGTGGTGTTCTCAGGCTTCTCAGGGAAATTTCTCCCTTCATTCTGCTTATTCAATTAAAAGGCCTCGGCAGAACTCTTGCCAGTTGACACATAGCATGAGGTCCCTTTTAGGTCATCTGAAAGCCCCAAATATTCACTTGTCTTGTGTTGGAGTGGCTCCATTGGAACTGAAAGCCGTAAAAAAAAGCTCTCTCTTGTTTGATCTTTTTGGGCCTTGGAGTGACTTCAGGCAGTGTGGCAAGGTGCTGCTCCACCTTGGAGTGTTGGTGTAAATCCACGATCATGAAGTTTATGTGGATTCTGAACATTTATACTCTTTCAGTAAATTCCATTAACTTGTTACAACTGCATCTGTAAAATGAAAGAGGCATTTATCTGATGCCTTTCTCAACCTCAGGATGTTAATTAAGATAGTCTGAAGCTAGTCACTGTTTCAATGAATTAATATGCGACTTCTTTAAAGTTGCATAAAAGCATAAGAATCCAGATGCTGGAAATCTGAAATAAAAAGAGAAAGTGCTGGAAATGCTCAGCAGGTTAGGAAGCATCTGTGGAGAGAGAATTAGAGTTAACGTTTCAGGTCTGTGACCTTTCATCAGTTCTGATGAAACCTGAAACGTTAACTCTGCATCTCTCTCCACAGATGCTGCCTGACTTGTTGAGTATTTCCAGCAATTTCTGTGTTTATTTCTTTAAAGTTGCAACTGGCTATATTCTATTAGATTTCAAACTTGCCTGACAATACTCAGCAATTGTTGTTGGCATAGTAGAATCATTACCTCTGTTACAAATCACATCAACAGTGGTTATTTTTTCTTACAGCTTTACACAGAAAGAGGAAAGAACTTGCATTTATGTAGTGCTTTTCACATCCTCGGAGCATCTCAAAGTGCTTTACTGACAATGAATTATTTTTGAAGAGTTGGTCACTGTGGTTTGTAGGCAAGTGTCACAGCTACTTTTATGCTCAGCAAGATTCTATGAGCAGAAAATTAGATAAGTGATCAGTTAATCTGCTTTGGTGTTGTTGGTTGAGAGATAAATGCTGGCCAAGAAACCTGGAGAACTTCTCTGTTCTGTTTGAATAGTGGTATGGGATCCCTCCATCTGATTAGGCAGATAGCACCTCAGTCAATACAGTACTCCTTCATTATTGAACTAAAGTATTTTTCTATAATATGTGTTCAAGTTCCAGAATGGGGTCTTAATCCATACCAAATGAGCCAAACTGACATCTCGGTATCGGTCATAATAGGCTTTTCAAGACAGCATTTGCTTTTGACTTTAACTTGGCTGAAATTTAGTGTGGCCTATTTTAATTTTTATTACCATTGAGATGTTCTTCTGCATTAAAGGCATTAATTAAATGGAGGTTGTTTTCATTGGATATTTCACCAGAATGCCTAAATTAAACTTATGGTTGCAAAACATGTTTCTGGGCATACAATTGGAACTGCCCAAAAAGTTCCCCAAATACAGACAGCACAGTAAATCTTTGCATCAGGTTGAATTTACAACAAATCTTATTTTGCTATCTTAAGATTGAGTATCAAAGACCGATCAGTTCTTGGAATGGTCTTCTGATAAGTTATCAACACAAGAAACATAGATATATTCAAAGTGATTAGTTGTGAAGTGAGCTCTGTGTAGCTTATTGTCCTGGATGGATTACCTGATTGGTCAGAAGGTATTAGTCTTCTGATCTTGTGAAATGATGCCACTCCAGCCTCATGGATTGTTTTCAATGTGTGAGGCTGTGCAGACGAACTCCAGAACCATTAAATATTCCACAGTGTTTTCCAGCGGACATTCCTCAGTCCTTTTTTATGTTTACTGTACATCAATGACCTACCAAGACACAGTGATTCATGTGGGATCCAAATTTTTATTCACATGTTAACACCATAACGTCGTAGTACTTAGTAAATAATACTTCTATTTATGTTGATTTTTATTGAACTTATATATGATTTTGTGCTTACTAACTCTTTTTGAATGCTTTGTACTGAGCTTAAATTTGTGTATTATCATTTTGATCTTGGGGTATAAATTAAACCCAGGGTGAGATGGGGCCAAGGTGGGGTCAGTACAAAACGCACTTGCAAGCTTAAATTTGAGTTCTGGGTTATTATACCTCCTGCTCCTCATTTGTATTGTGCCAGCCAGTTGCCGACCCAAATTGGATGGAAAATGACAACTGGCTGGATGCTAGTAGTGGATGTTGAGGAGGCCAGAGGTCACTAGCTGGCAGCACAGGAAGACTTGCCAAGCAGATCTCAGAGAGGAGGTTTCGGAGGGTCTCAGAGGAGGTGGGGGCTGGGAGAGGTCTGTAGAGGGGAGGCCATGACTTTCATTGTGGGAGTCCACAAAGGATTTAATGTACCTTGGATGGCCTCATCATCCCTCTGTCAGCTGTTGACCAAATTTTACCTAGCAAAAAAGCTGTGGTAGTTTCGCACTGAGATCCATGTTAAAATACAATATGGGTCCCATCAACATCATAGCATGCCAATATGCATTAATTCACAAGGCACCCACCACAATCACCATTCCAGCATAAAACCCATTTTTTGGTATCTGCCACGATATTACCTAAACTCACTTACAGTTAAATACATTTCTTTAAATGTTTACCTTCTGCCAAAGAGATCTTCGCAGTGGAGGAACATTATTTATAGTTCCTTTATCTTTGTTGATTCTTACTGCTTGCTGTGCACAGCAGTAAACAACTTTGTATACCGAACACAAACTGATCAAAGTAAGAATAGTGGACAATTTGATGGTAGTGCCAGTGATTACATAAGGCTAGAAATTACTGTCACTGATATTAATGGATAAATGCTTAGCGCATTGTTACGACCAAGTGAGAAAGAGGGCTAGGGTTCCCTTTCAGCCTTCACCTGGCCTTTCTGTAACAGGGTTTTATTTTTAAACACACTGTGTTTTTATCTTTCTCTTGGTGAATCCTTATTCACCACTTTCCAAATATAAGGCAAAGAAACCAGCACAAACAGGCTTTCTTAGATTTAAAGAGGAAAAGTTGAAATTTATTAAACTTGAACTTAAACTCCAATTCGGTAACGTCTATGGATACACGACATGCTCACGCTAACATGCATACGTGATACATACATGCAAATAGAGACAGAAAAGAGCAGAACTAAAATAAAGTGGAAAAGTTTGAGGATATATCTAAAGAGCTTTTGTTGCGGTTCTTCGAACTCATTGTAGAGTCCTTGATTGTAGGTAGATCTTGCTTTTTGTTGGGGCCCAGTAAGCTTCTTAAACCTTGTTCACTGCAGGAGACTTTACTTTCTTGGGGTTCATGTGTCTTCAGTGGATTCAGAGGCTTGTGAGAAAGAGATGGGAGCAGACAGGAGAGATCTTCTCAGTTCAGAAGCAAACAGACTTACCTTCTGAGTTCAAACTGTTTGTACAATTCAGAAAACCCCAGATTGCCAAGCAGGTTAGTCATGTGACTAACTGGTCTGATCATGTCTTGGATTTTATCACCTTAGCAGTCTCTGGAATGCTCCTCTTACACACAATACCTGGTGATCTAGGTCCATTGTGGGTTGAATGTTTCAGGGAATGGTCCTTTGTCCTTCCAATCACCATCTGTTAATATGCAAAAACTTTTCCAGCCACTGCGGATCTGTTTAACTAGTCCTTTCTTCACTCCAGTAACAATTTAATATCAATGTTCATGACAAAATTAATGTGCCTCATTCTTGGCAGGTGGGGGCCTAGCATGACAGCATGCATATGATAGTCCTTTATCAGCTATTTTAACCAAAGCATTAATCCCTTTAAAATAAACAGATTGACAGCTCTGTTAAACAACAATGCAGAATGTCATGCAAACGTATTAAGTTGTATCTGCTAATGTCACTAACAATGATTTCTAACCTTATATAATATGATTATTTTCTGAGGCAAAACCAGCATGATAGTCTATATTTTACTTCATTCACTGATGTTAGCAAATAAATAGAAATGGGTATAAAACAGTAATATTTTCTAAAATTAGCGAGAGGAGGAAATGATGTCACATTTCTCTATTAGATTAGATTAGATTAGAGATACAGCACTGAAACAGGCCCTTCGGCCCACCGAGTCTGTGCCGAACATCAACCACCCATTTATACTAATCCTGCACTAATCCCATATTCCCACCAAACATCCCCACCTGTCCCTATATTTCCCTACCACCTACCTATACTAGTGACAATTTATAATGGCCAATTTACCTATCAATCTGCAAGTCTTTTGGCTTGTGGGAGGAAACCGGAGCACCCGGAGAAAACCCACGCAGACACAGGGAGAACTTGCAAACTCCACACAGGCAGTACCCGGAATCGAACCCGGGTCCCTGGAGCTGTGAGGCTGCGGTGCTAACCACTGCGCCACTGTGCCGCCCTTGTTGAGTAATAACCACATGCCTGTGTTTGATTTGATTTAGATTTATTTTGATTTAGAGATACAGCACTGAAACAGGCCCTTCGGCCCACCGAGTCTGTGCCGACCATTAACCACCCATTTATACTAATCCTACACTAATCCCATATTCCTACCACATCCTCGCCTGTCCCTATATTCCCCTACCACCTACCTATACTTGAGGCAATTTATAATGGTCAATTTACCTTTCAACCTGCAAGTCTTTTGGCTGTGAGAGGAAACCGGAGCACCCGGAGGAAACCCACGCAGACACAGGGAGAACTTGCAAACTCCACACAGGCAGTACCCAGAATTGAACCGGGGTCGCTAGAGCTGTGAGGCTGCGGTGCTAACCACAGCGCCACTGTGCCGCCAAGGTAAGATGTAAAAAGGTGTAACACAAAATGAATGAATGAATGAGGATTTGATTTTTCTTGTGTTTTAGTCCCCTGGTTGGGTTTTTGACTCTTTAAGTTTTGAGAAAAATCTCTTCACGTTTTCTATTCATTCACATCCACATGCATATGCTGAGCCAGTCGTAGCACTAGCTGGTGCCCAAACTGAAGGCACAGCTAAATTAACATGGATAAGAGATAGAATATGGGCATTGCACACTCATTTCCACAGTACACAAAACACGTACCGGTTAATGTATTGAACAAGGCTACTTTTCTGTTCTTAATGTTATGCACTGTTTATCTAGTTCTTTCTTGGAAGACCTTCTCAGACAAACTTACACATTTTAATAAAACAGTGCATTATGTATGCAAATATTTTATGGACAAATAGTGAGATTTTTCAGACTATAGTTACAAAGTACCATCTATAGTGTTTCAGTGAATGCAATTAGGATGAATTGACTCTACCGACTAATTTTTTTCTGTTAAAAGAAAAATAGTTTTGCAAGATCAATAAGTGCTGCTGTCTGATACTTATTAAGGCAGCTGAATCTGAATCAGTGATTCATAAATTGTAAGTAGGATATTAAGAACAGAATAATTTTTGGTGCATCTTATCAGCAGACTTATAATCTATTGTTAAGAGAGCAGCATTGTGACGTATTTACCCTAACTCCTGTGAAAACCTTAGCTAGATTAGATTAGGGACTATCCAAAGTTTTCACCCTGAGAACATTTGGATTTAATCCAGATTTCATAGTTTGTTATATTGCTATTTAGTGTAATCATCTCACAGCTATGGCTACTAATATTATTTCAAATCCCTTTACTCCTCATAAAGGAACCAGGCTCTACTTGTTTATTCTTACCACTGAACCACTGCAGGCAATGGCAAATTAATGTCACAGTGGTATACAGGGACCAATATTTGAAAGTATTAAACAAAATCTCAATATCAAATAATGTGTCCACAGAGGATTCCCCTGTTACTATCTATCATAGCTGAGGTGCAGCAATTTACTCTTCATTATGTAGTTAGCAGTGCTATTAGAATTTCTGGCATATTTTACCAGATTCTATTCATATTCAAAAGCTGCCATTTCACATTCAGTGAAGGATAAAAACAATAGATTTTTCAGCCAAATTTATTAGAAATTATAGACAAGTGGTGGCCAGCAGCACAATGCTACACACTGCTGGATATTTGTTAATCTCTCCAATTATCTCCCCCCCTTTCTTGGCTGTTAACTCCCGCTGGGAACAAGGATTTCAGAGGCATGAGCACTCTTTTAGTGTGGCATGTAAATGAAAGAACTTGCATTTACATACTGCTTTTCATGAGCGCTGGACGTCCCAAAGTTTTGTATTTTGTGTAGCTAGCTGAACTTCATTTCAAGCATTCCTGTAATTAATTGTAACTATATAGGGGGGTTAAATACACAGACATGAGAAACTTCTATTCTATTTACCTGGATTATGTAATAAAGCTACACTACTGTGTATAGTTCTCCAACCAACTTTTCTGTATTCCTTGTTATTTCATTCTGTTGTTCCAATGTGTCCTAAATCCTTGAGTTTGTTATGCATAACCGCTTGTCACACTGAGTATTATGCACTTTTAGCCCTAGTTAAAATTCTTATTTGCAAGTGTGCTATTGCAGCCTGTAGCTTTCACAGCTGTTAAGTCTGCTTCAATTCCCTCACTGTCAGGTAATGTTGATTTATGATTCTAGAACATTGTACTTAAAGCTGTCTGCACTCTTTCCTTAAAGCTGTATTCTGTTTATGCCACAATTCACATTAAGTTTATTTTAGGCTTGAATCCTGTCATGAGTGTTATTTATTCATACAAGGCAGCATCACCATTTTACCAACAAATAATAATGTTTCTTAAATGTATTTTTCTCCCTGAATGCAAAGGGTTAATTTCATTCGAATGTGAGTTGTGATTTATGTTCAGCAATCTAAAACTCTCTTTATTTGATTTGGTACATTGTTACGACCAGGTGATAAAGCTGTCTAGGGGTCCCTCTCAGCCTTCACCTGGTCTTACTGGAACAGGGTTTGATTTTAAACACACCATGTTTTGAGCTCTCCCTCAGTGAATCCTTGTTCACCGCTTTCCAGTTATAAGCAAGAAATGAGCACAAACAGGCTTTCTTAGGTTTAAAGTAGAAAGATTGAAATTTATTAAAACTTAAACTTAAACTTGAATTCGGTTGATGCCTACAGATACACACATGCAACTAGAGACAGAAAAGAGCAGAGGAAAAATAAAGTGGAAAGGTTGAGGCAATCTCTGAAGAGGGTTTTTTTTGTTACTGTGCTTCGAGCTCGCTGTAATCCTTGCTTGTAGGTAGATCTTGCTTTTTGTTGGGGCCCAATATTCTTCTTAAACCTTATTCATGTGTCTTCAATGGATTCTGAAGCTGGTGAGAAAGAGATGGGAGCAGACAGGAGAGAGATGTTCTCAGTCCAGGAGCAAAACTGCCTTCTGCCAGTTCAAACACTGTCTCTACAACTTAAAACTTACCAAGTTGGCTAGCAGGGTAGTCACGTGACTGGTATAACCACTTCTGGCTTAGTGTATTAGATGGGTCAGGGAATGGTCCTTTGTCTACAAGCCTGCCTGTTAATATGCAAAAATGTCTTTCCAGCCAAGCTCGGCAACCCCTTGCATTAGGCCTTTTCTTCTTCCCAACAACAATTTGGAATTTAATGTCCATGCAGTGAAATTAATATGCCTCATTAGTAGCAGGTGGGGGCCTGCATGACAACATGTATAGATTAAATGATGATACATTGGGCATTGTAGTTGGAATTGTTTTCTATGATTGAGTGTTATTTGCTTCAGGTACTTCTTTCTCATTTTAGCTGTCACAATGTTGTTCTCCACTTCTCTCTCCTCCTTTAAAAATGTTCTTCAAACCTCCTTTCTGTTACCAAGCTTTCAGCAATCACTCCCAATCTCTCTTTCCATGGCTTCATACCTATTTTACTATCTATTTCCATTTCTGCAGTGTCCTTTTATGTTAAAAGCAATGGGGTAGAATTTTCATGTGGTTTTCCCTATCTCTGTATTGTTAGCAGAAGATTAGTGAGAACCCTGGGAAAACTTTGTAATTGGTGTCTCCACCCTTTCTCAGGGGTGTCTATCAATCCTCCCCCAAGTTATCACAAGCGATCAGGAGAAACCAGCAAAAATTCAACACGTTTATTTAAATGCAAGTTATTGTTAGCAGTTTACGAAAGCAAAATACTGAAGATGTTGGAAATCTGAAATAAAAACAGAAAATGCTGGAAGTACTCACCAGGTCTGGCAGCATCTGTGGAGAGAGAAACTGAGTTAACATTTTGGGTCAATGGCCTCTCGTCAAAACGGGGAAAAGTTAGAAATGTAATAGATTTAAGCAAGTGAAAGGGGGGAGGTTCTTTTTCTTTTGGGCCTCCTTATCTCGAGAGACAATGGATACGCGCCTGGAGGTGGTCAGTGGTTTGTGAAGCAGCGCCTGGAGTGGCTATAAAGGCCAATTCTGGAGTGACAGGCTCTTCCACAGGTGCTGCAGAGAAATTTGTTTGTTGGGGCTGTTGCACAGTTGGCTCTCCCCTTGCGCCTCTGTCTTTTTTCCTGCCAACTACTAAGTCTCTTCGACTCGCCACAATTTAGCCCTGTCTTTATGGCTGCCCGCCAGCTCTGGCGAATGCTGGCAACTGACTCCCACGACTTGTGATCAATGTCACACGATTTCATGTCGCGTTTGCAGACGTCTTTATAACGGAGACATGGACGGCCGGTGGGTCTGATACCAGTGGCGAGCTCGCTGTACAATGTGTCTTTGGGGATCCTGCCATCTTCCATGCGGCTCACATGGCCAAGCCATCTCAAGCGCCGCTGACTCAGTAGTGTGTATAAGCTGGGGATGTTGGCCGCTTCAAGGACTTCTGTGTTGGAGATATAGTCCTGCCACCTGATGCCAAGTATTCTCCGAAGGCAGCGAAGATGGAATGAATTGAGACGTCGCTCTTGGCTGGCATACGTTGTCCAGGCCTCGCTGCCGTAGAGCAAGGTACTGAGGACACAGGCCTGATACACTCGGACTTTTGTGTTCCGTGTCAGTGCGCCATTTTCCCACACTCTCTTGGCCAGTCTGAACATAGCAGTGGAAGCCTTACCCATGCGCTTGTTGATTTCTGCATCTAGAGACAGGTTACTGGTGATAGTTGAGCCTAGGTAGGTGAACTCTTGAACCACTTCCAGAGCGTGGTCGCCAATATTGATGGATGGAGCATTTCTGACATCCTGCCCCATGATGTTCGTTTTCTTGAGGCTGATGGTTAGGCCAAATTCATTGCAGGCAGACGCAAACCTGTCGATGAGACTCTGCAGGCATTCTTCAGTGTGAGATGTTAAAGCAGCATCGTCAGCAAAGAGGAGTTCTCTGATGAGGACTTTCCGTACTTTGGACTTCGCTCTTAGACGGGCAAGGTTGAACAACCTGCCCCCTGATCTCGTGTGGAGGAAAATTCCTTCTTCAGAGGATTTGAACGCATGTGAAAGCAGCAGGGAGAAGAAAATCCCAAAAAGCGTGGGTGCGAGAACACAGCCCTGTTTCACACCACTCAGGATAGGAAAGGGCTCTGATGAGGAGCCACCATGTTGAATTGTGCCTTTCATATTGTCATGGAATGAGGTGATGATACTTAGTAGCTTTGGTGGACATCCGATCTTTTCTAGTAGTCTGAAGAGACCACGTCTGCTGACGAGGTCAAAGGCTTTGGTGAGATCAATGAAAGCAATGTAGAGGGGCATCTGTTGTTCACGGCATTTCTCCTGTATCTGACGAAGGGAGAACAGCATGTCAATGGTCGATCTCTCTGCACGAAAGCCACACTGTGCCTCAGGGTAGACGCGCTCGGCCAGCTTCTGGAGCCTGTTCAGAGCGACTCGAGCAAAGACTTTCCCCACTATGCTGAGCAGGGAGATTCCACGGTAGTTGTTGCAGTCACCGCGGTCACCTTTGTTTTTATAGAGGGTGATGATGTTGGCATCGCGCATGTCCTGGGGTACTGCTCCCTCGTCCCAGCACAGGCATAGCAGTTCATGTAGTGCTGAGAGTATAGCAGGCTTGGCACTCTTGATTATTTCAGGGGTAATGCTGTCCTTCCCAGGGGCTTTTCCGCTGGCTAGGGAATCAATGGCATCACTGAGTTCCGATTTGGTTGGCTGTATGTCCAGCTCATCCATGACTGGTAGAGGCTGGGCTGCATTGAGGGCAGTCTCAGTGACAGCATTCTCCCTGGAGTACAGTTCTAGGTAGTGCTCAACCCAGCGGTCCATCTGTTTGCGTTGGTCAGTGATTATGTCCCCCGATTTAGATTTGAGGGGGGTGATCTTCTTGATGGTTGGCCCAAGAGCTCTCTTCATGCCATCATACATTCCTCTGATGTTTCCGGTGTCTGAGGCCAGCTGAATATGACTGCATAGGTGTTGCCAGTAGTCGTTTGCGCAACGCCTAGCTGTTCTTTGTGCAGTACTTCTGGCTGCTTTAAGTGCTGCGGATGTTAAATCGCTGGGGGCTTTCTTGTAGTTCAAAAGTGCAATGCGCTTAGCGGCTATGACAGGTTCCAGCTCTTCATTATGAGATTGAAACCAGTCTGCATTTCTCTTCGCACTTTTGCCGTAGGTGGTCAAAGCTGACTCATAGATGGCGTCTCTGATGTGGGCCCACTTGGTCTCAGCATCCCCTGTGGGAGTGTTTTGAAGGGCTGTTACAAGTGAATTTAGAAATTTTTGTAACAGCTGTGGGTGAGAAATTCTGCTCGTGTTGATGCGCGGGTGGCCCTTCTGCTTGGAATGATGCAACTTCTTTGGTCTGAGTCTAACCTTGCTGCACACCAGGGAGTGGTCGGTGTCGCAGTCCGCACTGTGGAAGCTGCGTGTGATTTGAACACTGTTTAAGGCGGCTCGCCTTGTGACAATGAGGTCTAGCTGGTGCCAACGACGTGATCTTGGGTGCCTCCATGAAACCTGGTGACAGGGTTTAGTGTGAAAGAACGAGTTGGTGATGCAGAGGTTATGATAGGTACACAACTCAAGCAGTCTCTGCCCGTTCTCATTCATCCTTCCAACGCCATAGCGCCCAAGGCAGGAGGGCCATGAGTCATGGTCGGCCCCAACCCTGGCATTAAAGTCCCCCAGCAGGAATAGGTGTTCGGTGTTGGGGATGCTGCTAATGATGTTATGGAGTTGTTCATAGAACTGGTCTTTAGCTTCAGGTGCGGAACAGAGTGTTGGAGCATAGATGCTGAGGAAAAAGGATAAAAAGGAAGGGCTGTGACAGGGTGGAAGACAGGAGAGATGAAATGACAAATGGGTTGGTGGTGCAAGGCCAAAGGAAGAGACAAGTCAAGAAACAACAGATGTGTTTAGAGGAGGTGTGAATGTCAGAATGATAAACAGCAGCCACCCAAAAACAAAATAAAAGAAATGTTACGGACAGAATTGAGAGGGAACCGAAACCCCAGTTCCCTTTCCTTTATTGTCCGTATTCGGTGTGTTTTTGACAAGGAAGATGTGTGCATTTCTTAACCCCTCAGTCTGTGGCCAATTTGAATAACCAGCAGCATGCTTTTCATGGGTTTAAATAAAGAGGATTATTTTTATTCATATGCTCATCCCAAAAGTCTAACGCTACGTCGTTCACTCACCACACACACACACACACATACTTGAGACAGAAAGCCGTTAAAGGGGATAAGTGCACTTTTACCAATTGTAAACAAAGGATTAGTTCATAAGTCACATGATTTTGGCTCGTCTTGGGGAAAGTGCATGATTTGTGGGCCCAGTGAAGAAGGCATTTTCACTTCTGAAGTGTAGTTTGGTGGATTCGATAGCCAGAGTCGTATATCGAAGTTATTTTAGAATTCTCTCAAAGAGGTGGATTTTCAGCAGGTCACAAATTTTGTTGATTGTCATCTCATTACCAGGAGGTCAATTTTCTTTACGGGTGAACTTGAAAAAGAACAAGCTTAAAAACTTGAAGATGTTACAGCCTCCATCCAGTTCTTTTAAGACACAATAGCACTGCCTTGTCTGCTTTCTCTGCAGCTGTTGTTTGCTGACTGACCAGTTTCTCTCTGATGCCAGGAGTAATAAGATTTGTCTTCTGTGTTTAGTTTTGGTCATGTGACCACTTGATCAATACTCGTAATGTCCATCCAGATTGATTTGAAGTTCAAAGCCATTGCTACAAAATGGTGGATGGATGTTGGCCATTCACATCTACTTATGATTTAACTGGTTTCTTACAACTCTCCTTGATAAGTTTCGAGCTCGGAGACAGTGAACCTAGGAGTCCCTAGATATTGAGTTTTGGGTAAGACAGCAAACAGTAGGATGTCTGAATTCCACAAATGGTTATGTCTTGGAATGCCCATTCAAGGGAGGCAGTCCACCTACGGTCATTCAATTGCAAAAGTCACCTGGCCCTTGGCAACATCTTAATGTCCATCAAGGTCCATTTGAAAAAAAGGAAAATTCAGTTCCAGAAGATTCAATGCTGAATACGGTCCACGTTTAAAGTTATGAATAGGACATGTCTTTACTGGGCATGACAGAAAAAAAGAGAAAGACCAAGACCAGCAAAAAAAGGGAAACAAAATGGAGGCAGAGGTTGTGATCTGAAATTCTAAACTCAAAGTTGAGTCTGGAAGGCTATAAAGTGCTCAGTCAAAAGATGAGGTCCTGTTCCTCGGGCTTATGTTGAACTTCCTTAGAACATCACAGGAGGCTGAGAACAGAGAGGTCAGTGTGACAGCAAGGTGGAGAATTAAAATGACAGGCGGCTGGAATCTCAGGGTCACACTTGCAGACTGAACACAGGTGTTCCTCAAAGTGGTCACCCAATCAGCATTTGGTTTCCCCAATGTAGAGTATACCACATTGTGAACAGCAAATACATATGTTAAATTGAAAGAAAATTGAAAGCAAGTAAATTGCTTTTTCACCTGGAAGGAGTGTTTGGGTTTTCGAACAGTGAGAAGTGAGGAGGTAAAAAGGTACGTGTTACATCTCCTGCGCTTGCATCGAAAGTTGCCGGGGGAAAGGGAGGAGGCGTTGGGGTGGTGTCACGCTGGAGGTAGCGGAAATAACACTGGATGATCCATTGAATACTGGTGGTGTGGAGGACAGTGGGATCCCTATTGTGGTTGTGGGAGGGAGGGGAAAGGGTGACAGCAAAGAATGGGAAATGGTCAAGGCCCTGTCAATCAGGGTGGGGGCGGGGGGGAGTGGGGGGTGGGATCCTTGGATGAGGAAAAAAGAAGACAGATCAGAAGCATTAGTATGAAAAGTTGCATCGTCAGAACCGATGCGATGGAGACAGAGAAACTGGGAGAATGGAATAGAGTCCTTATAGGAAGCGGGGTATGAGTCAGTGGGCGTATAGTAAATATTGGATAATAAAAGCAAAATACTGCAGATGCTGGAAATCTTTGATTTGTTTGTAGTAAATATTGGATGATAGCTAAAAATTGTTTATTGGCCTAAGAAGTAGCAAAAGAAGATAAATTGGATCTTTCCATATCTGAGCCATTATTAATTTCTTCAATATTTATAAGGAAATTTTATTCTTTTATCTTGGATTGAAAATGATCTTGGAGCCATATGCCTTTCAAACAATACCTCTGCTAGCTTGATTCTTCATCCTTTTTACAAATTCCTCCGTGGCTTTCCCCTCCCTATCTCTGTAACTTCCTCCTACTCTACAACTCTCTGAAATTTTTACACCTCTCTAATTCTGGCCACTTGTACATCCGCTATTTAGTCACTCCACCATAGGCAACGTGCCATCAGCTGCCTGGCACGAAGCTCTGGAATTCCCTCTCGAAGCCTCTCCCTCTCTTTACCTCTCCTTCTTTAAGATGCGCCTTAAAATCTACCTCTTTGAACAAGCTTTTGGTCACTGTCCTAATATCTGTTCGTTTGGCTCAGTGTAAAATCTTGATTGAACACACTTCAGGGAGACACCTTGAGACATTTTACTGTGAAGAAAATGAACTGGAACCAAAGATGAAGGGCGAATCATGGTCATAGCAAGTAGCAATGTTGACATTGTGCAGGGTTTCTTCATATTCTCTTTCTCACTCCTTACTTCTGTCTCACTGTACACATTCAATGTGACAAACTCCAGATGATTTCAACGACCACTTTCACTCACAATGAAAGCTGACACTTGTCTCTCTCTTTAATTTCAGATGCTGAAAATGTGGATGCCTCTCCGCCACTTCTGGAGACCAGCCTTCCTGAAGATGCAACGTCACTTGATCTGATCCTGCCAAGCACAAGCTCAGAGACTGGCACCACACATACTATAAGAGGGTCGACTAGAGTAGAGGTCTTCTCATGGTAAATCATTGGGTACAGAAGTGCAGGAGATAGGGCAGGAGGATAGGACAACAGAAGTGCCAGTTTGCTGGAGGGTGTAACCACATACTAGCTCTGCTGCCATGAACCAAATACAGAGTTCAAAGGCCCAGACTACCGAAGGCAAATACAAGGAATTGCTAAGTTAACTGGACAGACTACCAGTGATCTTATGCACAGTGACAAAGAGCAAGAGCTCCAACTTATGTCAGCGTTTTGTGCAGAGAGACTGGAGACCATTCAGTGCAACATGGAGTTTAGTGGTCACGTCGATGAACACAACAGTGCCCACCATGATGGAACCTCTGCTGACAGCTCTGACACTTTTACTGAAAGTTCACATCGGCCACCTTAGACAGCTGCAATCGTGGCTCTGCGGGTCAACGTTGACAGGAACTTCCAAAGCATCATGTCATTCCTGTACTCCATTGCCCCACCCAGTAGAGTGGCCATGGCCTTTACGAGAGGCACCTGCTGTCCTTATATGGATGGCAGAGTGCCCGGTTCTCTGCCAGGCACTCTGCCAGTGCCCTGACTAGTACCACTGTTCTGGATTTCATGTAGTGTTTTTCTTTGTAGTAACGTAATGGGGAAACCTATAAGGTTGGACTGAAATTAAGTGATTGGCTGGTGATAGTTATAACAGCGATAAGAATTGTGGGACCATAGGTGTATTCTGGATGGGAGGGATAGTTCAGATTAAGCTTTCCTTGATGAACTAGTCTCAAAGCACTTGCAGAACTAGGGACTTTGGTAGTCAATAGCCTGAAATTTATGGTCCCACCACAGAAATTGGCGGCAGGCAAAAACAATGGCGTCCCGCCCGCACCGTAATGATGGTTTCCTATTTTTTCCGAGGCGGCGAAGATCCGTGACGGCACATCTGTTGTTCTGCGATGGAACCATTTTGAATGAATTTATATCTAATTTGCCGTGATCCAACTAGCCGTTCGCAATCTTCTGCATGGCTTGCCTTCCCTTTTTTTTTAATTCATTCATGGGATGTGGGCGACGCTGGCCAGGCCAGCATTTATTACCCATCCCTAATTACCCTTGAGAAGGTGGTGGTGAGCTGCCTTCTTGAATCGCTGCAGTCCATTTGGGGTAGGTACACCCACAGTGCTGTTAGGAAGGGAGTTCCAGGATTTTGACCCAGCGACAGTGAAGGAACGGCAATATAGTTCAGGATGGTGTGTGACTTGGCGGGGAACTTGCAGGGGGTGGTGTTCCCATGTATTTGCTGCCCTGTCCTTCTAGTTGGTAGAGGTCGTGGGTTTGGAAGGTGTGGTCTAAGGAGCCTTGGTGCATTGCTGCAGTGCATCTTCTAGATGCTACACACTGCTGCCACTGTGCGTCGGTGGTGGAGGGAGTGAATGTTTGTAGATGGGGTGCCAATCAAGCAGGCTGCTTTGTCCTGGATGGTGTTGAACGTCTTGAGTGTTGTTGGAGCTGCACCCATCCAGGCAAGTGGAGAGTATTCCGTCACACTCCTGACTTGTGCCTTCTAGATGGTGGACAGGCTTTGGGGAGTCAGGAGGTGAGTTACTTGCCTCAGAATTCCTAGCCTCTGACCTGCTCTTGTAGCCACGGTATTTATATGGCTACTCCAGTTCAGTTTCTGGTCAATGGTAGCCCCTAGGATGTTGATAGTGGGGGATTCAGCGGTGGTAATGCTGTTGAATGTCAAGGGGAGATGGTTAGATTCTCTCTTGTTGGAGATGGTCATTGCCTGGCACTTGTGTGGCATGAATGTTACTTGCCACTTATCAGCTCAAGCCTGGATATTGTCCAGGTCTTGCTGCATTTCTACACGAACTGCTTCAGTATCTGACGAGTTGCGAATGGTGCTGAACATTTCCCGTCTATAAAAAAGCTGGCGCCACCAAAGTCAAAGTCGTCGGTGCCTGCAGAGGTTAGATAAGTTATCCATTGTTATCCTGTTGAATTTGTTCACCGGACATTGCCACGAAGGTCAATCTGCAGATGTGAGGGGAGGTTGGAACTCTGCAAGTGGATACTGTTGTGGGGGGGAGGAGGGATCTCTGCAAGTGGGTACTGTGAGGGGGGAGGGTTGAACTCTGCAATCGAACATCAGGAGACACCATAAATGCATTCACCAAAGCCACCCCTGCCACGTGATAGGTGGGCACGGCTGTCGTCATTATGCTAAGTGGCCACCCACTGCTTAATCGCAGTGGCATGGCTTGAACGTCACAAGTGGGATGGCCAACCTTTTGCGCAGCCACCGCCGCTCCTGGTGGCGCGATAACAAAATCCAGTCCTCAGTGTGGGCTCTAGATGCCTACCAATAAACCCTATCCATTGTGGTGGGTGGGGCACCTCTGGCATAGAGTGAGAGCTCCCATGCCACTTCCTTTGGATTCTAAGGTGCCCGTTCTATCCCTGTAGAATAGGAATGATGCAATTGTATTTCTATGCCATAGAATGTTAGAGCAGAGAAGGAGCCATTACCTCCAGTCTAAAAAACATCTACTTACAATTACCATCAGTTTTCCATCAGTGTCAACTTCCTATCCAAGCTGATACATTCCCTTAAACGTCATGCACACCTTAACTTTATCAACAAGCCTCCTATGCTTGCATCTTATCTGATTTCCAGTAAGTAATCAATCAAGAATTCATAAACACTCTAGTTATATTTCACAGTCAGTAAATTCTCATCACTGAGATCTGTGTATATGAAAGCAGAAGTATCCCAGAAAGCACAAATTAAGACTGTTGCAGGTTATTTTGGTGAAAAGGTGAAAACTGACACTAACTGGGTGCTGTGCTAATAAGAAATTCCTGTTTGAAAGTGTGAATTTGGCATGCAAACTCTGAGCTAATTGATGACTATTATGATTAAATCATGCTTGAAACCAACACCTGCACATTTAGCACTCCAGCAATATTCCTGGAGCTGTATTTGTAGCTTGTACTCACCCTCTTCCATTGATGTTGTGGAATGCACTGTCTGAGAGAGAAGCCAATGTTGAAGGATGGCTCAGGGACTGAGAGAGAGGGTGTGGTACTGTAAGTCCTGGTAGAGGAAGTCCAGAGGAGGAAGGATATCCTCCATCAGCAGGGGGGATGGAGGCCATCGAGTCAACTAATGTGGCACATGTTGAGAGAAGATCACCTGGGAGGTGACAGCCAAGTGCCCTGGTCCATTGCTGTAAGAAAATTGCATCCACCATCTAACTATACACTGACATTCACACTTTCCACGCTATTGCATCCTTCACAGGCACTACTCACACCTCAGACACATCTCACAGCTCTTCAACCATGTGGACATCACACACATATATAAACGCACCTCTCAATACACTCATTCACAATCATCACCCTTTCTCTTCTAGGACAAGATAGCACATAAAAGGCAGCAGCAGGCCCTGGCCAGGGGAGGTGAAACATGCCTGCGTGACATCACTCCCCTTGAGGAAGCAGTGCGGATTGTAATCGGGAGGGGAGTGGGAGACACCGTGGCCAGAGGCAGAGCAGCAGTATATTGCCCGAAGGTATGTAGCCACTCCTGCGAGTTTACAGATGCCTAATTCTTCCTGATCCCTAATCACCCAAAGCTATCCTCACTCCTAAGCTCCATACGGACCCATCACACACACTGTCCTTTATGCTGCACCCTAACCTTTCAAGCTCCCTCAGGCTTCCAGAAGCAAGGTCCGCCTCGCATCCACCCATACCAACCCCATCCCCCACCCACCCCAGCCCCAGCCAGAGAAAATTCAAGGTGAGCAAGAGCCATCTCACTCCCCTGGAAGAAGAGGAGGAGGAGAAAGAGAGGGAAAGAATGCCCTGCCTCAACTTAGTGCACAATTTACACCTCATTGAACAGAGGATTTTTACAGCAAGACTTATGGCATAAAGGTAGGAGTTCACATCAATTCAAGTAATTTCAGAAGATTTCCATCTGCAGGTACTTCAACAGGAACAATGAATCACAGACAGCAACTTCTGGATTTCACATTTAACTGATGTCAGAAATTGCTGTCAGTTTCACAATTGTAACAGCGGTGTTAGCGGGAATGAATCTAGAAGAATCATTCGACACTCAGGTCTGCTCCAATGTCAAACAGTTTATTTAGTTACGCCAGCGGGGTGCAGGTCACTGGGCTGTCCAGATGCCTCTCCACTGAACAAAGGAAAATCATCCATACTTATACATTTTCAAAACAGTTACTCAGCCCATCCCGGCCGGACATGGTCCAATCACAACGATTATCGATTATATACATTGATTATTAGAGCCAATAGAAGCGGTTACTAGGCATAGAGGGGCTGCATGACCGGCCCATACACAGATAGGGGATTACTCATGATGTTTTCACCTCGTTACAGGCTAGCACCTTTGTCAGCATTCCACAAGGGCATCTGCTTTTCATTTTAATTAGTCTTTTGTTTGAGATTGGATTACTCAGCTCCTGTGGAATGTGGTCAAGTTAACTGAGCCCCATGGTGCTTTGCAACCTCCTCACTGTTCACTAATATTATATGTTACTGGTTACTCAAATAATATTTAAACATTATGATATTTACGGCAGGTGCCTCTGCGCTTGGGAATACCCTACAACAGCGGTGAGCACTGAAAATTTCACCATCATTATAACTGGAAAACGCAGGCTAATAAGTTCGGTGTGAGAAGGAAGGCTGAATGAAACTTTTTGAACTTTTTTACACAAAGAGTAGTATAACTTACTAGCAAAAATCACAACCGCATCAAGTACAAATGAACTGAAATGGTAACTCCATGTACTTCTGGAGCAAGAAGAGATTAAGGGAGATAAGGTGCATCAAAATGGATGGATCAAATGATTTTTGCTTGGTTCTAAAATGGTTCTAAAATTCAGGAAAAAGGGATAAAGGAAAGACTGTAATTAAAAACAAGGTGGTTCATTGATAATATTTCAGAAATAAATCATGTACAGATCTTTCACATGATATCATTTGAAATGCAAACAATGTCTGGGTACCTTTTTAAAGAGATCTGATGATAATGTAATATGGCCTAGCTGCAATATTTGTGAACTGACCAGGGGAATGCTTGGACTAATAATCCAAATAACCTAAATTTGAATATCACCATGGCAGTTTGGAAATCTGAATTCAGTTTTGAAATTTATAAAAAAAAGCTATCTGTAAAAGTCACCACGATGCAGTTGCATTGCATTAAAAACCCAAGTGGTTCAGTCATGTTCCATTAAGGGAGGAAACCTGCCATCCTTCCAGTGTGGCCTATATGTGACTCCAGTCCACGCCAATGTGATTGACTTTTAACTGCCTTTTGATGTGACCTACCAAGCCACTCAGTTATTAGGGATGGGCAATAAATGCTGATCTTTCCAGCGATGGCCATATCCTGAGAATTAATTTTCTTTAAATATAGTGCTGGATAGTTCTTCAGATGCACTTCTATGACAGTATATTGTGCTTTCAATGCTACTGCATGAAAGAAGGCAAGCCAGGATGAAGCCTGATTGACAGCACCTGTCAAGGTATCACTATATTTGAAGGCAATGCTGTACTCAGCTGGCAATGGCTGTGGGGAAGGTTCTTTGCATGGCCTGAGTGAACAGACATAGATATTCTGTAAGGGTACTTTCTGATAATGCGAAACACAGCAAGTGATGGAACCAATCATTTACAACTGCAAGCCTGCACGAGTTTTCCTTTTCCTTCCCTTTTGTCTATGGCTTTTGAATCCACTGTCCTCAGCTTTAGCAGTTGATGGGTTGAGAAGCCTCTTGACTCTTTCTAAAGACTTTCAAAACTTGTGTTCCCATGCCACCCTCCGCACCCACCCCCCCCCCCCGCCCCACCCACCCCCAGCTCCCCACCCATCGTGACTCTCGCCGTAATTGCCTCCATGGAAACAGACCGCATTTGGCTGGAAGTCCGACGTCTTGATGTCACTTCTGGATTTTACCAGCAGAGGCAGTGGGACACCAACTGAAATATTTAAAAGGTGAATTAACTCCAATTTTATGCTGCATTTCTAATTTTATCAATGGCTCATGGGGAGCACAGGGCTTCGCAGCCCCGCTTGGTGAAGCAAGGCAACAAGGAAACAGGGATGGCAAGGAAGTGGTGGATCAGTGCCAACGGGAGAGCCAGCATGTGGTGGCAGGAAGAGTGTCATGAGGGGGGGGGCGGTGCAGGGAGGGTGGTGGGGGGGTGCCGTGGGAAGACAAGTTCTGAAAGTATTTAGAAAGAGTCGAGAGGCTTCTCAACCCATCAACTGCCAAAGATGAAGGGGCAGGGGATTCAAAAGCGAAGGCAAAGGAAAACTCATGTGCAGAGGTGTGCACAGGGAACTGCCAGACGTCGGCAGAAGGGGTTTGGGGAAGGTTCCAGTACTGTGGGGGCGTGTAGCCAGGGTCATACTGGGGCAGTAGCATTTGCCTGAGGAGAGGACTCAGGGACATGTTTGGGGGGATGGGTGGGGGGGTGCCATCCTGATGCATGGCTTAAGAATCAGAGAGGACACCTGACATGGGCCTCATCCACCCAGGCCTTTTGGCCCCATTGAGGAGGAGGAGTAGCTCATATGAAAGGAGGTCCATGCCCTGGAGTGGGGCACATGACCAACCTCACAACCAGCAAGAGGGTCAGCCTCGGGGTCGGCACGCCAGAAATGACACAGAGGGACATTCCAAAAGCAATGTACGTGCAGAAGAACCTATCCTCAGGAAAGAGTGTATAGCCCGAGGCTGAACTATCTCTAAATGTCCAAGTGGCAATGTCAGTGAAGACTGTGACTCTCCAGAGAGGCTATCACTGATCTCTGCGCCATGCTGCAGAACAAGCTGAGACCCGTCAGGCATTATGGACACCCATTGCCCGTGGTCCTGAAGAACACTGTGGCTCTTAACTTCTATGCCTCTGGATCTTTCCAGGATCCACTGGGAACATGCGTGGTCTCTCCCAGTCTGCAGCCCATCGGTGTATCGAGGAAGTGACCAATGCCCTGTTCAAGAGGGCTGCCGACTATTTGCACAACCGCACTGATTCGGAAGTCAGGCTGAGAGGTCCATCGGGTTCGGGGCCATTGCTGGATTTCCCCAGGTGCAAGGTGTCATCGACTGCTCGGATGGGGCAATCAATGCTCCTACAGACCAGCCAGTGGCCTTCATCAACAGGAAGGGCATCCATTCCATCAATGTCCAACAGATCTGAGACCACCAAAGTGCATCCTTCAAGTGTGTTTCCGCTTCCCGCGAAGCAGCCACAACGCCTGTATACTACGGCAGTCCCAGGTGCCACAGCTTTTCTGGCCCCCTGCATGCCTTCAGGGATAGATAATGGGATAGATAATAGGAGAGAAGGGCTACCTAATAATGACATGGCAACTGATGCCTATGAGGAACTCATGCACAGATGCAGAGGAGGGGTACAAAACCTGCCACTGGTCAACCCAAGTGACCATCGAGCAGACCATTGGGCACCTTAAGATGAGTTTCAGGTGCCTGAACCGATCCGGTGGAACCCTTCAGTATGCTCCAGCGAAGGCCTCACATATCGAGGTGGTCTGCTGTGCACTACACAACCTAGCACTTCAGAGGGGACAGGTATTGAACAATGGGATGTTGGTGATTGCAAGGTTCCTCCGATGATTGAAGATGTGGAGCAGACAGCTGACCAGGCAATGCAAGATGAAGGACCCTTTGGACCACAAGCAAGGCGCAATGATATACACACAAGGGAGGCTCGAGACACCCTAATACATAGTTGTTTCCTCTGACCCTTGTGCCCGCTTGGAAAGGTGCCAATAAAGCCTTAACTAGCAGCCACCCCTTTCATTTTGTTTGGAGGTGGCCTACCAGCAGAAGGCCGATGGACCAGTGAGGACTCGCAGAGCTGTGGGGATCAGAGGTCCACAGCTCAGAGGTTGTCCCTCCATAATGATGGCCTGGCAGCTGTGGCTTTATTTTATTGGCTGTATTGGCTTTATCACTTTATTTTTAAAAATTATAAATTCTTCAGAGGGCACCTCCATCTTGAAACCCCTCATGATCCCTCACTGCATCAGGAGCGCCCACCTCCCCGGTGGATCTGCAGGCCCCCCACAGCCTCGGGCGCTCTGATTGGCTGTTCCACCTGCACAGCCTTCCTTGATAGTGAACGCGGAGGCAGCCTGTTAATTGACCACCTCCAGGAATATTGCGTAGGTGGGCGGACCTCAGAAACCATCAGGGCCGGCACACGACAATGGTCCCGACACAAGAATAAAAACTATGTCAGTAAGATTCCATCCATTGTTGTTTAATATCCAGGCTTCACTATTAGAAATTTCCTTTGATATCAGGATCAGTGAAAGATACTTCCAATGGAATAGGGAGCTAAAATTCATCCACTAGAGTCATTTAAAATTTGGAAATTAAGTATAACTAAAATCACAAAAGAAACAATTCAGCCCAGCATTCCTGATCCTTTTACCGTATCCATTTTGTTTTCTTTTCAAATATTTATCCATTTCCCTTTTAAAAGCCACTACCGATTCTGCTTGCACCATTATTTCTGGATGTTCTGTTGGTGAGCTTAAAGTATCAGCTTAATGATAGGTTGAAATATTTTTTTATCCTGCTTCTCTTATCAAAACCTTTCAAAAAACCCTCTGTTACATGAGGAGGGGTCACAAGGCTTCCCTCTTGTCCTCCTTGTTTGACCGCAGCAGGTTTACTGCTTCTTAAAACAGTGGATGTACTTAGCACTTCAGTGAGTGTTTTACCTTTTACCTTTGTTGTGATTGTAAAAGAAGCAATTGGACAGGTTTTCTTGAGTTTAAACAAAAAAGAAGTGAGCTTATTGCACTTAAAAAAACTAAAACTTATCGAGATAAAATAATAAAGTTACGCTACACTTCCACTCACACACACATAAGAATCATACACACAAATACAGTACAGAGTGATAAGAAATAGTTTGGTTTGGATTAGAGTCCAGAACAAGTCAAAATTAATACACAGTCTGTGGGGGTTGGGTAATTCCGGTTGAAGTTAGGATCTTGTAGTCTTGGGTTGGTAGCAGTGCACTTTGTGGCTGGCCCACCTTGTTTAGGGTTTTTTTGGAGACAGAATTGGAGGTGGCTTTCTTCTCCTGGAGTCTCTGTCTGTAGCAATCTGTAGGCTTGGATGGTCCACAGTTGCAGACCGTTTTCAAACTTGCGATGTTATCTGGAGAGAGAGCCTCATTGGGGTTCTGCCTGATTAGCACTCAAAACCTCATGAATATGTCAAGATGGCTTTGAATGTCCCACTCACAAGGGTGATGTGGATTATCTACTCAGTTAGCCAAAGCATTCTCCTGGATGGGATTCTTGTTAGACATGTGTCTCCAATTCGATGTCCTGGAATGTGAGTTATTTTAGATGCAAATTGCAGTGGCCAGCTTGGTTGCCAGCTTTTTAAAGGTTAACTGTAGGATCCCAGCTTTCCTTTTTAAAAGTTTAATGCTGGTTTCCAACCGATGAATTAAAAAATCCTCATTTGGCATAGCAGGTTTTCTTGACACCCTCTATCAAATCTACTCTTAATGTTCTTTGCTCTATTTAAATGGGACTCGACTTCTGGGACATGAGGCTGGTGAAGCCTAATATTCTTTTAAACCTCGCTTGGATTTTTTCCATTAGATACCTTTATCTTTGATTGTTTCTTCTCCTGGTCAATTTTTATATTACACCTAAATTAAAACAAAGAGGTGAAGTATTGATGTTAGGGATGTGCTGAGGGTGTTAAAGTGTAATACAAATATTGGTAAGAAATACAATGAAGCCATTTCAAAAAGAAATGAAAGAGCTAAGCAGTGTTGTCTTGTCCTGCAGTGTTCTAAACAGTGCATTTAAACGGTTGCACATATGGTTGCTGCTAGTTCAGCTGCCTGCACTAGTTGCATACTGGTTTTACACTAACACGTGAAACAATGAATATGCAAACTTCCTTTTATCTTTCCAGAAACCAACAGTAAATATAACACTTTTTAAAAGTTGCAACAGCAGTATAATTCAGTGAGAAAATTCTTGGCCTCTAGGTTTTATTTTTTAAATTAATATTCTTCTTTTCTTTTGGGCCTCCTTATCTCGAGAGACAATGGATACGCGCCTGGAGGTGGTCAGTGGTTTGTGAAGCAGCGCCTGGAGTGGCTATAAAGGCCAATTCTGGAGTGACAGGCTCTTCCACAGGTGCTGCAGAGAAATTTGTTTGTTGGGGCTGTTGCACAGTTGGCTCTCCCCTTGCGCCTCTGTCTTTTTTCCTGCCAACTACTAAGTCTCTTCGACTCGCCACAATTTAGCCCTGTCTTTATGGCTGCCCGCCAGCTCTGGCGAATGCTGGCAACTGACTCCCACGACTTGTGATCAATGTCACACGATTTCATGTCGCGTTTGCAGACGTCTTTATAACGGAGACATGGACGGCCGGTGGGTCTGATACCAGTGGCGAGCTCGCTGTACAATGTGTCTTTGGGGATCCTGCCATCTTCCATGCGGCTCACATGGCCAAGCCATCTCAAGCGCCGCTGACTCAGTAGTGTGTATAAGCTGGGGGTGTTGGCCGCTTCAAGGACTTCTGTGTTGGAGATATAGTCCTGCCACCTGATGCCAAGTATTCTCCGAAGGCAGCGAAGATGGAATGAATTGAGATGTCGCTCTTGGCTGGCATACGTTGTCCAGGCCTCGCTGCCGTAGAGCAAGGTACTGAGGACACAGGCCTGGTACACTCGGACTTTTGTGTTCCGTGTCAGTGCGCCATTTTCCCACACTCTCTTGGCCAGTCTGGACATAGCAGTGGAAGCCTTACCCATGCGCTTGTTGATTTCTGCATCTAGAGACAGGTTACTGGTGATAGTTGAGCCTAGGTAGGTGAACTCTTGAACCACTTCCAGAGCGTGGTCGCCAATATTGATGGATGGAGCATTTCTGACATCCTGCCCCATGATGTTCGTTTTCTTGAGGCTGATGGTTAGGCCAAATTCATTGCAGGCAGACGCAAACCTGTCGATGAGACTCTGCAGGCATTCTTCAGTGTGAGATGTTAAAGCAGCATCGTCAGCAAAGAGGAGTTCTCTGATGAGGACTTTCCGTACTTTGGACTTCGCTCTTAGACGGGCAAGGTTGAACAACCTGCCCCCTGATCTTGTGTGGAGGAAAATTCCTTCTTCAGAGGATTTGAACGCATGTGAAAGCAGCAGGGAGAAGAAAATCCCAAAAAGTGTGGGTGCGAGAACACAGCCCTGTTTCACACCACTCAGGATAGGAAAGGGCTCTGATGAGGAGCCACCATGTTGAATTGTGCCTTTCATATTGTCATGGAATGAGGTGATGATACTTAGTAGCTTTGGTGGACATCCGATCTTTTCTAGTAGTCTGAAGAGACCACGTCTGCTGACGAGGTCAAAGGCTTTGGTGAGATCAATGAAAGCAATGTAGAGGGGCATCTGTTGTTCACGGCATTTCTCCTGTATCTGACGAAGGGAGAACAGCATGTCAATAGTCGATCTCTCTGCACGAAAGCCACACTGTGCCTCAGGGTAGACGCGCTCGGCCAGCTTCTGGAGCCTGTTCAGAGCGACTCGAGCAAAGACTTTCCCCACTATGCTGAGCAGGGAGATTCCACGGTAGTTGTTGCAGTCACCGCGGTCACCTTTGTTTTTATAGAGGGTGATGATGTTGGCATCGCGCATGTCCTGGGGTACTGCTCCCTCGTCCCAGCACAGGCATAGCAGTTCATGTAGTGCTGAGAGTATAGCAGGCTTGGCACTCTTGATTATTTCAGGGGTAATGCTGTCCTTCCCAGGGGCTTTTCCGCTGGCTAGGGAATCAATGGCATCACTGAGTTCCGATTTGGTTGGCTGTATGTCCAGCTCATCCATGACTGGTAGAGGCTGGGCTGCATTGAGGGCAGTCTCAGTGACAGCATTCTCCCTGGAGTACAGTTCTAGGTAGTGCTCAACCCAGCGGTCCATCTGTTTGCGTTGGTCAGTGATTATGTCCCCCGATTTAGATTTGAGGGGGGTGATCTTCTTGATGGTTGGCCCAAGAGCTCTCTTCATGCCATCATACATTCCTCTGATGTTTCCGGTGTCTGAGGCCAGCTGAATATGACTGCATAGGTGTTGCCAGTAGTCGTTTGCGCAACGCCTAGCTGTTCTTTGTGCAGTACTTCTGGCTGCTTTAAGTGCTGCGGATGTTAAATCGCTGGGGGCTTTCTTGTAGTTCAAAAGTGCAATGCGCTTAGCGGCTATGACAGGTTCCAGCTCTTCGTTATGAGATTGAAACCAGTCTGCATTTCTCTTCGCACTTTTGCCGTAGGTGGTCAAAGCTGACTCATAGATGGCGTCTCTGATGTGGGCCCACTTGGTCTCAGCATCCCCTGTGGGAGTGTTTTGAAGGGCTGTTACAAGTGAATTTAGAAATTTTTGTAACAGCTGTGGGTGAGAAATTCTGCTCGTGTTGATGCGCGGGTGGCCCTTCTGCTTGGAATGATGCAACTTCTTTGGTCTGAGTCTAACCTTGCTGCACACCAGGGAGTGGTCGGTGTCGCAGTCCGCACTGTGGAAGCTGCGTGTGATTTGAACACTGTTTAAGGCGGCTCGCCTTGTGACAATGAGGTCTAGCTGGTGCCAACGACGTGATCTTGGGTGCCTCCATGAAACCTGGTGACAGGGTTTAGTGTGAAAGAACGAGTTGGTGATGCAGAGGTTATGATAGGTACACAACTCAAGCAGTCTCTGCCCGTTCTCATTCATCCTTCCAACGCCATAGCGCCCAAGGCAGGAGGGCCATGAGTCATGGTCGGCCCCAACCCTGGCATTAAAGTCCCCCAGCAGGAATAGGTGTTCGGTGTTGGGGATGCTGCTAATGATGTTATGGAGTTGTTCATAGAACTGGTCTTTAGCTTCAGGTGCGGAGCAGAGTGTTGGAGCATAGATGCTGAGTAGGTGTACTGGACCAGAGGTGGTGAGCAGTCGGATGGACAGTATGCGTTCCGAGCCATTTGAGGGAGGCTCTATCATGCTGAGCAAGGAGTTTCTGATGGCGAAGCCCACTCCATGCTGTCTTGGTTCTTCAGGATCCCTGCCCTGCCAGAAGAAGGTGTAGTCTTGCTCTGCTAGAGAGCCACTCGCGGGGAGGCGAGTCTCCTGAAGTGCTGCAATGTCCACATTGAATCTACTGAGCTCGTTGTTAATGATGGCGGTCTTCCGAGAATCGTTGATTTGTGTAAGGTCTTCCGACAGGCCAGGACACATAGTTCTGACGTTCCAGCTTGCAAAGCGAAGGGCTGGTACCTTCTTTCCTTTTTTCATGTTGTTTGGTGCGGTGTATCAGTCCACCTTTCGGGCAATGACCCTGAGCTCCAAGCACCCATTGAAGCAGGCAGACTGTGGCGGGACAGAACCTTATTGACCGGGGGCTGCCCGGTTTGAGGCGGGCGGTAGCTGTCCAGTGAGGTGCAATGACCTCTCCCACCGACAAAGGCAACCCGTGGCGCCCAGTTTCTACGCCAATTTATCTGGACTTATAACCCGTAACTGCTGCCTTCCGTGTTCTTTTAGTCGCTGTGAGGCAACTATGGAGTGACCTCTCCATGGCACATGCCTGGGCAAATTTATGGAGGTTGAGAGTTGCCCAGTCGTCAAAACCCACCTCTCGGCCTTTCTGGTGGGGTCCAAAGGAGTGCAGGACACGACGTTTGGCACCAGTATGGCTGCAGGAACTGCCGGAAACATGCCAAAGGTGACACATGACCGCCTACGGGGTTCCGCTCCGGATTTTCTGTTAGGGTTTACTCCCTTAGCCTTGGTCTCTCCCGAGACGCCCACAAGGCAGTGGGGTTGTTGGGGCCCCTACACAGGTGTAGGATGGTGCCGGTGGGAGGAGGGGATGCAAGGGGGAGGGGTAGAGGGAGGGGGTGGGGGGGGGGGTGCAGGGGAAGGGGGTGCGGGGTGGAGATGGTGCGAGGGGGGGGCGGGCTGGGACGGGGTTGTGAGGGGGTGAGCTGAGAGGGTGGAGCAGGGAAGGGGACGGGGGTGGGGGGGGGTGGAAGGGGGGTAAAGGGGGGGGGAGGGGGGGTGGAATCTGGTGCAGGTAATAAGCCATTTCCTCAGTGCCCACCATCGACGTCCGGAAAGCTCATCCACGTCCTTCGGGAGGTGAAGCATCATTTGGCAGACTTAGAGGTGATTACATTTGCTAAGGGTTTTCTTTTTGCAGTGGTTTAAATAAAGGCATGCAGCATTGCCGACAGTGCGCTGCAGATGCTCTCCGAGCCATCTCCCGCGGGCGCTTTGAAGTTGCGGCCGGGGGGGGGGGCCGTTCGTGGATGTTTTGGGTGTTCGGGTCACCTTTTCACAGGACTTCTCTCGGGTCCCGCAGCTCCTTCTTCACCTCAATGGACTTACCGCATGCCGTGGCTGCAGACACTCTGGACTGTGAAGACAGCAGGATCGGAGATTAAAGTATCGGCAGCTGTTCTCGTCAGTTTCATCCGGATCAATTTCATTGAGAAAACAAAGAGCAGGTGTGGCTGGGGGAGGGCAGTGGGCCCAGGTAACATACACTAAACTAACTGTTAACTTTTAGATAGGGCTAAAATGAACTGATTTAAAGAGCCAGGGGAATTTAAACAGTTTAAGAGGGCAGATTGGGGGAGAAAACGTTAGGGATGGGAGCAGATGGCCATGGATAGAGTTGAACAGCTAGGGAGCTTCCAGCCCAGGAGCCATCTTGAAATTAATATAGAACTGTGGAAATTAATTGCAAAACATAAAAATATTTGGATATGCATTTAAGATGTGATAATGCTCAAAGCCAAATTAGTCTTCATATAGGTGTTGCTTAAAAGCTTAATTCTGATTGCAGGCAAGAGAAAAAGTTTGAAGATCAAGAAACTCCATGCAACCTGGAAATGTATCTTTACTAAGAATACGAGGTGTTTAAGATCATGAGCTTTTTGTTTGATTATAGAGGGCTACAATTCAGATATTTCCACTCCATCCTTTAGTCAGCTGCAAGTTTACAGTGGCAGTGATTAGAAAGCTGATTACCTCTCCCCCACCCACCTTCCCCCACACCCCCTCCCTAGCCTGGGCTCAAGTCAGACAAAGCGGACACCCACAGTCTGTTCCATCTGATCTGATCTGACCTGAACCTGCTTATAGTTCCATGTTCAGGTCATTTTAATAGGCCTGACATTCCTCCTTGGAAGTAATACTTGATGCCTGGAAGCTGAGAGGAAAGGCCTGAGAGATGTGCAGCAGTTATCACTGCTGATTTAAGGGTCTTCTACTGCTGTCCACAAACAGGAACCAAAATCCTTCAACCCTAACAGTATTATAGTTGGCCACGAAAAAAAGATACTTGCCTATTTTTGGTCTTCCATTTGCTTGCTGCCTGTATCTATCTGAGGGCAACTGCCTGAGGCACAGCAAGATCATTTGCAACCTTGCTGTCATATTTGAAGCTAAGATGAGCTTCCAACCACATATCTGCTCCATCACCAGGACTGCCTACTTCCGCCTCTGTAGCATCGCCCAAGTCCACCCCTGCCTCAGCTTGTCTGCTGTTGAAACCCTCATTCATGGCTTTGTAACCTCTGCATTTGATTAATGCAGTGCTGTCCTGGCCAGCCACCCATCTTTCACCCTACATAAACTTAAGCTCAGCCAAACTCTTCTGCCCATATCTTAGCTTACACTAAGTCCCATTGACCTATCATCCCTCTCCTCGCTGATCTACATTGGCACCCAGGCTGATAACACCACAATTTTAAAATTCACATCCTTGTTTTCAATTCCCTCCAGGTCTTCACCCTTCCTCTCTGCAATGGAACTGAATAGCAGACACTATGTATAATGGGTGGCTGATTCCATTATCTTCCATTTTGAGACTCCACCCAAGACTGATTTCCACCCCTTTATCTTTTTCTCTCATATCTCATCCCAAAAAGCTTCACACACTGTCACTATTAATAGATAAGTAAAAGTTTCACACAGTAACATTCTAAAATCAGTTGCAGCTGGAGATGTAAAATGCCAATTTGCTATCACCCACATTACACTATCACACTAAATCAGAATATACCCCACTGCAAGCAACATCAAAAGAAGTCCACTAGTATTTAGCGAAAATGGAAAAGCAGCACTGAAGATTCTTACTATCAGTATGTGTTAAAAATACTAAAAATGTAAAAGAATTATAATGAACTTTAAAATCCTTTTACCCTTTTATCTTATTACATAGATGCTTAAATTGTAATTGCTGATGAGAAAGAAGTTGGGAGGAGGTGCTAAATCTCATCATGCTAGAAAGTTGAATTAACGTTAATAGATATAGTTATTAACCCTGGGTGCTTCAATGAACTTGTCATTTCACCTGTATACGTTCATTCAGCTTACTCGTGCTTTTAAGTTCAATTAATTTGGCAAGTCAATTTGCTGTGTGATGTTCTAATACTCACTGTTCAAGCAAAATGTCAAAATGAGCAGAGATAAGCAAAGGAATATTGATTGGGAGATTCTTTTGAACATTGCTCAGCCACAGACAAAAAACATTTTAAATACAAAATGTTAAAAAGCAATTGAGCCACATATAACCACACTCCGATGAAAAAACATTAAAGCCTCATCTGAAAATGGAAGTGTCTTCTGTTATATTGAAAGATCGTGATTGAAAGATGGTGATCGAAACCTATCTGGCTAATCTTCATAAGTAGTACCAACAACCTTTAAAGTCTTCTTGTGGAAAACTTAGGAGTTATTTTGAAGTTAACATTCAGCAATCAAAATAGTCCTATCATTTTGGCTTGGTTGTCTTTCTACATTAATGAAATGAAAGGCGAGCAGAGAATAGAAGGCATCCTACCTGCCTTAAGGGACTTCCAGTGTATTTCCCTACATTACAGCAGTGACTATGGGCTAAATTATATGCCACCCCAAAGAGTGGGATTGTGGCGGGGGTGGCAGAAAATGGAGCAGGAGGCTCCGGGACCCCTTCCCGACCCGTTCCTGCCTCCGCCGCCACTTTACGCAAGGCGGTGGGGCGAAAAACGGCCCACCCGCCCCAGGCCAATTAAGGCCCTTAAGTGGCCACTTTACAGCCACCTTCACACAGATTTTACGCGTGGCAAGCGGGCATTCTAGACCTGAGGGAAGCCACCTGACCAAAGCAGGCGGCTCTCGAACGTCTTGGGGGGCCCTCATGATCAGGCACCCTGTCTCCGATGGAGGGCCGCCCCTGCTACCGCAACCACCCCAACACCCAACACGTCCCCCTTCCCCCCAACCAACCACCATTGCCTCGCTGGGGTCCGACCGATTACACCCGGCGAGGCAATCAAAACCTACCTGTGTTCTGGGGTCCCCGATATCTTCTTTTTGAAGCCGGGCTGTAGTCCCAGCTGTGGCCACCGCTTCCAGTGGCGCTGCTGGGACTAAGAGCTGATTGGCTCGCAGCTCTAATAGGGCGACTTCCTACCTCAAGCGCCTCACACCAATTGAAGCCCGGCGACCCACAAAATACGGGTCAGATCCCCAGGCGAGGCAGAAATGGGTTTGCCACCGACTTCTAAGTCGGTGGCCGGCTTCTGTCCGCCTAGGGTAAAATCATGGCCTTAAAGGCTACACAGCATTTCAAGACATCCTGAGGTGAAAGGTGCTATGCAAATGCTAGTTCTTACTTTCTTTCTGAGATATTTCAAGAGCTGGGGTCAAATTTTATTTAAATGTTAAATAAAGATTACATCTTTTGTCAGGAAATTACTAGAGTGTATAATTAAGGATAGGGTGACTGAACACGTTGAAAATTTTTAGCTGATTAGAGAGAGCCAGCATGGATTTGTAAAGGGTAAGTTATGCCTGACAAATCTGATGGAATGTTTTGAAGAGTTGACTAAAGTAGTGTAAAGGAGAATGCCTTTGGATGTTATTTATATGGACTCCCAGAAGGCACTTGATAAAGTCTTTCATAAGGGACTATAGCTAAAGTTGAAGCTCATGGAATTGAAGGCAAATTATAGACCTGGGTAGGAAATTGGTTGAATGAAAGGAGAGAGAGAGCAGGGATAATGGGCACCTGAAAATTGAGGCTAATGTGGGTGTAACCAAGTGGAAAACATATCACACTGTGTCCACCCTGCATCCTAATACCTGCATGCATAAAGTGAGGGAAGAGGTCACTTCCACTGGTTCCCTGTTCATTAACATCCCATTTAATTTTCCAATCAGGCTGTCAAATGGCACCTTCTAGTTTTCTTGTTGCAATATTTAAGTAAGATCCTGACAGCATCAATCAGATGTCTGTGTAATTTTCTGGAGTTTCTGGTGCATTAGCACCAATAAATAAACTGGCAGCATATATAACATGGACATCCAGAGTTTCCAGGGTTGGTAGTCTTAGTAGAAGTAGATTTAAAAAGGTCTGATGCTATGTTTTGAGATTGTTTTTCCAGCTTTACTATGCTTTTTACCTGTTCCTTGTCAGTGTTTAGTTGCTCAGAATGCTTTGTGTTAAGTGTTTTCGAAGTCCCATTTTTTTTTTGGACTGCCTCAATATTGGAATTAGCCTCTACTTGTGCTTTTTGGAGAAAGAACAGAAGGTGCAAAGCAAGTCAGGTCACACTGGAGGCAGATTGTGTCTACAAGTCAATAACTTCACATCAAGCTGAAGCACATTCACCTGTATTTGGCAGATAATCTTTGCCTGCAAATGCTCTAAATCTCCAGGGAGGCAGTGACAGAGCTGCACTGGATAATTGAAGAACATGTTAAAATGCACCATAATACTGGGACAGAAACAGTTAGCTGCACCCTCAACTTCTGAACATCTTCCTCCCCTTCCAAGCACAAGCCAGCACTCTTCTGGACTGCCAAACAGAGCCAATCTCATCGTTATTACCCTTTACAACACCATCAAATCCCAGCCTAAAATAGGCCAGGATGGAAGTCAAGCTGATCCAACAAAAAGAGGTGTGGTCAACCCACTGATGCGATGGTTGATAATTATGTGTCATCCAACTATGTGTTCTTTAAAGGTCCAATATCTCAACACTAGGCCATTTGTTGCTGGAATAACAATGGACAGCCATCATAACTCATATGGAAAATTCTTTTTGAACTGATTTACAGGTTCCTTGGTTATTGCTGCCACTTCTTAGATTTTCAGTATCAACTCCTCAGTTACTGAAACAGCCCATGTTCATACGCAGCAAGACCTGGGCAACATTCAGATAACAGCTGATAAGAGGCAAGTTATATTCACGCCACACAAGTACCAGGCAATGATGATCCAACAAGAAGTAATCTAACCATCTTCCCTTGAAAGTCATCGGCATTTTTTTTATTCGTTCCTGGGATGTGGGCATCACTGGCTACGCCAGCATTTATTGCCCATCCCTAGTTGGCCTTGAGAAGGTGGTAGTGAGCTGCCTTCTTGAACCGCTGAAGTCCATGTGGGGTAGATGCACCTACAGTGCTGTTAGGAAGGGGGTTGCAGGATTTTGACCCAGCGACAGTGAAGCAATGGCGATATGGTTCCAAGTCATGATGGTATGTGGTTTGGAGGGGAACTTGCAGGTGGTGGTGTTCCCATGCATCTGCTGCCCTTGTCTTAGGTGGTAGAGGTCACAGCTTTGGAAGGTGCTGTCTAAGGAGTTTTGGTACATTGCTGCAGTGCACCTTGTAGATGGTACACACTGCTGCCACTGTGCATTGGTGGTGGAGGGAGTGAATGTTTGTGGATGGGGTGCCAATCAAGTGGACTTCTTTGTCCTGGATAGTGTCGAGCTTCTTGAGTGTTATTGGAGCTGCATCCATCCGGTCAAGTGGAGAGTATTCCATCACACTCCTGACTTGTGCCTTGTAGGTGGACAGGCTTTGGGGAGTCAGGAGGTGAGTTACTTGCCACAGGATTCCTAGCCTCTGACCTGGCTGCTGTAGCTGAATCCCTCACTATCAACTTCCTGGGGGGATACCATTGACCAGAAACTGAATTGGATCAGCCATATAAATGCTGTGGCTACAAGAGCAGGTCTCAGGCTGTGAGATTTGTGGCAAGTAACTCACCTCCTGTCTCCCCAAAGTCTGTCCACCATCTACAAGGCACAAGTCAGGAATGTGATGAAATACTGACCACTCGTCTGGATGAGTGCAGCTCTGACAACATTCAAAAAGCTCAACAACATCCAGGACAAAGCAGCCCGCTTGATCGGCACCCCATCCACCTCCTTAAACATTCACTTTCTCCACGACCAATACACAGCGGCAGTAATGTGTACCATCTACAAGATGCACTGCAGAACTTACCAAGGCTCCTTCGATAGCACCTTCCAAACCCGTGACCTCTACCATCTAGAAGGACAACAGCAGCAGAAGAATGGGAACACCACCACCTGCAAGTACCCCTCCAAGACACACACCATCCTGACTTGGAAATATATCACTGTTCTTTCACAGTCACTGGATCAAAATCCTGGGACTCCCTTCCTAACAGCACTGTTGGTGTACTCGCACCAGATGACTGCAGCAGTTCAAGAAGGGAGCTCACCATCATCCTCTCAAGGGCAATTAGGGATGGGTAGCAAATGCTGGCCTTGCCAGTGATGCCCACATCCCATGAAACAAATAATTAAAAAAAATATTCCACTGGATATGAAAAGATTGTAGTGACATGTGAATGACTGAAATACATCTTATGAAAGAAATTCTACCATTTATTTTCTGTCAATATTTTATAGGTCAAGGAGTTGTGCTATTTTTATTTTTAAAAATCAGCTGTACTAGCTATACCATACTATGGCAAGCTGGCCATGCCCTGTCCAAGCAAGTTACCAGTGGAGGCTAGGAGCCCTCCAAAGAAATGCAATTGAATTTGACTGCAGGAAATCACCATCAGAGTCAGGGATGCATCCATGTGGTGTGCAGAACTCCCAGCTTACTGCACTTTCACTGGTGAAAAGGGCAAATGGAAAATCTAGGCGTACTTCTCTGCTTGCAGGAGAAGGGAGCACATCGCAAGAGGGAGAAAGCCTCACCAGAGGAAGGCCAAGCAGCATTCGGCCTTGAAGTGATCTTGAGAAAATCACTCTACAAATTCTCTGGCTGGAGCCCATGGAATACAGTAGGATGAAGCTGGAGACATCACTCAAGCTCAGAACTAGTACCATCCTTGTCCTGTTTTCTTTTCTTCTCTCACTTAGTATTTCAATTATTCATTCACTCAGACAAACTACATGGCTCATGGAATTCAGCTATGTCAGCACCATCTGAAGGGATGTCTTGCAGCCAGCATTCTCATATATCGGATTGAATTTCCATTACTCCTGATGATCCAACATAATATTGAAGAAAGATCAGCAGAAACCCAGGAGAAATGGCATCAGGAAAAAACACACCACACATTTCGACATTGTGCCATCTCTGTGATGGAGGTTCTCTACCGGTCATATTCCAGGAAAGGTACCAAGGTTAAACGATTCAGGATCTCTACACAGTTGTGAAGGTAAGGGTGGTGAAGGGCAGTCCACTTCAAGTGTACTTCAAACCTACTTTGCAGGGAGGAAAACATGCTATGAGTTCCCATAATGCTGATTTATGATTGCAGGAATAACAACATTTTGCCAAAATAAATCCAGACATTAAAAAACCCTGCAAATAAAATGCAGCAAGAAGTCCAGCAATTAAAAATCTAGCTATTGAAAATTCAAGCAAAAATGACAATAAAGGGACAACAATATAATTCCCATGCAGCACTAGCACTATTCGAAGGCTCCCTATACCTACCCTTGGCTGAGCAGATCTCGCTCCATATTGCAAGCTCAGCTCCTTAGAATGTTTTGATGGATGGTGTTAATGGTTCTCAATGCACTGTTGGCACAATGACCCGGTGAGAATTTGTGGAGGGTGGTATGGAGATGTGTGGAACCAGAATTTCAGATACTAGAGTAGAGGGCTGCCTGTTTAGATTGCCATGACTTTCTGGTGTGGGGGAGCAGTATGGAACAATGGCGGCAGAGATGGCTTGGTGAGGATGCTGGGTGTTCACCAGCTAGAGTGGAGGAGGATTTTTTTCCAATCTTCACTAGGGTTTCCTCTTTGATGCTCATTCCAGATGGGTGCTGCGAGGCTGAAAATACTCCAGTCAAGGGTTACCCCAAATTTATTTTTTCTTTCAGGGTTAATGACCCATGCAAGCAGAAATTCTCTAAGCTCCCAGTGCCTTTGCTTAGCTGACTGTATTGGTGCATGCTACATGCCTTGGGCACATTGCAGGCCTGAGGCCTAAAGTCTTTGTGCCCAATAATAGAGAGAGTGAGGTGCCCTATACACTTCAGTGTGTAATATACTCATCATTGTGTTATTGGCCCTCATGAAGAATTCACATATCAAAAATCCTACCGTTTAAACTGCAACAGCCACCTTTCTCAAAAGTCCAGAATGTGACTAGCCTTCACCACACTTTTTTATGGGAAAGAAGTGGGGAGAATTGCATATAACCTCATTTAAATACAATTTCCATTGATTTTAATGTTAAAAGAAATTTATTTTGGTTGGCCTAAAAGTCTAAAACAGGAGTTAATTGATGATACTGGACAGGTACAACAGCTCACAAAAGATCAGATTTAGTGGATAAGAAAGAATAAATTCATGAATACTTTCTGAAAGCTGGCAAGGTTGTTTTGTTTTTATCGGCTTTCCAATGTCGCATGTATTTTGCCCCTGGCTTGTTAGCAAATGGATAATTAATGGGATAATTATTCTCTTTTATATTCCATGTAACAATTTTAAGTCTGATTGCAATCACTTTTAATTAAAATTATTGAAGAAAATTAAACAATCGCTAATACATTTGAGACAGAGTCCCTCTTCTCTCCTCCTTTTGACCAAGTTCCCATCTGCAAAGAAAACAAGTTAGAAAAATTACAATAAACAGATAATGTTGGATGCCTCGGCATATTGTAGCCAGTGAGTACAAAATGTAGGAAAACAAGAATAAACCATTTCTCTTAAAGTCCCCTAAACACCCAAAGTTGACCCAGCCATCCTATCCCTTTGATTAAGGGATATAGCCTGCCAAATTTCCTCAAGATCAGAGTAGAATATTAACACAATACAACATCTAACTCTGATGTACAAAAACAGCTCACTTTTGACTTAATTTCTTTTCTTTGAGACTGAGCAATGAGGTAACAAAATTGATTTGTTTTTGCATGTAATGAATTTAATGGCTCAAAGGAGTTGATCAATGGATTGATATCCTTTAAGGGATTCCTTGTGAGAAGATCCAAATTGGATTCAGTAGAATTTGACCTAAATTTCGATGCAGTTTTTGTGAATCAAATTAAGCTGCACAAATAGTAGACAGTAGGTATACTAAAATCCAAATTACAGTTATGTGCCAGACAATATTGGGCATTTATAATAAATGGAAATTAAACTGGATACAATGTTTAAAACTTGAACTTTGTCCAGTAATCATGGCATATTTGTTACCTTGTTCTCAATAATGCCAGCCATAAGTTACTGCTTTCTAGTAAAGTAATGTGGATAAATCCAACTCTACTGAAAATATTATACATGTTACTGGGGAAGGCCAATTAACCAATAAATTCTAAAATGATGTAGGTCATTTACATTGACCTGAGAAAATAAGAAAGCATTGCACATGATAAAGTCATTTGACCTATTAAGCTCACTAACTACAGATCTGACTGTACTGCTATGAAATGCTGCACAAGTACTTCATTAACAACCTTAAAAAGACCTTTACAAGCAAAAATGAGATTTATTTTTGCTAATATTCATTGATCCGTTTTCTCAAGGAGTAGGAAGGACACAACAGCACTAAGCGTTAATGAGTGGTCCATTAATACTTTTGACCTTAATTTCACGACCTCACTCTTGTAACTAGCAAAATTTGGAATTTCAGCCCGACTGAGAAGATAGACCTGCAAACTAATGTTGCGACTAGTTTCTTGTTTTGTCTTTCAGTAGTGTTCCTTCATAAATCATATACAGTCTGCTCAAACAGCACAATAAAAATGAATGCCCCCGACATTCAAAACTTGAACCATTTATTTCTGTTTTTGCTTAAGTAATGGAGATGTAATTTTGTGTGACCAGATATGTATACATATATGGAGATCCTATAAAATATATGCCATTAATTGGTGCTTGAAATTGCACATATTGAACAGTATAAAGTGATACTTTTTTTTCTTTCACATGAAGTTTACAAGGATTTCCTTAACCTCTCAGAGCTCAGGTTTGTATCTCAGTTTGACGAAAGCAGCTCAAAGATTGCATTGTGAAAAGCTCAGTAAGAAATTGTGATGTGATTATTATGAAGTAACCCGAATAAAACATAATAACTATATGGCAATATTAATGAAAGCTTGAATTATACAGTGTGGAACTAAATAATTGTGGGTACTTAGTCGATCAGTTGTTCATTTCTTTGCAGTTAATCAGGATGTAAAGGTTAAAAAAGAGAGATAGAGCAACCTAATGAGAAGATATCACAGGGTGATTCTGTAACATTGCATTCCTAATAGGAATGGCATTTAAAGGGACCCAATATTGAGAAAATGTGGGCACATAGCCCATGGCGGTCAGTCCATTAATTTTAACACATTAAAATTATTTCTTAATCGTTCCTGAACATTGCTGGCAAGGCTATCATTTATTGCCCATTCCTAATTGCCTTTGAGAAGGTGGTGGTGAGCTGCCTTCTTGAACCACTTCAACCCATGTGGTATCAGAACATGCGCAGTGATGTTCTAGAGGGAGTTCCAGAATTTTGGCCCAGAGACAGTGAAGGAACGTGATATAGCTCCACGACAGGATGATGTATGGCTTGGAGGGGAACTTGCAATTGGTGATTCTCCCATGCATCTGCTGCCCTTGCCCTTCTATGTGGTAGAGGTTGTGGTATGGAAGGTGCTGTCGAAGAAGGCTTAGCGAATATGTGAATGGATGGAAAATCACAAACACACATTCTCCAAGATGAACTCCATGAGCATTGGTACCCAATTGATTTGCTTGATCATGAATTCACCCCTTCTGTTAATTCCTATTTATTGAATGCTCTTTTCATCGTTCAAAGTATTCAGATACTTTTTTAAAATTCATGCATGGGATGTGGGTGTCGCTGGCTAGGCCAGCATTTATTGCCCATCCCTAATTGCCCTTGCAAAGGTGGTGGTGAGCTGCCTTCTTGAACCACTGCAGTCCATGTAGGGTGGGCACACCCACAGTGCTGTTAGGAAGGGAGTTCCAGGATTTTGACCCAGCGACAGTGAAGAAACGGTGATAGAGTTCCAAGTCAGGATGGTGTGTGGCTTGGAGGAGAACTTGCAGGTGGTGGTGTTCCCATGCATTTGCTGCCCTTGTCCTTCTAGGTGGTAGAGGCTGCGGGTTTGGAAGGTGCTGTCTCAGGAGCCTTGGTGCGTTGCTGCAGTGCATCTTGTAGATGGTACACACTGCTGCTACTGTGCGTCGGTGATGGAGGGAGTGAGTGTTTGTGGCTGGGGTGCCAATCAAGCGGGCTGCTTTGTCCTGAATGGTTTCAAGCTTCTTGAGTGTTGTTGGAGCTGCACCCATCCAGGCAAGTGGAGAGTATTCCATCACACTCCTGACTTGTGCCATGTAGATGGTGGACAGGCTTTGGGGAGTCAGGAGGTGAGTTACTCGCCGCAGGATTCCTAGCCTCTGACCTGCTCTAGTACCAACGGTATTTATATGGCTAGTCCAGTTCAGTTTCTGGTCAATGGTAGCCCTTAGGATGTTGATAGTGGGGGATTCAGCGATGGCAATGCCATTAAATGTCAAAGGGAGATGGCTAGATTCTCTCTTGTTGGAAATGGTCATTTCCTGGCACTTGTGTGGCATGAATGTCACTTGCCACTTATCAGCCCAAGCCTGGATACTGTCCAAGTCTTGCTGCATTTCTACATGGACTGCTTCGGTATCTGAGGAGTCACGAATGGTGCTGAGCGTTGTGCAATCATCAGCGAACATCCCCACTTCTGACCTTATGATTGAAGGAAGGTCATTGATGAAGCAGCTGAAGATGGTTGGGCCTAGGACACTACCCTGAGGAACTCCTGCAGTGATGTCCTGGAGCTCAGATGATTGACCTCCAATCACCACAACCATCTTCCTTTGTGCATGGTATGACTCCAGCCAGCGGAGGGTTTTCCCCCTGATTCCCATTGACCTCAGTTTTGCTAGGGCTCCTTGATGCCATACTTGGTCAAGTTCTGCCTTGATGTCAAGGGAAGTCACTCTCAACTCACCTCTTGAGTTCAGCCCTTTTGTCCATGTTTGAACCAAGGCTGTAATGAGGTCAGGAGCTGAGTGACCTTGGCGGAACCCAAACTGAATATCACGGAGCAGGTTATTGCTATGCAAGTGCCGTTTGATGGCACTGTTGATTACACCTTCCATCACTTTACTGATGATTGAGAGTAGGCTGATGGGGCAATAATTGGCCGGGTTGTCCAGCTTTTTGTGTACAGGACATACCTGGGCAATTTTCCACATTTCAGGGTAGATGCCAGTGTTGTAGCTATACTGGAACAGCTTGGCTAGGGGTGCGGAAAGTTCTGGAGCACAGGTCTTCAGTACTATTGCCGGAATATTGTCCGGGCCCATAGCCTTTGCAGTATCCAGTGCTTTCAGTCGTTTCTTGATATCACGCGGAGTGAATCGAATTGGCTGAAGTCTGGCATCTGTGATGTTGGGGACTTCAGGAGGAGGCTGAGATGGATCATCAACTCGGCAATTCTGGCTGAAGATTGTTGCAAATGCTGGGCTCCTCCATCATTGAGTTAGTTGTTTAATTGTCCACCACCATTCACGGCTGGACGTGGCATGACTGCAGAGCTTAGATCTGATCCATTGGTTATGGGATTGCTTAGCTCTGTCTATCACATGCTGCTTTTGCAGTTTGACACACAGATTGTCCTGTGTTGTAGCTTCACCAGGTTGACACCTCATTTTGAGGTATGCCTGGTGCTTCTCCTGGCATGCCCTCCTGGACTCTTCATTGAACCAGGGTTGCTCTCCTGGCTTGATGGTAATGGTAGGGTGGGGGATATGCCGGGCCATGAGGTTACAGATTGTGGTTGAGTACAGTTCTGCTGCTGCTGATGGCCCACAGCGCCTCACGGATGCCCAGTTTTGCATTGCTAGATCTGTTCGAAATCTATCCCATTTAGCACGGTGGTAGTGCCACACAACACGAAGGAGGGTATCTGCAATGTGAAGGTACATGGTACACTTCCAAAGAAGACTTGCTAAATGTCCCTCATGCTGAATAACATTAAGGATATTTGAATAAAGATCTGAATTGTTGTAATTGAGAAACATATGTGATGTGGCAAGATAAAAAGAAGACAAGGTAACATCAGGAGATAATAGGTAGATGATGCCAAACCTGAATGTTGAAAACATAAGGGTAGATCTTGACTTCAATGAAAGTAAAAATTGGGAGAGATATAAAATAGGCTGCCACCTTGCTATCACTCATTTTACATTATTGCAGAAAGACAAGATTGATTCCATGCATTTTATTGAAGGAAGATTGAAGTTCCATGAGTCTGAAGGTCTGGTAGGAATTAAAAAATAATTAGGGAATTATACAACGGGCACTATATAATAGGTCTTGATTTCAACACGTATTCCACATACATTTGGAGAAATGTTACTGCAATGATCAGAAGAGCAATGACCAAGTATTGACAATAAAAGACAAAAAGACAAAAAGCGTTGGAATGGAAACAGTGGAGACTAGAGATAAGAAGATTGCCTATCAGATTACCAAAGTACTTTATTACAGGGTATTTCTTATGATGTAGTGATAGTAGTACTTGAATAAAATAACGTGAAATCTCATTATCTATACATATTGTAATATTGCCAGTTCAATCCACCTGGTTGTTGGACAATGAACCATACCAATGCCACAGGGCTTTAAGCATTATTGTAGCACCTCCAGTCAATTATAATTACAACCTCAAAAACTTCTGTAGTGGTTCCATGCACTGACCAAAATTTAACACTAATCACATTACTTCTTTTGTAATAGAGAACAGGGTTGCCTATTATTTGGCTCCAAGTTCACACCATCTAATCTTCAGTAAAATTCCAGAACATTCTGACATAGTGTAACTTCTAATTCTTGAACTTTAATCATTGATACTTTCCTCAAATACATTAAACAGCACATTGTGAGCTCATGAATCATATAGAGCATGGTGGGCACTTTAGCAAAATCAGCAATATGGCAATATCATGAATGGCCATCATGGTGCTCAAGGGGAAATGAGATAAGGCAGTAATATGCTGTCCTAAAGTTGCAATGATGATAACATTGTTTGAGATGATAAAGCTCTGTCCTGCTGACCTGGTTCAAGCTGAGGCAGCTGCCCTGGGTAATTAGTAAGTCGAGGTACCAGTGGCTGCTGCATGATCTGGGAGCTGCCTTTTCATTCATCTTACAACAACGGTAGCATGAAATCTTATGTTAAGATGTGAGCAAAAATGGCTGTCAATAATTTTTGCATTTATCTGGTAATGTCACGAGTCGTGGGTTACAGTTAGCCAGTTGCATAATAGTTCAATGCAGCAAGGCTTCAAACATAAGGAACAGGCTTGTTTCTGTGATAAATGTTGCCTTTGTCTACTGTACAGCATTATTCACTAACTGCTGCCCTACTGAAGTCGAGATGGAAAAACCCAAAATGCCCAATTGTTTTACATAGTTCCTGAGAGTGGGGGCAAGGCGCCTGCCAAGCCAATATAATACAAAATAAAAACAAGAAATGCTGGAAATACTCAGCAGGTCTGGCAGCATCTGTGGAGAGAGAAGCAGAGTTAACATTTCAGGTCAGTGACCCTTCATCAGAACTGCCAAGCCAATATACCTGCCTCTCTGTCCTCTTCAGGAATTAATTTTCTCCTCCAAATCCAGCACTGCCATTGACCAACCCAACTGAGTGCCCACTGCTTGCAGCTGCGGGAGTGAAATGATGGCAACAACATTGTTAGCATGGGAGATGTGTACCAAAGATGTGCTGAATTGAAGGAAAACTGTAAAAAGCAACTTGCAAAAGCAACTTGGCTTTAATGCACAAAATACAGTTAAGTCTGCTAAATTTCACAACCTAGTTTCAGTTTCCAAACAAATAACTTGCTGGCCAATTTTAATCAAGTGTTGAGCTGTGCTACAAAGCAATAATAAAAAAAAGTCATAATTTGCCATAGGTTTACATAATTTTATTGGGGTTGATGAGGCCAAAGGTCACAAAGAGCATTGACTGATTCTATGGGGCATGTGCACTCTTGGGTTGGGATTTTAGGGAGCTTTAAGGCGTGGACTGGGAGGTGGGGAAGCAAAAAATTGAGAGGGAGGGCAGGGGGTGGTATGCCTGTCACCTTCTCACCATCATGACATTTTTTAAAATTTTATTTAGGGATATAGCACTGAAACAGGCCCTTCGGCCCATCGAGTCTGTGCCGACCATCAACCACCCATTTATATTAACCCTACACGAATCCCATGTTCCTACCACATCCCCACCTTCCCTATATTCCCCGACCACCGACCTATACTAGGGGCAATTTATAATGGCCAATTTACCTATCAACCTGCAAGTCTTTGGCTGTGGGAGGAAACCAGAACACCTGGCAGAAACCCACGCGGTTCACAGGGAGAACTTGCAAACTCCGCACAGGCAGTACCCAGAATTGAACCCGGGTCGCTGGAGCTGTGAGGCTACGGTGCTAACTACTGTGCCACTTTGCCAGCTGTGGAGAAGGTGCCAGATGGCCCTCCCACCCTGAGGCCAATTGAGGCACTTAAGTGGCCAATTAGGAACTCTTCCTACTGCCGCTGGCATTTTGCCAGTAGCAGGTGGGCCCTCTGCCACGTGGAGAGACTGCCAGGTAAATCATGGCGGCCTATCTACAGGCGCAAGAGGAATCCCTCCTGATTGGGCATTCTCTGGCTCATGGAGGGCCTGCGCCGCAGCAATTGCCGCCCCCATGTCAACATCCACCCCGTCTCACCAACCACCGCCTCACCCTTCCGGGCCTGTCTGACTGGCCCCAGCAACCCCTGACCCCACTTACCTTGGCCTGAGAGCAGCATCCATGCTGTTTCTCCAGGCTGAGTGCAGTCCCAGCAGTGGCCATCGCTTCTGGTTGGCTGGAAGCTCTTGGAGGTGGGATCTCATCCCTTAAAGTCATGGAAGCACTGACTGCAGCTCATTCGTTGCCTGATGAATGTAAAATCCAATTGTGTCTCTCAGAAACGACCAAGGCAAGTTTGCCCCCAGCTTACCGGTCTGTTGATGGGGCCACCGCCACCCCAACAAAATCCCGGCCTTGGTGAGGGGCCTCTTTCTGAGTGTACCACCATGGAATAGGCCCTTTCATGTCTCGCTTGCTGAATCATTCAATCACCCTCTGTTTTTATTTAATTTAGCTTTCAGTTATGTATTAAGGCACATATAGGGTTAAATTCATTCACAGAAAATGTCCATATTTATCTTGAAATAATCCAGGAATTTCAGCATATAGTCAGGTCAGGTGTTTGAAAAAGTGACCAAAATATTCAATTTAAATACAAACATCATCTAAATTTTATTTGTGCAAGTATTTGATGACAGTTTTTAAGAAACATATTTAAATTTCAAGCTCTTACCTTCCAGGAGTGGAGCGGAGAGCAGTCGAACCTCTTGCAGCGCGCCGGAGTTTTGAAATAAAAAAGCCAACAGTGACGTCAGAGGAGAGCTGCAAGGTGATTGGTTGGGTGATTCACTGCTGTTAGTGCATTTAAATATCTTAAAAAATAAGGGGAAAGTTTTCTTTATTGACAAAAAAACCTCTGGTGATAAGGTGAGTACGACCAAACTGTTTTTTTTCGTAATTCAGTGTAGCTTATGAAGGCCTTTAGATTGTAATGGGTAGAACAAGGCCCCTAGTGTAATTAGTATTTTTTAATTAAGGGAGTAACTAATTAATCTAAGGGTAAGTCATGGCAGGAGAGCTCAGCCCGGTGGTATGCTCGTCCTGCGTTATATGGGAAATCAGGGATGCTTCCAGTGTCCCTGGTGACCATGTGTGCAGGAAGTGTATCCATCTGCAGCTTCTGACTACCCGCATTATGGAGCTGGAGCTGCGGGTGGATTCACTGTGGAGCATCCGTGATGCTGAGGATGTCATGGATAGCACATTTAGTAAGGTGGTCACACCGCAGGTAATGGCTGCACAGGCAGAAAAGAGATGGCTGACCATCAGACGGAGTAGTAGGCGCAGGCAGGTAGTGCAGGAGTCCCCTGTGGCCATCCCCTTCTCAAACAGATATACCGCTTTGGATACTGTTGTGGGGGGGGGGCATGACCTCCCGGGGAAAGCAGCAACAGCCAAGTTCGTGGCACCACGGAGGGCTCTGCTGCACAGCAGGGGAGGAAAAGGAGTGGAAGAGCTATAGTGATAGGGGATTCTATCGTAAGGGGTGCAGATAGGCGTTTCGGTGGCTGCAAACGGGACTCCAGGATGGTATATTGCCTCCCTGGTGCTAGGACCAAGGATGTCTCAGAGCGGCTGCAGGACATTCTGAAAGGGGAGGATGAGCAGCCAGAGGTCGTGTTCCATATTGGTACTAACGACATAGGCAGGAAGAGAGATGAGGTCCTGCAAAGTGAATATAGGGAGTTAGGCAGAAGGTTAAAAAGCAGGACCTCTAGTGTTGTAAATCTCAGGATTACTCCCTGTGCCACATGCTAGTGAGGGTAGGAATAGGAGGATTAGGCAAATGAATGCGTGGCTGAAGAGCTGGTGTAGGCGGAAGGTCTTCAGCTACTTGGATCATTGGGATCTCTTCTGGTGCAGAGGTGACCTGTATAAGAAGGACGGGTTGCATCTGAACTGAAAGGGGACCAATATCCTTGCAGGGAGGTTTGCTAGTACTACTCGGGATGGTTCAAACTAGTCTTGCAGTGGGGTGGGACCCAAAGTAGTAGTCTCTCTGATGAGATAGTTGAGGCAAATGTAGAGGTTAAAGCAAGCAAGTCCAGTAGGCAGGCCGGGCAGGGGCAGGACCAGGAGCGTGGAAGGTCTGGTAGGCTAAATTGCATTTACTTTAATGCAAGAAGCCTTACAGGTAAAGCAGATGAACTCAAGAGCATGGATCAGTACATGGAATTGTGATATTATAGCTATTACGGAAACGTGGCTGAGGGATGGGCAGGACTGGGAGCTCAATGTTCCGGGGTACCGATGCTCCCGGCATGACAGAGGTGGAGATAAGAGAGGAGGGGGAGATGCACTATTGATTAGGGAGGACATCAAGGCAGTACTTAGAGAGGATATACCGGGGGGAATGTCCAGCGAGGCCATATGGGTAGAACGTAGAAATAAGAAAGGGGTGATCACTTTGATGGGATTATACTATAGGCCCCCCAATAGTCAGAGGGAATTGGAGGAGCATATATGGAGGGAAATCACAGATAGGTGTCGGAATTATAGGGTTGTAATAGTTGGTGATTTTAACTTCCCTAATATTGACTGGGACTGCCTTAGTGCTAAGGGATCAGATGGGAAAGAATTTGTTAAGTGTGTCCAGGATAGTTTTCTGTGGGTGGCCCTACTAGAGAAGGGGCTACACGCGACCTCCTCTTAGGAAATGAGGATGGGCAGGTGGTTGATGTGTCAGTGGGGGAGTACTTTGGGACCAGTGACCATAACTCTATTAGTTTCAAGATAGTTATGGAAAAGGACAGGACTGGTCCTCAGGTTGAAGTCCTAAATTGGGGGAAGGCTAATTTCAATGGCATCAGAAAGGAACTCTCAAAAGTTGAAAGGGAGAGGCTGTTTCCAGGTAAAGGGATGTCTGGCAAGTGGGAGGCTTTTAAAAGTGAGATAGGAAGAGTTCAGGGCCGGCATGTTCCTGTTAGATGGAAGGGCAAGGCTGGCAAGTTTAGGGAACCTTGGTTGACGAGGGATATTGAGGGTCTGGTCAGGACAAAGAAGGAGGCATATGTCAGGTATAGGCAGCTGGGATCAAGCGAGTCTCTCGAGGAGTCTGGGGGATGTAGGACTACACTTAAGAAGGAAATTAGGAGGGCGAAAAGGGGCCATGAGATTTCCCTGGCAGATAAGATAAAGGAGAATCCCAAAAGATTCTGTAAGTATATTAAGAGTAAAAGGGGAGCTAGGGAGAGAGTAGGTCCGCTGAATGATCAGTGTGGTAATCTGTGTGTGGAGCCATGGGAAGTGGGCAAGGTCTTAAATGAATACTTCTCGTCTGTATTTACCATGGAGAAGGTCATGGAAGCATGTGAGTTCAAGGGAGGGAACAGCGATATCCTGGAGCATATCAACATTACAAAGGAGGAGGTGTTGGAGGTTTTGAAGTGCATTAAGGTGGCTAAATCCCCAGGGCCTGACCAGGTGTATCCTAGGATGCTATGGGAAGCAAGGAAGGAGATTGCTGGGGCCCTGGCAGAGATTTTTGTATCATCATTAGCCACAGGTGAGGTACCGGAAGACTGGAGGATAGCTAATGTTGTGCCTTTGTTTCGGAAGGGAAGCAGGGATAAGCCAGGGAACTACAGGCCGGTGAGCCTTACATCAGTGGTGGGAAAGTTATTGGAAGGGATTCTGAGAGACAGGATTTATATGCATTTGAAAAGACATGGTCTGATTAGGGATAGTCAGCATGGCTTTGTGCATGGGAAATCATGTCTCACGAATTTGATTGAGTTTTTTGAGGAAGTCACCAAGAGGATTGACGAGGGCAGGGCGATGGACGTTGTCTACATGGACTTTAGCAAGGCCTTTGACAAGGTCCCGCATGGTAGGCTGATCCAGAAGGTGCGAACACATGGGATCCAGGGTGAGCTAGCAAATTGGATACAAAATTGGCTTGGTGATAGGAGGCAGAGGGTGGTAGTGGAGGGTTGTTTTTCAGTTTGGAGGCTGGTGACCAGTGGTGTGCCGCAGGGATCGGTGCTGGGACCTCTGTTGCTTGTCATATATATTAATGACTTGGATGTGAATGTAGGGGGCATGATTAGTAAGTTTGCAGATGACACCAAAATTGGTGGTATAGTGGACAGTGAAGAAGGTTGTCTAAGGTTACAACAGGATATAGATCAACTGAGAAAGTGGGCAAGGGATTGGCAAATGGAATTTAACGCAGACAAGTGCAAAGTGATGCATTTTGGGAAGTCAAACCAGGGCAGGACATATACAGTGAATGGCAGGGCCCTGGGGAGTGTTGTTGAGCAGAGAGACCTTGGGGTGCAAGTACATAGTTCCCTGAAATTGGCAACACAGGTAGACAGTGTGGTGAAGAAGGCGTATGGCATGCTTGCCTTCATCGGCCGAGGCAGTACAAGAGTTGGGACGTCATGTTACAGTTTTACATAACATTGGTTAGGCCGCATTTAGAGTACTGTGTGCAGTTCTGGTCGCCGCATTACAGGAAAGATGTGATTAAGCTAGCGAGGGTGCAGAAAAGATTCACAAGGATGTTGCCTGGTTTGGAGGGCTTGAGTTATAAAGAGAGATTGGATAGGCTGGGTCTGTTTTCCCTGGAGCGAAGGAGGCTGAGAGGGGACATGATAGAGGTATATAAAATTTTGAGGGGCATAGATAGAGTAGATAGCCAGAGTCTGTTTCCCATGGTAGGGGTGACTAAAACTAGAGGGCATAGATTTAAGGTGAGAGGGAGGAGGTTTTAAAGGGGATCAAAGGGGTAAATTTTTCACACAAAGAATAGTGGGTATCTGGAATGAGCTGCCTGAGGAGGTGCTGGAGGCAGGAACAGTAGCAACATTTAAGAGGCATCTGGACAGGTATTTGAATGAGCAAGGCATAGAGGGATATGGAATTAATGCAGGCAGGTGGGATTAGTATAGATAGGCATTATGGTTGGCATGGACGCGGTGAGCCAAAGGGCCTGTTTCTATGCTGTACGACTCTATGACTCTAAGTTTAGTTTGTCTTGATCACTTCTCATTGTGTATATCTCAGCCTGTCATTTTTAATTTGAATAGTTTGTTTGAAGCCATCAGACAGGGATAGATGGGAGATAAAAAACTAAATGAGAAGTTAGAAACCAACTTCTACATAAAGATTAGTCCTCACTTGGCCTATTCTGGATCACAGGGACTGAAGACTGTCCTATGGGAGTACTCTGTTAAATCTGAGATAAATATCTAGAACAATAGTCCAGAAATGTATCAGTTGTATCTGCTTTGCACGTCAATGTATAGATAATCCTGAGACTGTAATCAGCTCTGAGATATTTCAGTTCAACTTGGCCAAGCATCTTCTAAAAGTTTTCATTTCTCACACCAGGACACTCAGTCAAATTCTGGCATCCATACCACTGAAATACTAGAAGCAGAATTTTATAATTTTGGTACTGTCTTTATACAACTAAATTAAACATGAAAGTTTTTTTTGCGACTAAAAACAGTTTGCACATCACGTCAACCCATTTTGCATCTATTCCCCTACTTTTGCTTATTATTTTAACTTCAATTTTACTTTACTTCCAAGGACGATCTCTTATTCTTTACCATAGCTGCATACCAAAAAAAAAAAATGATGTAAAATATTTTCCTTACTTGTTTTGCTGCTGCTTCTTGGGTTGCTCTGTCACTTGGGAAATTGTACCCAGATCAAAATAAAACTGGCTCCAAGGCTGATTTTGGAATCTGATCAGAATTCTGATCTCTGACATAGTTGCATCATCGGTATAGCAAGCCCAACTTTTAATTACACACATTTCCAGTGTAAAATATATGTGTTGGGCCAGATGTCATCAGTCAACAATCACACTTCAAGGTTTAAGAGTGCAAAAAATCTACTTACTGTATTTTTAAAAATCTGTATATTTTGGTTCCCGTCAAACATTTGAACAGGCTGCATCCTTTAATCCTCTGACTTTCAATACTCTTTGCAACCCTCCATGCCATCCTGCTCCAATCTTCAGAGGCCATTATTTCAGCCATCATACTGGTGCCCTCTGAAATGCACCTCAAAATCCAATTTGCCTTCTCATCTCTTTCTCTGTATTCAAAAGCTTCCTGAAACTTTGTCTATATCCACCCTCAATTCCTTTACTTGATCTCTCTGTCTGCCTCTTCTCCTTGTAAACTGCACTGATACATTCTTTTATGTGAGGAGTGATATATAAATTCAAGCCACTGTTGTTATTGACACTCGTTGGTTTGAATAAATTTAAATCAAATATGCTAATTTGGGAAAATCAATGGACCACTTTTCATAACTAAGAATCAAGGCCGGAATTTAACGCCACCCCAACGTGCCAGATGGTGGTTGGTGGTGGAGGGTGGTGTAAAATGGAGCGGGAGGCACCAGGAGGCTTTCCTGACCCAGGTGTGAAAAACGGCCCACCTGCCCCAGGCCAATCAAGGCCCTTAAGTGCCAACCTCCGCCTGCCTCCACGCGAATTTTACGCATGGCAAGTGTGTGTCCCGGAGCCGGGAAAAGCCACCTGTGAAAACCAGGCGGCTGCGATCGTCCTGGCGGTGGGGTGTGGGGAGCCTGCTCATCAGGCACACGATAGAGGGCTGCCCCCGCTACCTCAACCACCCTTAGCACCCAACATGCCCCCCCCCCTTCCCCCCAACGGACCACCCTTGCCTTGCTGGGACCCGACCAATTACCCCTGGCGAGGCAACCAAAACTACCTGTCTTCCCGGCTCCATGTCTTCGGCTAGGCTGCAGTCCCAGCAGTGGCCACAGCTCCCGGTGGAGCTGCTGGGACTAAGAGCTGTCGGCCTGCTGATTGGCCAGCAATTCAATGAGGAGGGACCTCCTCCCTCTAGCGGGTGGAAATCCCACCTTGGAACAATTAAAATCTGGGGACCTGCAAAATGCAGGTCGGATCCCCAGGCAAGGCAAAAGCGGGTTCGCCACCGACTTTTCTGTCGGTGTCTGGCTCCCGTCCGCCCAAGGTGAAATCCTGGCACAAGTTGTGGTCTTGTATATCACTGTTCCTCTGTTTTTAATTCTGCAGTATCTATGAGCTATAATTATTACATGATGGCACAGATTATTGCTGTGTCAGTTCTTTCTAGTAAATAGATTAGGTGGAGTTTAAATTCCTGCGCCCTGCAGAAATTTGGCTGAATAGAGTTAAAATAGGTTCAACCCTGCTGTTTTTTTCTCAATGGCTAAGGCGTCCGATTCATTAATATATGCTACTCAGGGTATTATGATGCATACAGGATGCTGGAGGACATTTAACAGTGTACTGAGTGCGTTGCCTGCTACAGGTGCTACATTCAGTAAAGCCTGTCAGGAAAGAAGTGGATGCACGAAAAGGTTGCTTTTCATTCTCAAAATGTGGGGTCCACTGGCAATTTATTGCCCATCCCAAGATATGACTGAGTAGTTTGCTCGGCCACGTCAGATTAAGTATCAACCATATGGGTTTCGGACTGGAGTCACACATAGCCCAGACTGAGTAAGCACAGCAGGTTCACTTCCCCAAAGGGCATTGCTGAAACAGCTGTTTTTTTTGGACCAACCCAACAGCTTTAGGATCACTTTTACTAAATATGCGTTTTGTACTTCCAGATTTTTTAAATTGAATTTAATTTCTTAAACTTCCATGGTGAGATTTGAGCTTACGTGTATCAGGATTGTTAGCCCAGTAGTATAGCCACTACACCATTGTACCAGCTGTGTTTTGTGAGTCACTATTGTGAGGAATGTTCATTATTCATTGTTTATTATTCAGCATTATTATAAAAGACAAATTGAACCGATTGAATTAAATAAGTCTCATCATAACTGTTGCTCTGTATGTTGAATTGCTGATTTATACTCTGCCCTCATCTTAGCTGGTGCCTTTTCAGTCGGCCTTGACAAAGATTTCAATTCTGATCACGAGGGGATAATGGCCTGGATTTTGTGGTTGTCATGATGGTTAAATTGTTAGCATTTTCTGTCATTACTCTGTGAGACTGGCAACAACTTCTAGCATCTGCACGTGCACAGTTAAACACAGAAATCCAAAAGTTGCTGTCAGCGATTTTCCTGCTCTGCCAAAGGATGTGCTGTTCAAGTCCTTGCATCTAGAAATCACTGAATTGATGTAAACTTTGACTTTTAACACCATTATTCTTAATGTAAAAACCCTTGAAAAAATTATGCTTGTTGATTGAGGTATAACTGGATTGTTAATGGCATACTTAGGCATAATTACTACTTATATTTATATAGTGCCTTTAACATAAAACATCCCAAGATGCTTCACAGAAGCCTTATACAACAAAGTATGACAGTGAGCTACAAAAGGAGATATTCGGGCAGATGACCAAAAGCTTTGTCAAAGAGATGGTTTTAAGGAGCGATTTAAAGGAGGAAAGCAAGATGGAGAGTTGCAGAGTTGTAGGGAGGGTATTCCTGAACTTGGGGCCTGGGCAACTGAAGGCATGGCCACCAATGGTGCAGCGATTAAAATCAGGGATGCATAAGAACCAGGAATTAGAGAAGCACAGATATCTTGGAGGGTCGTGGGGCTGGAGGAGATTACAGAGATAAGGAGGGGGAGGACATGGAGAGATTTGAAAACAAGGATGAGAATTTAAAAATCAAGACATTACTTGACTGGGAGCCAATGTAGGTCAGTGAGCACAGGGGTGATAGGGGAATGGGACTTGGTGCAAGTTAAGAAACGGGCAGCAGAGTTTTGGATGACCTCAAGTTTACGGAGAATAGAATGTGGGAGAACAGCCAGGAGTGCATTGGAATAGTTAAGTCCAGAGAGAATGAAGGCATAAGTGAGGGTTTCAGCAGCGGATGAGCTGAGACAGGGGCGAAGTCGTGCAATGTTATGGAGGTGGAAAAAGGTGGTCCTAGTGATGGCACGAATATGAGCTCAGAACCTCACCTTGAGGTCAAATGTGCTACCAGGTTTGCAGGCTGACTTAATCTAAGACTGTTGCCAGGGAGAAGGATGGAGTCAGTAGCTGGGGAATGGAGTTTGGAGTGGGTACTGAAAACAATGGGGCAAATTTAACAGACCCCCCCGATGTTGGGGGTTGTGGCTGGGGGTGGGGGAATGCCTCCAACAGCGACTCGCATGGCAACGGGAGCCAAATTTACTTATGTAAAATAATTGAAATAAATTAACTAATTACCGTCGTGCTCCCACTGTCCGCCCCGGAGCAATATTGGTGCTGGTGGCTGGCACTCCCATGCCTTCAGGGGATCTGAGGTAGAACACTGGTAGGGAGGGGGGAGCAGGTAAGTTTTTCAGTGTGGAGGGTGGGATCAAGGTCAAACTCATCTCATTAGTGTGGGGGATGGTGCGAAGGATTACAGTGCACAGTTTATGAACTTTTGAGGGGAAAAGGTCAGGTGCACAAGTTAAGTATCTTGGGGGGAAAGAGGGCAAGGAATTAATTATATATAATATAATAGCAAAATACTGCAGTTGCTGGAAATCTGAAATAAAAATAGGAAATGCTAGAAATACTCAGCAGGTCTGGCAGCATCTGTGGAGAGAGAAGCAGAGTTAACGTTACAGGTCAGTGACCATTCATCAGAACTGGCAAATATTAGAAATGTAAAAGGTTTTAAGCAAGTAAAGCGGGGGTGGGCAAGAGATAACAAAAGAGAAGGTGTTGATAGGACAAGGTCACAGAGAACAACTGACCAGAAGGTCATGCAACAAGGGCAAACGGTATGTTAATGGTGTGGTGAAAGACAAAGCATTAGTACAGAGAGGGTGTCAATTGACAGTAAAATGAAAAGCCCTGGCCCCAAGCACAAACATGAAAAAAAAACAATGGGTGGGCACAGTAGAAACAAACTAAACAAACTAAAATAAAATCAGCAAATAAAAAAGAAAAAAAAGAAAAAATAACTAAAAATAAAAAGGGGGCCTGTCATGCTCTGAAATTATTGAACTCAATGTTCAGTCCGGCAGGCTGTAGTGTGCCTAATCGGTTAATGAGGTGCTGTTCCTCGAGCTTGCGTTGATGTTCGCTGGAACACTGCAGCAATCCCAGGACAGAGATGTGAGCATGAGAGCAGGGGGAAGTGTTGAAATGGCCAGCAACCGGAAGCTCGGGGTCATGCTTACGGACTGAGCGGAGGTATTCCACAAAGCAGTCACCCAATCTGCATTTGGTCTCCCCAATGTAGAGAAGACTACGGAATTAATTCTATGGTTATTGGGGTGGGGTGGGAGAGGGTCAAGATCAATGTATTTAATTTTTCTAAATCAATCCATCTTTAAATATTTAAATTGAAATGTAGCGCTTGAAGCCCTTTAGAAATGACGTTGGCATCAGCGCATAGGCTGCTGACGCCATTGCCAGGGACGGACTGCCTGCCCCCTCCACATCATCGGGGTTGCCAGTCCGGTCCAGCTATTTCAATGAGGTGCTGCATTTAATATCACAGCTGCTCCACGACATGCAGACCACCATTGTTTACGGCGGCAATGGTGGCAATGGAGGGGGCCCCCGGTGGCAATGGCTGCCCTCCTAGCTACAGCTTCGCCAGTGTTTCATTGATCCCACCCTACCCCCACCGCCCCAACTCACCAGACCTGGCTGCCAGGCGCCAGCTTATGTCAACTGACCTGAACTCTCTCTGAAGGTGCCCTGCCATTGAGACGCCCTCTCCCTGGAGCTGCAGCCTCAGCAATGGCCAACATTAGCCACCACTAACCACCACTGATTGGGCCGGCAGCTCTTGGGGGCGGGGGTTGGGGGGTGGGCACCATCCTTAATTGGATGGCAGCCCCGGTGGTGGACTGTTGATTGGCTGCCACCAGCAATATACTGCCCTAGTTTCTGCCGGCCATTGAAGTGGAGTCGCCTCCTGCTTTTGGCCCCAGTGGTGGGACTTGCCGATAATCAGCAAAATTCAGCCCAAGGTTTCAGGTCAGTGACCTTTCATCAGAGCCAGAAAATGTTGTAACAGTTTTAAGCAAGTGCAGACCCAAGGAAAGACAGAGGGAGGAAAGAACTAAAGGGAAGGTCTCTGATATGGTGGAAGGCAGGAGAGACTAAATGACGAAAGGGGTGATAGTGCAAGGCAAAGGGGGTCGTTAATGGGTCTAATAAAGAACACAAGATGGGTTTAGAGGAGGTGTAAATGGCAACAGCAGAATCATTACCAGCACCTGCTGCCTAAAAAATTGGGAGCAGTGGTTATGATCTGAAATTGATGAACTCAATGTTGAGTCTGGAAGTCTGTAAAGTGGCTAATTAACAGATGAGGTGCTGTTCCTCAAGCTTATGTTGAGCTTCATTGGAACAGAGCTGGAGGAGGCCAAGGACAGAGAAGTTCGATTGGGTATGGTGCAGAGAGTTAAAATGGCAAGCAAACAGAAGTTCAGGGTGATGTGAATGGAGGTGTTCACAAGTCGATCACCCAATCTGCAAATGGTCTCTCCAATGTAGAGGAGACCGCATGGTGATCAGTGATCACAAACATTAAATTACAAGTACAATAAACTGCTGTTTCACTTGGAAGGAGTGTTTGGGGCCTTGGACGGTTGGAAGGCAGGAGGTGAAAGGGAAAGTGTTGCATCTCCTGTGCTTGCAATGAAAGATGTCGTAGGAATGAGACCCGTTGATGGGGGTGACAGAGGAGGGAACAGCCTTTTTGGAATGCTGAAAGTGGAAGGGAGGGGAAGATGTTTTTACTGTTGGTATCTTATTGGGGGTAATGGAAATGCATTGATTATGGAAGCTGGTGGGTGGAGTGGGAGGACAAGGGAACTGTATTGTGGTTCTTGAGGGAGGGGATTACTTACATCTCATAGGATTCATTTATTTTATCAAATGCTCTCTCTCTGGTATCTGCTAAATGTATATGAGTTTCAACATGTAAACGTAGAGTCTCAGATGAGTGTGTTTTATGATCCTTATATGGTAAATAAAACAATTCACAAAAAGTTTTCTGAACCGTTTATCAGACTCTTTAAACATTTGCATCTTCAATTTGTGGTTATTACACACCTGAAAGATTGCACAGATAGAATCCTTACATAAAAATTCATTGCAGTGTCATTTTCTTCCAAGGCCTTCCATTAGCTTATTAGTCATTCCTATCATAAAATAAAAGTTTATTGCTCCCAAAGTACATTGCTTACACTTCTGGTAATATTTAATCACAATAATTTTTCTTTCAAAACATATTTAATTTTTGACATGTTAAAGAGACATTTAATCCTAATTACCATTGAGACCATTGTGGTCGTGCAAGAAATGTAGCAATGTCACTGTGTCACTGTGTGTCTATCTGTGTTTCAGATAGCACTAAAATAGAACTAATTACTCTTGCAACATGTTGTTTCCCAGATATAATAACTGTTTCAAAAATCATTGAGGTGCTCATATCTCCATGTTATCTCCAAAATTTTGAGGTCAGCAGGTGACTTCATTACTTCAGTGTGTGTTTCTTTGCAAATATCAAAAGACTGCATTTTAGAATGATTTAAACAAGCTTTGTAGCACTCGTTTCAATCCAAGCATTGAATATTGATGATGTACAAGATATCATTAAAATCTGAATATGATATTAATTTTAAAGAGTAATCAGCACATTTTGTATTTGGATGAATTCATGAAAATGGGTAAACATATTAAAACTGCATTTTTATGAATTTGAAACTCAGAAATTTTTTGTCTGTATTTCAGAATACTATTTTGAGATTCTATCACTTTCCCATAAAATCACAAATCTTTGACTTTCACTATCTTGTTTCGGAATCTACCTATGTACTGAGAAATCACTAATCAATGTTGAATTTCTGTAAGTGAACCAGCGGGCTACGTAAAACAGAATGCTTGGGCTTGCTTATTTGACTAGCTGGGAGAGCAGACCACATTCAATTGTAAGTAGGGTGGTGTACACTACACAAGCTTCAGGCTTTACATTTCATTCTCCCGGGGAGTGTTAGAAAGAATCACAGAGGTGTCAAAGTCAAGGGTAACTTAGGAAACGCCCTCAGGAAAGAAGCGTCTTCATAATGAAAATAAATTGCTTTATATTACATTATAAATAAGAATAAATTAGCTGTGTTTCAGATAGCACTAAAATAGAACTAATTACTCTTGCAACATGTTGTTTCCCAGATATAATAAATAATTTTGAAAGGTAGTACAGTTGGTGGATTTATCTAATGCAAATGAGTGTTCTAAATTAAAAGGGGAACTTTGCTTTAATGGACATGGATGTGGTACAACCAACATGAACTGTTGTTCACAGTTCTCTTACCAGCTGTAAAAATGAAGAATTATGAATAAGTACTAACATCAAAAGTCCCAGACGAAGCTGCTGAAACCTTTTCCACTAAATATTGAATTCACCACCACCCACAATCTGATCTGACACCAATGAAACTGTTAATTACTTTGCACATTTGCCTCTTAAGGGAATCTGTTCATGTTTTTTTTCTAATTCAGTGCACATACAAAAACATCTTTGGGGGTAGGAAAACAATGAAGATTAGTTGGTCAAAGTGAAATCAAACTTTTAACTATTTTATCATTTAAACTGTATATTTTCATACAACAGCTGTTAAAAAATAAATTAAATCAAAAAATTAGAATGTTAAAGTAACAGCATTGAAACTGTTCCTAACAGAACATGTTGCATAAATCTTCAATCATTAGCCCACTGTGGCAGCCATTTCCCACAGAGCAGTCTTTTGTCCATTGACATTCTTGTATCTGGACTTCTTCCTGCAATTTGTGCTTGCTGCTACAAAATCACTCAGATGTACACTTGTAGTCATTATAGTGCTAGTTTTTTCTTTTCGCTGAGGTGAGGTGTCCCACCACAGCACAGCACACCATCCAGTGGCTCAGATAGGAACTGATGAAACCCAGTCTTATTAGTGGTAGGCAAACTGGAGCACCAGACAGTGCTGTCACTTGACCCCATGCATGCCAGGTTAGAAAGTAGACTTGTGCTATCTCACCACCAAGGTTGAGTTGTCCTTTCAGAAGCATGCAAAAGTTTCAATGAAGACATTGTGATTTTTTATTTTCCCTGCACAGCAGACTATTATAGAGCTGTAACAACTGTAAGACATCCTTGAACATGCTGAGCACTAACGACTGCTGCATCATGTGGTGCAAGCAACATTTTTTACTGTCATTTTATCTTAGTAACCATTAGTGTATAGAATTATGCTAATGAATATCATGTTAAAGGGGGTGGGGGATGCTGCATTGCTGTAATAATGAAATTCAGTCAATAAAATGAACACAGATAATCTCGTCAAATTAGTAGCTAAAGGCAAAAGTGCTACCCCAGCATTTTAATCAAGTGTTTAGAGAAATATAAGCAGTAATTACTACATTTGCATAACTTAATCATTAAGGTGATGTATTATATACAGCAAATCAAACTGTGTTTGTTGGCTAATTCATACATTCAGCAATTCTTAGCCAAGCAAGAAGTTAACTGCAGTCTGCAATATAGAACGATTGATTATGACGATTAACCCTCTGGATTGTACAGTAACATTTCATACAATAGTATGAGAACATCCTTCAAAATCCTGCAGCTTTCAAAATAAACCTGCTCAGTTATAGCATTTAATGTAAATTTCTTCCAAATTTTAGCCCATGGATATGTGCCACTGCCTAATACCATTTTTCTCTGTGAGCACAGAATGAGCTGGGTCATGGTTTTCTTTATTGTCTATATCAGTAGGGGGTTGGCAATCCAAGTGATATAATTAAATATTGCCCAGAAACAAGCGTGGCTACTGAGAGAGAAAGGGCTGAATTTTAATTGCCCTCCGGCATTGAGAATCATGGTGGGGGAGCCTGGAAAATTCTTCCGCCACGACCCCTAATGCCGAGAAGGCCCCGCAGCATTTTACCGGTGGTGGCGAGGCCTCGGTGCTGCCCACTCCGCTGCTCGGTGGCGGGGCCTTCGTTTTAATATGTTAATAAAGGTTAATGCATATAAATAAACTTACCTGGCCCTGACGGCCGTCCCACACTGATATTCCGGCAGGCAGCTGGAACTCCAGCGCCTTCGGATGTCGACATGGATATCCGAGGCATGACAATGTTGGGGAGGGGGACCAGTGAAATTCTCAGGGTGGGGGAGGGGGGTGCATGGTGAAAACTGATTCAATTGGCTGATGGGATGGGTGGGGAGGGGTTGAAGGGCAAAGAGTGCAAAGTTTGGGGTTGAAAGGTTGGGACCAGCAAAATGGTTTTTCGGTGGGCGGTGGGGGGAAGAGAGAGGAAAATAAATATATTGTTTGATCATTAGGGGGATGGATTTGATGTTCAATTTACTGCTTTGATTGAAATTTAATGTGCTGGTCTCTTTAAAATTTTACATCAGCTATCAGTGCTTGAGGTTCTTTAAAAATGGTGCCGGCGCCTGCGTGGTGGCGCCGGACACTGTTGCCGGAAATGGAGCAGCCACCCCCTCAACGTTATCGGGGCGCCCACTCTGGCCCTCCATTAAAATGAGCACCCACGCGAAATATCGCGGGGGCTCGGCGATGGCGGATCCGTCCCATGGTTCCAAGGGGCCATGTGGCTCTGCATATATCTTGTGTACAGATGGAAAAATCTCTTTTGTTCTTGGTCTACAATACTCATCCTTGGGCACACCTTTAATCTGTAAAGAGAATAATGAGAACGGTGACTATACAAAATAATTTACTGATTTTTCTTAATTTTTGCAATTAACTTTACAATGTTATCTCATGTAGTTTCCTGTATTCTATTGCAAGACATCCACTGTTTAGCTGGCTGAAAGGATGTGCATGAGTGGTGATCAGCTCTGATTGTGGTTCTCCTAACTTCCTATGGAAAGCTGCCTGGTTGCTTGCCAATACTTCCCCAAAACCTCCCCAGTGCTTGAGATTGAGAACTCCTCTTGACAATGACATCATAACTATGTTCAGGTAGATTTCACACGTTGTCTAATTTTATCAAATAAATATTTGATACTTGTATTTATGATTTGACTGTGAATAAGGGAAAGGATAAAATAGTAACATTAATTACATTTGGAAGTTATTTTGTATTTTCATTATTCTCATTCTCTTTATTGATTAGAAATGTACAACAGAATGAATCTTCCTATGTTATTTGTAGAATCAAGGACATGACCTTACATCCTGTCACTGCAAAAGTAAAAGAGTTCTGGTTGTTCCCCGTATTATTTGAACTCTCACTTATAAGGCTGTTTCTTTTTCTTTAAACCCAACATAGGAGAAACCAAGTTTGTAGCTGAAAGTAAATGAACCATGAGCTAAACTTTCTTGAAAGGCTAAGGTCTTCATGTTTGGAGTTGTTTTGTGCAAATTACTGCACACTGTGTCATCATTGTTGATTCAGAAGGAAACTGGATGTCTTGCTATTTCAGAAACGAGTAGAAGGATATTGCTTTTGGGTTCATGAAAGATTATAAATGGTTAGATTGGGTCCTGAAACAGGAAATGAATGGCAGATTAAATCAAAATGTAGCTTTTTCTCATTATGTTCTTGTATGTACCAAAGATTGTAGATTTGAGTTCCCTGGTACTCCAGAGTCAGAGTACTTGTTTCATAATTGGATAAATGCGTTATCTTTAGTACTAGGAGATTAAGTAAATAGGTATGTTAAGAAATATTGACAATAATGTTGCACCTGAAAAGAAATTACATTTGCAGTTAAGCAGTTTACAAGATAGATTGAAATTTGTCAGTATTCAAATAGGCGAGACTACCATACCCTATGTATTGAAGTCAGTTGCTACTTCTCTCATTTTCTCTGAGCATTGAACAAACTGCTCCATTTTTAGATTATGAGCATCACAGGTTGACAGATTTACTCTGAAATTAAGGGAACAGATTGTTGTGTTGACAACTGATCATGGTTATAGTTTCTATTAGCTTAAATCAGCAATGGTGATTTTGGTCTGCTGAAGCTCTTATTTTGTTCCTTTTTTGTAAATTATGATTCACAAGAGTGGATCATTGGCTGGTAGATGGAAAGACAATATGAGATAGCAGCTCCAAATTAAGACCATTCCACTTGCTTACTTCATATAGATACCTATGTGTGCTGTACTCCTTTCAAAATAATACTGAAAGGTATTTAGACAGAGACCAAATAGTGGACAGATGCGCAAACAAATTATTTCTTGTGTAACTTTAATTAATCTATAGAGTCAGCTGCAAGTTAATTAACCATTACCTCTAACTGCACAGCAAACTTGCTGGGCTGGATTTTACGTCGGTAGACGGGAGCTGGCTACTGACGTAAAAGTCAGTGGCAAATCCGCTTCTGCCCAGCTCAGGGATCCATCCCACATTTTACAGGTCCCTGGGCTTTAATTGTTCCGAGGCGGGACTTCCACCCGCTTGAGGGAGCGGTGGCCACTGCTGGGACTGCAGCCCAGCCGAGGACATGGAGCCGGGACTGAAGGTAAGTTGGGGTTTGCCTTGCCATGGGAATCGGTCGTGAACTGGCGAGACAAAGATGGTCGTTAGGGGAGAGGGGGGGGGAGCGTATTGGGTCTTGGGGGTGGTTGGGGAAGTGGGGGCAGCCCTCAATCGGGAATCCTGTGCCCAATTATCAGAGCCCCCCACCGGTGCACTGAGAGGCCGTCAGGTATCACTGGGCGGCCTTTCATGGCTCCCAGATGCCCACTTGCCACGTGTAGAATACCCGTGGAGGCGGTCGAAGGCCCTTAAGTGGCCGTTAAGTGGCCACTTATGGGCCTTGAGTGGCCTGGGGCGGGAGCCCGTTTCTCGCCTGCACCCCCCCCCCCCCCACCATGGCCCACGTAAAGTGGGGTAGAAGCGCAATCAGGCCGGAAGGCCTCCCGAAGTTTCCCACTCAATTTTATGCCATCTGGCTCACTAGGGTGGCATAAAATTCCGGCTGCTGTGTGAGGCCGCTAATTATGAAGGAAAATTCAGCAAAATCATAGTCATTCTCGTTCTTAGACAGTCATGAGAGATTAGAGTGATTGCTTTGCTTGGTTGCATTTTCATCCCATTGTATCTGCATTCTAAAAAATGCAGACTAAGTAGTAGCAACAAGTAGGCAATCCAATTGAGAATTGGTTAATTTAGTCATATACATCTGGCTGTGTATTTGGTTACCATTTAGTGGTTACCCAATACGCTAATGCTCAATAAAAATTTGAAAACAAATGTTAAGCTTGGATGCTATCAGCCAATTTAAACCATCAAGGAAACATTCTCATTCTATGTTGTGAATGGCTTTATAAATAAGATAATAAAACAAAACCAGCAAAAGCCAAGGAGCAAACTATGGATCTGTATCTATCTACTTGGCATAGAGCTCCCTTAACCTTTAAAAACATCTTTCCGTTACCGTAAAGAAATTTCAGTGAGCTAAGCATCCAGCCGGGAGATCCTACCTCACCCCAAAGGTAATCACCTATCCATTGTTGGTCAGCTGATAGCATTCTTGCCTCTCAGTTCAAAGAGGTAGATTCACATTCCGTTCCAAGATTTAAGCCTTTATTCTAAATTGCAACATTTGAAGAGAAATCTTTTGAATGAGGTGCTCAACAGAGGCCTTTTTTTCAGTCTTCCAGACAATCTGGGGAGAAATGATAAAATATACAAAAGAAAGAATGTGTTACCATTAAGGATGGACCACTATCAAAATGTGTTGCTACAGAATCAAAGCTGGTGCAAAATTAATAAATCACTTTGGTATTAAAGCTTTGAGGATCAGTACTCTGGTTGTCTTAAAGTGCTCTCCCCATGTTGCTAAAACAACTCCAGTACTGATGTGAATAGTGTTTTATGGCAGTTCTACTTAAACATTCATATCAGTTTATTGTTAATGTCCAGTATTGCCTAATTTTTAAAAAATGAATATATATGCATATTCCCTGTTTCCCCTAGCTGGGGGTCTATAACTAGGGGACACAGTTTCAGAATAAGAAGTAGGCCATTTAGGACTGAGATGAGAAGGAATTTTTTCATTCATATGGTGGTGAATCTTTTCAGTTCTCTGCCCCAGAGAGCTCTGGAGGCTCAGTCATTGAGCATGTTCAAGACATAGATTGATAGATTTCTAGATAGTAAAGATGTCAAGGGATATGGGGATAATGTGGGAAAATGGCATTGAGATAGAAGATCAGCCATGATCTAGTTGAATGGCGGAGCAGGTTTGAGGGGCCGAATGGCCTCCTCATGCTCCTATTTCCTATATTCCTATGTATTTATTTGTCTAAGTCCAGATGAACCTAGCTATTATATAAGTTCAAATAAATACAGAAATCTCTTATAAATAGCCTAGTCAAAGAAAGGCTCTCAATAGAGCTCCTTTCATTTAAAGAGATGTGTGGGCTGGGTAGTTGGAACTCAGCAGTATTCATCAAGGCTACAGCAAAATAAAAGCAGGGTTAATCCATTGTCTCCAGAACAATCCTGTGATACAGGCAAAATTTGCACATGGCTTTCATCACAGTGGTAGATAATGATTAGAATTAATAATCATCAGTCTTTTCATAGGAAACCTAGATTTTCGAGATTATTATTTTATAATGGCAGCAACATAACTAAAATTAGTTTTTCAGAAAAGATGACGAGTGTCAAACCATGATTCTGAAATACAAGATCTATTGATATACTACATCATAAACTATTGTACAAAGGAATAAAATACATTTCTTGAAGTTACAGGAATGAGAATAAATAAACTAGTAAGGTATTGGATCTTGGTGCAGTATGGACTCACAGTGCTGTTCTCACAAAACCAGACTCTTAATCAAGGAAACACATTTCCTCATTTGCCTCTCAGCCTCATTTTCTATTGCCTACTCCTTTTTTCCGCCTTTCTACGATATGTGTCTCCACTTCCATTTCTCCATGTACCAAATTCAGTAGCTGAAGAGCTGCACTAACCAACAAAAGATTTGTCCCATGTACCATACTTAACATATACATTGATCTTCTGTGCATATATGTACTTTAATTATTGACTTATAAAAAGCACCTCACTTCATTAGAATTGCACGATATCAGAGATGTATTAAAGCTGTTCACATAAAGCACCCTCGACTCTGGTGCATAGCAGGGATTGAGGCAATGCAGTCAGCTGCACAATTCTATTCCTGGTTCAAATAAGACTGATTAAAATGAAATTACTCAGTCTTGTGACCCATGGCAAATTTTATGAGCTGCAATTTGTCTAGCAGTTCAGCTGTGAATAAAATCTGATCGACTATAATTTAGGTTTATAGTTCCTATTTCTTCAACATGGTAGACTCCAGTGATCCTGAAATGAAGAATTAGAAATGAATTATCCAAACCAAAAAGGTTCAAATTATAGAAAGCTCTGTTGGCCTTTCTCTAAAGCTATTGTCATTTTTAGCACTCTATGCTTTATAGAAAAGTAAAACACACAACTGGAATAAATCAATAAAGTTTGTTTTAACAGCTTGAGATAATGTGGATTTAGGTCAAAATAATAATAGCTTCGCCACATTTTCTTTTTATTAAAATTATTTCTGCCTCTTTGCACTTGATGAATACTTTATTAAAATGACGATTCATGCTTATTTCTTATCTTTAAGCCTAACCCTGCTGCATTACAGCAATGTCTATGCATCTATTTATTTGGAATTGTTTATACAAGGCTGTGGTGATATCTAAATATGTGTACTTTGATTCCAGCAAAAAAAAAGTTTCCTAATACTGAATTAAAATTAAAAGCAATTTCCATGTAAGTAAATTCAAATCATGTTGGTATAAACAGTTTGACCTAAATTCCCACTTGCTTCTTACCAGTGTGTATTGGACTCGCACTGTAATTTGATATCATTCAACATACACCTTAGCTCAAAGCCAAGCTGTAGATATCTCAGATCTAATAAAAATCAACATGATCCAAATTGAAGCTGAGCTGCAGGGTAAACAGTGGAGACATTTCCAAATGTAAATCAGCAGTTATTTTTTAGGCTTAACGAAACAAATCTTATATTTCAAGCTGTACAAACTTCGGTGTAAAAGTGCAGTTATTGGTGTCTTTGATTTCTTAAGTTGTATCTTCACAAATATGACTATGTAAACTGTAACGCTGACTTCTATTTACTGGTAACCAGTTGACCACATATGGTGATTATGGTACAATTAGCATGCTTTCACTCACCATCATGCATTAACTAGGTGGAGTCTGCTAGCTGGAGATATCAATTCCAACAGCCACTGCTGACAAAAAACAAAGACAAAACGTAGCACAACCACCCACAACATATGTTTAAAATATAATAGATGCATGCACATTTTTAATGAAGTATTGTTGCAGGTTCCTACTTGTCATCAAAATACTTTCAGAACTATCTACATCTGTGATTTTTCTCCATATCAGTTTCTGCAAACATTTACTACACTAATTCAAAATACAATACCAAACCCATCACAAATATTTCATCATTATTATCCTAATGATTATCAAAATTATATATTTAATGTTGGAAAAAAGTTAAATAAAAAGGCATATTTCTAAACATTCTTTTCCTCTCAATTAAATAGCTATAAATGGTAAATATTAACCTAAATTTCTGCTCTGATCCGTGCATAAATTTATTTCTAAATGAATCAGTTTTACAAATATCCTTCTTTACTGGGCTTTTTGGTGGATCCCTGTATCCCATCTACTTTGATAGCTGGATTAGACCAGAATGCTTCATTGTGGTGCCCCACTATTTATTGACAGTGTCGGAGTCATCAGTTAGAAATCATCACAGAACTAAGAGTCTATTATCCAGTTGATGCAGAATATTATTGGCAAATATTCTGCAAAGATTGAAAAAAGAGGGAAAAAAAAAGATGCTCATGTGTTCAACTTTTAAACAGCCTGTGCAGGCTGACACCATTGGTGATAAGCGTATATGCTCTCCATAGGGATCTCCTTAGCTTACATTATCCCATCACAGCCACTGAGCTGTTTAGTTGCTGAAATGGATGAATCAGAGAATCTGCAGAGAAGCCCTGCATAGGGCAATAATTCTAAAACTTAGTGTTGCAAAAAAAAAGCCGACATAAGTACTTTGGTTGACTTGGAGGTAAGTAGTTAACATTTGCAGTGTTTCATCCTACACCAAAGCTCATTATAGAATTATGTCAGCATATATACAGAAAAAAAAGCATGCTGCCACTTTATGGTCATGAGTGAAATGAGCTCTTTTTATTTCATCTGTACCAGTAATGCAATCAACAGCACAAAACTAGCACATTTAGTGTTTTCAGCTCTCAAAGGTCTGAACAAAACATCTGCCAAATGGAGCCAATGTCACTTGTTGCCAGGTCACTTCGCTTCTGAAGTTGTTGCATCAGGGCCCTGCTGGGAAACACACTGCTGACAAAACACAATACCTGGTTTAAAAGTACAAAGCAATTCCACATTCATGTGTGGGGGGAAAAAAAAGTTCAATTTAAAAACATAATCAGCATTTTTAAGCCTAATGAGCTCAAAAGTGTGAGGCTACTGCCCACTAGTATTGCAGCAAATGACCACACTAATCAAAAGCATTGTTGGGTCTATTAAATCATTTTCATTTACAAAATGTAATAAAATACAGCAGATATGTTACTAATACTAGAAAACGGGATGGAGGTGGAGGAAAATCAGAGGCTAGGACTTGGACCTGAACCTCAGAGGTCATAGACATCAGGGCCAGGAGTGACAGGGATTGGGATGGTGATTGTGTTAAGTACTTAACTTTTTAAAAAAATGTTTTAAAGTAAAGGGTCGATTTAGGGTTAGTTTTCACTGAGACTGATGTTGGCTGCTGCATGGCAAACTGATATTGCAATGATGACCTGAAGCAGGCCCTAGGCCCCTTATTTGCATATGCTGCACACTTGGGTAAAGGATGCCTGCTGATTGTCCTGACCCAATATGGCAGGTGGCACACTTCCAATCAGGATTTCTCTTCCTGCCACCATGTTGGAGTCTTAGGAGGCAAGTTCCAATTTCAAACCTTAATGCTTTGTTGTACAGCACTTTCATTTAATCATTATATTAACTAATTGCACGTGTGGGTCAGTTGGTAAGTACACCTGTCAATGTGGACTAGCTGGGTAAGGTGCAAATTTCATTCCTCATTCTGCACTGAGTTGATAAGGAGGAGGTATTACAGAGGCTAGCTGTACTTAAAGTTGATAAGGCATCAGGATAAGATGAGATGCATCCAAGGATACTGAGAAAAGTGAGAATGGAAATTGTGATGGCACTGGCCATAATTTTCCAGCCTTCCTTAGATACAGGGGTAGTGCCAGAGGGCTGGAGAATTGCAAATGTTTCACCCTTGTTCAAAAAAGGGTGCATAAAGATAAGCCCAACAACTACAGACCAGTCAGTTTAACCTTGGTGGTGGACAAACTTCCAGAAAAGATAATTTGGGACAAAATTAATTGTCACATGGGCAAATGCGGGTTAATTAGAGAAAGCCAGCATGGCTTTGTGAAGGGCAAATTGTGTTTAACAAACTTGCTGGAGTTTTTTGATGAGATAACAGAGAAGGTTGTTCATGGCAATGCTGTTGATGTGGTGTACATGTACTTCTAAAAAGTGCCACACAATAGATTTATGAGCAAAGTCACAGCTCATGGAATAAAAGGGACAGTAGCAACATGGATACGAAATTGGCTGAGTGATAGGAAACAGAGTAGTGGTTAATGGATGTTTTTTGGACTGTCAGAAGGTTTGTAGTGGAATTCTCTAAGGGTTTTTATTAGGACCCTTGCTGTTCCTGATATATAATAATAACCCAGAGCTTGGTGTACAGGGCACAATTTCAAAATTTGCAGATGATGCAAAACTTGGAAACATTGTGAACTATGAGGAGGATAGTGTAGAACTTCAAAAGGATAGACAGGTTGTTGGACTGCGCATACAAGAGGCAGAAGAAATTTGATGCAGAGAAGTGTGAAATTATTCATTTTGGTAGAAAGAACGTGGAGCGACAATATAAAATAAAGGGTGCAATTCTAAAGGGGGTACAGGAGCAGAGGGACCTGGGTGCATATGTGCATAAGTCATTGAAGGTAGCAGGACAGGTTGACAGAGTTAATAGAGCATACAGAATCCTAGGCTTCATTAATAGGGGCATAGAGTACAAAAGCTGGAAGTTATGTTAAACTTGTATAGGACATTGGTTCGGCCTCAACTGGAGTATTATGTCCAGTTCTGGGTGCCACAATTTAGGAGAGATGTGAAGAAATTAGAGAGAGTGCAGAAAAGATTCACGAGAATGGTTTCAGGGATGAGGACCTTCAGTTCGGTGGATCGATTGGAGAAGTTGGGACTGTTTTCTCTGGAGAAGAGAAGGCTGAGAGGAGATTTTATAGAGGAGTTCAAAATCATGAGGAGCCTGGACAGGGTAGATAGGGAAAAATGTTCCCATTGTGGAAGGATCAAGAACAAGAGGACACAGATTTAAGGTAATTGGCAAAAGAAGCACTAGCGACATGGGGAATAACTTTTTCATGCAATGAGTGGTTAGGATCTGAAATGCACTGTCTGAACCTGCCTCCACCACACTCTCAATTGAGGCATTCAAGAGAGAAGTGGATTGTTATCTGAAAAGGAAGAAGGTGTTTTGTTATGGGGAGAAGGCCGGAGAGTGGCACTAGGTAAATTACTCTTTTGGAGAGCCGGCACAGGCAGGACGGGCTGAATGGCCTCCTTCTGTGCTATAATGATTCTGTGAGTCTCTGATTCTATGAATTAGCCAAGTTTAGCTGTGGTGGAGCCACGGGTCTCAGCGCCCCTTGTCGAGAAAGTGGAAGGATATCAGTACCTGATGCTATCCAGTTATTCAGTTAGTAAACATAAGTTAAAGTGATTGTGGAAGCAAGTTAAATTGAGCTCACTACACTGCTAATTGGATGTGATATGATAAGAAGATTTACAAAATATGTTCAAAGTTTAGTTAATCTTTGTTTTGTAATTTGTCATGATTCTTTGCATATCACAGACCTTCCCTTTTCTTCTTCTTCCCCCTCCCCCTTTTCACATGCTCAAAACCTGTTACATTTATAATTTTTGCCAGTTCTGATGAAAGGTCACAGACCTGAAACATTCTCTCCACAGGTGCTGCCTAACCTGCTCAATATTTCCAGCATTTTCAGTTTTTGGTTCAGATTTCTGGTATTCGCAGTATTTTGATTTTGTAGTGGAAATCAAGGGGTTCAGACTAGAGACAAGGGAATTGGAATTTACTTAAGTGCATTTCTGAGTGCAGAATGGATGTCTTGCTTGGAGTGTGTCCAATCAAATGAACATAACTCGCGTCCCAAATTTGTCCACCTGATTAATCAAGATAAAATAGGCAGGCTACCAGAGCTACTCTTGTTGTTCATTAGCAGTTTGCCTAATGATTGGCAAGAGGAGTCAGTATCGAGCATAGCAGATGCCGCCCGCACCTTGTAAAAGGGGCGGTGCACTTTCGCAGCCGGAAAATATAAATGAGGATTGCGGAGAGCAGCAGGCATAGGAGAAGCTGTAACCGCACCATCCACCCCGCCCCTATTTTTTGAAGCAATGCAGGAGATCAGCAGGAGGAGGGACATCTTCTATGCACCAGGCAGCAAGAAGAGGCAGGTTGTCTATCATGAGTGGACAAAGGTGGCAATGCCAAAAGCAACTCACCTAAGATATGGTAGCAATGCGGGATAATGTTCAATGACATCTTGATAGCTAAAAATAAACCTCCCAATTCATACATCTCTACCTAGCCTTACACCACCTGTTGCTCTTGCATTCACAAACCTTCCCCTCTATTGGTTACCAGAACTTTCATCCAATTACAATAGCTTACTTTCACCTCCTGCTGCTCCTACTTAGGGATTACTTCCAAAGGTTAGGTCCAGGATGATTGAAGGAACAACAACCAATTGTGGGGCGAAGGGAATGATTGCTCTATAAGAGGTCACTGGAGGATTGCAGAGTTCTTGGAGGACAGCTGGAGGAGGTTACAGAGACAGGAAAGGCAGAGTCATGGTGAGATTTGAACACAAAGACAGGAATTTTAAATTTGAAATGTTGTTGGGCTGGGTGTCAATGTAAATCAGTAAGCACAGGGGTGATGAATGAATGAAACTTGATGCAAGTTAGGATATCTGTAGGAGAACTCAGGATGAACTCATTTGTGGATAATGGAAGATGGAAGGTCAAGGGAGCACTGGAACAGTGGAATCTGGAAGAAACAACAGCATGGATGAGGGTTTTCACAGCATGTGAACTGAGGCAGTGGCAGAGACAGGCAACATTAAGGATGTGGAAGTAGGAGGTCTTTGTGATGGAAAGGATATAGGACAGAAGTTTAACTTAGGGTTAAATCAAATGTCAATGTTAAAAGCAGTCTGGTTTAGCCTGAGACAGTATTCTGGGAAAGGTAAAATTGTGGGAGAGGGAATGGAGTTTGCAATGGACTAGAAAGACAATGGCTTTGACCTTCTGAATTCTTAATTGACGTGATAGCATTTCAGACAAGCAGACTGACAACATAGAGGAGTGGTGGTGGTGGTGGGGGGGGTGGAATTGGGGGAGGTAGAACTGTGTGTCATTGCCCTACATGTGGAACCTGATGTCTCTGAAGAACAGCATATAGACGAGAAATGGGAGGAGGCCAAGGATAGATCCTTGAGGAACTCCAAAGGTAACTGTAGGGCAGAAAGAAAGGCCATTACAGGAAATTCTCTGCCTGTAACTGGATATTTGAGAGTGTGACATGGCAAGGTAATCTCTTTCAGCTGGACAACAGAAGAAAGAAGTTGAAGGAGGATGTTTGATCAACTGTGTCAAATACTGGAAAGAAATTCAGAAAAATGAGGACAGATAGTGCACCATGGTCACAGTTACAGAGAATGTAATTTGTGTTTTTGATTGGGGCCAAATATGGTGGGGGTGGGGGAGGTGGGTAGGGTGGGGTGAGGGGGTTCAATTACAAGAAGGGAAGCTGGTTATCTTGTGGGATCTGGAATGGAGGAGTACTCCTGCTCCTCCTGACCCACAAGAAGTGCTGGAAAAGCACTTGCCTCTCCCATGCAGCAGTCCTCACCTCCCTTTACCTATCGGGTTTCCCAAAGCCTGGGAAATCCAACTGGCCAGCATTAAATCTAAAAGAGAGTTAAAGTTTGAAGCTAGCAGCCTCATTAGAATATTTCAATAACCAATCTCCTCCTGAAAGCAGGTTAGTTGTCTGCCCATCCGTCCCACCTCCATTAAAACCAAAAGTAGGTGGTTTCAAGGTGGTAATAATATAAAAGCAAAATACTGTAGATGCTGGAAAGCAGAAATAAAAACAAAAAGTGCTGGAAGTACTCAGCAGGTCTGGCAGCATCTGTGGAGAGAAAAGCCAAGTTAACATTTCAGGTCTGTGACCTTTCATCAAAATTGGCAAAAGTTAGAAAAGAATTGGGCTTTAAGCAAGTGAAGGGGCGAGGGTGGGGAGAGAACAAAGGGGAAGGTATTTGATAGGGCAGAGGGAGATTAAATAACATAGCTGTCCTGGGACAAAGGCAAAGAATGCTTGTGGTGGAAGACAAAGCATTAGTCCAGAGAGAGTGTTAATAGCAGAATAATAAGCAGTTCTGACTACATGAAAAACAGGCACATGGTTAAAAAATAACATGTTTAAAAAAAATTGAACTCAATGTTCAGTCAGCAAGTCTGTAGAGTGCCTAATCGAAAGATCAGATGCTGCTCCTCGAGCTTGCGTTGATGTTCACTGGAACACTGGAGCAGGCCAAAGACAGAAATGTTGGCATAAGAGCAGGGGGAGTGTTGAAATGGCAAGCAACCGGAAGCTCGGGGTCATGCTTGCGGACAGAGCAGAGGTTTTCCGCAAAGCGGTCACCCAATCTGCGTTTGGTCTCTCCAGTGTAGAGGAGACCGCATTGTGAGCAGCGAATACAGTATACTAAATTGAAAGATGTGCAAGTAAATTTTGGCTTCACCTGAAAGGAGTGTTTGGGGCCTTGGATACTGAGAAGAGAGGAGGCAAAAAGGCAGGTATTACACCTCCTGCGATTGCATGGGAAGGTGCCATGGGAAGGGGATGAGGTGTCGGGGCTAATGGAGGAGTGGACCAGGGTATTGCGGAGGGAACAATCCCTTCGGAATGCTGACAGAGGAGGGGTTTTGGTTTCAAGGTGGGTTGGGTTCAGGTTCGAAATTTTTAAAATTTTAACATTATACCTGACCCAAACCCACTCATTGTGGGGAATGGGGGGGGGGGGGGGGTAGTTAAACTTATTGCACAGTATTACATAATGCCATTTACAGACCTATTGGATAAAAATGCACATAAGGTTCAATGCAATGTGAAAAATATGCTTGGATTCATGTCGCCTGTTGGCAATGATATGATGCTATCATCATCTCATCCAGGAATGTGTGTGGCCTGGGGAAAGTTGAAATAGAATATCTTACAAAAAGAAAAGGGGAAGCGAAGTATCATTTTCTCTATTGGCTGATAGAGGCGAAATTAACTGAGGTCGATTCCAGTCATAATATTTTATTTAGTTTTTATCCTTAGACTGTAATAATAAAAAGGCTTTGCATTTATATAGCACTTATTATGTTTCTGAAACTTCTCAAAGTGCTTCACACAATGATTGTTTTTTGAAATTCAGTGACTGTTAGTAATATTAATATAATAATCTTTGTTTTCACAACAACATACTGTCCTTAACACAGCCATTTAAATCACATACTGTATTAAACTCAGGATCTAAAAGTAAAAGAAATTTGGGGAGAAAATCACTCATTTCAACATTATTTTATTTAATACAAATACTCCACACGTAAACTTCTAGCAATGTGCAGACAAAATGCATTTGCTAGGATTTTAATTAACAGTTTAATTTGCAATTGAGAAGAAGTAGTCGTGTTGTGCCTACGGTTTTTGTTGAATTAACTTTGATGATTGCAATGCAGCAGACTATTTAATGTTTTATTTAAGATTTTGCACAGTTAATGTTGGCCACAATACAGCTAGAATAATAAGGTGATTCATAATGTGTTCGAATTATTTTTGATAATCAGCTGCTATAATAATATGACAACATTTGGAAGCTAAAGAGCAGAGCAATTTAAATTGATTTGATTCAGCAGTTAAAATCAAAGATTGGCAACCTAATCATATTCATTGCAATGTGAAAGAAGAACTTTGTTTATAACTTAAATATGGAGGTGTAATCACAAACATTGGTGAATATAGCACACTCTATATAATTTGCCATCTTTACAAATTCTGGAATATTAATACTGCATGAGCAGCTATACCACATGAGCAGTAATACTACATAAACAGTAATACTGTTTAAACATTAATACTACAAAACCAAAAACTAATAGAATGTGGGCGCTAATACGATATAAATAATAATATTGCACAGGCACTAATATAACTAATATAAGAAAATGGGCTTATCAGTGATAAGCAACATGGTTTTGTGCAGGGAAGGTCATGTCTTACCAACTTAATAGAATTCTTTGAGAAAGTGACAAAGTTGGTTGATGAGGGAAGGGCTGTACATGTCGTTTCCATGGACTTCAGTAAGGCGTTTGATAAAGTTCCCCATGGTAGGCTGATGGAGAAAGTGAAGGTGCATGGGGTCCAAGGTGTACTAGCTAGATGGATAAAGAACTGGCTGGGCAACAGGAGACAGAGAATAGCAGTGGAAGGGAGTTTCTCAAAATGGAGACGTGTGACCAGTGGTGTTCCACAGGGATCCGTGCTGGGACCACTGTTGTTTGTGATATACATAAATGATTTGGAGGAAAGTACAGGTGGTCTGATTAGCAAGTTTGCAGACGACACTAAGATTGGTGGAGTAGCAGATAGTGAAGGGGACTGTCAGAGAATACAGCAGAATATAGATAGACTGGAGAGTTGGGCAGAGAAATGGCAGATGGAGTTCAATCCGGGCAAATGCGAGGTGATGCATTTTGGAAGATCCAATTCAAGAGTGAACTATACAGTAAATGGAAAAGTCCTGGGGAAAATTGATGTACAGAGAGATTTGGGTGTTCAGGTCCATTGTTCCCTGAAGGTGGCAACGCAGGTCAATAGAGTGGTCAAGAAGGCATACGGCATGCTTTCCTTCATCGGACGGGGTATTGAGTACAAGAGTTGGCAGGTCATGTTACAGTTGTATAGGACTTTGGTTCGGCCACATTTGGAATACTGCGTGCAGTTCTGGTCGCCACATTACCAAAAGGATGTGGATGCTTTGGAGAGGGTGCAGAGGAGGTTCACCAGGATGTTGCCTGGTATGGAGGGCGCTAGCTATGAAGAGAGGTTGAATAGATTAGGATTATTTTCATTAGAAAGACGGAGGTTGAGGGGGGACCTGATTGAGGTGTACAAAATCATGAGAGGTATAGACAGGTTGGATAGCAAGAAGCTTTTTCCCAGAGTGGGGGATTCATTTACTAGGGGACACGAGTTCAAAGTGAAAGGGGAAAAGTTTAGGGGGGATATGCGTGGAAAGTTCTTTACGCAGAGGGTGGTGGGTGCCTGAAACGCGTTGCCAGCGGAGGTGGTAGATGCGGGCACGATAGCGTCTTTTAAGATGTATCTAGACAGATACATGAATGGGCAGGAAGTAAAGAGATACAGACCCTTAGAAAATAGGCGACAGGTTTAGATAGAGGATTTGGATTGGCGTAGGCTTGGAGGGCCGAAGGGCCTGTTCCTGTGCTGTAATTTTCTTTGTTCTTTGTTCTTTATAACTCTGACACTAACATTATGTAAACAGATATCATAGTATAAGATAAATTTTTATGCTATGTGAACATTTCCCCAAGGGTTGTCCCAACTATCTGCCAGAACTTTGGCAAAAGATTCATGGAAACCCTGGAGAAATGACAAAAAAAACCTGTCTATGCCATTACTTTTAATCTTGCACTGACATTTCAGGGAGTGGTCAGGTGTACTCCCAACTAAGTTAATGAGGTACTAAACATAAACAATGAAACTATATCAATGATATTGCATAACTGACAAATCATCCAACAAATGTTCAATTCCATTAGTTATCATAAAATTCTTTGATTTCATCAGTAAATTTTGCAACAACTCCATTCCATTAAGTAGCCATTTTTTCATTTAATTTATAAATTTTCAGAGAACACTACTTATATTTATGAAGTTGTTTTTTGGTTCTGTCTCAGTTCCTCCAACTTCACACAGTTCTGCCAAACCATAGAATCTTTCCTCCTTCCCTCCATTGTAATGAAATGATGTCAATTTTCTTCTCGGTTAAATGTCTTTATTTTGCTCACTGGTTTTAGATAATGGCACCATTTTAAATGTGAACTGTAAAGTGAATGGATTATTATGTATTCTTAGAAGTGAATGGCAGAAAGATTATCTACACAAACCTCTAATTACATTTACAGCATATTGATAACAAAAGACTATGCATCCACAGACCCTGTGTTTGATTTAACCATTCTGTACCCTGCTATAGAGCCAATCCTCGTGGAGATGAAGTCCTGTCTTCACATTGAGGATACCCACCATCGTATTGTGTGGCACTACCACCGTGCTAAATGGGATAGATTTCAATCAGATCTAACAACTCAAAACTGAGTATCCATGAGACACTGTGGGACATTAGCAGCAGTAGAATTGTACTCACCCACAATCTGTAAACTCACAGCCTGGCATATCCCCCACTCTACCATTACCATCAAGCCGGGGGCCCAACCCTGGTTCAATGAAGAGTGCAGGAGGGCATGCAAGGAGCAGCACCAGGCATATCTCAAAATGAGAGGCTGGATTTTATGAGCTCACTGCTGACCATGGGCCGCATGCCAAAGAGCTGCCACAATCTCAAGCGTGGTGGCGCATTTAAATAGCCGGAGCGGGCCGCACCCCCCCCCCCACCCCCACCCCCCCCCCAATCACATGGAGGGGGAGGGCTTTCTGTCCCTGGCAAAGGTGTCAACTGCCTGTATGCAGGCACTGACACCATTTTTAAATGGCAGTCAGCCCTACCGATTTACTTAAATATTTAAAGACACATTGAATAAATTTTTAAAAATACATTTTTTTTGCTCCTCTCCCACCCTCCCAAAACCTTACCATCTGACCTTGCCCCCCAAAATTTGCAAAGTTTAAAGTACAACCCTTTCCACCATCCCCTGCAGCCATGACGTTTCTTTGACACTGTCCCACCCCACCCCACACTGATAAACTTACCTCCTCCCCACTCCACACCAGTGTGGCACCTCGTTTGCCCGGATGGGGATCCGAAGGTATGGGTGTGACGGCCGTCAGGCCAAAGATCGCGGTGGGCCATCAAAATTAGACACAAGTATATGTAACTCTATTAATTTTATTAATTTGCAGATATTGATTGTGGTCCCATTGCCGAGCAGTGGGGGGGAGAAGGCCGCCATGGTGCCTCGCCAACGCCAGGTGGATTGGGGTGGGCCCTGCCGGCGTTGGGGTCCATAGCGGGCCTCATCTGGGGCCATCTTCAGGTACCCCCCACCACAGACCCAGACATCAAGGGTTCCTTAAAATCCAGCCCAAAGTGTCAGCCTAGTGAAGCTAAACACAGGACTACTTGTACGCCAAACAGCGGAAGCAGCATCTGATCGACAGGGCTAAGCAATCCCACAATCAACGGACCAGATCTAAGCTCTACAGTCCTGCCACATCCAGTCATGAATGCAGGTGGACAATTAAACAACTGACAGGAGGAGGAAGATCCACAAATGTCCCCATCCTCAACTATGGGGGAGCCCAGCATATCAGTGCAGAAGACAAGGCTGAAGCATTTGCATCCATCTTCAAGCAGAAGTCCCAAGTGGGTGATCCATCTCGGCCTCCTCTTGAAGTCCCAGGCATCACAAATGCCAGTCTTCAGCCAATCTGATTCATTCCACGTGATATCAAGAAACAGCTGAATGCACTGGAAACTTCAAAGGCTATGGGCCCTGACAACATTACGGCAATAGTACTGACGACTTGTGCTCCTGAGCTTGCCATGCCCCTATCCAACCTGTTTTAGTACAGCTACAACACTGGCACCTGCCCGGCAATATGGAAAATTGCTCAATTATGTCCTGTGCAAGAAAAGCAGGACAAATCCAACTTGGCCAATTACCACCCTATCAATCTACTCTCAATCATCAGCAAAGTGATGGAAAGAGACATCAACAATGCTATCAAGCGACACTTGCTCAGCAATAACCTGCTCACTGATGCCAGTTTGGGTTCCACCAAGGCCATTCAGCTCCTGACCTCATTACAGCCTTGGTCCAAACATGGGCATTTGAGCTGAAATCCTGAGGTGAATTGAGAGTGACTGCCCTTGACATAAAGGCCGTATTTGACCGACTATGGCATCAAGGAGCCCCAGCTAGTTGGAGTCACACCTAGCATAAAGGAAGATGGTTGTGGTTGTTGGAGGTCAATCATCTCTGTCCCAGGACATCACTACAGGAGTTCCTCAGGGTAGTGTCCTAGGCTCAACCATCTTCAGCTGCTTCATCAATGACCATCACTCCATCATAAGGTCAGAAATGGGGTCATTCGCTGATGACTGCACAATGTTCAGCACCATTCACGACTCCTCATACTGAAGCAGCCATGCCCATCTGCAGCAATACGTGGACAACATCCAGGCTTGAGCTGATAAGTGACAAGTAACATTCATGTCACACAAGTGCCAGGCAACGACCATCTCAAACAAGAGAGAATCAACCCATCTCCCCTTGATGTTCAAGAGCATTACGTTTGCTGAATCCCCCACTATCAACATCCTGGGGGTCACCATTGACTACAAATGGTACTGGACCAGCCACATTAATGCTGTGGCTACAACAGCAGGTCAAAGGTTGGGAACTCTGTGGCGAGTATCTCACCTCCTGACTCCCCAGTGCCTGTCCACCGTCTACAAGGCACAAGTCAGGAGAGTGATTGAAAACTCTCCACTCACCTGGATGGGTGCAGCTCCAACAACACTCAAGAAGCCCGACACCATCCAGGACAAAGCAGCCTGCTTGATTGGCACTCCATCCACCACTCTCAACATTCACTTCCTCCACCACTGATGCACAGTGGCAGTCATCTTCCATATTCTCCGGAGGCAGCGACGATGGAATGAATTGAGACGTCGCTCTTGGTTTGACATACATTGCCCAGGCCTCGCTGCCATAGAGCAAGGTACTGAGGACACAGACTTGATACACTCGGACTTTTGTGTTCCGTGTCAGTGCGCCATTTTCCCACACTCTCTTGGCCAGTCTGGACATAGCAGTGGAAGCCTTTCCCATGCGCTTGTTGATTTCTGCATCGAGAGACAGGTTACTGGTGATAGCTGAGCCTAGGTAGGTGAACTCTTGAACCACTTCCAGAGCGTGGTCGTCAATATTGATGGATGGAGCATTTCTGACGTCCTGTCCCATGATGTTCGTTTTCTTGAGGCTGATGGTTAGGCCAAATTCGTTGCAGGCAGCTGCAAACCTGTCGATGAGACTCTGCAGACACTCTTCAGTGTGAGATGTTAAAGCAGCATCGTCAGCAAAGAGGAGTTCCCTGATGAGGACTTTCCGTACTTTGGACTTCGCTCTTAGACGGGCAAGGTTGAACAACCTGCTCCCTGATCTTGTGTGGAGGAAAATTCCTTCTTCTGAAGACTTGAATGCATTTGGGAGAAGAATATCCCAAAAAGTGTGGGTGCGCGAACACAGCCCTGTTTCACGCCACTCAGGATAGGAAAGGGGTCTGATGAGGTGCCGCTATGTTGACTTGTGCCTTTCATATTGTCATGGAATGAGGTGATGATACTTAGTAGCTTTGGTGGACATCCAATCTTATCTAGTAGTCTGAAGAGACCACGTCTGCTGACGAGGTCAAAGGCTTTGGTGAGATCAATGAAAGACTGCAGAAAGGTAGATTGATTGTGTTAGAGTCCATAAAAAAGAATTTTGGTGATTTGGCTGGCTTTTAGCTGATTTCAGTGGTTCTGAGGCTTTTAGTTTGAGGAGGTAGGTGACTGGTTCGGTGAGTCTCTTAGAGACAGCGATGCGGATGATTTCCTCCAAGGGGGTTTCTGATTGTAGCCAGAGTATGCTAAGGTGGTCAGTCAACAGGCAAGATTTGAAAGCTTTCAAGCTGGAAAAGAGAGAGAGACAGGGGCCCCCGCTGTGGGTCTGCTCATGTCAGAGTCCAGTTGCTTCTCCTCTGCTGCAGAGAAAACACCAGATTAAAACTACAGATGGGGAGGGGCCTGTCACATGAAAGTCAGTCATTCAAACATAGCAGTTAGCAGTATTTCTCTGCTTGCTGAGAGAACAGGTAGTTCCTTTAAACTTCCTTGGTCTTGGTTCCTGCTGGGGACTGAGCAGACATTTTGTCTCCTCACAGTCCTTTGAAATGTAGGATACAATGTAGCAAAGCAGGTGATCACCTTAAGCTGAAAGGATAACTTTGCTGTCAGCTTGTCTTTTTAAACAAAACACATTGGTGTAATACTATTTATAGTGTCCAATACAGAATGCCAGCATGCCTTAATGATGTTCAGTGTACATAATATTGTGGAGTATGACAACAACAGAAATTTTCCTAATATAACTAATTACCTTAACATGAAGGAGAGGTTGCAGAAAAAAATATTTCCAGTGAGGAGGGACTTCAGATACATGGATAGATTGGAGAAACCAGGGATGTTTTCCTTAAGAATATAAGAACATGCTAAATAGGAGCAGGAGTAGCCCGTACAGCCCATTGAGCTTGCTGTGACATTCAGTATGATCGTGGCTAATCTTTGGCTTCAACTCCCCTTTCCCACCTGCCCTCCATTTCCCTTGATTCCCTCATCCGTAAATATATTCAACAATTGAGCATGCACAACCCTCTGGGGTAGAGAATTCCAAAGATTCGCAACCCTTTGAGTAATGAAATTTCTCCTCATCTCAGTCCTAAATGATCACCCCCTTATCCTGAGACTGTGCCCCCCATGTTCTAGATTCCGCAGCCAGCGCGAACAACCTCTCATTTTCTACCCTGTCAAGTGCCTTCAGAAACTTGGATGTTTCAATGAATGAATGAATATTCAATGTACTGCCTCCAATGCAAGTATATTCTTCTTTAAATCATAGAAACATAGAATGGTTACAGCACAGAAGGAAACCGTTCAGCCCACCGTAACCGTGCGGAGACCAAAACTGTGCACCGTACTCTCGGTGTGGCTTCACCAAAGCCCTGTATAATAGTAGCAAGACCTCTTTATTCCTGCACTCCAACCCCCTTGCAATAAAGGCCAACATGCCATTTGCCTTCCTAATTGCTTGCTGTACTTGCATGCTAACTTTTTGTGTTCCTCGTACTACTACTCCCAAGTATGTCTGAACATCAGCATTGACACATTTCACACCTTTGAAAAAATATTCTGATTTTCTATTCTTACTACCAAAGTGAATAACCTCACATTTTCCCACATTACGCTCCATCTGCCACCTTGTTGCCCACTCACTTAACCTGTCTATATCTCTTTGTAGCCTCTTTGTGTCCTCCTCACAGCTTGCATTCCCACCAAGCTTTGTATTGTCAGTAAACTTAGACACATTACTCTCTGTCTTTGTGTCTAAGTCATTAATATATATTGTAAATAGCTAAGGCACTGATTTTTTTCAAATTCTTTCATGGGATGTGGTTGTTGCTGACAAGGCATTTTTGCCCATCCCTAATTGCCCTTGAGAAGGTGATGGTGAGACACTTTCTTGAACCACTGCAGTCCACCTGGTGTAGGTACATCAACAGTGCTGTTAGGAAGGGAGTTCCAGGTTTCTGACCCAGCGAAAGTGAAGGAACGGCGATATAGTTTCAAGACAGGACGGTGTGTGGCTTGGAGGTGGTGGTGTTCCCATGTGTCCACTGCCCTTGTTGTTCTAGGTGGTAGAGATTGTGGGTTTGGAAGATGCTGTCGAAGGAGGCTTGGCGAGTACTTGCATCTTGTAGATGGTACACATTGCTGCCACTGCGCGCTGATAGTGGAGGCAGTGAATGTTGAAGGTGGTGGATAGGGTGCTGATCAAACAGGCTGCTTTGTCCTGGATAATGTTGAACTTCTTGAGTGTTGTTGGAGCTGCACTCATCCGATCAAGTATTCCATCATAATCCTGACTTGTGCCGTGTAGATAGTGGACAGGCTTTGGGGAGTCAGGTGGTGAGTTACTTGCCACAGAATTCCCATCCTCTGGCCTGCTCTTTTTGCAACAGTATTTATATGGCTGGTGCAGTTAAGTTTCTGGTCAATGGTAACCCCAGGATGTTGAAGGTGGGGGGTTTTAGCAATGGTATTGATGTTGAATGTCAAGGGGAGATGGTTAGATTCTCTCTTGTTGGAGATGGTCATTGCCTGGCACTTGTGTGGTGCGATTGTTACTTGCCACTTATCAGCCCAAGCCTGAATGTTGTTCAGGTCTTACTGAATGTGGACACGGACTGCTTCAGTATCTGAGGAGTCACGAATGGTACAACACAGTGCAATCATCAGTGAACATCCCCACTTCTGACTTCATGATGGAGGGAAGGTCATTGATGAAGCAGCTGAAGATGGTTGGGCCTAGGATACTACTCTGAGGAACTCCTGCAGTGATGTCCTGGGACTGGGATGACTGACCTCCAACAACCACAACCATCTTCCTTTGTGCTCGTTATGACTCCAGTCAGTGGAGAATGTTCCCCCTGATTCCCATTGGCTTCAATTTTGCTGGGGCTCCTTGATGCTACAATCAGTCAAATACTGCCTTAATGTCAAGGGCAATTATTCTTGAATTTGGATTGAATTGAATTGAATTTAGCTCTTTTGTCTGTGTTTGGACCAAGGCTGTAATGAAGTCTGGAGCTGAGTGGCCCTGACGGAACCCAAAATGAGCAATGGGTGAGCAGGTTGTTGCCACCTAAGTGTCACTAGATAGCACTGTCAAAGATACCTTCCATCACTTTGCTTGGATCGAGAGGAGACTGATGTAGTGGTAATGGGCTGTATTGGATATTTCCTGCTTTTTGTGTACAGGACATACCTGGGCAATTTTCTGTGTTGTCGGGTCAATGTCAGTGTTGTAGCCTTACTGGAACAACTTGGCTAGAGCGGCTTATTCTGCAGCACAAGTCTTCAGGACTACCGCTGCGATATTGTCAGGGCCCACAGCTTTTGCTGTATACAGTGCCCAGCCATTTTTTAATATCACGTGGAGTGAATCAAATTGGCTGAAGGCTGGCATCTTTAATGTTGGGGACATCAGGAGGAGGTCATAATGGAACACCCACTTAGCACTTGTGACTGAAGATGGCTACAAATGCTCCTTGAAATGATCCTTGCAGCTCCACTAGTTATACAGCCTGACAACTTGAAAATGCCCTGTTTATCCCTACTCTTTGCTTCCTGTCCATTAACTAATAATCTATCCATGTTAACATATTACCCCCAATTTCATGAGCCCTGATCGTGCTTATGAACCTTTTGTGTGGCACCTTATTGAATGTCTTTTGGAAATCCAAGTGTACTACATCTACTGGTTTCCCTTTATCTACCCTACTAGTTACATCCTTAAAAATGGTTAAGAGGAGGTTTGATAGAGGTATTCACAATCATAAGTGGTCTTGACAGAGTAGACAGGGAGAAACTATTCCCATTGGTGGAAAAGTTGAGAACCAGAGAATACGGAGTTAAAGTGATAGGTAAAAGAATCAAGGGCACCATGAGGAAGAACGTTTTATGCAACGAATGGTTATGATCTGGAATGCACTGTGTAAATGGGTGGTGGAAGCAAATTCAATCATGGCTTTCAAAAGCGAATTGGATAATTATCTGAAGAGAAGACAATGGCAGGGCTATGGGGAAAGGGCTGGGGAGTGGGATTAGCTAAACTGTACTTGCAGAGTTCCGCCATGGGCACAATGGGCCGAATGGCATCCTTCTGTGCTGTAACATTCTATGATTCTACAACTGTAACTTCACAGTCCAGAAACATTAATATGAACTGATGGCATATGAAGTGCTGAGAGGAATCTAACAGTTCATTTAATAACATAAAAAAGAAACATAGATTTATTTAATTATTTTATTTAATGAAAAGTAGAGAATTCAAAAAAGTTGTTGAATTTATAATTACTATGCTGAGTACTGCATTATCTTTGTTCTACAGGCATAGTGACACATAGCATTCTATTCAGTTTGGCTGATAGTTATCGATGAGGTTTGCCAGTTATTAGTTTCGAGCTAAGTGGAAATAGCTATTGAGTCTTAGAAAAGTTGTGTGGGGATATTGACCTTTGGGATAATGTTCTCAGAAATGTGTTCCAGAGCTTTTGTGCAGTTGCATGCTCTCATTTCTATCTATAAGAATGTGAGAAAGTATGAAATGAGAAAAGGTCATTTAGCTCATCAACAGTCCATGTACAAATGTCCCTTGTTATGGGGTATGCCTAACCAACTCAATCTCCTGAAGGGAAGCGACAAACCACATGTAAAGGTCTCAAGAGGACAAAGCTCTGTACATTAAGTTAATACTAAAAGTTGCTATGGACCCATATCGGTGAAATATTTCAACATTGCCAGCTACATCCTGAATCTTGTCAAAGCTAAATTAGTTTTTTTTTCTCCCAATTCTCTGCTCTACAAATTGCACTGTGATCTGCATGCCTACGGTGATAGGGTGACAGGGTAAACTACTGTAATGCTATCTTTTACATTTCCATATAGATTCATTGTGTCATTTTACAGAGTACTCAGCAGTTGTGCACAGTTATACCTAAGTAAGCCCTGCTGCAGTTCCTTGGCTCCTGTACCATGTAATATCGGGCAGCCCAAAGGTTTAGTCGACAGGCAAAATGGTAGGTCTGGGAGGGGTGCCGAATGTAAAAGAAAGGTTCCCAGAGCAGTTTGATCCCACAAAAGTAATTTTAACACTTATCTTTTTGGTCCTCTTCAGCTGTATTGCTGCATATACCTAGGCGGAGCATGCAGAACACATGCTGGTTGCCTTCTAAGTGGCAACTGGGATCCTAAGTATGTCATGAGACTTCAATTTGCATATTTAAAGGGCCTAACATTTGAAACAGGCAGCCAGCATTATGCTCCTTTTAGCATGGCATCAGTCAGGTCAGGAGAAGGAACAAGCAATAGGATTTCCCCCAGTTCAGCCTTTTGGTGCCAATGAAATTCTCCTCCATGGTCTCTTTATCAATTGTAAGCCTGCTTGTCGAATGTAACAAGCCTTGTTTGTAGCCAGTTCAAGGAATATTATGATGTGAAACGTAAAGGCTGGTATAATGCCAAATACTGATCCCAGGACTGCTGGTCAAGTGCATTTATCATTCCTTTCAAGATTTCACAACACATATCATTGTTCATTATTATTGTCATGTTGCTGTGTTGCAGTGCATTAGGATGAAACTGTTGCAGTTGTGCCAGTGAGCTTCCTGTCTATCTCTCAACTAATGGCAGCCTTGAAGTTTAGCCAAGATGCTTTCTGGTTATCATCAAGATGAATGAGGAAACTAATTTTTACAAAGGTTGTTTAAGATTCTAATCACAGTTAAAATGAAATACAAGATTAGAATGGAAGGAAGGAAGGAAGGAGACAAAACAATCATATTTCTGTTATTCTGTAAGTGCCTTTCATTGAGAGGAAATCAGAGGAAGCAAACTCCTGAGAAACTAAAAAAAAACTCATGATACATTGCATGATTCTGAGCAAAAGCAGACTACAGAGTAGAAGCAATGACTTCATAATAATGGATCTTCCTGCTTCTGATAAAAATACCGTACCTTTCTGCAATTATGTATAGCTGAGTTAATAGTTTAGAATGTAATTAAAGACCAAGCAGAATCATTGCAGGGAATCTTGTTTATCGTGAAGAAATTAATGATTCCAAATAATTATAGGTCCCAAGCTACCCATGCCACTCTGGTCTCTTGTTGGGAAATGACCTTCTTTCACCATCACCGCGCAGATGAATATTGGAGTGTTATTCTGGGAGAAGAGCTATCAATGAGAAAATAGGAATTATAATGTAAAACCTGTAGTTTTATTCAGACGCGGATTTTGTGGCAGTGAGATCTTTGTGGAATTGGTAGTCACAGGGCAATGTTAGAGCACAAAAACGTCTGAAGTAAGACAAGAGCATGTGGTCGATCAACCCATCCAGAGTCATTGTATGATTATTCTACCATGAAGTTTGTTCCATTACCACCACCTAGTGATTTCCTACTTTAAGGAACACAAAAGAGGTGAATTTTTGTGGGGATCCTCATGCTTGTCCACCATAACATAAGAGATGAAGAAAATCTGACAAAAAAGATAAGATCTAACCACAGATGCGTGGTAAGCTTTTTGTTTGTGTGTTTAATTGCAATTTGTGTGAGGCAAGGATTGTGTGGTGGCATTATACATCATAGATGCCATACACTATACATACTATTCAGTTGAGTGATGATTCATTGTATGATGAATAAATCTTCACTTCATTGGCTATAAAGTGCTTTTGGAGGTTTTGAGGTCATGAAAGGCACTGTATAAATGCAAGTCTTTCTTTTCAAATTATATAACATCTGGATTTATGTAGGTATTTAATGTTTGCAGTTTTATTTCTTAGGTCATCTGTAATCTAATTCCTGTTCTACTCTGGTACTATCATGTTGGAAGGGGAAGGGATGAGGTAGAGGGGTAAATTACCTTGTTCCATTATTATTCCCACTCTGAAGCACAACATAGAATGATGATGTTTCATGTTTTCCTTTTAAAGTGTTGTAGCTAAATTATCTGTGTTAAAGGGCTGAACTTTAACCATTTGACCCACTTGCAGTGGGTGGGGGGGGGGGGTGGGGGGCAGCATGGTGTTGGAAATGCAGAAGTTTGATCAGCGGGTTTGTCAGAGGCCTTTTACCTAAACCATGACATTAATATCCCGTTCCCGAATTTCCCGACCAATTAGAGCAGGTGGGCTTGATGACGATCTGCACCTGACTGGTGAAGTTGAATAGCACTACAGGTTTTACATTATAATGCCAATTTTCTCATTGATAGCTCTTTTCCCAGAAAATAAGGGGGAAGCCACTTAGGACAGAGATGAGGAAAAATTTACTCAGAGGGTTGTGAATCTTTGGAATTCTCTACCCCAGAGGGCTGTGGAAGTTCAGTCATTGAGTATGTTTAAAGCAAAGATTGACAGATTTCTAAATATAAATGACATAGGGGGATATGAGGATAGTGTGGAAAAAAGGCAATGAAGTGGATGGATGATCAGCCATGATCGTATGGAATGGCGGAGCATGTTCGATGGGCTGAATGGCCTACTCTTGCTCCCATGTTCCTATGTTCCTATTTTCTCATTGATAGCTCTTTTCCCAGAATAACACTCCAATATTCATCTTCACAGTGATGATGAAAGAAGGCACTTTCCCAACAAGAGACCAGAGTGACATGGGCAGCATGCGAGGATCATAATGAAAGCATTCAATAAGTGTCAAGACAGAGCCAGCAGCTTTGCAGCTGCACCATCAACAAGCAAAGGCAGTTCCACAGTTCTCAGATGCATTCCTGGACATCATACTGGGCCCACAAGGAGATTCTGTTTCCAGTGAATGGGAGGAAGAAACCTGTCTCAGAGATCAAGCAGGCATGGCTGGAAGTGGGAGAGGTGGTCAGCAGCAGGAGTGCAGTGCCTCACTCTTAGATACATTGCAGCAATAGGTTCAATTACCTCATCAGAGCAGGAAAGATCAGTGGCATGCAACATTCAAATGTAAGCCCCCTGACTCTGACTTTTCCAGTCTTCTCCTGTACAGCACTCTTCAAAACAACACACCTCACAGGTGCAACCCATGCCTCACTTTCGAGACACTTTCCCACATCCCTATCTGACCAGCCATCACTTACACTCACCCTTATCTTATTGCCATGTCACACCCATCCCTCACAGTCACTCTCCATAAATGTTGCCCTTCCATCCTCTCAAAACATTCCAGTTCTCACACTCATAACTATTTTCTTTCTCTACTTGCAGGAGAAGAGAGCACAGTACATCAAGGAGAGGCAGAGAACTAGGGTTAGTGCTCTAGTAATTGCTATTCTGACCATTGTGGAAGAAGTCACACTGGAAGTAAGCCAGGTCTCGGCATGCATGGCCATTGGAGATGGAGAGATGGGGGGTTCCCAGCTACCTGGTGGGAATTAAATATCTTTCATACGCATGGCATACAACTCTCACTCATGTTGATTTGATGTCAGCAGGCAATGAAAAATTAATAGCAAAATACTGCGGATGCTGGAAATCTGAAACAAAAACAAGAAATGCTGGAATCACTCAGCAGGTCTGGCAGCAACTGTGGAAAGAGAAGCAGAGTTAACGCTTCGGGTCAGAGACCCTTCTTCGGTTCTGAAGAAGGGTCACTGACCCGAAACGTTAACTCTGCTTCTCTTTCCACAGATGTTGCCAGACCTGCTGAGTGATTCCAGCATTTCTTGTTTTTGTGTGATTGAAAAATTAATGATCTGCACAATGATGACATAGAATTCTCTCACCTTGTCAGTTCCAAGTCACATATTTCAATCTCCCACAGATCTTGCATGTGTCCCTCAGGAGCTGATGCTGGAGATGAACAAAGATTCCTCAGAGGAGATTATTCATTTTGAGGAAGCACCATCACATGATGCATATGCACCTTCCATCAGCTCAGATACACACACCTTGTAGAACCTCCAAGAAAGGTAGTTGGATTGTCACATTACATATAACAAGTGAGTAGGAGCAGGTATTGCAGACAGGGTCAGCAGTGGAGGGTCCGTGTCAGAAGGTTCAGGACTCCAATCTCTGCTCAGCTGGACATAGATGCTGAACCTCAGGGGTCATGATTGAAGAAGTCTATTTTCAAGCAGCAGCAGAAAATGTATGAGGTTCTGTCAGCCTTTCCAGAGGCACTGTGCATGACTGGGGAGAGATTGAAGGAGTCCATCTCTAGTATGATTGCCATGATGTCATTTGAGCTGATGTCTACCTCCATTGAAAGAGTGATCAGCTGCATGGAGCATCAGATGTAGCATGCCACCAAGTGTATGCTGACCCTGACCAATGTCCTGCACACTCAGTTTGCTAGTTTAAGTTTCATGGAGGAGAGCCTTGCCTTGACCGTTCAGTGCCTTACTAAAGTGCAGCGCTTGGCTAGCAGAGAAGTGCAGGTGGGCCAGGAGAGAGAAGATGGAGATAGGGGACATGGAATTCAGGGCACTGATCAAAGTGCTCCCAATCCTTCCCCCTCTTGCCTCCACCTTAGTCAAAGCCATATGATGCCTCCTGTCCTGATGATCGAGCCTACCCCTGCACAGGCTTTGGCAGAGCATTCCAGGCTCAAAAACTCATAGCATGTCAGCCAAGGGCATCTGAGCAGTTAGAGCAAGGAAATAGGCTGCCTGACTCTAGCTCTGCTGAAGTCATTGGGGTAACACCACATAGGAGTAATAGGAAAAGGAACAAAAAGCATTGTAATTACTTGGATGTTTTACAATGTTAAATTGTCACTTTTCTATTCAACGTTTATGAACCATAAACATTATTTCAATGCTCCATTGTCCTATCCTCCTCATTGTAGCCTGCCATCTGCCAAGTCAGCTTCTGCTTTGTGAAGAATGGTATGACACGAGTAAAAGGCAAGCAATGGTTGTCAATGAGAGGAATGGATTGTTTACTGTGGGCCTGCTTTGTGCTGGGGCTGGGAGGCACAGTAGGTTCTTAATTAGTGTGCTGGATGGCTTCACTGCCTCAGTTTAACAGAGATGTGCCTGAATCAGACCCTCCCAGGCACTCCCAGCAGCTATGTGTGTAACTACAGGTGACCTTGCCCCACAGGCTCTTCCTCTTCCTGCTCCTCCTGTTGCTCCACCTCTTCCTTTCCGCACAATGCAGAGTGGTCATCACCTTTCTCCTTCTGCAGCTCCAGTCCTTGCTGCTGTACAATGTTGTACTCTCAATCTGGACACCATTTTTGGTGCAAACTGAGGGGTGCCCCAGATCTGTCCGGACACCTGAATTGCATCTTTAGCATCCTGATGGTTCGCTCAATGATCAGTCTTGTGCTCATGTGGCTTCGGCTTTACCTTTCCTGGGGGTCAGGAGTAGGGCTCCTTCCATCAGCCATGTCCTTAGAGCAAAGTCCTTGTCTCCAAGAAGCTATCCACACTGGCATTGTTTGTTGTTTTTACCTGCCACATGCAGACAACAGCCTACCTTGGCAGGCTAAAATTCCCCGCAATATCTGTTACTGATACTTCAGAGGAAATACATTAGAGTTTGTCTGGATGCATGAATTGGAGCACTGAATGCTTTATGGAATCATAGAATCATAGAAATATATGGCTCAGAGGATGCCATTTAGCCCATCAAGTCTGCCAGCCAAGAAAAGGTTATCCAGCCTAATTCCACTTTCCAGCTCTTGATCCTTGTAGGTTCAGGCATTTCGAATGCATATCCAAGTACTTTTTAAATATGATGAGGTTTGCTGCCTCATGGCAGTTGCCATAGCTTTCATATATAGTCACAAAGCCTCATCTTGTTTTGTTGCTGCTTTGATGTCGGCTAGTTTTAGCGACATTGGCACAGCTTTTAGGCTTACGTAGTTAAGATGTTGTTCAGCAACCTTTAGTTATTATCTCTTTTTTTTACATTTTTTAACAATCTTTTTTTGCATTTATTTCATTTCATTGTAGTTTGTTCAGTTTGCTTACCCACTGTTTTTTTTCATGTTTGCACTTGCTGCTGTTCAATATTCAGTCCGTTAACACCTTATCTGTACTAATACTTTGTCTTTCAACACACCATTAACATATTATTTGCCTTTGCTCCATGACCTTTTGGTCAGCTATGTGGCCTTGTCCAATCTGCACCTTCTCCTTTGTTATCTCTTGCCCCACCCCCACCTCACTTGCTTATAACCTGTGACATTTCTAATATTTGTCAGTTCCGAAGAAGGGTCACTGACCCGAAACGTTAACTCTGCTTCTCTTTCCACAGATGCTGCCAGACCTGCTGAGTGGTTCCAGCATTTCTTATTTTTATTTCAGATTTCCAGCATCTGCAGTATTTTGCTTTCAGTTCTGTTCAAGTGGGTGGTTTGCTATGTGGATTGTTGAACAAGCTCACTAGTGGTCTATGATCAGTAATTACTTTAAACTCACTTCCCTATAAGTAGAGATGAAAGTGAAAGATAGCCCATGTGATTGAGAGTGCATCTCTCTCTGTTTGTGAATAACGTTGCTCTACAGACGTTAATGATCTTCTTGCCATTGCAACGATTGATGGGTTACATGTCTTGTATTTCTGTACGAGAACTGCACTTAAGCCAACTGGACTTAAATCCATGACTAGCTGGGTGGTTTTCTCAGAGTCGAAATCGGCGTTTGTGCAACTTCCTGACAAACATCATTTGATTTCAGGTACTACCTGTTTGTGTGATTTAGTCCATTCCCAATTGGTGGTCTCTTGTCAGATCGAGTAGGGGAGCAGATAGTGAAGTGAGGTCAGGAATGAAGCAACTGCAGTATGTGATGAGTCCTAACAGACACCATACTTCCTGCACATTTGTAGCATCTGCAGCATTTGCAATGGCTTCAACTTTCTGTGGATCTGGTGATATTCCTTCACCACTGAACACATGACTGAAGAATTCAATTCTGATTTCATTAAACAATCACTTGTCTTTGTGCAATGTGAGGTTACATTCGCTGAGATGTTGTAGGAATGCATGTAGGCCTTTTCGGTGCGGCCATAGATGAGAATGTCATCACTGATGTTCAGCGTGCCTTCAAGTCCTTGAAGTGCAGATTGACTCAAGTGCTGAAATACCTCAGCTGCTGAGCTGACTCCAAAGTTGAGCCTCTTGTATCGAAAAAGTCCAATGTCAGTAGAGAATACAGTAAGATATCTCGATTCTTCTGCAAGCTCGATTTAATGGTAGCCTGCATTGAGGTCAAGCTTAGCGAAGTGTTTAGCACCATTCACTTTCTCAATTATGTAATCAATTGTCAGTGTCAAGGGTCTTTCTCATTGTATGACTTGGTTTGGTGATCACATATAAATGCAGGTTCTAATCTGGTTCATGCTCTTGGGTTTCTTGACAACTCTTATGGATGAGACCCAAGGGGTTGGCTCATCCCCAACTTTCTCAATAATGCCAAGGTCAAGTAGGCATTGAAGTTCCTTCTCTGTCTGTTACCTGACATGAAACGGTATTCGTCACTGTTGATGCATAACTGGCAAGCGATCAACATACAGTTCAAGAATGTTTACGTTATGCAAAGGAATCGTGTATATGACTGCAAACGTGTGCAGATCTGTGGAAACTGATAAGCGTGTCACATTCTCCCAATATGACAGCTTTTGTTCTTTGAATGAGACTGGCATTTCAAAAGTTCTGAGAATTTTTATCGTTTATCACTGTTGTAAGGGAAAATTTTCATATTCCATGATTTGCAGAGAATGGGGCAATCCTAAAGTTTGTTGCATGTTTTATCTCCCATGACATTGACAGACGCTTCTGTGTCTATGAGAGCGACGATGTCCGAGCAGCCAATGGTCACTGTCACACTTGGCTGTTCGTTGTGTCTGAGAGAGAGGATAAAAGTATGTTCGGTGTCATCTGCCTCTACATTGGCTACACTCTGTCGCCTTCTTGCTGTGGTATACATACGTGGCACCCTTCTGTTGGCATTGGTCGTAGTAGTGGATTTTGCTGATGAGCGACAAACATGAGCAAAGTGGTTGAGTTTTCCACAGTTTTTACACCATTTAACAGAAGCAGGACGCTCTGTCTAGTGTGGGCAAGCACTACCACAGTGGAAACATTCTTTGGATAAGTCGCAGCTCTGTTTCTGAGATGACTGTTGTTGTTGTGCAGGTGGTTTCCTGGCACATGAGCGATGAATAGTGTTCACAGGAGTTGAACTTCGAGTATGGTAGTTACTGTGAGCTTCAACTTAATTAGCTCTGAACTCTGAGAGCGATAGTCTGGCAGCTTTCTGTTTTTCACGAGTGCTGTTTGGCATAGTTGACTGGAGAGGCAGCCTTCGACTATTTGTGTTTTAATTTCTCGTTTGACGTGTTCAACATCACCAAAGTCACAGCTGGTTAGCAGGTGCCTCAACCACATGCAATATTGGTCAATTGTCTCATTTGTTTCTTGCTTAGTGCATCGGAACACAATGTTTTTGCATATGGTGTTTTTCTTGTGTGTGAAGTAGGTTGTTAGTGCAATTTTTGCTGAGCAGTAGTCATTTCGTTCAGGAATAGGTGTCTCAAGGATATTCTTTAATTCTTCACCTCCATAGTGTAGTAGTAAGGTCTTTTTTCTTGTATTGTATGTAATTGCAAAAGCTGCCATCGCGCCTTTGAAACATCACAGCCATATTTTCCACCGTGGGGATAAGGATGATGGCTCTGAATGCACATCAAAATGTGGTAGGTTGGGCACAGCCAACATCATACTGATCAGCAATGCAGTGACAAAGGATTCGGGATCACGCTTCTTTCAGAGGAAACTGCTCTGTAGTGATCTGAGATTGTATGTTTTTTTTGGATTGGATAGTTATTTTGGAGAGACCAGTGTGTGAGTATACACTGTTCAAGCTTCCTGTGGAACACTCTTATACAGACTAAAGTTAAAATGCTGTCTGTGAAGGTAGACAAAAACCTTGTGAAATTTTCATACCTGAAAGCAATTTTTTTGTTTTTTTCCCCCATCCTTTGCTGTTTACCTCATCATCATTGTGATGTCCTTGGGACTTGAATGATGTCTAGCTGAAGTTGGTATATGATGTGAGGCAAAGACAGAGAAACAAAGACTGCAGCAGCTGAACATAAAGGCTTCTTTTATTCTGTCTTAGTTTCACTTTCACTTTGCTAGCATGTGTGTTCTACAGCAGCCTCTAGAATATACAATGCACAATGCAATTGCATATTTCAAAACACTTCAGCACTACATCCTCCTTAACTACCTCTGCTGCTTACAAGAAGCTGTGGACATGCACACTGAGGTCTCTCTGTTCCTCTACACGTCTCAGAATCCTACCACTTATTGTGTATTCCCTTGCCTTGTTTGCCCTCCCAAAATGCATTTCCTCACACTTCTCTGAATTGAATTCCAATTGTCACTTTTCTGCCCAATTGACCAGTCCATTCATGTTTTCCTGCAGTCTATGGCTTTCTTCCTCACTATCAGCCACATAATCTAAATCATTGATATATACCATAAAAAGCAAGGGATATAGCACTGAACCTTGTTGAACCCAACTGAAAGCAACCTTCCTGTCACAAAAATACCTATCAACCATTACGCTTTGCTTCTTGCCACTGAGCCAATTTTGGATTCAACTTGCCAATTTCCTTTGGAACACATGGGCTTCTACTTTACTGACTAGTCTGCTATGTGGGACCTTGTCAAAAGCCTTCCTAAAATCCAGGTAGACTACATCAAACTTGGTATTGTCATTGACCGCACCTCCCCCCCTCATCCGCCCTTGTTACTTCCTCAAAATTTCAATCAAGTTAGTCAGACATGACCTTCTCTTGACAAATCCATGCTGACTACCCTTGATTAATCTGTGCCTTTATTAATGATGATTGATAGTATCCCTCAGAACTTTTTCCAATAATTTGCCCACTACCGAGGTTAGACTGACTAGCCTGTAATTTCTCAGTCTATCCCTCACTCCCTTTTTAAACAGTGGTACGATGTTAGCTGTCTTCTGGTCCTCCAGCACCACACCTGTTGCCAGACAGGATTGGAAAATGATGGACAGAGCATCCATTAATTTTTCCCTTGCTTCTCTCAATGGCCTGGAATACATTTCATCCGGGCCTGGCAGTTTATCCAATTTCAAAATTGTTAAACCCCTTAATATTTCCTCTCTCACTATGTTTATCCCATCCAATATTTCACACTGTTCCTCTTTAACTATAATGTCTACATCGTGCTGCTCTATTGTAAAGAGAGATGCAAAATATTCATGAAGAACCATGCCCGCACCTTCCACCTCAGGTTACCTTCTTGGTCTCTAATAGGCCCTACTCTTTCCTCTTGCTCCTTATGCATTTGTAAAACATCTTTGGGTTTGCCTTGATTTCACTTGCCAATATTTTTTCAAGCATTTTATGTTCTTTATCAGTAGGGCAATCATGGCTAATTTATGAATGCTTTTTTCCATAAACTGCAGGTTCTTAATGTATGTTATATTATATATAATGTGCATGAAATATTTTACAATTTTTTTAAGTTGCTTGTTGAAGCCTTTTAAAATATTTTTAGGCACTTGTGTCCATGATGTTATTATGAATTGAAGTGATGTGCTTCTGCACATTTTTTCAATGTCTATTTGTGGCTGCAGCATGGAGAGCAAGGTTGGTAATAGTGGAGAATAGTGATTTGTTTTGTTGTGGGCTTTAGTAAGACTGTACATTTTTCATGAAGTCATTTTTTTTCTGAGAGTCTATGAAGTTCTCCAGGGTAAGCAGAGCCTATAGAGGCATCCTGCACAGGTTTTAAGGGACTTCCGTGACTTTCATCATATCCCCCAACTTCATGAAACTTCAGGATTCCAGGACAAATCTGTACTCTGTGAAAAATGTACATCCCTAACTCTTGGCTATGTCAACATTTGCAACATGATAGATTCTTGCATTTTTTATCACTTTTGGCAGTCCCTTAACATTATTGTGTTAAATTAACATGCCAAAATAACACTGGTAATTGTTTACGTGGATGTTTATTTTCTTTTTTGAATTCATTTTTGGGAGGTGAGCATCACTGGCTAGACCAGCATTTATTGCCCATCCCTAATTGCCCTTGAGCAGGTGCTGGTGAGCAGCCGTCTTGAACCACTATGTGTTGTAGGTACATCCACAGTGCGGTTAGGAAGGGAGTTCCAGGAATTTGACCCAGCCACAGTGAAGGAATGGCGATATAGTTCCAAGTCAGGATGATGTGTGATTTGGAGGGGAGCTTGCAGGTGGTGGTATTCATATCCACTTGCTGCCTTTGTTCTTCTAGGTAGTAGAAGTCATGGGTTTGACAGGTGCTGTCAAAGGGGCCTTGGTGAGTTAAATTAAAATTAAAATCTTAAATTACAAACATCAGTGGGTCGTAAATCCCATTTCAAAATGTATTATAATGTCCTATCATGCTATCTCAGTAGAAAAATGTATTACGAAAGAGTCAACATTAACCTGGAATATCCATGATTGTTATTTTTTGATATTAAATGCCTGTCATGTAACATGCGGTACAAAACCTTCCCCTGGCACTCAGCCTTGGCAATGATGCTCTCCATCCTGTGGCACCATTTAAAAAAAATAATTCTTCACTATTGCACTTATTGAATTTGTGTCCTTAGGCAAGTGCGGCAGCAGTAAAAAACCCTCACTCTAATCTATCAGAGCAGAAGCCATTGATAGCCATTACTGAAAGAGCAATCAGCAAAAACATTTCCGCCGTCCTGAACCATGCCATAAACAACCATGTCCTGCTTTTCTACCACCCACATTAAAAAAAAGTATAACTGAAGATAAGTGCCAATTTCAGTCTTACCCTTTTCCAGTGATTCTGTCTCAGCAAAAGATGTTTTTTGCCCTTAACTACTCGTTGCACAGTGCCCCAGGCCCAGCAGGCAAAGGCATACCTTGCTGAGCATTCACTAAAAAGGTGCACCTTTGAATCTACAACTGACCTCCCACCACTCAATGAGGGTTGAAGTTGCAACCTGAGAAGAAAACCAAACCTCCTCCTGATTCCCGCTACTGAACAGAACCTGCTGCAGTGAACTGTGCACAGCATCCATGAAGTATAAAGTCTGGCCTGATAATGCATCAAAATCATCCTCCCTAAACAATATAAAGTTGGTGGTTGGACAGAACAGTCAACCTGCTGCACTACACTACCATCCCATACTGAGTGGAAAACTGAGGCATGGAAATAGTTTGATACAGTGCCATGCAACAGACTTGTGAGCAAGATTATAGCTCATGGAATAAAAGGGATGGTAGCAACATGGATAAGGAATTGTCTGAGTGACAGGAAACAGAGAGTAGTAGTTAGTGGATGCTTTTCAGGCTGGAGGAAAGTTTGAAGTGGTGTTCCCCAAGGGTCAGTTTTGGGACCCTTGCTTTTCCTAATATATATTAATGACCTAGACCTTGGTGTACAGGACACAATTTCTAAGCATTGGAAGCATTGTGAACTGTGAGGAGGATAGTGTGAGGTGCCGGAAAATGCCTCCGGCAGAGGCCTGTCATGGGCCTTGACACAGGGAAGGCCCGGCCCGATATTGCAGGCGGGGTGAGGCCTCGTGGCGGCCCCCCCCCGCCGCTTGGCAGCAGGAGCAAAATCTGCATATTCAAAAAAATGCAAATGAATTAATTAATTACTTATCCACACCCGCCATCCGTCCGGCTCTGATATTGGTGCCAGTGGCCGGAACTCCCTTGCCTTCAGATCTCCGCCTGGAGATCTGAGGTGGAACACTGGTGAGGAGCGGGAAGCAGGTAAGTTTCTCTGTGCAGGGAGTGGGGGGGGCGGCGGGGGGAAGCGGCGTCAGTGATTTAATTGGTCTAGGGGATGGTGGGAAGGGGTAAAGTTTAAAGTATATGAACTTTGGGCAGAAAGGTCAGGTGCACCAGGTAAGCATTTTGGTGGGGGGGAGGTGGAGAGGGCAGGTACTTAATTCTATGGTTATTGGGAGGGGTGGGTGAGGGTTAGGATCAAGTTATTTAATTTTTAAAAACAATGTCCCTGTAAATTTTAACTTGCAATGTAGAGCTCGAAGCACCTTATAAATGGCATCGACGCCTGCGCAGTGACGCCTGGCGCCATTGCCAGGTCGGACCGCCCACCCCCTTCATGTCGTTGGCGGCGGGGGTGGGGGGGTGGACCCCAGCCATTTAAATGAGCCGCTACATTTAATATCGCTGCAGCTTTGTGACACATAGTTTATGTCCATTGCTGATTTCGGCGACGGATATGTAAAATGCAGCCCACTAGTTTGGCCTCAGCTGGACTATTACATCCAGTTCTGGGCGCCGCACTTTAGGAAAGATGTGAGGGCATTGGAGAGAGTGCAGAAAAGATTCACGATAATGGTTCTGGTATGGACAGAGTAGATAGGGAGAAACTGTTCCCACTCTTGAAAGGATCACGAACGAGAGGGCACTGATTTAAAGTAATGGGTAACAGAAGCAAAAGGGACATGAGGAAAAACTTTTTCACACAGCGATTGGTTAAGGTCTGGAGTGCGCTGCCTGAAAGTGTGGTGGAGGCAGGTTTATTTGAAGCCTTCAAAAGGGAATTACACTGTTATCTGAAAAGGAAGAATGTGCAGGACGAAGGCAGGGGTATGGCACTAAATGAATTGCTCTTTCGGAGAGCCAGTGCAAACACGATGGGCGAATGGCCTCCTTCTGTGCTGTAACAATTCTGTGATTCTGTAAAACAACGATGAAGTGTAGTGAACATGGGCTGCCTTGTCCCTCCACCATCCCTCCACTGCCCTCAGCACTGATCAGGAAATCTAAGTTGTACAACCACCCCATCCCATCCCACAACGAGCAAAATATCAAAGCCTGAGAGAAACCATAACCCAGCCCTCCCTCCCCTGAAATGAAGAAGAAAAAGAAGAAATTGTGGTGAGAGAGAAACCTTAGACTGGTGCACTTTTCCCTCCACCTAAATATACCATCCGACCTTCGACAAAGCTAGGCTGTCTATCTCCTTCCTGACCTGAGCAGCAAGCTGGGACAAGGGGATTGAAGATCACCCCCTCTGTGGGAAAGGAAATTTAAATCTAGGTGAGGGTAGGGTAGCTTTACTAAGTCCCCTTCCGCCCAACCCCCCCCCCCCATTAAAAAATTGCTATCCTTAGTTAAAAGCTGAGGTAGTGACAAAGGATGATGAAAGAAAATGATATAATTGAAGTGAGCTATTGGTAAAAATCAAACAATTCATTTGTATAGACAGAATCAACTTAGCTTACAAAGATTACAAAGCTAAAAGCAGAGGAGAGAGACCATTCAGCCCATCCAGCTCATCCCTCCATACAGCATAAGAAATAGGAGCAGGAGTAGGCCATTCAGCCCCTCAAGCCTGCCTCAAATTCAATAAGATCAAGGCTGATCTGTCCCAGGCCTCAAATCCTCTTTCGGGCCTGCTCCACATAACCCTCGACACCCCGAGATTCCAAAAATCTATCTACCTCCTCCTTAAATGCATTTAGTGACCTAGCCTCCACAACTGTCTGAGGTAGAGAATTCCAGAGATTCACCACCCTCTGAGAGAAGAAATTCCTTCGCATCTCAGTTTTATTCTGTAACTATGCTCCCAGTTCGAGATTCCCCCACCAGTGGAAACATATTCTCGACATCTACCCTGTCAAGCCCCCCTAAAATCTTATATGTTTCAATAAGATCATCTCTCATTCTTCTAAACTCCAATGAATAAAGGCCTAACCTGTTTAGCCGTTCTTGATAAGACAACCCCTTCATCCCAGGAATCAGCCGAGTGAACCTTTTCTGAACTGTCTCCAAGGTAGTCTCTCCTTCCTTAAAAAGGGGACCAAAACTGTGTGCAGTACTCCAGGTGTGGCCTCACCATCACCCTGTACAGTTGTAACAAGACTTCCCTATTTTTAAACTCTAACCCCCCCAGCAATAAAGGCCACAATTCCATCTGCCTTCCTAATTACTTGCTGCACCTGCATGCTAACTTTTTGTGTTTCATGTACAAGAACACCCAGATCCCTCTGTACTGCAGTATTTTGTAGTCTTTCTCCATCTATATCATAATCTGCCCTTTTATTCTTCCTACCAAAGTGGATGACCTCACACTTTCCCACATTGAACTCCATCTGACAAGTTTTTGCCCACTCACTTAACCCATCTATATCCCTTTGCAGATTCTTTGCGCCCTCATCACAACATGCCTTCCCACCTATTTTTGTATCATCAGCCTATAGAAACCTGTAATCCCACCATCATAGCATCATAGGGGATAATTACACTACTTAATGCTGGGAGTTGTTTCGAAGATTCCTCAGCAGCAGAATTTCATGCTTTAGCTGGTACCTGATGCAAGCGGGCATTTGTGGCATGTTCTTCTATTTCTCCGGTCTTCATGGGATGAAAATTGGGTGGGTTCTACACAAGATACCTGATTACTGCCTAGGTATTGAAGGTGAAAAGTACCCCCAAAATAAATATCACCAACAAATTGATTTTTTAAAATTTCAAAACCTTTCAATAAAATCTCTCAATTTTTTTTGTTGGAAAATGACCATGACTATTTCACTAACATTTTTCAGAAAAAGGAGCCTGCTACCTCTACCCAGTATCTAGTTGACTCTTAGTGTCGCTGAAGTGGTATAGCAAATAACGTAGTTGCTTCAAGAAGCCAGCGTGGCATTACCTTCTATGGGCAACTGGAAAGAGTAACAAATGTTGTCATGCCAATGTCACCACATTCTGAGAACAAATAAAAATACTACTGGTCGAGGTTTTCTTATGGTGTTTCATTCTAACATCCTTTGCAAACAATCAGTTATTCAAGTTGTGTGCCATTTGGCTAGATTTTAAGCAACCCCGATGTCGAGATCCGTGGTGGTGGGGGGCCTGAAGATGAGACCCGCCATGGACCTTGACGCCGGCAGGGACTGGCCCGATCCTCCTGGCGATGACAAGGCACTGTGGCGCCCCCCCACCCCTGCCGTTCAGCGATGGGACCATAATCACCATATTCAGATTAATACAATTAATGCATTTACAGGAACTTACATTTAATTTTGCACCGAAGATCCCCATCCGAGTAAATGAGGCATGACACTAGTGGTGAGGGGGCAAGGGGTAAGTTTATCAGTGTGGTGAGATGGTGGGGGGGGAACCGGGTCATGAATGTAGGAGATAGTGGGAAGTGTTGTTTGTCAAACTTTGTGCAGTTTTGGGGGAAACATCAAATGTTACAAGTAAATGTTTTGGGGGAAGGGGCAATTAGTTCATGTCATTGTTATTGGAGGGGTGGGAGAGGGGCAAAAAAATGTATTCAGTTAATTTTACTGTATATGTCTTTAAATATTTAAATTTCACGGCAGGGCTGGCTGCCCTTTAAAAGTGGCATCAACACCTGCGCATAGCCAACTGATGCCATTGCCAGAGATGTACAGCCCGCCTCCTCCACTTGATTTTTGGAGCCCGAGCTCATACAATCGAGCCCATTCTTTCTAGTGCACCCTCACATCTTCACAGCATGTGATCTATCATGTGTTATTGTTGAACGCATATTAGACTGGAGAATAATGGGTGAGTGAAGGCATCAGGAGCTGTGTTTTAAAAGTAAGTACTTACTGTTTTACTTACTGTTTTCCTTGTCTTTGAGTTTCTTTTGGCGCCGGAGGAACCGGAAGCTGGTCGGCAGCGAGGACTCCTGGGTAGGTATTTTCCTTAAAGGTGCGGAGCTGAGTTAACCCGAGCCACTACACATGTAGTGTTTCCCACCCATCCTCCTCCTCTAACCTAATAATAAGACCCTTTTTACCCTCCTCCTCTAACCAAAAAGGACTGAGCAGGTAAGCTATTTACTGTTTTTGTTAATATCTATAGTTGTACTTAACTAAGGGGTAATTGAATAAAAGAAATGGCAGCCAGTGTAGTGTATTGCTCCTCCTGCAGAATGTTCGAGGTGAGGGGAACCTCCGGTGACCCTGCCGACTTCACCTGCTGGAAGTGCATCCGTCTCCAGCTCCTATCAGACCGTGTTAGGGAATTGGAGCTGGAGCTGGATGAACTGAGGATCATTCGGGAAGCTGAGGGGTTGATAGATAGAAGCTACACGGAGGTCGTTACTCCACAAATCAAAGGCAGCTGGGTAACAGTTAGAGGTGGGAAGAGGTCAGTGCAGGGATCTCCTGTGGTCGTTCCCCTCAACAACAAGTATACAGTTTTAGATACTGTTGGGGGGGACGGCCTATCGGGGGCAGGCTGCAGTGACCGGGCCTCTGGCACGGGGTCCTGCACTGTGGCTCAGAAGGGAAGGAGGGAGAATGGGAGAGCACTAGTCATCGGGGACTCGATGGTGAGGAGTACGGACAGGCGGTTCTGTGGGCGCAGGCGAGACGCACGGATGGTTTGTTGCCTCCCTGGTGCCAGGGTCCGTGATGTTTGTGATCGCGTCTTCAGGATCCTTAAAGGGGAGGGGGAGCAGCCAGAGGTCGTGGTGCACATTGGCACCAACGACGTAGGAAGGAAGGGTGGCACAGATGTTAGAAGTGAGTTTAGGGAGTTAGGCTGGAAGCTGAAAGCTCGGACGGACAGAGTTGTTATCTCTGGTTTGTTGCCGGCGCCACGTGATAGTGAGGCTAGGAATAGGGAGAGAGCACAGCTGAACACGTGGCTGCAGGAATGGTGTAGGAGGGAGGGCTTCCAGTTCTTGGATAATTGGACTGCATTCTGGGGAAGATGGGACCTGTTCAAACAGGACGGGCTGCATCTGAACCAGAGGGGCACCAATATCCTGGGAGGGAGGTTTGCTAGTACTGTTCGGGAGGGTTTAAACTAGTTTGGGAGGGGGATGGGAACCGGACTTGTAATCCAGGGACCAGTGGGTCCACTCAGAAAGACAAAGAGTGTAGTGAGGTATTGGGGAAGGTAGCACTGTCACAGAGGACAGATGGGCACGGAGAAGGGTTAAAGTGCGTATACTTCAACGCAAGAAGCATCAGGAATAAGGTGAGTGAATTGAAGGCGTGGATGGGCACTTGTGACTACGATGTTGTGGCCATCACTGAAACGTGGATAGGTGAGGGGGAGGAATGGTTTTTGGAGGTACCTGGTTATAGATGTTTTCATAAGATTAGGAATGGTGGTAAAAGAGGTGGGGGGGTGGCATTGTTAGTTAGAAATAGTGTAACAACTGCTGAAAGAATTTTCGAGGAGGATCTGCCGACTGAGGCACTGTGGGTTGAGGTCAGGAACAGGAAAGGAGCAGTCACCTTGATGGGAGTTTTCTATAGGCCCCCCAATAGCAGCAGGGAGGTGGAAGAGCAGATTGGGAAACAGATTTTGGAAAGGAGCAGAAGTCACAGGGTAGTAATTATGGGGGATTTCAACTTCCCAAATATTGATTGGCAACTCTTTAGATCGAATAGTTTGGATGGGGTAGTGTTTGTGCAGTATGTCCAGGAAGCTTTTCTGACTCAGTATGTAGACTGCCCGACCAGAGGGGAGGCAATATTGGATTTGGTACTAGGTAATGAACCAGGGCAAGTGATAGAGCTGTTGGTGGGCGAGCACTTTGGAGATAGTGATCACAATTCTGTAGCATTCACTGTGGTAATGGAGAGGGATAGGTATGTGCAACAGGGCAAGGTTTACAATTGGGGGAAGGGTAGATATGATGCTGTCAGGCAGGAACTGAGGAGCATAAGTTGGGAGCATATGCTGGCAGGGAAGGGCACGGTCGAAATGTGGAACTTTTTCAAGGAGCAGATAGTAGGGGCCATTGATAAGCATGTCCCTGTCAGACAGGGAAGGGATGGTCATGTGAGGGAACCGTGGTTGACAAGAGAGGTTGAGAGTCTTGTTAGGAAGAAGAAGGATGCGTATATAAAGTTGAGGAAAAAGGGCACAGGCATAGCTCTGGAGGGATACAAGATGGCCAGGAAGGATCTGAAGAAAGGGATTAGGAGAGCTAAGAGAGGGCATGAAAAATGCTTGGCGGGTAGGATAAAAGAAAACCCCAAGGCCTTTTACGCGTATGTCAGAAATATGAGGATGACCAGGGGGACCATAGGTCCGGTCAAGGACAATAGCGGGAGACTGTGTGTTGAGCCGGAAGAGATAAGTGAGGTTTTGAATGAGTACTTCTCTTCGGTATTTACGAATGAGAAGGGGTGTATTACTGAAGAGGACGGTGTGAAACAGACTGGTAAGCTCGAGGAAGTGCTCGTTAGGAGGGAAGATGTGTTGGGGTTTTTGAATAACTTGAAGATAGACAAGTCTCCCGGGCCTGACGGGGTATATCCAAGGATGTTATGGGAAGCAAGGGATGAAATTGCAGAGCCGCTGGCAATGATCTTTTCATCTTCTCTGCTGACGGGGGTGGTACCAGGTGATTGGAGGGTGGCAAATGTTGTGCCCCTGTTCAAGAAAGGGAATAGGAACAACCCTGGGAATTACAGGCCAGTTAGTCTTACTTCGGTGGTAGGCAAGTTGATGGAAAAGGTGCTGAGGGATAGGATTTCTGAGCATCTGGAAAGACACTGCTTGATTCGGGACAGTCAGCACGGTTTTGTGAGGGGTAGGTCTTGCCTCACAAGCCTGATTGAATTCTTTGAGCAGGTGACCAAGCAAGTGGATGAGGGTAAACCAGTGGATGTGGTGTACATGGATTTTAGTAAGGCATTTGATAAGGTCCCCCATGGTAGACTTATGGAGAAAGTCAGGAGGCATGGGATAGTGGGGAATGTGGCCAGTTGGATTAAGAATTGGCTAACTGATAGAAGGCAGAGAGTGGTCTTAGATGGTAAATACTCAGCCTGGAGCCCAGTTACCAGTGGCGTGCCGCAGGGATCAGTTCTGGGTCCTCTCCTGTTTGTGATTTTTATTAACGACTTGGATGAGGAAGTCGAAGGGTGGGTCAGTAAATTTGCAGATGATACAAAGGTTGGTGGAGTTGTGGATACCGAGGAGGGCTATTGTCGTCTGCAGGGGGACTTGGATAGGTTGCAGTGCTGGGCTGAAAATTGGCAGATGGAGTTTAACCCTGAAAAGTGTGAGGTCGTCCATTTTGGAAGGACAAACATGAATGCAAAATACTGGGTTAACGGTAGGGTTCTTGGGCATGTGGAGGAGCAGAGAGACCTTGGGGTCTATGTGCATAGATCATTGAAAGTTGCAACTCAAGTGGATAGGGCTGTGAAGAAGGCATATGGGGTGTTAGCGTTCATTAGCAGAGGGATTGAATTTAAGAGCCGTGAGGTGATGATGCAGCTGTACAGGACCTTGGTAAGGCCTCATTTGGAGTACTGTGTGCAGTTCTGGTCGCCTCATTTTAGGAAGGATGTGGAAGCCTTGGAGAGGGTGCAGAGGAGATTTACCAGGATGTTGCCTGGAATGGAGAATAAGTCTTACGAGGAAAGGCTGAACATTCTAGGCCTCTTCTCATTAGAAAGGAGAAGGATGAGGGGTGACATGATAGAGGTTTATAAGATGATCAGGGGAATAGATAGGGTAGACAGTCAGAAACTTTTTCCCCGGGTGGAGCAAAGCGTTACAAGGGGTCATAAATTTAAGGTGAAGGGTGGGAGATATAAGGGGGATGTCAGGGGAAGGTTCTTTACCCAGAGAGTGGTCGAGGCATGGAATGCCTTGCCCGGGGAAGTTGTTGAGTCAGAAACTTTAGGGACTTTCAAAAGGCTTTTGGATAGGTATATGGATAAAGGAGAATGATGGGGTATAGATTAAATTGTCCTTGACAGAGGACAAAGGATCGGCACAACATTGTGGGCCGAAGGGCCTGTTCTGTGCTGTATGTTCTATGTTCTATGTTCTATGTTCTAATAAGCTCAGTCTGCTACACACTAGTATTAAAACTTAGCCCTTATTTAAATCCTGTCTTCCAGAAAAAGTGATGTTGGCCATAGCCTTGCTTTAACGATTTTGTCCATTTTTGTAGTTTGAACTTCTACCAATTTTGGCAAAGATCTGTTTGAGTTACTTAAAGTTCTTTCCCTTGTGCCGTAAATAGTTTCATCATTATAAACTTCTATTTCTCTTGGTTCTCCCAGACGTCTAGGTTGATTGATGCCATCTTCATTCACACCCTTCTGCAGCTTATGTAACATGCTTTTGCTTTACTCAGGGATCAACCTGCCTTGGAGTTATACAAGACTGACTCGTTCTTGTGTATCATATGAAACCCTGCGGTCTTTTTGGTATTGATTTCTGGACCAGTTTTATTGCAAGAAAAAAAAATTGCAATATCCTTATGTTGTTGGCCATACCTGAATGTGAATCATTTACTGGAGCAATACCCACAGCATAAGTGAGCGAGTTAGGCATACCTTTCAATTTCAGTCAATTTAAGCAAACACCCAAACTCTCTGTTTCCAATGTACATAAGGAATCAAGAGCGATGTTAAGTCACACCATTCTTAATTTCAATTAGATAAATTTTAGGTTTCCCTATCTTGATCACCATTCTTGTATAAAGATTGTGGCCTATGGCTTTTAAACCATTTAAGACACTTACTGTTCTAATGAGTTAATCATCCGTTTATGCCCCCATGCCTACCCACATTGAAAGCTTCTGCCAAATCTACAAAAATCACCATGAATTCTTTTTGCTCCTCTCAGGATTTTGCAAAGTAGCATTTTTTTATTGCAGTCTGGGATTGCCGCTATTAATCCCTGTTCCCTTGGCATCAAGACATTTAGCAAAATATTTGGCAAAGTAGAAAAGAGCCTATCATATTTGACCAATTATTGATGCTTCTAAACTATTCCATATCATCTGTTTTAGGTATCAAATCAGTTTGACTTATTCTTATTTGTCTGGCAACTGCCTGCCAGTGCAGGATGCCAAGCACAAAAGGGCCTGGCAGCCTGCAAATAAGATATCCATGAGGTTGACTAGGTCCAATGTTCCAAGAAAAGGAAGCGGTCATGCCACAATGTTGGCTGAAGTGTCTGAGCAGGGCTCCAGCCACATTGCGTCTGTTTAGAACATATCCTGATTGGGAAACGACTGTTTTAATTTTTAAACTGTTACAACCAGGTGAGAAACGCATCTAGGGTTCCCTCTCAGTCTTCACCTGGTCTTACCATAACAGGGTTTAATTTTAAACACACTGTGTTTTTAGCTCCCCCTTGGTGAATCCTTGTTCACTGCTTTTCAATTATAAGGCAACAAAACCAGCACCATCAGGTTTTCTTAGGTTTAAAGAAGGAATGTTGAAATTTATTAAACTTGAACTTAAACTCTAATTCGGTTAACTCCTACGGATACACACGAGAATGTATACGTGATGCAGACATGCGAATGGAGACAGAAAAGAGCAGAAGAAATAAAATGGAAAAGTTTGAGGCAATACCTGAAGAGTTTTTGTTATGGTTCTTCGAGCGCACTGTAGAGCCCTTAATAGTAGGTAGATCTTGCTTTTCGTTGGGGCCCAATATTCTTCTTAAACCTTGTTCGCTGTAGGAGATTTTTCTCTCTTGGGGTTCATGTGTCTTCAGTCGATTCAGAGGCTTATGTGAAAGACTTAGGAGCAGACAGGAGAGATCTTCTCAGTCCAGGAACAAACAGTCTTTCTGAGATTAAACTCTCTGTGGCCAGTTCAAAAGAAAACCCTGGAGCAGCCAGTTAGTCATGTAACCAGCTGGTCTAACCAGTCCTGGCCCTTGTGGATTAGATCCTCCTTAGCAGGCCCTGGAATGCACTTCCTCACCTTTGATGTTTGTTAGTATATAAATGTTTTTTCCAGCCACGGCTGATCTGTTTAACAAGTCATTTCCTCACTCCAGCAACAATTTAAAATCAATGTTCATGACAAAATTAATGTGCCTCATTCTTGGCAGGTGGGGACCTAGCATGACAAAACCAAATTGGTCAGCCATGGCCTCCGACCCCCTTGCATGGTGACGCTGTCCCCACCCGATTGCTCCCACACCCTTGCAAAACAACAACAAGCAACACTTCTCTGGCAGTTATTTCCTGGCAATGTAGCACTGGTGCTCCTGGGTGTCATGAGAGTTGCACCAATAAATTTTGTAAATGAGCTAGTCTCACATTTGCCATAGCACATTATTTGCCCCATTGTCTATTTCTCTTCAACCCTCAAAGGCAATCAAACAAGTTCTAGGAAATCAGGGTGACTGGGAGATACACCTCTAAATATTCACCTTTCTTCTCTATGTAGTTGTATGGGCCACACTCAGGAACTTGCCCAGCTTCCTTTTGAACGCTTGCAATGAACCCAGACTCAATGCACATGCAGGCAATTTGTTCAAAGATCAACAACTCACTGTGAAAAAAACTACTCCTTCACATCTAACGAAGGCTCAGAGTCATTACAGCACAGAAGGAGGCCATTTGGTCCAACGAGACAATGTCAGCTCTCTGTGGAGCAATCCAGTCGCTCCCATAGCCCTGCAAATTTATTTCCCTCAAGTGCCCATCCAATTTCCTTTTGAAATCATTGATTGTGTCTGCTTCCACCACTTATATCCATATCTTATCTAACTTAAATGAACCAAAATAATTTTTTTTCAAATTTCTTCCAAGTCTGTGCATTTCTAGAGTATAAAATCATCAACTCTCTAAGCATATCATGATAATCAAAGGCCTTTAAACTATTGTTACAGCCACGTGATGAGATGTGGTTGGTTCCCACTGTTCATCTCCCCAACTGACCACAGCAAGCGCACCCAAGGTTGGGTCACCAGGGCCAGTCCGGAAAGCCCCGGTCAGGTGGGTGTGGGGGGGGAGTGGTTGTGACAAATTGCCCATGGACAAATTGCTCGTGACAAATTGTCCACGGAGGAGAGCCCCCTGAAGCACACAAGGTGTCCTATCCGCATAGTGGAGGCACCCCCTACTGCTGGTAAGATCCTAACGGTGGAGGGACCAGACCCTTAATTGGCCACTTACGGGCCTCAATTGGCTTTTGGGCAGGCAGGCCATCATTGGCCTATCCCACCCCAGGGAAGATCGCTTGGCAACGGGGAGGCAGTGGGCCCTCCGCCCAACCGCAACCCCGCCACCCCTCACGATACCCTGTGCCTCCTTCCTCATCTCTAGGCCGTGTATAATATCCCAGCCTATGTATCAATCTTATCAATCTTGTGGCCCTGCTCTGAATCTTTTTCAGACCATCTGTATCACCACCATGGGTGGCATTTTATGCTCTCCCCTATGACGGATTTGGAGGTGGGGAGAGCATAAATTCGGGAGGTATTGGTTGGGGGGTAACCCCACCACCATCCCACCTCCGCCGAAATTTAGTTCGGGTGGGAAGGCCTGTGAACTGCCTTCCCGCCCTGCCACCCATTGAGGCCCTTAACTGGGTAATTAACCCCTAGTTAAGGGCCTCTTCCTATGCAGCCGCAATTACCCGTGTGGCAGGTGGCCCTGTCGCCGCACGGGTAGCATGGCAGACTGCTTCCCGGCTGTGGGGGTGGGGGAGGGTTCCTCATTCAAAGGCAAGTAGTGCCTGAACGAGGAACATGGCATCAGGAAGGGGAGGGGGGCCTGCTGAGGGACCCCCCCAACCCCCACCCAGCCCTTGCTGCCGACCTCCCTCCTCCCCGCAGAGACCCCTCCTACCCTGACCTACTTTGAAATAAAAACAAGAAATGCTGGAAATACTCAGCAGGTCTGGCAGCATCTGTGGGGAGAGAAGCTGAGTTAATGTTTCAGGTCAGTGGCCTTTCATCAGAACACAGATGCTGCCAGACCTGCTGAGCATTTCCAGCATTTCTTGTTTTTATTTCAGATTTCCAGCATCTACAGTATTTTGCTTTTATTTTACTGACCTTCTTTGAGCCTGGTTCCAGTGCCGCTCCTCTGTGTTTTATGGCCACAGCTACAGAAACAGCCAATGCCTCCGCAGTGGCGCTGCAGCTGCCAGCCTCTGATTGGCTAACAGCTCTGCAAAGCCAGAACTTATGGCAGTGGGGTCCCAAATCGTACGGAAAGCCTGCCGCTGTCAAGTTAAGTGCCTGATTGGCACTAAATTCAGTGGGCCTTCCGTACAAGAACTGATGCGGAAATCTTGGCGTCAGTTTCCCCTGACGTTGAGACCCCCACCACCAGCACTAAATTCCACACATGCATGGATCAAAACCAGACATAGTATTCTGGATGATCAAAGCCTCATAAAGAGACAATACAGCATTGCTTGTTTTGTATTTATTTCTAACATTCGATTTGCTTTTGTTAGAGCCTCGCACCACCAGTAATTTGACCTTCAGTAGCTCATGCATAATGAGCCTCAGGTCTTTCTCCTCAGCCGTCTTGGATACGCAACCCAGCATGGTGATCACATGCTTGATTTTGCCCCTTTTTAATGCATAACGTTACATTTATCTATATATAAAGATAAGGCTGAAGCATTTGCAACAATCTTCAGCCAGAAGTGCCGAGTTGATGATCCATCTCGGCCTCCTCCTGAAGTCCCCACCATCACAGATGCCAGACTTCAGCCAATTCGATTCACTCCGCGGGATATCAAGGAACGACTGAAGGCACTGGATACTGCAAAGGCTATGGACCCTGACAATATTCAAGCAATAGTACTGAAGACCTGTGCTCCAGAACTTGCCGCGCCCCTAGCCAAGCTGTTCCAGTACAGCTACAACACTGGCATCTACCCTGCAATGTGGAAAATTGCCCAGGTATGTCCTGTACACAAAAAGCAGGACAAGTCCAACCCAGCCAATTACCGCCCCATCAGCCTACTCTCAATCATCAGTAAAGTGATGGAAGGTGTCATTAACAGTGCCATCAAGCGGCACTTGCTTAGCAATAACCTGCTCAGTGATGCTCAGTTTGGGTTCCACCAGGGCCACTCAGCTCCTGACCTCATTATAGCCTTGGTTCAAACATGGACAAAAGAGCTGAACTCAAGAGGTGAGGTGAGAGTGACTGCCCTTGACATCACGGCAGCATTTGACCGAGTATAGTATCAAGGAGCCCGAGCAAAACTGAGGTCAATGGGAATCAGAGGGAAAACTCTCCGCTGGTTGGAGTCATGCCTAGTGCAAAGGAAGGTGGTTGTGGTTGTTGGAGGTCAACCATCTGAGCTCCAGGACATCACTGCAGGAGTTCCTCAGGGTAGTGTCCTAGGCCCAACCATCTTCAGCTGCTTCATCAATGACCTACCATCAATCATAAGGTCAGAAGTGGGGATGTTCGCTGATGATTGCACAATGTTCAGCACCATTCGTGACTCCTCAGATACTGAAGCAGTCCGTGTAGAAATGCAGCAAGACCTGGAAAATATCCAGGCTTGGGCTGATAAGTGGCAAGTAACATTCGCACCACACAAGTGCCAGGCAATGACCATCTCCAACAAGAGAGAATCTAACCATCTCCCCTGGACATTCAACGGCATTACCATCGCTGGATCCCCCACTATCAACATCCTAGGGGCTACCATTGACCAGAAACTGAACTGGAGTAGCCATATAAATACCGTGGCTGCAAGAGCAGGTCAGAGGCTAGGAATCCTGAGGGGAGTAACTCACCTCCTGACTCCCCAAAGCCTGTCCACCATCTGCAAGGCACAAGTCAGGAGTGTGATGGAATACTGTCCACTTGCCTGGATGGGTGCAGCTCCAACAACACTCAAGAAGCTCGACACCATCCAGGACAAAGCAGCCCACTTGATTGACACCCCATCTACAAACATTCACTCCCTCCACCACAGTGGCAGCAGTGTGTACCAACTACAAGATGCACTGCAGCAATGCACCAAGGCTCCTTCGACAGCACCTTCCAAATCTGCGACCTCTACCAACTAGAAGGACAAGGGCAGCAAATACATGGGAACACCACCACCTGCAAGTTCCCCTCCGAGTCACACACCATCCTGACTTGGAACTATATCGCCGTTCCTTTACTGTCGCTGGGTCAAAATCCTGGAACTCCCTTCTTAACAGCACTGTGTGTATACCTATCCCAAATGGACTGCAGCGATTCAAGAAGGCAGCTCACCACCACCTTCTCAAGGGCAATTAGGGATGGACAATAAATGCTGGCCTGGCCAGTGACACCTCCATCCCATGAATGAATAAAAATAAAAGACATCTGACAGATACAGACACATTTCCCTGTTGTGTCTAGATCTGCCTGTAGTTTACTTTCCTCATATAAGGTCCTTACAGTCATATGTATTTATATAATCCTCAAAATTGTGGACAATTTTCCTGATGCCTTCATCTAAAATATTGATGGCCAGCTACTGATTCATAGCAAGGGTTTGTCACATTTCGCGCTGATAGTTCCAAAGTTGCACACGACATGACTCAGTATAAGATAAATAACAGAGCCATGGCAAAATAAATCTCACCCCAAGCCTGGGAACAAAGACAACCCAAGGATACTTAATCGCTATTTTCATTGGGAATGACTATTGATTTTAATATGAGGTGGGAATCGTAGGTGTGGGAGCTGAAGTGAGTGACAATCAATCCGGTCCCCTGCAGCGTGCAGCCTGGGCGATACTTACTCTCCCGATGCTGTCTCCCATCCAAAGCTGGCAGGAGTGACGCACAGGCCAGTGGGAAGGAGGAGAAAAATTGCATGACAGCAGGCTGCCACAGGGGATCCCCAGGGACAGTTCCTGTGAAGATCAGTCTGGAGCAGGATTTGGGATCAATCGCGGTCGGGGTGGGGTGATGTGCAGAGTAGCATAGTGGTGCAGTGGTTAGCACCGCAGACTCACAGCTCCAGGGACCCGGGTTCGATTCTGGGTGCTGCCTGTGCGGAGTTTGCAAGTTCTCCCTGTGACTGCGTGGCTTTTCGCCGGGTGCTCTGGTTTCTTCCCACAGCCAAAGACTTGCAGGCGATAGGTAAATTGGCCAATGTAAATTGCTCCTAGTGTAGGTAGGTGGTAGGGAATATGGGATTACTGTAGGGTTAGTCTAAATGGGTGGTTGTTGGTCGGCACAGACTCGGTGGGCTGAAGGGCCTGTTTCAGTGCTGTATCTCTAAAAAAAAAAGAAGGGTGGTATCAAGGCCTTCTTGTGTGATCAGGATGAAAACTCCTGATTTTAAGCACCTCCCTATTCCACTCACATCTGTAATCAGGCGGACAGGATTAAAATTGACCCTTATGTTCTCATTGCATAATTTGATCTCTTGTATCTTCAGGTGAGCGAGGGTAATAAGAACAAGAAATGCTGGAAACACTCAGCAGGTCTGGCAGCATCTGTGGAGAGAGAAGCAGAGTTAACGTTTCAGGTCAGTGACCCTTCTTCAGGTGAGCGCGGGTGATGTGTGACTTGCAGAGCTCATGTCAGTTCCAATGGAGCAGACAGAATTTGTCTGATAAGCCACTGCCATACATCCCTAACTCACTGCCAGCCCTGCGTGCAGAGCCTGGGTGCCATCTGCCCTCCCTGGTGTTTTTCATGTTGTAGGTCCTCAGTGTCCTCATAATCTGAGGAGGAATCCTGTTGATATCTCTCCTCATCATGCCAGCCCTTTACCCTATTGGGTGTGTAGTTGTGCAGAGTACATCGAGCAGCAAAGAAAGGAGCTGGCCTTTTTGGCCCATACTCTAGGGTATCACCCTATCCATCCAAGCATTGGAAGTGCTCTTTCAGCATGCCGCTCTCCTGCTCAATGGTAGCTCTTGTAGCTCAGTGGCTGGCGTTGTATCACTCCTCTGCAGCAGTGGTGGGTCTCTTACTGGTGTCGGGAGCCATGTCTGCAAGGCATAGCCCTAATCTCCAAGAAGTCACCCCTCCATCTGAGCCAGTTCAGTGAACAGTGGTGGCAGCTGAGACTGGTGCAGGGCCCAGATGTCATGGCAGCTACCTGAGAAGTGGGTACAGATTTGCATGAAGCATCTCCGCTGATCACATGCCAGCTTCACCTAGATTGAGAGGATTTCTTTAATGGTGACATCTGCAGGTGTCAGCCTGGCGGAAGGCCACATGGGTGCAGTCTAAGGACATTAAAACCTATGGTTCTCTGGCAATGGTGCCAAAACCGATGACCCTCTGGGCCTGGCTATGAGAGTCCGTCCTGAAGCAGACATACTCACTGGCCCTTCGGTGCAGGGAATCGGTGATCTCCCTGATGCAGCGGTGTACTGCTGACTGTGTGACCCCACAAATGTCTCCGGTGGGCCCCTAAAAAGCTGCAGAGGCATCAAGCTCGAGAGCCGCTGCCATTATGAGGACTGCAGGCATAGGATGTCCACCGAAGTCCATGAACTGCAGGTCATCTTTCAGCAGGGCATAGAGATGTATCACCACCCTTCCTACATGCGCAATCTCCTCTGATACTGGTGCTCTGACATCCGATGGCATGTCAGTGGTGCCTGTCAATGCACGGCAACCGTAATGGTGGAGCTCCCCTTTGGGGCTGCTGCTCACGTCTGGGGGCCTCCACATGGACTCTGCCTGCCTGTTGGTATTGCCTCTTGCACATACAGATCCTCACGTGCAGAGGATCACACAATGTAGGATGAGCCATACACATTTCCATGTGATAAATAAAGTTTGAACCCTTCATGTATTCGAATACTCCAACAGGGCAGGGATTGGTGTTGACGGGTACATCAGGTGCTTTCATGGATCAACTATGTGGCGTGGCATGGCATTGCCCATCTTGGCCACCACTCAGAGTGGAACATCATGACCACATCATGATCCTACCAGCTGAATCGATTGCCCCCACCATCCATATAACCTTAACACTCCTACCCTTTCTGGCATCCTCCCCACACACAGGGTGACTAGATTACCATTGCTCCTTCACAAACACAAAGAAACACAGAGCGTACACTGTTTATGGAGGGAGGGTACCTCCCTTCATGCCTGCAGAGCTTTCCCTCCAGTAATCCCAGACCGCCCCCCCCCTCCCTTCCAGTATGCAGCTTGAGCCTCTGTAATCCCCCACACTCCCTCCTCCCTTCCAGTATGCAGAGTAACACCCCTGAATATCAGAACTTACCTTCCATAGCGAAACCTTCTGCTTCTGATGACCCGTCGGCTTTTCTAATCGTGAACAGGACGGCACGGGATGGCATGGGATGGCACATGCCGGCCACCTGTTCTATGTAAAATCCGGAAGTGTCCGTGGAGAGGCGGTGAGCTGCATAATCTGCACAATCGTTTTGAATATGGTAATTGGGGTGCCGCCACTGAGCGGCGAGGTGGCCGCACCAAGGTCCCCTCGCCGCCGATAATTTGCAGCGCACCCTACTCGACGTTGCAGGTCGAGGCAGCCCTTTCCCCGAGAATTTTACCAGCCCCCATACCACGACCCGCGGCATCAAGGGGCCAGTAAAATTCAGCCCAGAGAGTCGACATAAATGGTTGGCAAGATGTAACAAGTGGTGTGCCACAAGGATCAGTGCTGGGGACTCAACTTTTTACAATTTATATAAATGACTTAGATGAAGGAACCAAAGGTATGGTTGCTAAGTTTGCGACTGGAGCATCAGCCTAGATTTATGTGCTTAAGTTTTGGGAGGTGGGATGTGAACTGAGCCACAGCTAACACACTTCTGAATATGATGAGACATATTTATATCCCCTTAACAAGCTAACTCTGAGTCAAGAGCCTTGATGACTTTTGCATCCCAGTACCAGTAAGAAATTCTATGATTTTCATAAGCCTTCATGGTTTTAATTTTCATTAGCCTTTTTTTGTTTCCCAGAATTTAGACTGACTACTGATTGTATTTGAGGATACTCTTAAAGTAATTCAGAGGGCATTTGTCTCACAATTATTTACTGAGTATGTCCTCACCCAATTTTTTTCATCCAATATGTAACATTTTGCACTTATCACTACTGAGATTCACTTGGCAAAATTCGATTGGTTGAAATAATTACTGCTGTGAAACGTGTGATATTTGAATAGAGAAAATGCAATGTTGCTGGTGAAGTATTGGTATTCATTTGTGCATCGGCCCAGATAGCTATACCAATTGGAGAGACAACATGCACATAATGACTTGGGACAAATGATTTGAGAATTGGGATATTTCAAAATGCTAAACTTTTTCTTGGACACATATTTTCCTCTCATCATCAATTTCAGTGAAAACATTTGCAATGCAAAGAGAAAGCACTGACCAAATAGTCATATTTAGAGCTGCTTTGAGGATTGCACCTATTCAAAAATACCTCAAAGAAATTAGTGGAAAGAAAAGGAAATAAACATGCTTTACAGTTGTTCCCAAAAGGTTTACAGTACAGAATTTGTTACCCATTGGGTATGTGTCAACTGTTTCTAGAGCAATCCAAAACGAATCCTCAACCTATAGTGTATCATCCTTTTCTTTCAATGTTTACTCATGTTAAAGTTAAAAGATGAAATGATCTCCGCCTGAAACACTTCCTGTGGCAAAACATTTCATTTAACACCTCCGTGCACAAAGAAATTTCTTCTAATTTCTCTTCTCATTCTCTGAGTGCTAAATTTAAATTGATGTCCTCTGATCACTAACTGCCAACCAGTTGAAATAGTTTTTTCTTTTTCACTCTACCAAAATGTTAATAATCTCCATTAAAATTCTTCCAAGACCTCACTGTTCCAGTGGAAACAATTCCAGTATTTCATACCGCTTCTCATAACAAACAAAGAACAAAGAACAAAGAACAGTACAGCACAGGAACAGACCATTCGGCCCTCCAAGCCTGCGCCGATCTTGATGCCTGCCGAAACGAACACCTTCTGCACTTCTGGGGATCGTAACCCTCTATTCCCATCCTATTCATGTATTTGTCAAGATGCCTCTTGAACATCGCTATCGTACCTGCTTCCACCACCTCCCCCGGCAGCATGTTCCAGGCATTCACCACCCTCTGTGTAAAAAACTTGCCTCACACATCCCCTCTAAACTTTGCCCCTCGCACCTTAAACCTATGTCCCCTAGAAACTGACTCTTCCACCCTGGGAAAAAGCTTCTGACTATCCACTCTGTCCATGCCGCTCATAACTTTGTAAACCTCTATCATGTCGCCCCTCCACCTCCGTCGTTCCAGTGAAAACAATCCGAGTTTTTCCAACCTCTCCTCATAGATAATGCCCTCCAGACCAGGCAACATCCTGGTAAACCTCCTCTGTACCCTCTCCAAAGCCTCCATGTCCTTCTGGTAGTGTGGCGACCAGAATTGCACGCAATATTCTAAGTGTGGCCTAACTAAGGTTCTGTACAGCTGCAATATGACATGCCTATTTTTATACTCTATGCCCCGACCGATGAAGGCAAGCATGCCATATGCCTTCTTGACTACCTTATCCACCTGCGTTGCCACTTTCAGTGACCTGTGGACCTGTACGCCCAGATCTCTCTGCCTGTCAATACTCCTAAGGGTTCTGCCATTTACTGTATACCTCCCACCTGCATTAGACCTTCCAAAATGCATTACCTCACATTTGTCCGAATTAAACTCCATCTGCCATTTCTCCGCCCAAGTCTCCAACTGATCTATATCCTGCTGTATCCTCTGACAATCCTCATCATTATCCGCAACTCCACCAACCTTTGTGTCGTCCGCAAACTTACTAATCAGACCAGCTACATTTTTCTCCAAATCATTTATATATAATACAAACAGTAAAGGTCCCAGCACTGATCCCTGCAGAACACCACTAGTCACATCCCTCCATTCAGAAAAACACCCATCCAATGTTACCCTCTGTCTTCTATGACTGAGCCAGTTCTGTATCCATCTTGCCAGCTCAACTCTGATCCCGTTTGACTTCACCTTTTGCACCAGTCTGCCATGAGGGACCTTGTCAAAGGCTTTACTAAAGTCCATTTAGACAACATCCACGGCCCTTCCCTCATCAATCATCTTCGTCACTTCCTCAAAAAACTCAATCAAATTAGGAAGGCACGACCTCCCCTTTACAAAACCATGCTGTCTCTCGCTAATAAGTTTGTTTGTTTCCAAATGGGAGTAAATCCTGTCCCGAAGAATCCTCTCTAATAATTTCCCTACCACTGACGTAAGGCTCACCGGCCTATAATTTCCTGGATTATGCTTGCCACCCTTCTTAAACAAAGGAACAACATTGGCTATTCTCCAGTCCTCTGGGACCTCACCTGTAGCCAATGAGGATGCAAAGATTTCTGCCAAGGCCCCAACAATTTCTTCCCTTGCCTCCTTCAGTCTTCTCAGGTAGATCCCATCAGGCCCTGGGGACTTATCTACCTTAATGCTTTGCAAGACACCCAACACCTCCTCCTTTTTGATAATGAGATGACTGAGACTATCTGCACTCCCTTCCCTCGGCTCATCATCCACCAAGTCCTTCTCCTTGGTGAATACTGATGCAAAGTACTCACTTAGCACCTCGCCCATTTCCTCTGGCTCCACGCATAGATTCCCGTCTCTGTCCTTGAGTGGGCCAACCCTTTCCCTGGTTACCCTCTTGCTCTTTATATTCGTATAAAAAGCCTTGGGATTTTCCTTAATCCTGTTTGCCAATGACTTTTCATGACCCCTTTTAGCCCTCCTAACTCCTTGCTTAAGTTCCTTCCTACTTTCTTTATATTCCTCAAGTGCTTCATCTGTTCCTAGCCTTCCGGCCCTTACAAATGCTTCCTTTTTCTTTTTGACTAGGCTCACAATATCCCGTGTTATCCAAGCTTCCCGAAACTTGCCAAACTTGTCTTTCTTCCTCACAGGAACATGCTGGTCCTGGATTCTAATCAGCTGACGTTTGAAAGACTCCCACATGTCAGATGTTGATTTTCCCTCAAATAGCCGCCCCCAATCTAAATTCTTTAGTTCCTGCCTAATATTGGTATAATTAGCCTTCCTCCAATTTAGCACCTTCACCCGAGGACTACTCTTATCCTTATCCACAAGGGCGGCACAGTGGCGCAGTGGTTAGCACCGCAGCCTCACAGCTCCAGGGACCCGGGTTCGATTCTGGGTACTGCCTGTGCAGAGTTTGCAAGTTCTCCCTGTGTCTGCGTGGGTTTCCTCCGGGTGCTCGGGTTTCCTCCCACATGCCAAAGACTTGCAGGTTGATAGGTTAATTGGCCATTATAAATTGCCCCTAGTATAGGTAGGTGGTAGGGAAATATATAGGTGGGGATGTGGTAGGAATATGGGATTAGTGTAGGATTAGTATAAATGGGTGGTTGATGGTCGGCACAGACTCGGTGGGCCGAAGGGCCTGTTTCAGTGCTGTATCTCTAAACTAAGTACCTTAAAACTTAAGGAATTATGGTCACTGCTCCCGAAATGCTCCCCCACTGAAAGTTCGACCACCTGGCCGGGCTCATTCCCCAATACCAGGTCCAGAATGGCCCCATCCCTAGTTGGACTATCTACATACTGTTTCAAGAAGCCCTCCTGGATGCTCCTTACAAATTCTGCCCCATCCAAGCCCCTAGCACTAAGTGAGTCCCAGTCAATATAAGGGAAGTTAAAATCACCCACCACTACAACCCTGTTACCTTTACATCTTTCCAAAATCTGTCTACATATCTGCTCCTCTACCTCCCGCTGGCTGTTGGGAGGCCTGTAGTAAACCCCCAACATCGTGACTGCACCCTTCCTATTCCTGAGCTCCACCCATATTGCCTCACTGCATGACCTCTCTGAGGTGTCCTCCCGCAGTACAGCTGTGATATTCTCCTTAACCAGGTAATGCAACTCCCCCACCCCTTTTACATCCCCCTCTATCCTGCCTGAAGCTTCTAAAGCCTGGAACATTTAGCTACCAATCCTGCCCTTCCCTCAACCAAGTCTCTGTAATAGCAACAACATCATATTTCCAAGTACTAATCCAAGCTCTAAGTTCATCTGCCTTACCTGTTATACTTCTCGCATTGAAACAAATGCACTTCAGACCACCAGTCCCGCTGTGCTCAGCAACATCTCCCTGCCTGCTCTTCCTCTTAGTCCTATTGGCCTTATTTACTATGTCCTCCTCATTTACTTAACTAGCTGTCCTACTGCTCTGGTTCCCACCCCCCTGCCACACTAGTTTAAACCCTCCCGAGTGACGTCAGCAAACGTTGCAGCCAGGATATTAGTGCCCTTCCAGTTTAGATGCAACCCGTCCTTCTTGTACAGGTCCCATCTGTCCCTGAAGAGAGCACAATGGTCCAGATATCTGAAACCCTCCCTTCTACACCAGCTGCTCAGCCACGTGTTTAGCTGCACTATCTTCCTATTTCTAGCCTCACTGGCACGTAGCACAGGGAGTAATCCAGAGATTACAACCCTCGAGGTCCTGTTTTTTAACTTAGTACCTAACTCCCTAAACTCCCCCTGCAGGACCTCATCACTCTTCCTGCCTATGTCATTGGTACCGATGTGTACCACAACCTCTGGCTGTTCACCCTCCCCCTTCAGAATGCCCTCTGTCCGCTCAGAGACATCCTTGACCCTGGCACCAGGGAGGCAACATACCTTCCTGGAGTCTCTTTCACGTCCACAGAAGTGCCTATCTGTGCCCCTGACTATAGAGTCCCCTATAACTATTGCTGTTCTGCGCTTTGTCCCTCCCTGCTGAACAACAGTGCCAGCCGTGGAGCCACTGCTCTGGCTGCTGCTGTTTTCCCCTGATAGGCCATCCCCCCCAACAGTGTCCAAACTGTTGAACCTACATTGTCTACTCTCAAAGGCTTTACTGTTCTATTACTATAATCGGATGTCCAAAGCTACACAGGCATTCTCATGTTGGCCTCATCTGGAGGTCTTTCTGGTAGAACTCATTGCCAGTAGGACGTGAATCTTGGGCACTGAGGGCAGGAATCCACATAAGAGGGTGATTCGAGCTGTCTGGTGGGAGGTTGTAGGGGCAATCAATGCTATCTAATCCATCCCAAGAACTGTTACACATAGCAGGAAGAGGCTCAATGACTCTAGAGTAAGTCAAGACACTGTTGCAAATATGCCTTAGTCAGCCAGGGCACAAATATACAATTATAAGTGCAGATAGATAAAACCATAAAAAGGCTAATAGCATTCTGCATATTTATCAAAAGGGGCATTGGGTACAAGAGCACAGAAGTAATTATAAACTTGTGCAAGACAGCAACAACTTGTATTTATATAGCTTCTTTAACATAGTAAAGCATTCCAAGGCACATCACAGGAGCATCATCAAACAAAATTTGACACCAAGCCACAGAAAAAAAAAGATAAAGAGGTCCTGGCATCTCGTTCAGCAGGTCCTCTGCAGTCCTGCTTTGCTAGGTTCTTTGACTGTTTTCAGCTTTCCCCGCATCCTCCTCACCTCCCCATAAATATCCAGACCTTGGTGCCTCGATTGATCCTGGGCTGAGCTTCAATCCTCACACCACCAAGATTGTTTCTTCCATTTATGTAACTGTATCTATATTGGCTCCAACCTCATTTCTATTGCCTCTGAAATCTTTATGTACATCTTTGTCACCTCCAAACTTAATTATTCCAAATGTTTCCTGGCTGGTCTTCCAATGCCCAGCTTTCACAAATTGCAACTCATTCAAAATACTATGGATTGCATTCTCCCCTATAACAAGTCCTGCACCCCTATTATTCCTGTCATTGCAAAGCTTTAATATCTCATAATCCCCAGTACATCAGTTTCAAAATTCTTCCTGCCCATTTACCTCCTCTCTCCTCACTATACCAGGCCCCAAACACTCCTTTCAGGTGAAGCAGCGATTTACTTGTACTTCTTTCAATGTAGTATACTGTATTCGCTGCTCACAGTGTGGTCTCCTCTACATTGGGGAGACCAAGCGCAGACTGGGTGACCGCTTTGCGGAACATCTCCGCTCAGTCCGCAAGCAGGACCCTGAGCTTCCGGTTGCTTGCCATTTCAACACTCCCCCCTGCTCTCATGCTCACATCTCTGTCCTGGGATTGCTGCAGTGTTCCAGTGAACATCAACGCAAGCTCGAGGAACAGCATCTCATCTACCGATTAGGCACACTACAGCCTGCCGGACTGAACATTGAGTTCAATAATTTCAGAGCATGACAGCCCCCCACTTTACTTTCATTTTTAGTCATTTTTAGTTATTTTTTCTGCATTCCTTTTTACATTTTTTACAATCTTTTTTTGCATTTATTTCATTTCATCTTAGTTTGTTCAGTTTGCTTACCCACTGTTTTTTTCAGGTTGTTTTTCTTCAGGTTTGCACTTGCTGATGTTCAATATTCAGTATATTCACACCTAATCTGTACTAATGCTTTGTCTTTCAACACACCATTAACATATTGTTTGCCTTTGCTCCGTGACCTTTTGGTCAGCTATGTGGCCTGGTCCAATCTGCACCTTCTCCTTTGTTATCTCTTGCCCAACCCCACCTCACTTGTTTATAATCTGTGACTTTTCTAATATTTGTCAGTTCCGAAGAAGGGTCACTGACCCGAAACGTTAACTCTGCTTCTCTTTCCACAGATGCTGCCAGACCTGCTGAGTGAATCCAGCATTTCTTGTTTTTGTTTCAAAATTCTTGTTCTCATCTACAGGTTAGCATGCCTTCATCCCTCCTCACCCTTCCAACCTCATTCGGCTCTTTGTTCCAGCACTTGCTCTTCATTTCTCCAACTTTGGCCTCCTCTGCATTCTCTTTCTCTTGCACCCCTGACCCTCCACTGCCACCAACCACAAACTCCTCCCCACTCACCCACTAGCCTCCCTCAATCCACTCCAGTTTTGTCTGCAAAGCCAGCTCTTTTAGATATACACTCTGATTGACTGTCCCTTAACTTCTTCCCATTTCTCTCCACTCCTTCAAAATCCCTCTTTAAAACCCATCCCATTGACCTTACCTTGAGTGACCATCTTAACCCACCTACTTGGTGTCATTATTTTTGCTTCCTCTATGTGCTTTGGGACATTTTCTTACATTAATGGTATTACATAAATTCAAGTTTTTGTCTTACAGTCAGTGCTTCAGCAAAAAATACTTTTCTTAAAATGGATGAATAAACCTGTTGTAGTGCCCTCTTGCTCACAGTCTGAAGGCAACCATTTATACATTCAAACCCATTTGAGGAGAGTTGATGTTGATTCAGAGCCAGGTAATCATACCCTTTGGCATGTAAGCATCATTTACTACTATTTCCCCAAGATGTCAAGGACAAAAACAAGTTGTATTTTATATAGCAGTTAAAACTATGATCGAATAATCGACTCAACCTGCACTGTACCAAGAAATTGAGAACAGTGATCATTTGAATCACTTGGCTTGTAATTTTTTTTCCATCACATTAATATGCCTGTTTTCAGTTCCTTGTATCATATGCGTAGTTATTCATGATAAGTTAATTCTATCAGTTTTGTGCACAGTGCTAACATGCAATCTACATTCAAACCTCTTCTGAAACTCAAATGGGAATATAGCGACATAATTGATATACTGTACCTACACATATCTTAACAGTTTACATTGATAAAAAGGCTTTTAATTTAAAAAATGAAGGATATCTGTTTTTCTTCATAGCTAACAAAAAGCAAATGAAATTGCAGGAACCTGCAGTTTTAAAATGTGATTTTGGTTCAGGATTGTTAACAGGAATTCTTCCGTTTTTTGCTACGAGTAGGATTTGTATCCTTATGTTTATGTACTGGTCCATCACAAAATGTTAGGCAATGAACAAACTAAAACTGAGTTTTACAACAACGCATTTTTGTTATATATTTCCATTATATCCCTTGCTCTAACCAGGAGAAACAACAGTAGTCAGTTATAAGTAATATACCATTTTAGTAAAATGAATCAGCCTGTCCAAACTCCAGTCAGGCAAAACAACATTAGTCAGGATTTTCAGTAAAACACAATTTTCATTGAGTATTTCAATGTGCTTTAACCCAGTTATGTGAAAAACATGGACAGGATTTTCAGCAACACAGCTATTTTTGTAAGTCCATTCAGGCAAAAACAATGATCCATTATTTTTATTCAGATAAGCTCCCTTTTTAGGGCCAGATGTTCTTCTTCATGGTATGTGGAAGAGAATTACCATCCGTCTTTAGTTTTAATTTCAAAGTGACTCCATTACCAGTACAGGGCAGCGGACAAGGCTAAAGGATGAGACCAGAGAGTATTATTGTGTGTGTATATACATATGAATGAGAACGGGCAGAGACTGCTTGAGTTGTGTACCTATCATAACCTCTGCATCACCAACTCGTTCTTTCACACTAAACCCTGTCACCAGGTTTCATGGAGGCACCCAAGATCACGTCGTTGGCACCAGCTAGACCTCATTGTCACAAGGCGAGCCGCCTTAAACAGTGTTCAAATCACACGCAGCTTCCACAGTGCGGACTGCGACACCGACCACTCCCTGGTGTGCAGCAAGGTTAGACTCAGACCAAAGAAGTTGCATCATTCCAAGCAGAAGGGCCACCCGCGCATCAACACGAGCAGAATTTCTCACCCACAGCTGTTACAAAAATTTCTAAATTCACTTGTAACAGCCCTTCAAAACACTCCCACAGGGGATGCTGAGACCAAGTGGGCCCACATCAGAGACGCCATCTATGAGTCAGCTTTGACCACCTACGGCAAAAGTGCGAAGAGAAATGCAGACTGGTTTCAATCTCATAATGAAGAGCTGGAACCTGTCATAGCCGCTAAGCGCATTGCACTTTTGAACTACAAGAAAGCCCCCAGCGATTTAACATCCGCAGCACTTAAAGCAGCCAGAAGTACTGCACAAAGAACAGCTAGGCGTTGCGCAAACGACTACTGGCAACACCTATGCAGTCATATTCAGCTGGCCTCAGACACCGGAAACATCAGAGGAATGTATGATGGCATGAAGAGAGCTCTTGGGCCAACCATCAAGAAGATCACCCCCCTCAAATCTAAATCAGGGGACATAATCACTGACCAACGCAAACAGATGGACCGCTGGGTTGAGCACTACCTAGAACTGTACTCCAGGGAGAATGCTGTCACTGAGACTGCCCTCAATGCAGCCCAGCCTCTACCAGTCATGGATGAGCTGGACATACAGCCAACCAAATCGGAACTCAGTGATGCCATTGATTCCCTAGCCAGCGGAAAAGCCCCTGGGAAGGACAGCATTACCCCTGAAATAATCAAGAGTGCCAAGCCTGCTATACTCTCAGCACTACATGAACTGCTATGCCTGTGCTGGGACGAGGGAGCAGTACCTCAGGACATGCGCGATGCCAACATCATCACCCTCTATAAAAACAAAGGTGACCGCGGTGACTGCAACAACTACCGTGGAATCTCCCTGCTCAGCATAGTGGGGAAAGTCTTTGCTCGAGTCGCTCTGAACAGGCTCCAGAAGCTGGCCGAGCGCGTCTACCCTGAGGCACAGTGTGGCTTTCGTGCAGAGAGATCGACTATTGACATGCTGTTCTCCCTTCGTCAGATACAGGAGAAATGCCGTGAACAACAGATGCCCCTCTACATTGCTTTCATTGATCTCACCAAAGCCTTTGACCTCGTCAGCAGACGTGGTCTCTTCAGACTACTAGAAAAGATCGGATGTCCACCAAAGCTACTAAGTATCATCACCTCATTCCATGACAATATGAAAGGCACAATTCAACATGGTGGCTCCTCATCAGAGCCCTTTCCTATCCTGAGTGGTGTGAAACAGGGCTGTGTTCTCGCACCCACACTTTTTGGGATTTTCTTCTCCCTGCTGCTTTCACATGCGTTCAAATCCTCTGAAGAAGGAATTTTCCTCCACACAAGATCAGGGGGCAGGTTGTTCAACATTGCCCGTCTAAGAGCGAAGTCCAAAGTACGGAAAGTCCTCATCAGAGAACTCCTCTTTGCTGACGATGCTGCTTTAACATCTCACACTGAAGAATGCCTGCAGAGTCTCATCGACAGGTTTGCGTCTGCCTGCAATGAATTTGGCCTAACCATCAGCCTCAAGAAAACGAACATCATGGGGCAGGATGTCAGAAATGCTCCATCCATCAATATTGGCGACCACGCTCTGGAAGTGGTTCAAGAGTTCACCTACCTAGGCTCAACTATCACCAGTAACCTGTCTCTAGATGCAGAAATCAACAAGCGCATGGGTAAGGCTTCCACTGCTATGTCCAGACTGGCCAAGAGAGTGTGGGAAAATGGCGCACTGACACGGAACACAAAAGTCCGAGTGTATCAGGCCTGTGTCCTCAGTACCTTGCTCTACGGCAGCGAGGCCTGGACAACGTATGCCAGCCAAGAGCGACGTCTCAATTCATTCCATCTTCGCTGCCTTCGGAGAATACTTGGCATCAGGTGGCAGGACTATATCTCCAACACAGAAGTCCTTGAAGCGGCCAACACCCCCAGCTTATACACACTACTGAGTCAGCGGCGCTTGAGATGGCTTGGCCATGTGAGCCGCATGGAAGATGGCAGGATCCCCAAAGACACATTGTACAGCGAGCTCGCCACTGGTATCAGACCCACCGGCCGTCCATGTCTCCGTTATAAAGACGTCTGCAAACGCGACATGAAATCGTGTGACATTGATCACAAGTCGTGGGAGTCAGTTGCCAGCATTCGCCAGAGCTGGCGGGCAGCCATAAAGACAGGGCTAAATTGTGGCGAGTCGAAGAGACTTAGTAGTTGGCAGGAAAAAAGACAGAGGCGCAAGGGGAGAGCCAACTGTGCAACAGCCCCAACAAACAAATTTCTCTGCAGCACCTGTGGAAGAGCCTGTCACTCCAGAATTGGCCTTTATAGCCACTCCAGGCGCTGCTTCACAAACCACTGACCACCTCCAGGCGCGTATCCATTGTCTCTCGAGATAAGGAGGCCCAAAAGAATATACATATAATTATGTGAGTAAAGATAGGAACAGGCCATTCAGCCCCTCAAACCTGATCCTTCATTCAGTTAAACTATGGCTGATCTGTACCTCATTCCATTTAGCCATGTTTATTCCATATCCCCTGATACTGTTACCGAACAAAAATCTATCAAACTCAGTCTTGAAAATTTCTATTGACCGAGTATCTACAGTCTTTTTGGAGAGGGAGTTCCAGATTTCCACTACCTTTTGTGTTGTAACTGTTGTGTTGGTTCCTGATTTCACTCCTAAAAGGCCTGTCTCTAATTTTAAGATTATGCCCTGTTGTTCAAGAGTCCCCCACCAGAGGAAGTAGCTTCTCTATATCTATCCTACTGAGTCCTTTTAATATTGTGATCCCATGACATGACTTAAAGAAGGGCAGGGAACAACCCCCTGTGTCCCAGCTAACATCCACCACTCAGTCTACATTACTTAGGTCCTAAATGGCTGTAGATGTATCTGCTGCTGATGGGATAAAGAAACTGGGGGATGGACAAGAGCCAGAGACAGAGGAACTTGAGAAAGTGTATTGAACGGAGACAGAATGCGCGAGAGAAAGAGGGAGAAGGACACAAAGAGGGAGCAGAAAAGAGAAACAGAGATTGGGTTCTGAGAGGGTGAGGTGTGAAAGAAAGATACTCGGATTAGAAGAAAAATTTTGCTTCCAGATTTCTGACCTTCTCAAAAAATTGTTTCCAGTTCAATCATATGCAGCCTCTCATTCTAGCCTTCCTCTCCTGCCAACTATGATAGCATTGTTGCCTCTGCTGATCTCCTCTATAACTGTCTTATCACTCATTTCCATGCCTAAAACTCAGAAATATCCATTGAAACTTGGAAAGGTATTAAACAGTGAGGAGGGTGGTAAAAGACTGCTGGAGGACATAGACTAGTGGAATGTGCAGACATATGGTAGATATGTATCTTTGAAGGAAGCATGACAAGTGGAGAAATCTGTTAAAAAATAATTCCTGATCCTTGGTTTTATTAATCAAGGTATAGATTGCAAAAGGAAGGAAGTTATGCTAAACCTTTATAAAACACTGATGAGGCCCCAGATGGAGTATTGTGGCCAATTCTGGGCACCCACTTTGGAAGGGATGCCGTGGCCTTGGAGAGGTGTGGAGGAGATTTACTAGAATGGTACCAGGAATAAAAGGAAAAACTTGCATTTATATAAAACTTTTCATGACCACCAGGTGTCTTAAAGCGCTTTACAGCCAATGAAGTACTTTTTTTTTGAAGTGTAGTCACTGTTGTAATGTAGGAAATGTGGCAACCAATTTGTGCACAGGAAGCTCCCCGCATTACGGGGCTGGAGTTGCAGGTGGATTCACTGTGGAGCATCCGCGATGCTGATATCGTCATGGATAGCATGTTTAGTGAGGTGGTCCTGCAAAGGCAGGAAGGGAATGGGTGACCACCAGGCAGAGTACAGGAAGGCAGGTAGTGCAGAAGTCCCCTGTGGCCATCCCCCTCTCTGACAGGTATACCATTTGGACATTGTTGGGAGAGATGGCTAAGGGGAAAGCAGCAAGAGCCAGGTTCATGGCACCATGGGTTGCTCAGCTGCACAGGAGGGGAGGAACAAGAGTGGCAGGGCTATAGTGATAGGGGACTCTATCGTAAGGGGTACAGATAGGTGTTTCTGTGGCCGCAAATGTGACTCCAGGATGGTATGTTGCCTCCCTGGTGCTAGGGTCAAGGATGTCACGGAGCGGCTGCAGGACATTCTGAAGGGGGAGGGTGAACAGTCAGAGGTCATGGTACACATTGGTACCAACGACATAAGTAGAAACAGGGATGAGGTCCTGCAACAAGAATTTAGGGAGCTTGGTAGCAGATTAAAAAGCAGGACCTCAAAGGTTGTAATCTCTGGATTACTCCCGGTGCCACGTGCTAGTGAGTATAGGAATAGGAGGACAGAGCAGATGACTGCGTGGCTGAAGATATGGTGTAGGAGGGAGGGCTTTTGTTTCCTGGATCACTGAGTCTGTTTCTGGCAAAGGTGGGACCTGTACAAGTTGGACGGGTTGTACCTGAACCGAAACGGGACCAACATCCTTGCTGGGAGGTTTGCTAGTGCTGTTGGGGGGGGGAGGTTAAACTAATTTGGCAAGGGGATGGGATACAGAGTGGAGGTACAATAAGGGGTGATGCGCAGTCAAATATAGAAGAGAAACTGAGTCAGTCTGGAAGGCAGAGAAAATATAGACCTGTCAAGTCACAAGCGAACAATGCAAGCCTGGATTGCATCCATTTTAATGCAAGGAGTCTTACGCGTAAAACAGATGAATTGAGGGCATTAATTAACGCATGGGAATATGATATTATTGCTATCACAGAGACATGGTTGAGGGATGGGCAGGACTGGCAGCTCAATATTCCAGGGTATAGAATGTTCAGGCGTGACAGGGGAGGGTGTAAAGAAGGAGGTTGCATTGCTGCAGTAAGGAGGGATGATATCTTAGAAGGTTTCTCAAATGAGGCCATATGGGTAGAACTTAAAAACAAAAAGGGGGCAATCACTTGGCCGGGAGTGTACTACAGGCCTCCAAACAGTCAGGGAGAGATAGAGGAGCAGATATGTAGGCAAATCTCAGAGAGGTGTAAAAATAATAGGGTAATAATAGTAGGGGATTTCAACTTCCCCAATATCAACTGGGATATTCTTAGTGCAAAAGGCTTAAAGGGGCGGAATTCTTAAAGTGCATACAGGAGACCTTTTGAGCCAGCATGTTGAAAGTCCTACAAGCGAAGGGGCTATACTGGACCTAATCCTAGGGAATAAAGTCGGACAAGTGTCAGTGGGGGCGCATTTCAGGGATAGTGACCATAACTCTGAAAGATGTATTGTTGTTATGGAAAAGGACAAAGATGCAGCGGAAATAAAAGTACTGAATTGCGGGAAGGTCGATTTCAATATGATAAAACAGGATCTGGCCAAAGTGGACTGGGAGCAGCTACTTGTAAGAAAGTATACATCAGACCAATGGGAGTCATTCAAAAAGGAAATAGCGAGTGTTCAGGGCCAACATGTTCCCATAAAGGTGAAGGGTCGGACCAACAGATCCAGGGAACCATGGATGTCAAGGGATATAGAGGGTTGGATAAGGAAAAAAAAGGAGGCATATGGCAGTTTCAAAGTGCTGAAAACAGCAGAGGCCCTAGAGGAGTATAGAAAGTGGAGGGGGGTACTTAAAAAAGTAATTAGGAGAGCGAAGAGGGGACATGAAAAAACACTGGTGGGCAAGATAAAGGAAAATCGCAAGGTGTTTCATAAGTATATTAAGGGCAAGAGGATAACCAGGGAAAGAGTAGGGCCCATTAGGGACCAAAGTGGCAATCTGTGTGTGGAGCCGGAGGACATAGGTGAGGTTTTAAATGATCATAATATATATTAATGATATCAATGAGGGAATTAAATGTAGTATATCCAAGTTTGCAGATGACACAAAGCTGGGTGGGAGTGGGAGCTGTGAGGAGGATGCAGAGAAGCTCCAGTGTGATTTAGGTTGAGTGAGTGGGCAAATACATGGCAGATTCGATATAATGTGGATAAATATGAGGTTATCCATTTTGGTGGCAAAAACAGAAAGGCAGATTATTATCTGAGCAGCAATAGATTGAGAAAGGGGGAGGTGCAGCGAGACCTGGGTGTCCTTGTGCACCAGTTGCTGAACGTAAGCATGCAGGTGCAGCAGGCAGTTAAGAAGGCAAATGGTGTGTTGGCCTTCATAGCGAGAGGATTCAAGTACAGGAGCAAGGATGTCTTGCTGCAATTATACAAGGCCTTGGTGAGACCACATCTGGAGTATTGTGTGTAGTTTTGGTCTCCTTATCTGAGGAAGGATGTTCTTGCTATGGAGGGAGTGCAGCGAAGGTTCACCAGACTGATTCCTGGGATGGCAAGACTGACGTGTGAAGAGCGATTGGGTAGATTAGGCTTGTATTCGCCAGATTTTAGAAGAATGAGAGGGGATCTCATAGAAACCTAGAAAATTCGAACAGGATTGGACAGACTAGATGCAGGAAGGATGTTCCCGGTGGCGGGGGTGTCCAGGACCAGGGTCACAGTCTAAGGATAAGGGAAAAGCCATTTAGGACTGAGATGAGGAGAGATTTCTTCACCCTGAGAGTGGTGAACCTGTGGATTCTCTACCACGGAAAGCAGTTGAGGCCAAATCATTAAATATATTCAAGAAAGAGTTAAATACATTTCTTAGGGCTAATGGGATCAAGGGATATGGGGAGAAAGTGGGAACAGGTTACTGAGTTTGGATGATCAGCCATGACCGGTTAGAATGGCGGTGCAGGCTCGAAGGGCTGAATGGCCTACTCCTGTTCCTATTTTTCTATGTTTGTGTTTCTATTACTTTTCATCTGTGTTCACTATGGAGAAGGACGATGTAGGTGTGGAGATCAGGGAGGGGGTTGTGATATACTTGAACAAATTAGCATTGAAAGGGAGGAAGTATTAGTTGTTTTAGCGGGCTTAAAAGTGGATAAATCCCTAGGCCCAAATGAGATGTATCCCAGGCTGTTATGTGAGGTAAGGGAAGAGCTAGCCGGGCTCTGACACAAATTTTCAAATCCTCTCTGGCTACAGGAGAGGTACCAGAGGACTGGAGGACAGGGAATGTGGTACCATTATTCAAGAAGGGTAGTAGGGATAAACCAGGTAATTAAGGGCTGGTGAGTCTAACATCAGTGGTAGGAAACTATTGGAAAAAATTCTGAGGGACAGGATTAATCTCCACTTGGAGAGGCAGGTATTAATCAAGGATAGTCAGCATGGTTTTGTCAGTGGGAGATCGTGTCTAAAAAACTTGATTTAATTTTTTGAGGAGGTGACTAGATGTGTAGATGAGGGAAAGGCCGTCAATGTAGTCTACATGGACTTCAGTAAGGCTTTTGATAAGGTCCCACATGGGAGATTGGTTAAGAAGGTAAGAGCCCATGGGATCCAGGGCAATTTGGCAACTTGGATCCAAAATTGGCTTAGTGGCAGGAGGCAGAGGGTGATGATCGAGGGTTGTTTTTGCGAGTGGAAACCTGTGACCAGTGGTGTGCGGCAGGGATCGGTACTGGGAGCCTTGCTGTTTGTAGTGTACATTAATGATTTAGGTGTGAATATAAGAGGTATGATCAGTAAGCTCGCAGATGACATGAAAATTGGTGGTGTCGTAAATAGTGAGGAGGAAAGCCTTAGATTACAGGACGATTATAGATGGGCTAGTTAGATGGGCAGAGCAGTGGCAAATGGAATTTTGGGAGGACTAACAGGGCAAGGGAATATACACTGGATGGTAAGACCCTAGGAAGTACAGAGGGGCAGAGGGACCTTGGTGTACTTGTCCATAGAACACTGAAGGCAGCAGCACAGGTTGATAAGGTGGTTAGAAAGGCATATTATTGTCTTTATTAGCCGAGGCATAGAATATAAGAACAGGGAAGTTATGATGGAGCTGTATAAAACGCTGGCTAGGCCACAGCTGGAATACTGTGCAAAGTTCTTGTCACTGCACTATAGGAAGGATGTGATTGCACTGGAGAGGGTGCAGAGGAGATTCATCAGGATGTTGCATTTCAGCAATGAAGAGAGACTGGATAGACTAGGGTTGTTTTCCTTGGAGCAGAGAAGGCTGAGGGGCTGATTGAGGTATACAAAATTATGAGGGGCATTGATAGGATAGGTAGGAGGAAACGTTTACCCCTTAGCGGAGGGATCAATAACCAGGGGGCATAGATTTAAGGTAAGGGGCAGGAGGTTTAGAGGGGATTTGAGGAAAAAAAAATTCACCCAGAGGGTTGTTGGAATCTGGAACATACTACCTGAAGGGGTGGTAGAGGCAGGAACCCTCACAACATTTAAGAAGTATTTAGATGAGCACTTGAAGTGCCATAGCATACAAGACTACAGGCCAAGTGTTGGAAAATGGGATTAGAATAGATAGGTGCTTGATGGCCAGCATAGATACGATGGGCCAAAGGGCCTGTTTCTGTACTGTATAACTCTATGACTCTATGGCAAACAGCAATGCAATAATGACCATGTTATCTGTTTGTGAGGGTGAAGAAGGGTCACTGACCCGAAACGTTAACTCTGCTTCTCTTTCCACAGATGCTGCCAGACCTGCTGAGTGAATCCAGCATTTCTTGTTTTTGTTTCAGATCTCCAGCATCCGCAGTATTTTTCTTTTATTATCTGTTTGTGATGTTGATTGAAGGATAAATATTGGCCAGGGCACAACTCCTCTGCTCTTCTTCAGAATGATGCTATAGGATCTTCTACATCCACCTGAGAGGGCAGATAAGGCAACGATTTAACATCTCATCTGAAAGATGGCACCTCCATCAGTGTAGCAGTCCCTCACTACTGCATTTGAGCATCACCCTTGATTTCTGTGCTTAAGTGGAACTTGAACTCAGAGGCAACAGTGCAACCAACAGTGCAACCAAAGACAAAGATGCAAGATTTCAGTTCTCCTTAGAGCATAAAAGAAGATTTAATCGAGGTGTTCAAATCCATAAAGGGTTTGATAGAGTAAATGAGGAGAAACTGTTTGCCAATAGCAGAAGGATTGGTAACCAAAGGACACAGATTTAAGACAATTGGCAAAAGAACTAGAAGCAACATGAGGTAAACAAAATTTATGCAGAGTTATGATGTGGAATGCACTGCCTGAAAGGATAATGGAAGCAGATTCAAGAGTAAATTTCAAAATGGAATTGAATACACATTTGAAGGGGAATATTTGTACAGCTATGAGGAAAAAGGAGGGGAGTAGGACTAATTGGATAGCTGTTTCAAATAGCTGGCACAGGTATGATGTGCCAAATGGCCTCTTTCTGTACTGTATAATTCTATGATCCAATGATTCCCTTGACTCCCATCTGCAGTGCTCTCTCTGGTGCAACCTCCTCACCTCTGAAGTGCCAAATTGAAGAACCACAAGTTTGGATGAACTTGCTAATTGACTGGCCTGGTTGAGCACCACATAATGCAGAACCACCTCACATCAGGGGAGGTTGTGGCACAGTGTTAATGTCACTGGAGTAATAATCTGCATCCCTTGGTTTATGCTCTGGGGGCATTGGATAAATCCCACCATAACAGATTGTGAAATTTGAGCTCAATAAATCTAGAATTAGAAGCTAACCGAATGGAAACCATTGTCAATTGTTGTAAAAGCCCATCTGGTTCATTAATATTCTCCATGTTCCCATCCTCAACTCAGCTTCAAAATGTGAATAAATAATTTGTGTCAAAATTAAAGACATTCCACATAGTTACCTCTCCCTCCTTTGACTGCTCCTAATGTTTTCCACCCAAATAATCTATCATCTATCTCATTCTCTGTAGTTTCTCTCCATCTCTGCTTCAGCCCCCCTACATACACAGATTGTCCAAGAAATCTTCACTAGGTCCTCCTGTATCACAACTCTTGGTTATGCAACCTTGCTCCATGCTTGTTAATATCATAAACCTGACATTATCTACTGTCACTGTCCCTATCTTCTTCAACTTCTTCAATATCACCCTTCTCTTCAAGAAACTCACCTTTCTATTCTTCCACCCTCTCCGACTTGACTCCTGGTCCCAAAATTTATCCTTAGATGAAAGTGCTCGAAATTTTCTTGGGACATCTCCTGCTCTGCTGCCATAACTTTGGTGGAAATTCAGCAGAAGTCCTCCTTTATTCCTATAAATGGGATTTCCACCAAAGTGAGACTTGCCTTGGAATGCTACATATCCACCTAGAGCTCAGAGTCCAATTTTATTTTCCAAAACACCTTCCCGCAATAGGCATTAGAAAACAGGCAGGAATAAGACCCTTGTCCAATTTAACTCTGGAGCATTAAGTCAACTGTAGCATCCCCACAGTCACTCTGGCTGAGATGACTAATCACAGGTCATGAGGATTGACCCAACAATTTAATTGAACTATTGTGGTTCAGCTATTCAATGGGCAGCATTACTTGAGATGTCAGGGCTGCCACTCATTTTTTTTTGTTACAAAAGATTGGTCTACTTCTAGATTCAAATACAAAAATAGTACTGGAATAAATTTAAATTCCCTGAAAAACTAATTTACTGCATCATCTTTTATTTTGATTCATCATAAGCATCAGTTGTTAATGACAACATACTTTAAATTGTCTCTAAAATAATGATGCTTGAATTAGCTTATCCTGACAACGACATTTTTGACACTGAAAGCTTTTGGGAAGAATTGTCGACTGATTGAAAGGAAGTCTTGCCAATAAGGTTTGTGGGTGTGTCATGCGGACCCCCCACCTACATAGGAACATAGGAACATTGGATGATAGGAACAGGAGTAGGCCATTCAGCCCCTCGAGCCTGTCCCACCATTCAATGAGATCATGGCTGAAACGTGGCCTAACTCCATATACCTGCCTTTGGCCCATATCCCTTAATATCTTTGCTTAACAAAAATCTATCTATCTCAGAGTTAAAATTAACAACTGTTTTAGCTTCAACTGCTGTTTGTGGGAGAGAGTTCCAAACCTCTACCACCCTTTGCGTGAGGAAGTGCTTCCTAACATCTCTCCTGAACGGTCTGCTCCTAATTTGTAGACACTGCCCCCTCGTTTTTGAATCTCCAACCAGTGGAAATAGTTTATCTTTATCTAGCCTGTCTTTTCCTGTTAATATCTTGAAGAATTCAATCAGGTCACCCCTTAACCTTCTAAATTCTAGCAAAAACAGGCCTAATTTGTGTAATCTCTCCTCGTAACTTAACCCCTGTAGTCCAGGTATCATTCTTGTAAACCTACGTTGCACTCCCTCCAAGGCCAATATATCCTTCCTAAGGTGTGGTGCCCAGAACTGCTCACAGTACTCCAAGTGGGGTCTAACCAGGGTTATGTACAGCTGCAGCATAACCTCTGTGTCTTTATACTCCAATCCTCTAGATCTAAAGGCTAGCATTCCATGAGCCTTTTTGATTATTTTCTGCACTTGCTCGTGGCATTTTAAAGATCGATGCATCTGAACCCCCAAGTCTCTTTGGACATCCACTGTACTTAACCTCTTCCCATTTAGAAAGTACCCTGCTCTATCCTTTTTTGGTCCAAAATGGATAACCTCACACTTGCCCACATTGAAATCCATCTGCCACAGTTTTGCCCACTCACCTAGTCTGTCAATATCTCTTTGCAATTTTATGCTATCATCTAGACTGTCTACAATGCCGCCTAACTTTGTATCATCAGCAAATTTGAATATATGACTTATTATGCCATCATCCAAGTCGTTAATGAATAATGTTAATAATTGAGGCCCCTGCGGGACACCACTAGTTACATCCTGCCAATCGGAGTACTTACCCATTATCCCCACTCTCTGTCGCCTACCACTCAACCAACTTCCTAACCATGTCAATAATTTGCCCTCAACTCCATGGGCGTCTAGCTTAGTTAACAGTCTCTTATGGAGGACTTTATCAAATGCCTTCTGGAAGTCCATATAAATAACATCCTAAGACACTCCCCTGTCCACTACCATAGTCACCTCTTCAAAAAATTCAATGAGATTTGTCAAGCATGACCTTCCCGTCATGAATCCATGCTGGCTGTCCCTGATTAACTGACATTTTTCTGGGTGTTCAGTACCCTATCCTTGATTATAGACTCCAGCAACTTGCCGACCACAGATGTCAGGCGAACTGGTCTGTAATTTCCCTGGTTCCCCCTTTCACCCTTCTTAAAATGTGGAGTGACATGTGCAACTTTCCAATCCAGAGGGACCACTCCTGAATCTAGGGAACTCTGAAAGACTATAGTTAGGGCATCTGCAATGTGCTCCCCTACTTCCTTTAACACCCTCGGATGGAAACCGTCAGGTCCTGGGGATTTCTCACTCTTTAGTTCCATTAATTTCCTTGTTATTGATGATTTACTTACATTAATTGTATGAAGTCCCTGTTCCCGATTGGCTATTAGTTTTTTCGGGACTTCCGGCAAGTCATCCTTCTTTTCAAGCGTAAATACTGAGGCAAAGTAATTGTTCAACATGTCTGCCATTTCCCCATTATCAATGACAATATCTCCAATTTCAGCTTTTATTGGGCCTACATTGCTCTTGACCACCTGTTTTAGAACAAAGAACAAAGAAAATTACAGCACAGGAACAGGCCCTTCGGCCCTCCAAGCCTGCGCCGATCCAGATCCTCTACCTAAACATGTCGCCTATTTTCTAAGTGTCTGTATCTCTTTGCTTCCTGCCCATTCATGTATCTGTCTAGATACATCTTAAAAGACGCTATCGTGTTCGCATCTACCACCTCCGCTGGCAACGCGTTCCAGACACCCACCACCCTCTGCGTAAAGAACTTTCCACGCATATCCCCCCTAAACTTTTCCCCTCTCACTTTGAACTCGTGACCCCTAGTATTTGAATCCCACACTCTGGGAAAAAGCTTCTTGCTATCCACCCTGTCTATACCTCTCATGATTTTGTACACCTCAATCAGGTCCCCCCTCAACCTCCGCCTTTCTAATGAAAATAATCCTAATCTACTCAACCTCTCTTCATAGCTAGCGCCCTCCATACCAGGCAACATCCTGGTGAACCTCCTCTGCACCCTCTCCAAAGCATCCACATCCTTTTGGTAATGTGGCGACCAGAACTGCACGCAGTATTCCAAATGTGGCCGAACCAAAGTCCTATACAACTGTAACATGACCTGCCAACTCTTGTACTTAATCCCCCGTCCGATGAAGGAAAGCATGCCGTATGCCTTCTTGACCACTCTATTTACCTGCGTTGCCACCTTCAGGGAACAATGGACCTGAACACCCAAATCTCTCTGTACATCAATTTTCCCCAGGACTTTTCCATTTACTGTATAGTTCACTCTTGAATTGGATCTTCCAAAATGCATCACCTCGCATTTGCCCTGATTGAACTCCATCTACCATTTCTCTGCCCAACTCTCCAATCTATCTATATTCTGCTGTATTCTCTGACAGTCCCCTTCAGTATCTGCTACTCCACCAATCTTAGTGTCGTCTGCAAACTTGCTAATCAGACCACCTATACTTTCCTCCAAATCATTTATGTATATCCCAAACAACAGTGGTCCCAGCACGGATCCCTGTGGAACACCACTGGTCACACATCTCCATTTTGAGAAACTCCCTTCCACTGCTACTCTTTGTCTCCTGTTGCCCAGCCAGTTCTTTATCCATCTAGCTAGTACACCCTGGACCCCATGCGACTTCACTTTCTCCATCAGCCTACCATGGGGAACCTTATCAAACGCCTTACTGAAGTCCATGTATATGACATCTACAGCCCTTCCCTCATCAATCAACTTTGTCACTTCCTCAAAGAATTCTATTAAGTTGGTAAGACATGACCTTCCCTGCACAAAACCATGTTGCCTATCACTGATAAGCCCATTTTCTTCCAAATGGGAATAGATCCTATCCCTCAGTATCTTCTCCAGCAGCTTCCCTACCACTGACGTCAGGCTCACCGGTCTATAATTACCTGGATTATCCCTGCGACCCTTCTTAAGCAAGGGGACAACATTAGCAATTCTCCAGTCCTCCGGGACCTCACCTGTGTTTAAGGATGCTGCAAAGATATCTGTTAAGGCCCCAGCTATTTCCTCTCTTGCTTCCCACAGTAACCTGGGATAGATCCCATCCGGACCTGCGGACTTGTCCACCTTAATGCCTTTTAGAATACCCAACACTTCCTCCCTCCTTATGCCAACTTGACCTAAAGTAATCAAACATCTGTCCCTAACCTGAACATCCGTCATGTCCCTCTCCTCGGTGAATACCGATGCAAAGTACTCGTTTAGAATCTCACCCATTTTCTCTGACTCCACGCATAACATTCCTCCTTTGTCCTTTAGTGGGCCAATCCTTTCTCTAGTTACCCTCTTTCTCCTTATATATGAATAAAAGGCTTTGGGATTTTCCTTAACCCTGTTTGCTAATGATATTTCATGACCCCTTTTAGCCCTCTTAATTCCTCATTTCAGATTGGTCCTACATTCCCGATATTCTTCCAAAGCTTCGTCTTTCTTCAGCCGCCTAGACCTTATGTATGCTTCCTTTTTCCTCTTAGCTAGTCTCACAATTTCACCTGTCATCCATGGTTCCCTAATCTTGCCATTTCTATCCCTCATTTTCACAGGAACATGTCTCTCCTGTACGCTAATCAACCTCTCTTTAAAAGCCTCCCACATATCAAATGTGGATTTACCTTCAAACAGCTGCTCCCAATCTACATTCCCCAGCTCCTGCCGAATTTTGGTATAGTTGGCCTTCCCCCAATTTAGCACTCTTCCTTTAGGACCACTCTTGTCTTTGTCCATGAGTATTCTAAAACTTACGGAATTGTGATCACTATTCCCAAAGTAGTCCCCTACTGAAACTTCAACCACCTGGCCGGGCTCATTCCCCAACACCAGGTCCAGTATGGCCCCTTCCCGAGTTGGACTATTTACATACTGCTCTAGAAAACCCTCCTGGATGCTCCTTACAAATTCTGCTCCATCTAGACCTCTAACACTAAGTGAATCCCAGTCAATGTTGGGAAAATTAAAATCTCCTATCACCACCACCCTGTTGCTCCTACATCTTTCCATAATCTGTTTACATATTTGTACCTCTATCTCACGCTCGCTGTTGGGAGGCCTGTAGTACAGCCCCAACATTGTTACCGCACCCTTCCTATTTCTGAGTTCTGCCCATATTGCCTCACAGCTCGAGTCCTCCATAGTGCCTTCCTTCAGCACAGCTGTGATATCCTCTTTGACCAGTAATGCAACTCCTCCACCCCTTTTACCTCCCTCTCTATCCCGCCTGAAGCATCGATATCCTGGGATATTTAGTTGCCAATCATGCCCTTCCCTTAACCAAGTCTCAGTAATAGCAATAACATCATACTCCCAGGTACTAATCCAAGCCCTAAGTTCATCTGCCTTACCTACTACACTTCTTGCATTAAAACAAATGCACCTCAGACCACCAGTCCCTTTGCTTTCATCATCTGCTCCCTGCCTACTCTTCCCCTTAGTCACGCTGACTTCATTATCTAGTTCCTTACAGGCTTTAGTTACTACCTCCTTACTGTCCACTGACCTCATTTGGTTCCCAACCCCCTGCCACATTAGTTTAAACCCTCCCCAACAGCGTTAGCAAAAGCACCCCCAAGAACATTGGTTCCAGTCCGGCCCAGGTGTAGACCGTCCATATGTAACTATAACATTTCTTTTTATTGATTTTGATGTCCCTTGCAAGTTTCCTTTCATAAACCTTTTTAGTCGCTCTTATAAGCTGCTTTGTGACCCTTTGCTGGTCTTGGTATCAATCCCATTCATCTGGATCTGTGCTGCGTTTTGCATTTTTGTGAGCCATTTCTTTTTGTTTTATGCAATCCCTAATCTCTTTAGTTGTCCATGTCTGCTTTTTCAGTGAAGTGGAGCTTTTTCCTCTCAGGGGTATATGTATTGCTCTGTATTTCGTAAAATGTTTCTTTAAATATTCTCCACTGTTCTTCAGTCGTTTGACCCATTAACAGATCTACCCAGTTTACCATGGACAGTCTCTGTCTCATCCCGATAAACCCAGCCTTACCCAAGTCTAAAATTCTAGTCGCTGATTCGTGCTTTTCACTTTCAAACGCTACCTTGAATTTGACCATGTTGTGATCACTATTTGATAAATTTTCACGCAGTTAGGCTACTAATTAAATTTGGCTCATTACTCATAACTAAATCTAATATTGCCAGTCACCTTGTAACATCTGGGACATATTGCTATAGGAAAATATCCCGGACACATTCCAGAAATTCACTACCTTTCTGACTGGTGCCATTCTGCCTCTCCCAATCTATGTGTAAGTTAAAATCCCCCATTAATACTTCTCTGCCTTTGTTACACACTTGCCTAATTTGTGCAATTATACAATCTAACGCCTCAGAACTGCTACCAGGGGGTCTATAAACAACACCCATTACAGTTTTAGATCCTTTTCTGTTCCTCAATTCCACCCATAAGGTCTCCACTGGATGCTTTCCCCTCATTATATCCTCCCACAGTAAGGCTACTCCACCCCCTCTGTCATTTTCCCTGTCCCTCCTGTAAACTTTAAAACCAGGTATATTTAGTTCCCAGTCCCAACCATCCTGCAGCCACGTCTCCGCAATGGCCACCACATCATAATTTTCCATTTGAATTTGCACCTTCAGCTCATCTAGTTTATTTCTTACACTCCGTGCATTTGTATATAGAACTCTTATTTGGGCTATACCCCCTAACCTGTCCCTCAACACTGATGCTTTATTCGCCTGTTTATTATTTCTCTCTTCTGGTTTAACCAGTATACTTCTTGCAGTTTGGTAACAATCAGCCTCACCACTAACCTGCACTCCTACCTTCTCCTTTAACTTCCTATTTTTCCATGCAACTGAACCCTCCCCCCCACTATTTAGTTTAAAACCCTATCTGCAGCCCTAGTTATTCGCCAGGACTCTGGTCCCAGCATGATTCAGGTAGAGCCCGTCCCATCAGAACAGCTCCCTCCTTCCCCAGTACTGGTGCCAATGTCCCACGAATTCGAACCTATTTCTCCCACACCAATCTTTGAGCCACGCATTTACCTCTTTAATCTTATTGACCCTTTGCCAATTTGCTCGTGGCTTAGGTAGTAATCTGGAGATTATTACCTTTTTAGTTCTTTTTAATTTAGCCCCGAGCTGCTCATATTCGCTCAGCAGAACCTCTAACCTCGTTCTATCTATATCGTTGGTACCTACATGGACCACGACAACTGGATCTTTCCCCTCCCACTCCAGGTAACTCTCCGCCTCCCTGATGTATCGCAGTGTCTGAAGCTCAGACTCCAGCTCATCAACTCTGAGCCGGAGTTCCTCGCGCAGCCAACACTTGTTACAGATGTGGTCACTAGGAACCACAATGGGGTCCACCAGCTCCCACATCATGCAGGTACAACACATCTTTAGTTTTTAATCTGCAAAATATTTCTCCTATTCACTTTTAATCTGAAATCAATTTAGAATAGGTAATTCAATTTAGCAGTTACTTACCAACCAGTGAACTAACAATTTTCCTGTGATGTCACTCTTTTTTCCACTCTGTTTTTACTCCCTTAAATTACCCAAAAATTAGATTATTTACACTGGGAGCCTTGTTTCCCCCCCCAAAAAAATACTATCTACTGTTACTTACCAACCAATCACCCTGCAGCTTTCCTGTAATGTCACTGTCGACTTTTTTTTTCAAAGCTCTGGCGCGCATGGACTGCTCCCGAAAGTTAATCTGGCTTGTTGAATGAACTCTCTCTCTCTCTCTCCCGCTCTCTTTGAGCTCCATCTCCGCTCTCGCTGTGTCCCGCTCGCTGAATGAAAATTTCTGCTGTCTGTTTTTTGTGCTTTTCAGAGAGATTAAGGGTGGAATACCCTTTGTAACAGTCTCTCCCCAATAGTGATAGAAGTGTAGCTACTAGTAGCTACTCTGGTTTGTTCATTAAATCTGTCGTAATTTCATAATTTTGCCATTGCGAATGGAAAAACCACCAGTTCTGCTTCATATCACCTTTCATTTTGGCTGGCACAGGCAGAGGAAAATTTGCAGCAATTGTGTCTTATCCAGTGCTTTCAGCTGTTTCTTTGTTCCTTTTCTGTGGCTTCCTTTTTTTAAATTCATTCATGGGATGTGGGGGGGGGGTTGGGGGGGAGGCGTCACTGGCTATGCCAGCATTTATTGCCCATCCCTAATTGCCCTTGAGAAGATAGTGGTGAGCTGCCTTCTTGAACTACTGCAGTCCATGTGAGGTAGGTACACCCACATTAGGAAGGGAGTTCCAGGATTTTGACCCAGCGACAGTGAAGGAACGACGATATAGTTCCAAGTCAGGATGGTGTGTGACTTGGACGGGAACTTGCAGGTGGTGATGTTCCCATGCATCTGCTGCTCTTGTCCTTCAAGCTGGTAGAGGTCGTGGGTTTGGAAGGTGCTGTCTAAGGAGCCTTGGTGCATTGCTGTAGTGCATCTTGTAGATGGTACACACTGCTGCCACTGTGTGTCGGTGGTGGAGGGAGTGAATGTTTGTAGATGGTGTGCCAATCAAGCGGGCTGCTTTGTCCTGGATGGTGTCGAGCTTCTTGAGTGTTATTAAAGCTGCACCCATCCAGGCAAGTGGAGAGTATTCCATCACACTCCTGACTTGTGCCTTGTAGATGGTGGACAGGCTTTGGGGAGTCAGGAGGTGAGTTACTCGCCGCAGGATTCCTAGCCTCTGACCTGTTCTTGTAGCCATGGTATTTATATGGCTACTGCAGTTCAGTTTCTGGTCAATGGTAGCCCCTAGGATGTTGATAGTGGGGGATTCAGCGATGGTAATGCCATTGAATGTCAAGGGGAGATGGTTAGATTCTCTCTTGTTGGAGATGGTCATTGCCTGGCACTTGTGTGGCGTAAATGTTACTTGCCACTTATCAGCCCAAGCCTGGATATTGTCCAGGTCTTGCTGCATTTCTACACAGACTGCTTCAGTATTTGAGGAGTCACGAATGGTGCTGAACATTGTGCAATCATCAGCGTGGCTTTTAGCAGTTTTTAGCAGTTCTGACCATTTCTGTGGCCTTTGTTCCATAGCTGTGCTTCTAAACAGCTCTCCAACACTCCATCTCAGCTCCACTCTGACATCATGTTACAAGCTTACAGGACACCAGTCTGGTGTGTACTGTGTCTTTTAATGAACTGACTGTAATGGCTGACTGCAGTCAGAGTGCCTCATGGTAGAAGTCACATGACTACGGTAAGCCAGGAGGCACATTATTACAGTCTTGCATTTCTATCCCAAACAATATCCATGAATGTTGAACTGCCATTTTGCCCCTCTTTCAGCCAAGTTTCCGTTATAGCAATGATATCACGCTGCCCTGTGTCTATCTGTGCCCTCAGCTCATTGGCTTTATTTGCTATACTCCTTGCATTAAAATAAATGCATTTTAACTGCCAAATTCCTGCGTTGCACACTTTTTAACCTTTGCTTCTTCTGTCTTTCACTTGCTAATTTCTGCCTCCAGTTCCCTGCCCTGAATTTGTCCTACCTGCAACTGCCCTCAGGTTCGCATCCCTCTGCTAATACAATTTAAACCATCCCCAACAGCACTAGCAAACCTTCCTGCAAGGATATTCCTCCCGGTCCTGTTCAGGGGTAGACCATCTGGCCAGTACAGGTCCCACCTTCCCCAGAACCGGTCCCAATGCCCAAGAAATCTGAAGCACTCCCTCCTGCACCATTTCTCCAGCCACGCATTCATCTGGTGTACCCCTAAACTCACCTTCCAACAAAAGAGCTACTTTACCAACTATCATACATAACTACGAGGTCTCATTGGCAGCCATGAGCATGCAGATTGAGATTTCCTCTGTCAACATTGTCGAACATCATAAGGCACGGCACATAACATTCCCAGGGCCCCATGTCCCCGCCACCCTTCCCACAATGCTACGGCCCCTTTCTGAGATGAGACGTGAACAAAACACCTTTCAGAGTGGTAAAATAAAGAAGTTATATTGTGATGCAAACAAAATAACAGACAGATGTAGACAACAGCACCCAGGTAATCCATTAAGTGAGTTCAATGGAGTGGTGCCTTCCTCCCCCTAACACCTCTGTGGGGTGCTCCTCTGTGGCAGAGGATGAGGTGGAGGCAGCCTGCTCCCTACTCTCAGCCTCTGGCTGAGATGCCCATGACTTCTGTCCTCGTCTTAGAGATGCCTATGGGGGCTTTTCCACAGGCTGCCACACCTGCCTCATTGCAGGGGCTGCCACTGTCACAGGGCCTTGGCACACAGATGCCTCCTGAGTCGGAGGGGGCAAGAGGCTGAAAGGCTGATGCTGGTGCCCCCTGACACTAAGACAGTCTCAGCCCTTTCCTGGCGCCCTTGGATGCTAGAAGTGGACACCAACTGGGACACAGTTGGTAACCACTCCGAGCACTTTTGTGCCATCAGCGACATTGAGCGTTCAATGCTACAGAAAGTTTCATTCTTTCTGTGCATATCAGTATGCTGCTCCTGCACCCAGTCAGACTGGTGCTGCATATGGCTCTCCAAGAGATTGCCCAATCTTTCAATGGAGGAGTTCATGACAGAGCACATGCACTACATGGACTCCTCCATTGCCTGCCTACAGCTCCTCAAGGCCTCAGGGAACTCCAATGAACAGGAATTTATCTGCCTCTGGTTCTCGAGGAAGGCTCTCCTTGACTGTGACACCCTAGGCCCAGCATTTTCGCCCAGCAAAGTATCGCGCTGTCTGTCCTCCATCCTCTGAGGGGTACTGCCCACAGCTGACTCTGCCTCACCCTCATGCATGATGTGAGGTTCACCCAGTGCTCCCCTTTCTACACTAACTGTGGCAGACAGTGACGTAGTGGTAATGTCACTGGACTAATAATGCTGACACAGGCCTTGGGGACACGGGTTCCAATCATGGCAGCTGGTGGAATTTAAAATCAATTAATTAATAAAACAATTAGTTAATAAAAATCTGGAATTGAAAGCTGGTCTCAGTAATGGTGCCATGAAGCTATCATCGATCGTTGTAATAAACCCATTTTGTTCACTAATGCCCTTTAGGCAAGAAAATCTGCTGTCTTTACCTGGTTTGCCCTATGTGTGACTTCAGATCCACAGCAATGTGTTTGACTCTTAAATGGCCCCCTGAAATGGCCACTCATTTCAAGGGCAATTAGGGATGAGCAACAAATGCTGGCAGGTTAGTAATGCTGACATCCCATGATAGAATAAAGACTAGCCTGTGGCCCAACCAAGGTGAGTGTGCCGAGTATGATGTGATGGTGCAGATTCTTTCCTCAACCACCCCACCTCCACCGGGCATGGCGACTCTACCATTGAATGATTGGATAACCTCTTGGAGAGCCAAATGCAGCACCACTGATCTGCACAGAAAGAGTGAAGATCTCTGTAGCATTGACCGCTCAGTGTCACTGATGGCAACTGAATGAACAATCCACTGACACTGTTGTTCATGGCCTCCCATCTTGCCATCCCCCACCGAATACCTCGAGGGCAACCTGCCAATCTCCAGTGCCACTGCTGTCAGAGTGCGACACTGGGCCATTCCACCTCCCATTTTGGCCATCTCCTGTGCGATTTGGGCTCTACTGTCCTGCAGGATGAGAGGAGAGTAATTCATCAGTAAGCTACCCTTCCTCATGTCTTTCAGCATGACATACACATAGACTGATGTTCCCTTCAGTGATGTCCCCATCTGAATGTCGCCCCATGTGTAAGCGAGGTTGTATATCAGTGTACTGACCGTTGACTTACTCTGACAATGTTAGGGAGAATTATGGAAATTCTGTGAGGTCAGCTCACGTGCTTTCTGGTGCTTAGAAAGTTGGTGCCCAATGAAGCGGGTGCTGCTGGCTGCTCATCTTACCAGACTGCAAGAAGTCATTGAACCTTCTTCTACACTGGACCCAGGTCCATCTCGTTGGTCCCCGGCTGCTGACCTCCATGGCCACCTCCATTTAAGCCCTTTTGGTGTCATTCGATGGATTTCTCCTTCCTGAGACTGGGAGGAATAGCTCTCTCCTCTGTGAGACTGCATCAATCCATACTCTAGGGAGGCAGTTTAGCTCAGATGGTTAGTGTGTGGTTTACAATAACACAGGTTCAATTCCCATTCTGGCTGAGGTAGACTTGGGGGCCTACCTCTTTGCCCTGTCTCTGTTGGCAAATTATGTCTGTGATGCTGACATAGCAGAAGGAGGCATCAGAGAAGTGTGGTGCTACCCAGGAATACATGCCCATGCCAGCAGAAGCTCTCTAATCTCCTGGTGCTGGATTACTGAAGGCAATGACAGGTGCAGTTATGGCTGCCACTTGTCTTTTAAAATTGCCCTAGCTAACCCGTCTGTGCCTCCACAATGCTTCTGGCACCTCTAATTGGCTCCCAGACCTGCCCCCAGGCCGATAAATAACTTTCAATTTGAAAATAGCACATTGCGTCACTGACGTGGAGCAAGGTTGGGAATCTGGGTTACCGAACCTGTAATGAAAATTCTATCCACTAACTCTATTTCTCTCTCCACAGATATTGCCAAACTTGCTGAGTATTTCCAGCATTTTGTTTTTATCTCAACCGTCCATCCATCCTCCAACCAGGAGGCTGGATTGATCAGATTTATAGATTTCACATTGTGAAAATGTAAACATAATTACATCTTGGAAAACATGTATGCATCAAGCTCAGGGATATTAGTGGTGGGGAAAGGAACACACATTTCCATTTAAAATCCCTTTTGTCATTAGCCACCGCAGTCTCCTGGAGTTTGCATGATTGCTTTAGTATACTGGGGTTGAATGTCTGAGTTTTTCCTACATTAGGCACAATTTCCTTCTTTTTTTTTATACTGCATTGGTAAGGGAATTAACAGTTGGTATGTAAAGTTACCAAGGTCGATTTCAATTCGGGGCAGAAACAGGGCATGGGGAGTTGGGAGCGGACACTGCAAGGCTGAGCCTGCTTCATTATAATATTTGACAACTGTTGCCTGCTTGAAACTGGCAGAAATAATATCAAAGCCGGCGAGCAGGACCAGGAATTGAGGTAGCAGCCAGACGCTGATGGAGGCTAAAGCAATGGACTCCAGCATGAATGTAAATGCTTGAATTATTGGAGAGGGGGGGTTGGCGGGCGGGTGGGAGGAGTGCAACTGTAGAGCTGACGCTGGTTGGGAGAGGTAGAGGAAACATCACGGCTGAAGTGAACAAACCACCAAGATCTTGTACATATTGGGGACTTGGATTGGAAGTAAAAGTCAAACAAATGTGTTCTGTTGAAATTTAGAGTTTAAAGTATTCATCTTCATGTTTTGTTAAGATTTAAAGTTTAAAATGTAAGTGTTTCCAAATTGTCGTAAGTTAGTAATGTTTTGCTTCATTTAACTCTTGGACAGTAATGTTTCTGTTTAAAACGTGAAATCTTGTGGCATAATTCTTTTGATCATAGCTGGGAATTTGACTTTCTCTTTTTAAAGGTTAATCGTCCCTAACAGGATCCTAACATGAGTATCTGGGAAAACCGTGGCATCCACTGCCCTACTGTCACCAACATGTGAGAGGGATTCAGCTCATTGCCGAGTAGCCTGGGGAAAGAGATGGCTCCAAAAATATCTACAAACCTTCCTCCAATTCATGAGAGATCCAGGGAAGTCAATCATTTCAATACAGACGCACTGATTGAAGGGCTGCAGGTGGTCTGACCCTGTCAGAAGCAGTGAAAAGCAGGTTCACATGTGTGCAGACAGAATGGAAAAATAATTGCTGCAGAAAAGCATTGTCCAGCTGTGGAAATCACTAATGGGACTCTCCAAACTACAGGCTAAAGAACTCCTGTATCAGTAGACAAAAACAAGAAATGCTGGAATCACTCAGCAGGTCTGGCAGCATCTGTGGAAAGAGAAGCAGAGTTAACGTTTCGGGTCAGTGACCCTTCTTCGGAACTGACAAATATTAGAAAAGTCACAGATTATAAACAAGTGAGGTGGGGGTGGGGCAAGAGATAACAAAGGAGAAGGTGCAGATTGGACCAGGCCACATAGCTGACCAAAAGGTCACGGAGAAAAGGCAAACAATATGTTAATGGTGTGTTGAAAGACAAAGCATTAGTACAGATTAGGTGTGAATACACTGAATATTGAACAGCAGCAAGTGCAAACCTGAAGAAAAACAACCTGAAAAAAACAGTGGGTAAGCAAACTGAACAAACTAAGATGAAATGAAATAAATTCAAAAAAAGATTGTAAAAAATGTAAAAAGGAATGTGAAAAAAGGAAGAAAAAAAAATAACTAAAAATGAAAGTAAAATGGGGGGCTGTCACGCTCTGAAATTATTGAACTCAATGTTCAGTCCGGCAGGCTGTAGTGTGCCTAATCGGTAGATGAGATGCTGTTCCTCGAGCTTGCGTTGATGTTCACTGGAACACTGCAGCAATCCCAGGACAGAGATGTGAGCATGAGAGCAGGGGGGAGTGTTGAAATGGCAAGCAACCGGAAGCTCAGGGTCCTGCTTGCGGACTGAGCGGAGATGTTCCGCAAAGCGGTCACCCAGTCTGCGCTTGGTCTCCCCAATGTAGAGGAGACCAATGTAGAGGGACATACACACAGAGTGAGGGAGTGAGGCAGAGACACAATGTGTCGGGCCGGGTGTTAAACAGTCAGGCAGCCCGTGTTCCTGCTGGATTGTAGCCGCTTTCAGTGTTGTATTAGACTGACTTGTTCCCCTGTGTCTATCTGCAGGATGGTAGCGAGCTGCTCCAGGAATAAGAGCCCTGACTGTGTCTCCGAGCTGTTAGACACCGAGTGACGGCGGCCGGCGCCTCTCAGCGATGCTGCGGGTGAGTGAATTAAAGCAGCCCCGAAGTTTACACTGTGTGACATTACAGGGGGGGGGGGGGGCGGGGGAGCGGGCTGTTTAAGTGCTGGTGTTGGGAGGAAGCTGCTGAAGGAGCTTTCTGATTGCAGCCTCTCATTCACTTTTTATATCCTCCTGCCTTTAACTGGAGGTATTTGTGCTAAACTTGCATTTTGCAAATCTTGCATAATCAGAATCGCAGGAGGTGTAATACCTGCCCATTTACCTCCTCTCTCCTCACTATCCCAGGCCCCAAACACTCCTTTCAGGTGAAGCAGCGATTTACTTGTACTTCTTTCAATGTAGTATACTGTATTCGCTGCTCACAGTGTGGTCTCCTCTACATTGGGGAGACCAAGCGCAGACTGGGTGACCGCTTTGCGGAACATCTCCGCTCAGTCCGCAAGCAGGACCCTGAGCTTCCGGTTGCTTGCCATTTCAACACTCCCCCCTGCTCTCATGCTCACATCTCTGTCCTGGGATTGCTGCAGTGTTCCTGTGAACATCAACGCAAGCTCGAGGAACAGCATCTCATCTACTGATTAGGCACACTACAGCCTGCCGGACTGAACATTGAGTTCAATAATTTCAGAGCGTGACAGCCCCCCATTTTACTTTCATTTTTAGTTATTTTTTTTTCTTCCTTTTTTTACATTCCTTTTTACATTTTTACAATCTTTTTTTGAATTTATTTCATTTCATCTTAGTTTGTTCAGTTTTCTTACCCACTGTTTTTTTCAGGTTGTTTTTCTTCAGGTTTGCACTTGCTGCTGTTCAATATTCAGTGTATTCACACCTAATCTGTACTAATGCTTTGTCTTTCAACACACCATTAACATATTGTTTGCCTTTTCTCCGTGACCTTTTGGTCAGCTATGTGGCCTGGTCCAATCTGCACCTTCTCCTTTGTTATCTCTTGCCCCACCCCCACCTCACTTGTTTATAATCTGTGACTTTTCTAATATTTGTCAGTTCCGAAGAAGGGTCACTGACCCGAAACGTTAACTCTGCTTCTCTTTCCACAGATGCTGCCAGACCTGCTGAGTGATTCCAGCATTTCTTGTTTTTGTTTCAGATTTCCAGCATCCGCAGTATTTTGCTTTTATCCTGTATCAGTAGATCCTGGCAACAGCTATGACTCAGAAATTTCAGTCTAAATTATCCAAAGTGTATTAGAAATAAAAGCAGGAAAGTTGGAATTGCAATGTTTCTGCCTCTTATTATAAAATATGGTAATGATGTCAGTCGGGTCCAAATAGGCAGATCACAGAAAGGGCCAAAAAGTGCAAGGAAACTTGGGGATATGTTTTAATGTTGGAAAATCGGGTAGAAGTGGTTTCTACACAATTTTCCTGCTGTAAAAACATTATTTTGCTGTGCATACAACATTATTGTGCCTTAAACAGCAAGGACATTTATCCCCATATATCTTCAGGATCCTCTTAATTCATTAAAATTAGTGATTCGGTGGTAACTTGGCACAAAGAACAAAGAACAGTACAGCACAGGAACGGGCCATTCGGCCCTCCAAGCCCACGCCGATCTTGATGTCTGTCTAAACCACAACCGCCTGCACTTCCGGGGACCATATCCCTCTATTCCCATCCGATTCATGTATTTGTCAAGATGCCTCTTAAACGGCGCTATTGTACCTGCTTCCACCACCTCCCCCGGCAGCAAGTTCCAGGCACTCACCACCCTCTGTGTAAAGAACTTGCCTCGCACAACTTTGCCCCTCGCACCTTAAACCAATTTCCCCTAGTAACTGACTTTTCCACCCTGGGAAAAAGCTTCTGACTATCCACTCTGTCCATGCCATGCACCTTTAGAACACATCCCTGACTGGCATATACCTAGAGCAAAAATGGTCAAATTCTGACAAGAGGATATTTTAAAGAACTCTATTACACGGTTCTGAGAACCTCCAGCCTTATACAGTCACTGCTGTTATCTTGCTTCTACATATGTTCACATCTTGGGAATTTTGGGGCATGGTCTCTTCTCTTTGCAGAGGATGGAGATCCAGGATTTCTTCAATGTGGCCATATGGTACACTAAATTTTATTTTCAAAGCATTATTCTATTTATGTTTCATCGATAATTAGGGAGACGGCAGTATTCAGATGGTATAGAAACTGCAGAAGAGAAATGTGGAAGATTCGGAACTGTGGTGCCAATCTGACATGACCTCAAGACACCGCAAATTGCTTCATAGCCAATGAACTCCTTTTGAAGTGCAGTCGCCACTATAATGTAGCAAATGTGGCACCCAATGTACATGTAGTAAGGCCCTATAAACAGCAATAGATCAATGAGCAGATAATGTTTTTAGTGATGTTTATGACCAGGGAAGCAGGTGAACACCCCTCCTCTTCTTTAAATAGTACCATGAAATGTGTTGTATCCAGTTGAGAAGATGGTGTGGCAACTCATTTAAAAGATTGCATGTCCCACAGTGTAGCACTCCCTCAGTAGCAACACTGTAGTGTCAGCTGAGATTATGCGCTCGCCTCTAGAGCCAGGCTTAAAGAAATGACCATGTGACTCAGAGACTCATCTTTAAACACCATCTGATGACAGAAGTACATTAAAGGCAAGATCAGTGTGATCATTGTCACAATCTATAAACTCTAGATTGTCACACGGGATCAGAGGTGAGCTGGCAAGATGGATAAAGAACTGGCTCGGTCATAGAAGACAGAGGGTATCAGTGGATGGGTGTTTTTCTGAATGGAGGAATGTGACTAGTGGTGTTCTGCAGGGATCAGTGCTGGGACCTTTGCTGTTTGTATTATATATAAATGATTTGGAGGAAAATGTAGCTGGTCTGATTAGTAAGTTTGCGGACGACACAAAGGTTGGTGGAGTTGTGGATAATGATGAGGATTGTCAGAGGATACAGCAGGATATAGATTGGTTGGAGACTTGGGCGGAGAAATGGCAGATGGAGTTTAATCCGGACAAATGTGAGGTAATGCATTTTGGAAGGTCTGATGCAGGTGGGAGGTATACAGTAAATGGCAGAACCCTTAGGAGTATTGACAGGCAGAGAGATCTGGGCGTATAGGTCCACAGGTCACTGAAAGTGGCAACGCAGGTGGATAAGGTAGTCAAGAAGGCATACGGCATGCTTGCCTTCATCAGTCGGGGCATAGAGTATAAAAATTGGCAAGTCATGTTGCAGCTGCACAGAACCTTAGTTAGGCCACACTTAGAATATTGCGTGCAATTCTGGTCGCCACACTACCAGAAGGACGTGGAGGGTTTGGAGAGGGTACAGAGGAGGTTTACCAGGATGTTGCCTGGTCTGGAGGGCATTAGCTATGAGGAGAGGTTGGAAAAACTCGAATTGTTTTCACTGGAACGACGGGGCAACATGATAGAGGTTTACAAAGTTATGAGCGGCATGGACAGAGTGGATAGTCAGAAGCTTTTTCCCAGGGTGGAAGAGTCAGTTACTAGGGGACATAGGTTTAAGGTGCGAGGGGCAAAGTTTAGAGGGGATGTGCGAAGCAAGTTTTTTACACAGAGGGTGGTGAGTGCCTGGAACTTGCTGCCAGGGGAGGTGGTGGAAGCAGATACGATAGCGACGTTTAAGAGACATCTTGACAAATACATGAATAGGAAGGGAATAGAGGGATATGGGCCCCGGAAGTGCAGAAGGTGTTAGTTTAGGCAGGCATCAAGATCGGTGCAGGCCTGGAGGGCCAAATGGCCTGTTCCTGTGCTGTACTGTTCTTTGTTCTTTGTTCTTTGTTCTAGATAAAAAAAAAAATTGACTGCAGCAATCAGTGGGATGTCACAGCAAGATTCTCCCAGCCTCCATTTGCTTCTGAAATATCTTATATCAAACATTATTGACAGTATCCTTCTTGAGGTGCAACTCAGGTTCCAAATGCTCTGCAGAGCAAATACCAGAAAAATACTAAGAGCTGAACTTGGATCGGATTGCAGTATTCATCATACTCATCAAGGCTTTCAACATTGTCAACAGTCAAAGGGAGCAATTTTCACCAAATACTTCAGGTACTAAACAGATGGCCAAGGTAGGCTCTTAAGCTGAAATGCCAGTTTCGCTCAAGTTGCCATCTTGGAAAGGAATTGAAGCCAGTGCTAGGAACGGCAGCCTGGAAGCTTGTTAAACAGCTGATTTTTAAAAATTCTTTCATGGGATGTGAGCGTTGCTGGCAATTGCACATCCCTAAATGCCCTTGAGAAGGTGGTAGTGAGCTGCCTTCTTGAACCACTGCAGTCCATGAGGTGTTGGTACACCCTGAGTGCTGTTAGGGAGTGAGTTCCAGAATTCCAGGTGAGGTGAGAGTGACTGCCCTTGACATCAAGGCAGCATTTGACTGAGTATGGTATCAAGGAGCCCTAGCAAAACTGAAGTCAATTGGAATCAGGGGGAAAACTCTCCGCTGGCTGGAGTCATACCTAGCACAAAGGAAGATGGTTGTGGTTGTTGGAGGTCAATCATCTGAGCTCCAGGACATCACTGCAGGAATTCTTCAAGGTAGTGTCCTAGGCCCAAACATCTTCAGCTGCTTCATCAATGACCTTCCTTCAATCATAAGGTCAGAAGTGGGGATGTTCACTGATGATTGCACAATGTTCAGCACCAGTTGCGACTCCTCAGATACTGAAGCAGTCCGTGTAGAAATGCAGCAAGGCCTAGACAAGATCCAGGCTTGGACTGATAAGTGGCAAGTAACATTCGCGCAACGCAAGTGCCAGGCAATGACCATCTCCAACAAGAGAGAATTTAACCATCTCCCCTTGACATTCAATGGCATTAAGATTGCTGAATCCCCCACGATCAACATCCTGGGGGTTACCATTGACCAGAAACTGAACTGGAGTAGCCATATAAATACCATGGCTACAAGAGTAGGTCAGAGGCTAGGAATCCTGTGGTGAGTAACTCACTTTCTGACTCCCCGAAGCCGTCGACTATCTACACGGCACAAGTCAGGAGTGTGATGGAATACGCTCCACTTGCCTGGATGGGTGTAGCTCCAACAATGCTCAAGAAACTCGAAACCATCCAGGACAAAGCAGCCTGCTTAATTGGCACACCATCTACAAACATTCACTCCCTCCACCACCGACACACAGTGGCAGCAGTGTGTACCATCTGTAAGATGCACTGCAGCAATGCACCAAGGCTCCTTCAACAGCACCTTCCAAACCCGTGACCTCTACCACCTAGAAGGACAAGGGTAGCAAATGCATGGGAATGCCATCACCTGCAAGTTCCCCTCCAAGTTACACACCAACCTGATTTGGAACTATATCGCCGTTCCTTTACTGTCGCTGGGTTAAAATCCTGGAACTCCATTCCTAACAGCACTCTGGGTGTACCTACCTCACATGGACTGCAGCAGTTCAAGAAGGCAGCTCACCACCACCTTCTCAAGGGAAATAAGGGATGGGCAATAAATGCTGGAGCCAGCAACACCCAAGTCCCATGAATGAATAAGAAAGAAATTTGACCCAGTGACAGTGAAGGACTGGCAATATTGTTCCAAGTTAGAAACATAGAAACATAGAAAATAGGATCAGGAGTTTGCTATTCGGCCCTTCGAGTCTGCACCGCCATTCAGTATGATCATGGCTGATCGTCCAAACTCAGTACCCCGTTCCCACTTTCTCCCTGTATCCCTTGATTCCTTTAGCCCTAAGAACTATATCTAACTCTTTCTTGAATATATTTAATGATTTGGCCTCAACTGCTTTCTGTGGTAGAGAATTCCACAGGTTCACAACTCTTTGGGTGAAGAAATCTCTCCTCATCTCAGTCATAAATGGCTTACCCCTTATGCTTAGATTGTGACCCCTCGTCCTGGACTCCCCCGCCATTGGGAATATCCTTCCTGCATCTAGTCTGTCCAGTCCTATTAGAATTTTGTCGGTTTCTATGAGATCCCCTCTCATTCTTCTAAACTCTTGTGAATACAAGCCTAATCGACCCAAGGCCTTGTATAATTCCAGCAAGACATCCTTGCTCCTGTACTCGAATCCTCTCGCTATGAAGGCGAACATACCATTTGCCTGCTTAACTGCCTGCTGCATCTGCAAGCTTACTTTAAGCGACTGGTGCACAAGGACACCCAGGTCATGCTGCACCTCCCCCTTTCCCAATTTATCACCGTTCAGATAATAATCTGCTTTTCAGTTTTTGCCACCAAAGTGGATAACCTCACATTTATCCACATTATACTGCATCTTCCATGTATTTTCCACTCACTCAACCTGTCTAAATCACACTGGTGCTACTCTGCATCCTCCTCACAGCTCACACTCCTACCCAGCTTTGTGTCATCTGCAAACTTGAATATATTGCATTTAATTCCCTCATCTATATCATTAATATATATTATGACTTGCTGGGGCTCTAGCATTGATCCCTGCTGTACCCCACTAGTCACTGACTGCCGCTCCGAAAAAGACTTGTTTATTCCTACTCTTCGTTTCCTGTCTGCCAACCAGATCTCTATCTATGTCAGTACCTTACCCCCAGTCCCATGTGCTTTAATTTCGCACGCTAGTCTCTTATGTGGGACCTTATCGAAAGCCTTCTGAAAGTCCAAATACACCACATCCACTGGTTCTCCTTTATCTATTCTACTCATTACATCCTCAAAAAATTCCAGTAGATTTGTCAAGCATGATTTCCCTTTCATAAATCCATGTTGACTTTGTCCGATCATGTCATTGTTTTCCAAGTGCTCTGCTGTTATATCTTTTATAATGGACTCTAGCATTTTCCCCACTACTAATGTCAGGCTAACTGGTCTATAATTGCCTATTTTCTCTCTGCCTCCTTTTTTAAATAGTGAGATTACATTAGCCAGCGTCCAATCCATTGGAACTGTTCCAGAGTCTATAGAATTTTGAAAAACGATGAGCTATGCATCTAATATTTCATGGGCCACTTCCTGAAGTCCTCTGGGATGTAGGTTATCAGGCCCTTGGGATTTATCGGCCTTTAATCCCATCAATTTCCCTAACACCATTTCCCTGCTAATACTGATTTCATACAGTTCCTTCTTCCCACTAGACCCTATGTTCCTCAACATTTCTGGGAGGTAATTCGTGTCCTCCTTTGTGAAGACAGAACCAAAGTATGTATTTAATTGGTCTGCCATTTCTTTGTTCCCAATTATAAATTCCCCCGTTTCTGACTGTAAGGGACCCACATTTGTCTTCACTAATCTTTTTCTCTTCACATATCTATAGAAGCTTTTACAGTCAGTTTTTATGTTTTCTGCAAGCTTACTCTCATACTCTATTTTCCCTTTCTTAATCAATCCCCTTGTCCTCCTTTGCTGAATTCTAAACTGCTCCCAATCCTCAGGTTTGCTGCTTGTTCTGGCCATTTTATATTTCTCCTCCTTGGATCTAATACTATCCCTAATTTCTTTTGTAAGCCACGGTTGAGCCATCCTTCCTGTTTTATTTTTGTGCCAGACAGGAATGAACAACTGTTGTAATTCATCCATGTGCTCTTTAAATGCTAGCCATTGCCTATTCACTGGCAACCCTTTAAGTAACATTCCCCTAGCTATCATAGCCAACTCGCATCTCATCCCTTCATAGTTTCCTTTATTTAGATTCAGGACCCTAGTCTCAGAATTAACTCTCTCACTCTCCATCTTGATGAAGAATTCTATCATGTTAGGGTCGCTCTTTCCCAAGGGACCCCGCACAACAAGATTGTTAACTAATCATTTCTCATTACACAATACCCAGTCTAGGATGGCCTGTTCTCTAGTTGGTTCCTCAACGTATTGGCCCAAAAAACTATCACATATGCACTCCAGCAATTCCTCCTCGACAATATTATTGCTAATTTGGTTTGCCCAATCTATATGTAGATTAAGGTCACCCATATTTACAGTTGCACCCTTATTGCATGCGTCTCTAATTTCTTATTTAATGTCATCCTCTACATCACCACTGCTGTTTGGAGGTCTACATACAACCCCCACCAATGTTTTCTGTGCCTTGGTGTTTCTTAGCTACACCCATACAGATTCCACATCAGGATTCTCTGAGCTACTTTCCTTCCTCACTATTGTATTGATTTCCTCTTTTACTAACAATGCTGTTACACCTCCTGTCCTTTTTTGCCCATCCTTCCTAAATATTGAATACCCCTGGATGTTCAGTTCCCATCCTTGGTCACCCTGCAGCCATGTCTCCGTAATCGCAACTATATCATATCCATTTACATCTATTTGCACGGTTAATTCACCTACCTTATTGCGAATACTCCGCACGTTGAGACATAATGCCTTTAGGCTTGTCTTTTTAACATTCTTAGTCATCTTAGCATTATTTCACACTTTGGCCCTACTTGTTTCCTGCCCTTGATTTCTATGCCTTCCACTTTTGCCTTTTTGTTTCCTGTCTTTCGTTTCTATTCTTATTTCCTCCTTCTCAGTCTCCCCACTCAGGATGATGTGTGGCTTGGAGGGGAACTTGTAGGTGGTGGTGTTCCCATGCATCTTCTGCCCTTGTCCATCTAGGTGGTAGTAGTTGCGGATTTAGAAGGTGCTATCTGTCGAAGGAGGCTTGGTGAGTTGCTGCAGTGCATCTTGTAGATGCTACACATTGCTGCCACTGTGGTGGAGGGAGTGAATGTTTAAAGTGGTGAATGGGGTGATGATCAAGTGGGCTGCTATGTCCTGGATAGTGTCAAGCTTCTTGAGTGTTATTGCAGATGCACTCGTCGAGGCAAATGGGGAGTATTCCATCACACTCCTAACTTGCACAACGTAGATGGTAGAACAGGCATTGAGGCGTCAGGAGGTGAACTACTTACCTCAGAATTCCCAGCCTCAGACCTGCTATTGTAGCCATAGTATTTATGCAGCTGGTTCAGTTAATTTTCTGTTCACTTGTAACCCCAAGATGTTGATGGTGGGGGATTCAGCGATGGTAATACTGTTGAATGCCAAGAGCAAATGGTTAGATTCTCTTTTGTTGGAAATGATCATTGCCTGGCAATTGTGTGGCACAAATGTTAGCTTACTAGCAACTGAAAATTCCTGATAGCACTCATTAAAGAGGCTGCATGACATTTTGTTGGCTAGCGCTTCAACTAATGCCCTCCCCCAACAGCGATCTGCTGTTTGGGAGTAAACACGGTGATGCTGTCAATTTCAAGCACTACTAAAGCGATATACTTACCAGAGGGTGAGTGAGGGGGAAGAAAGAGAGGGCGCGAGAGAGAGGGAGAGAGAGAATCACAGAATTGTTACAGTGCAGAAGGAGGCCATTTGGCCCATCGTGTCTGCATTGGCTCTCCAAATTCCCTCAGTTCCATTCCCCATAACCCTGCACATTCTTCCTTTTCATATAATTGTCTAATTCCCTTTTGAATGCTTCAGTTGAACCTGCCTCCACCACGTTCTCAGGCAGTGCATTCCAGACCTTAACCACTCGCTGTGTGAAAATGTTTTTCCTCATGTCACTTTTGCTTCTCTTACCAAATACTTTAAAGCTGTGCCCTCTCGTTCTTGATCCTTTCATGAGTGGGAACAGTTTCTCTCTATCTACTCGGTCCAGAACCCTCATGATTTTGAATACCTCCAACAAATCATTTCTCAGCCTTCTCTTCTCCAAGGAAAACAGTCCTAACTTCTCCAGTCTATCTTCATAACTGAAATTCCTCCATCCCTGGAACCATTCTCGTGAATCTTTTCTATACACTCTCCAATGTCCTCACATCTTTCCTAAAGTGTGGCACCCAGACATGGATGTAATACTCCAGCTGAGGCCAAACTAGTGTCTATGCAAGTTCAACATAACTTCCTTGGTCTTGTACTCTATGCCTCTATTAATAAAGCCCAGGATACTGCATGCTTTATTAACCGCGCTCTCAACCTGTCCTGCTATCTTCAAAGACATATACAGATAGGTCCCTCTGCTCCTGCACCCCCTTTAGAATTGTACCCTTCATTCTATATTGTCTCTTCATGTTCTTCCTACCAAAATGAATCACTTCACATTTCGCAGTGCAGGGAGAGAGGAGGTGAAGAGGGAGAAAGGAGGGAGAGAGAGAGGGGTGAGAGATGGACACAGAGAGGGGAGAGGGAGAGAGGTGAGAGATGGACAAATAGGCTGGAATTTTACGCTACCCCAGCAAGCCAGATGGTGGCGGGGGGTGATGTAAAATTGAGCGGGAGGCTCTGGGAGGCCTTCGCGACCTGCTCCCGCCTCCGCCGGTCTTTACGTAGGGTGGGGGGGGCCACTTAAAAGCTACTTAAGGGCCTTCACCCGCCTCCACAGGAATTTTACCCATGGCAAGTGGGCATCCTGGAGCCGGGAAAGGCTGCCCAGTGAATGTTGTCGGCCTTTCCACGCCTGGCGGTGGAGGGGGTGGGGGGGTGCCCTGACAATCGGGCACAGGGTTCCATTTCCCCAACCATCCTCAGGACCCAGGATGTCCCCGCTTCCCCCCAAACAACCACGCTTGCCTCGCCCAACCGATTACCCCAACGAGGCAACCCAAACTTACCTGCAGCCCTGGCTCCATGTCCTTTGCGGGGCTGCCGTCCCAGCAGTGGCCACCGCTCCCAGTGGTGCTGCTAGGACTAAGAGCTGCCGGCCCAATGATTGGCCGGCAGCTCAATGAGGCGGGACTGCTTCCCTCAAGTGGGTGGAAGTCCCGCTTCAGAACAATTAAAGTCCGGGGACCCGTAAAATGCGGGATGGATCCCTGTGCCAGGCAGAGGCGGGTTCGCCACTGACTTTTACGTCGACGGCCATCTCCCATAATCCAGCCCATAGGGGGATAGGGATTGACACAGAGAGGGAGAGAGAGTGAGGGGAGAGAAAGAGATCAAGATCACTTCTGATAGATGGACATCTATCTGGATTCTCTGTATCGCTACATCCAGTGTGCGGGCAGACACTGATTACTTGCGCAAGCAAAAACAAAGCCAGATATCTCAGTGAATAGGGAGAAATGTGTTTTAAATTGGCCTGTGTTTTGATGGTATATACTTTATGTACAGATTAATTGCCCACATGTCCATGGCTGAATCAATAATTTTGTCATATGTCCCTGGTGCAACATGTTGGTGCCTATCTCTGCATGATTGTCGGGCAAAATTGTCCCTGCGGTGGGCCCGAAAATGGACGCCATTCCCGTCCATCATGTGGGCGACCACCCCATCGTGATCAAGCGGCAGTTGCTCATTTTGCCTAATGGAGGCAAGGATCCCCTCCCGCCCCCACCCCCCCCAATCATGTGGTGGGACAGGAGGCGAGTCGCCGATTGTGGTGTCAGATGACACCGGAGCGGGTGTTGGTGCCATATTTAAAGGCCTGCCAGCCCTGCAGTCACTCCTGCCCTAGAGTCCTCGGCATATTTCATTTAACTGGTGAAAATGTTGTTGAACTGATTCCTGGACTCCCCCCACCCATCCCCCAACCCCCTGAGGAAGACAGCACAGGATGGCCGAGGCAAGACAAAGAGTGAACCCATGGTTCAGTGATGCCTCCCTGCAGATTCTCCTCCAGGATGCCTGGGAAAGGTGGCTGGTCCTCTTCCCCAGCGATGGCAAGAAGAGGTCCTCCCACCTGACCAAGCAACCTGGGTGGAGAGCGCAGTGAAGGTCAGCAGCCATGGGGTCACCCAGTGCAACTGGGTCAAGTGCAGGAAGAGGGTCGATGACCTTCTGCAGTCTGCCAAGGTGAGTGCTCCATAACACTCTCCTTTTTGGGGATCGCATGTGACTATGCGGGAATGTGACATGAGGCGGGTAGCACTACAACGACAATGGCAGAAGGGCTAGGGTATTACTTCATTCTGACAGATTCATGGCTGCATCTCGGCCACAGGCCACCTTCCTTCATGCTCACCCTCATTCACCCTCCTGACAAAGTGTGTCGGCATGAGAGATGTCAGATCCACCAGTAGGGGATGAGGGGTTGATGGTAGCTGAACTGCCACGTTGATCTCTCTGCCAATTTTTACTATCTCCATCCTTCCTCTTGCAGGACAAGATGGCCCACCACAGGGCGGAGACAACCCGGACAGGCGGATGTTTCCGGATCTGCATCCTCTCGCCACCACCGAGGAAGAGGCCTTGGATCTGGCGGGGACCCAGGGCGACTGTGCAGTTCCAGTCGGAGATACTATGGTCACTGTGTCGGAGAGTGAGAATTGGCTTCCATCGACATACTCATTAATTTTAAGACCCACATCAAGTAAGGTTGGCATGACGAGATTGGCACAGCCTAACTCATACATATTTGTGTTCTCTCATGCAGGTCAACGTGCCAGGAGACTGCAGCCACAGGAGGACAGCTATCAACCTCTGAGGAGAAGGACCACCATCCCATGACTCTCCAGCACCTTCCACCAGCGCAGATCCTTTCACCTCGGTGGGTTTCCACTCAGCTGTAGAATCAGGGTCACAAGCTGGTGAGAGCGCCACACACACGTCCAAGCAACTGGCTGAGGCTCAGACTGCCAAGGCCTCTGACAGTCGTAGTTGGCCGGGTCCAAGCTGAGCTCCAGGCTGATGATGGACATCTGATGTCGACAACACAGAGCATGCTGGAATTACAGAGAGAGGTAAGGCAAAATATGGTGGAGATGCCAGAGGCCGTGTGCAGCCACGAGCAGTTGATGGAGGAGTCCATCAATGCTGCTATGTCCCAGGCATGTGAGCGCATGGCTTCCTCCATTGGGAGGTTGGCGACCCTCATGGAGACGCACGCAGATGCACACCATTGCCTTGGGCATGAGTTCAATGCAGCAGTGGCAAGGCAAGAGAAAGAAGAGGAGCCTGGAGACTTCTTCTGCTCCTGGTCCTTCTCTGGTGAGCAGGGAGGTTCAAGTGAACATTCAAAGGGAAGAGGAGAGGGTGCCCTCCACATCTGGGGCCTCCGCTCAGGGTGCTGTGAGTGTGAACACCAGCTCATCAGACCCTCCACCAGTGCAGGAAACCCTTAGGCAGCCGGGGCCCTGCAGGCCTCAGGCAGCCACAGAACGTCTGCCAATGTCATCACAAGCCAAGGGGAAACCTGATCAGCAGCCTGCCTCCAGCCCAGCTGCTGTTGCAGCGATCACACTGCATAGCAGCACCCGCAAACATATTAAGAAGACCACTGAGTCACACTTTGGGACTCACAGGTGTGGGTAATATGTAATGCAGTGATTAATTACAAGTTCTTTTGTGCGAATCATTAGCCATCATTGTCAGAATGCCATGTTCCATTCTGCCTTTATTGTGAGCTGCTGACTTCCCCCTTCCCCCTTAGTGCAATGCAAATGTGACCACAGCCCTCATTGACATATCTTTTCCCATGGGCACTTGCATGCATTGCAACTGGTAACAAGTCAGCGAACACAAATGGAAATGAGGCGACAGAATTGATGCCTGAAGGTGAGTCTTTATTGCATTCTCTGTGAGTGGACATCAGGGTGGCTGGAAATGGGTAATTATGAGGTTGTCTATTGCCTCCTTTACATGTCATTCAACTTGTCTGGCCTCCAGCACTGTGTCTTCACCACCCATTTTTGTTTACATACGAACATACGAATTAGGAGCAAGAGTTGGCCACTCGGCCCTTCGAGCCTGCTCCGCCATTCAATAAGTTCATGGCTGAACTGATTACTCCACATTTCCACCTACCCCTGATAACCTGCCACTGCCTTACTTATCAAGAATATCAAGTTTGACCCTTTACCTCTTCTGCATCTTCCTCTTTGGTGGATGAGTGCTGCTCAGGCATCTCATCGTCGTGTAAGGCCTTCCACCTCTGCAGTGCTAGATTATGCAGAGCACAGCAGACCACCACAATATGCGAGACCCTCGACAGGCATAAAAGAACAAAGAACAAAGAACAGTACAGCACAGGAACAGGCCATGCGGCCCTCCAAGCCTGCGCCAATCTTGATGCCTGCCTAAACTAATGCCTTCTGTACTTCCGGGGCCCATATCCCTCTATTCCCTTCCTATTCATATATTTGTCAAGATGTCTCTTAAATGTTGCTATCATATCTGCTTCCACCACCTCCCCTGGCAGCAAGTTTCAGGCACTCACCACCCTCTATGTAAAAAACTTGCCTCGCACATCCCCTCTAAACTTTGCCCCTCTCACCTTAAACCTATGTCCCCTAGTAACTGACTCTTCCACCCTGGGAAAAAGTTTCTGACTATCCACTCTGTCCATGCCGCTCATAACTTTGTAAACCTCTATCATACTACAGGGTTCCAGCAGATCGATTGAGGCAGTGGAAACTCATCTTCAGTAGCCCAATGGCCTGCTTGATGGTCGCTCGGGTGTATCCATGGCAATTGTAGATCTCCTCCGCTGCATTTTGAGGGTTCCTCACAGGCATAAGAAGCCAAATCTTCAACCCCTTGTCCCCAGTAATCCATCCCTGAAGGCAAGCAGATGGCCTGAAAAGCTGTGGCACCTGGGACTCACGTAGTGTCTGGGTGTCATGGCTGCTTCCTGGAAAGTTGGCACACACCTGTAGGAATCGCTTTCGGTGGTCACAGACCAGTTAAATATTGATTGAGTGGAAGCCCTTCCTGGTCCAAGGGAGCCTTGATGCCCACATGTGTTCAATCTATCACACCTTGCTCCCAGGGGAATCCAGCAATGGCCCTGAAACTGATGGCCCACTCGGCCTGACTGTCAGGGTCGGTACAGTAGTGCACATAGTCACCAGCCCTCTTAAATGAGGCATTGGTCAACTCCTTGATGCAGTGGTGGGCTGCTGCCTGGGAGACCCCGCACATATTCCTGATGGATCCCTGGAAATATTCAGATGCGTTGAAGTTTAGTGCCACTGTGATCTTCAGGGACATTGGCATAGCATGACCCCCAAATCCCAGAGGCCACAACTCATCCTGCAGCAGGACACATAAGTCGGTGATGGCCTCCGTCTTCACTGACAATGCCGCTCGGACATTTGGAGGTAGCTGATACGATTCTGGTACATGTGAGCCCTTTGTGGCATGGCCGGCTGCTGGTGCTTACCTTGTGGAGCTTCATGGACATGCACAGCTGCCTCTTGGCCCTCCCACTATGGGAGGTGCTACATCAAGTCATGAGGGTCCAAAAATACAGGGTGTATGAAACGCATGCCAGGTGACCTGTGGGCCTGCAGAGCGCTGTTGATGCAGAGATGACCCTGCCTTAGCAACTGAGCTTTTGACAATTCTCTCAGCAAAGTCCCTTATGGACCTCAGAGCCCAGATTTGCTGATGGCCTCCCCTCTGTCCCAGCAGTGTGACCGAACAACCACATTACATGGCAGTTTGGTAACCCAATACAGTGAGCCCACACCCACACTATACCCTTGCAGAGCCCCTGTGACCCTGAAGGCTGTTATAAAGCCCCTAGGACCACAAACCCCCTTGCAGAGCCTGCTCGACCACGAACCCCCTTGCAAATCACACAGCAATACAGTCCAACAATGGCCTCCAAACCACCTTCTTCCTTAATGCAGCAGTGTCCATGAATGCCCTCCCGTTGCGTAGCAGCATAAATGCCACCATGGTGCTTTCTCACTGCATCCAAAATCCGGAACCGACGTCACGACGCCAGATTTTCGGGTGGACAATTCTGACACTATTCTCCATCCCCCCCCCACTCCACCCTACCTGCCTTCTACGGCTGCATTAAATTCTGCCTGTAGTGTGCAACACCATGCAAAATGTGCTGCTGAATGGCTGCACACTGAGTGAGAGCCTAGGCGCATGAGTGGCAAGCACAACGTACAGCTCACCTGCACTTCTTAAAAGAAGCCTTCCCTTCTTAAAGGGGAGCTGCATTCATGCAACAGGAGCTGCTGGGACATTCTCAGGAAGGCTTTTCTGGAAGAAAGTGGACTGCAAAAGGAGTAACAATACAGAGAGAGGGTTCCCAGGTTTATGGATGCGGCACTAGAGACCTTAGTGATGGAGGTAGAAAGCAGGAGAGAGAGCATGGCCAGGATTTTGTCAGCGCTTGGGAAGCAGCCTGGGAGGTGGGAGGAGCAAAAAAATGACATGGAATGGTGTCAGAATGGTGCCCACCACAGTCCTGCTGTCGAGCCATTTTCCCAGTGGTGGAAACAGCAGCAGCTTGGCCGTCACCGACCTGAGGTGGGTGGCAATTAAAGTAATTAAAAGGTCAATGGTTGGCCATTTTCCCAGGCTGCCGGCATTTTGCTGGCAGCGGCACAGCCCCCTGCTGTGTGGGGAGGACACCAGATGCATGGAGGCACCTACCAGTGGCTTCCTGGGGGACCTTGTTTTCCGGAGGCTCCATACCACAAAGACTGGGCCCCCGGCAGCAATGGCCACCTCTGCAGCCCCAATGCTGCCCCTGGAGGGGTTACCCCTCTGATCGCTGGGTTCTGCCTGCCTGACCCCTGCACAGAAATAAACTTTTCATCTTCCCTGCGAGGGGACCTCAATATGGAGGTGCCCTCTCTTTCTCCAATGCCCTCAGCAGTGGCCACTTCTATAGGTGACGCTGTCGAGGCTGCAGAGCTTCTGGCCATCTGATTGGGTCATCAGCTCGGAGAGGCAGGCCACTGTCCTTAATTGTACAGCCTCTTAATTGGCCACCGCCAGCAAGATTACCAGCAGGGTCTCGCTGCTCTCCTGCACAGTCTCTGGACCCAACTGAAGTTGGGACTTAGCTTGTGCCAGCAAAATCTCGGCCCATGCTTCCACAGAGGGCTAGGGAGCCCTCAAGGCACACTCTGTGAAGAGAATGGGAGCAGGTGGCCAAGGAGATCAATTCCCTGACTCTGGTCCAGAGGACCTGACAGCAGTGCCGGAAAAAGTGCAATGGCCTCCCATGGGTAGTCAAGGTCAGTGAATGCATCTTCAAAGGACATCTCCTACCCGTCGCACCACCAACCTTCCATGCTGTAATTTTTGGCTGAGACCCTTGAGATTTCAAATAGCTTAGAGCAGAGTAGGAAGTTTATTAGTTTTATTTTTTTGCTGACATCCTCAATGGTGCCATAAGTGGTTTTACAGCAGCATAGCCTGTTCCCTTCTACATGTCTGCTAAGCTGTTCAATCTGAAAAAGTTGTATACATCCAACAAGGTAACGTAAGCTCTGGTCAAAGGCCATCTCAATTAAGCATTTGCAAAAACAGTGCAATGACAAAGGGTGAGTCAGCCATGACTTCAGGTGGAAGGGATTGTAGCACTATGTAAATCAAACAAAAACTCAAAGATGTCAGATCTGAAGTTGGTGTACTCACTAATCAGCTGCTAGAGGTAAGAATACCAGGAAGAAGTAGAGATAAAAGCCCCAAAATTGACAGACTCCATTGTCAGTGTAGATAGAAGCGTAGATTGAAGAATTGCATGGGGTCAGTATTCCAAATACATAGTGCTCCTATTTTTTTTGCCCATTCATACTAATGCGATGTTCCCTGAAGTCCCATTGTGTTAAAATCAAAGCACAACATTGTCTTCTGAGAGCCAATTTAATCTAACCCTCGGTGGGAAACTGAGGGAATTGGATTGGCCTCCTGTATTACAGCCTTCATTGAAGTTAGTGTAAAGTAAAATTGAGTTGGTGGTCAATGGCTTCGGTCTTCCTAATATTTAGTTGAAGCAATTTGTGCTCATCCTGTACAGGATGTTAGACAAGCAGTGTGACAAATTATTTTTGAACAGCCTGCAACATGCAATCTTGCAATTTTGGAGCTAAAATCTACTTACTGAGTATTACAACCATTAGAAGTCGATGTGAAGATCTGAACTCTCGACCTCTAATTATTCTCTCCTTCCCTTTTAGTTTTTAATCAGGCCTGTGAAGGGACTTCTTCCGCACAGCAGTGCTCATCATGGGCCTCACTCAAGTATTAACTTATCTTTCTCTCTGAGATACCAACTGACATGCTGTTCAGTTCTAGAATTTTCTGTTTTTATTTCAGATTTCCATAGTTGCTCTTTTTCTGCATATCATTGAGTAAAGGACAGAAATTACTGTCAGTGAATATTGCTGACAGTAAAGAGATGTACAATAGTTAAGATTAAGATTTCAGCTTTGCTAACTCGCTTCATGAGGAGGTATATAATGTCCCAAAAATCCTTCTATCCATAATTTTAATGCAGGATTGAGGAATGGCTAAAAACATGTTGTGCAGAATTTTTAGACCCCACCAAGGTTGGGAATGGAGGTGGATGGGTGGGGCGGGGAGAGTAGGAGATGGCCCGAAAATACCGGTGCTGGCTGGCCTGCCAGTTTTCCAACACCGTACCTGGCATTGGCCATTTTGGGGAGGTGGGTTTGGGCCCCGGCAACGCTGTCTGCCCCCACGAGGTGGGAAACTAATTAGGCTCATTAAGAGCCTTGTTAATGGTAGGCAAAGGAGGCTAACTGGGATTTTCCAGCTGGCTTCCAGTTTCCTGGCACATCGAGGGCAGTTCAGCTGCCTGGCAGTGGGCACCAGCAGTAGGCCTACAAGCCTTCCCTGCCTGTCTGAGTCAGGGTACAGCCAAAGGCCACCCTGTACAGGGCCTCTCCTCCACAATGGTCAATTGGCTGTTTTTTATTTTTTTTAAATAGTTTTTTTTTTAAGTTGCTGAGAGGGAAGTGTCATGTTGAAGCACCCTCTCAGTTACTTAGCCTATACTGCAGCTGGCTTTTTGTCTGAAGTTGGAAGGCCCCTCATGGGCTGTGCAGCTTTGACAGCCTGCCTGCCACCCTTAATTGGTCAGGGAACCTGTCTCCACGCCAATTAAGGAGGCATTGGGGGAGCCTCAGTCAAAATCCCAATGAGTGACTGTTTTCCCCCGGGGTGGGTTCAGTGTTGTGTGTACACCTGTAAGAGCTGTGGCTATGTTATCAGGCCAGCAGTGTAAGAACTGTGATGTAACACACCATGTGACTTCTGGGTTAGGGGCTGTATTAAGTAACTACCTGTACAGTGAAGACCTGTCTGTACATGCAGAACCATCTTTAAATAAAGAGTCCATGTTACTGTGTTACTGATCCCGTCTTGAGTGTATAGCATCAACTAACACAAAGGTTGAGACAAGGTGCAACATTCGGGATCTGGAAGCAATCCTGGCTCCTGTTTCCTGCCTCCAAAGTGAAAATTCAGCCCGTTAAGTGCTCATGGAATAGCATAGCCAACACTATATGGTATCATTAAACTATTATCGGTCAAGCTGTGTACGCTTGGCACTCTTTTGAAATGACAAGGTATTATAGCATTGTCATGCAAGGAGAAATCATGACCCATAAAATGAACTGATGAATTGATCTCAAAACAGACACCTTTTGCTGCAAAACAGGATGGAGCAAGAGGTTAGATGACCTTTCCTGTACTGCGAATACACATGGTAACTGCTGGAACACTGAAAATAATTGTCATGTCTGGGTGAGTGTTGAAGAAAGCATTTGAAATGTAAATGGCTCATTCAATGTTAATGGCTACCACTCTTCAAAAAAATAGGCTAACAATGACTATGCAGACATAGAGACTCCAGACTCAAACTCAGGATAATGGGTGTGGAAATGCATCACTTTATCAAGATGGCACAGAGAGAAGCAACATCCAAACCCATTGTCTAACACCATTCATGAAAACACAATGGGAGAGAAACGTGGGTCACCTGATAGAAGCCAAGACTCTGATAAGGGGTTTTTAATAAAAGACATTTTCTGTGCAAAATCTGGGAAGACAGAAGACAGACGGAAGAGAGACCAGCAAGAAGAAAGACCCTGCCAGAAGACCATCTTTAAATTACCCAGAGGCAGAGACGAAAGGTGACCTTGAAACTCCCTACCTGAGAAATTGTAACAGGATTTTTTGCTGTTGAACTGTGACCGAAGTTTAACCAAAGAAGTCTGCAGCAAAGCATCCAGCCACCTGAAATTTTCCAAAGACTGACTTTAGTGAATCAGGAAAAAGGAAAACAGGCCTGCAGTGCTTTTAAATCTTCCTCCCAGGGAAACAAGCAAGGTTTCACAACAAACTCTGTTCGGATGAAAGGTCACTGACCTGAAACATTAACTTTGCTTCTCTCTCCACAGAAGCTGCCAGACCTGCTGAGTATTTCCAGCACTTTTTGTTTTTGTTTCACAACAAACTCTTCTTTTTAAACTATCAGATCTAAATGCATGCTATCTTTCAATCTCTATCTTTTCTTTTGTGTGTGCATGTATGGGTGGGTGTGTGTGTGATGTTGCGAATATTTTTGGGTATTATTTAATAAACATTTATCTTCCTTTGAGCCTACAAGAAAGCCTGTCATTCACCTGTTTATTGACCATTAAAATGCTCATGGGTTAAAACATATTTCTAATAAAAATGTTATCCTCAGTTAGTTGAGAGGTGAAAAGGAAAACCATCCCTATCATTTCCCACCTGTCTGGAACAGCATATAATTGAATAGCAACCTGTGGTGGCATAGGGACAGATAATATGTGTGATGATGCATTTGGTGGAGCTGTGAATTTTTACCAGATACGTGTTCAGGAAACTTTTGTATCTGTTAAAAAAAAAACATACTCTTGTCATCTGACAATTCTATATTGGCAGATCTTTAAATAGTTTCTGGAAGATCTGACATGATTGTCAAATATTACATGAAAATTCATACATGCAAATTATCATTCTCAATTTCACCAGTGTGAATTGAGCTGTGATCACACCCATATGGTAAATGGAGTTAACTGGTTGGGGCAAATTACTTAACTTTGATATTTGAATCAATCTTAAATCTAACAGTTAAGCATTGTAAATTTCTGACAGAATTTACTGTTGCTATCGCCATTTGGGAATACATAATGGATCATATTTTTTCCTTCTATTGTTCTGGTTTCCAAGTTTCAATTTTCGTTTGGCTGTTAGGAAAACATTTAAATTGCATTTTAAAAAAATGACACCTATGTAATATTGTAGAACTGTAAAACGAATGGGCTGCTTTCATTATATGTAATTGTGTTGCTGAGATAGATTGTAAATGCCACAAAAATAAGAAAGGTAATATTGCAAATTGCTGTGGAAAGCAAATGTTAAGATTGTAATATAATGAATCATTACCAAATGGCCAAGAACTAAACCTCTGGGAAAATAAATGAATGATTTTCTGGAAGAGACAGCTAATAGAACTAATAGTTCACTTGCAAATTAGAAAATGGTAGGCACGGTTGCTAAACACTGTCACTATAATGCTTTGCTGACCTGTCACTTGGCATCCTGGAGAGGGAATCAACCTCACATGCTAAGTACCTGGATTATGCCATTGTTGATGAGTATGCATGGTTGATGACTTGCACATCTCGAACATTAAGGTGTGTGGCACATCGCTAGGTACATAGCATTACATAGCATTTACAGCAGAGAAATAGGCCATTTGGACAACTGGTCCATGCTGGTGTTTTTGCTCCCCACAAGCCTCCTCCCACCCTTCTTCATTTAACCCCATCAACATATCCTTCTATTTTTTTCTCCTTCGTATATTTATCTAAATGTCCCTTAAATGTATCTATGCTAGTCACCTCAGCTATTTCTTGTGGTAACCAGCTCCACATTCTAACCACTCTCTGGGTAAAGACGTTTCTCTCTACTTCCCTATTGAATTCATTGGTGACTATCTTATATTTATGACCTCTACCTCTTTTGCCTTGCTGAAGGTAATTTTCTAACAAATAGATGATGATGAAACTTTAAGGTTGTAAAGCAGTGATTTATGAATGTGTATCAAGTTTCTCTTACTGTGTTTACAATTTAGCATTAAATTGCACCAATGATAAAGAGCTGTCATCACTGGAAACATACATAATCTTTTGTGTTGGGCTGCTTTGAAGCAGTTGCATGCAGTAAACAGCAAAATAACTACATTTGCTGAAAGAAGGAAAGAAATGCTGACACACTGCCACCAATTGAAATCGGTGTCAGGGTTCAGGATAGAAAACCTATTTTGTTAGCCGAGACTGGCAGAGGGAAGATAAATAAAAATTAGTGGCCCAGTTTTTGCAGTCAGTGCAAAACATCAGCACTCGGCACACACCTTGAGAATAGCTGCCCATAAAGATCTAGAGATTTTTGTGGAGTGGATTTCTCCTTTCCCGACATCAGTTTGAATCTGGTGCCAAGTCAAGGGAATCTCCAGGCGTCTAGCAGCAGCGATGTCATCAAGCAGAGTAAGCAGCCAACTGAAGTATTTTCACATACAGCAAACCATGAAGTAAAATGCAATGAATTTTTCACTTCTAATTAAAACTTTACAGAGAGCAAAATCAATGATTAGGACATACACATGAAGTAAGGTAGAAGATAAAATATTGTGAATAAACTTTAAAAAAAATTAAATGTGGATGCTTTTATCATAATGGAGAAATCTGTTATTCCACAAATATAATATTAGTCTTTCAGGGCCAGTGTCGCTCCTTAGCAGTAATTCTGAAGTTAGTATGCTGTTAAAAATCCAGTTACACCTCATTCAACAACTTTTTCAAGGGTTTTCACAGTGAGACCAACAGTGTAACAGTGGAAGTTCTCATCAGTTCAATTATTTCTATTTGATTGTATTTTGTGGGGACTTCAACAGCACACGCTATGAAGTAGCTTAGTATCACCGACAGAAACATCTGGATTGCTGCATTATTCTGCACATGTGCGGACTCCAGAGTTGCTGTCAGTTTCAGAGAAGTAATGATGGTGAAAGCTAACAGTTTCATCATCATTACTACCACAAAATCTGAGCCATTCTCATGTAATTAAGATAGGACTTGCATAGGTGGAGCAGAAGGGGATTTATACACCCCTCCTATGTATTTTTGTATTGGGATCAGTTTTCTGCTTGTGCAAACACAGACGCCAGTCTATGAGGTAACCTGTTAACCAGGCCTGCTGAATCACGGTGGCAGTAACAGCAACAACTTGCATTTATATAATGCTCTTAACATGGTAAACCATCCAAAGACATTTCACAGGAGCCTTATCAAACAAAATTTGACACCAAGCCATGCAAAGTGATCAAAAGCTTGGACAAGGAGGTGGGTTTTAAGGAATACCTTAAAAGAGGAGAGAGAGGTAGAGAGGTGGAAAGGTTTTAGGAGAGACTTCTAGAGCTTAGGGCCGCGGCAGCTAAAGGCCAATGGTCGAGTGATTAAAATCGGGGATGCACAAGAGGTCTGAATTGGAGGAATGCAGAGATTTCAAACGGTTGCAGGCAGGATGAGGTTACAGACATAGGGAGAGGCGAGGCCACAAAGGGATTTGAAAACATGGATAAGAAGTTTAAAATCGAGGTGTTGCTGGACCAGGAGCTAATGTAGGTCAGTGACCACAGAGGTGATGGGTGAACAGGACTTGGTGTCTGTTAGGACACGGGCAGCAGAGTTTTGGATGAACTCCAGTTTCTGTGTGGTTTGAAAATGGGAGGCTGACCAGAAGAGCATTGGAGTAGTCAAATTTAGAGATAACAAAGACATGGATGAGGATTGAAAAATCAGCTGAGCTTAGGCAGAGTCAGAAACAGGCAATTTTGTGGATGTAGAAGTAGGCGGTCTTGGTGCTACAGCAGTATGGGGTCAGTACCTCATATTCGGGTCAGATAGGGTGGCAAGGTTGCATACAGGCTGGTTTAGTCTCAGACGATGTCCAGGAAGATAGGTAAAGTTGCTGGATAGGGAATGGAGTTTGTGACTGGAGGAAATTTCTGTTCACCCAGTGCTGAATGTCAAATAAGCAGTGTGACAAATCAGAGGCCTTGGAGGGATTGAGAGAGACAGTGGTGAGATAGAACTAGGTGACATCAGCGTGCATGTTCCGATGTTGTCACCAAGAGGCAGCTGGTCGATGAGAAATAGAAGGGGGGCCAAGGATAGATCCTTGGGGAACTCTAGTAATGGTGAGGGAGTGGGAAGAGAAGCTATTGCAGGTGATTCTCTGGCTACAACTGGATAGAAATGGAACCAGGTGAGTGCAATCCCATCCAGCTGGATAATGGAGGAGAGGTAGTGGAGGAGGATGGTATGGCCAATTGCGCCAAAGGCTGCAAACAGGTCGAAATGATGAGGAGGGAAACTATGCTGTTCATTTTGCTGCCTGCTGTCTGCTTAGTGTTGGCTGAACCCATCATTTGCAATTTGTCACAGGCTTAACTAACCAGCATCTTCCTTTGGGTGCAGGTAAGCAGGTTCTCTTTAGAATCAAGTTGATTCCAAGCAAATATGTCTGGTGGTGAAAGACTGATATTGAATTGATCTTCTGTGCCAGACTCAGTAATCTAATACTTGAACCAATTAGATCTGCAGTACTCCAGGGTGCCATTCATGTTTGAAGGTTATTTTAAGAGAAAATTAGATAGCTATCTGAAGCAGCAAAAATACATGTGAGAGCATTGGGCAATTGAAATGGTTGAGCATAGTGCCAGTATAGGCACAATGGGCTGGATTTTAAGGAGCCCGCGACGTTGGGATCCATGGCGGCAGGGGTGGGGTGGGGTGGGGGGGAGGGTCTGAAGATGGTTCCGGATGAATTCCGCCATGGACCTTGACGCCGGCAGGGCCTGGCCTGATCTGCCCAGCAGCAGCAAGGCACTGTGGCAGCCCCCCTTACCCACGTCTGCTCGGTGACAGGACCACAATCAGCATATGCAAATTAATAAATTTACATATACTTAAGTCTAATTTTGATGGCCTGCCGCGATCTTCGGCCCTGCGGCCGGCACTCCCGCGCCTTTGGATTCCCATCCGGGGAAACGAGGCGCCACACTGGTGCGGACAGGGGAGGAGGTAAGGATATCAGTGCAGTGAGGGGGGGGGGGGAGGGGACGGGGTCAAATAAACCTCATGGGAGTAGGGGATGGTGGGAAGGGTTGCACTTTAAACTTTGTGCAGTTTGGTGGGGGGAAAGGTCAGATGGTAAAGGAAGTATTTTGGAGGGGAAGGGCAAACAGTTAATGTAATTGTTATCGGTGGGGAGGGGGAGAGGGGAAAAAGAAATGGGTATGTACTTAATTTTAGTCAATATGTCGTTAAATATTTAAATAAGCCGGTAGGGCTGACTGCCCTTTAAAAATATCATCAATGCCTGCGGACAGGCAGCTGACACCAATGCCACAATGGACAGCCTGCTCCCTCCACGAGATTGCGGGGGGGGCTGCCCCGGCTTTTTAAATGAGCCTCTGCGCTTGAGACTGCGGCAGCTCTTTGGCGTATGGGTGGACCGCCATTTTTGGAGCTCGGCAGCGAACTCATAAAATCTAGCGCAATAGGTTGAATGACGTCTTCTGTCATGTAAACTTGTATAGCTCTACGGTTCAGTTAGCTCAGCTGCCAAAAGATGTATCAGGCAATAAGAGCATTGTATGAAATAGAATGACATGCAGCTATAACAATTAGGTTGTCTAACAGTAGATATAATATTTTGTGTATGAAACAAAGAGGGAGGCAATTCTGTGAAGCTGCTCCTGCTCCGCCAGTGTTAAATCGGCAGATGTATGCTGGAAACTCTGTTTATGCACTGTGTTATTCTGAATTATGCAACGGTTCCTTCCCCAGCACATCCCCGTATTTTACAGAAAGTTTCAGGTCTTTAGGTGTTGAATCTGCGCTCAGTTTTGTGATTGCCGGCGTGCTGCAGGCCAAGCTCCCCTGATTTGGACAGCACGAGCCAAATTTTCTTGGTATCAGAAAACTGGGCTCGTACTCTCTAAAAAAATACAGGCTCTGATATTGCTTTCCGTAGTACCTTGGAAAGTGTGAATTTGGGGAAGGGATTTGACAGGTTAGCCGCTGAGGGTACAGGTGGTGTGAAGATTAGTGAGAAAGATGGATCGAGCAGCTCCGGTTGCTTTGCAGAAGAAGGCAGAAATAGGTGTCTCAATGGTCCCTTTGGAGTATTCCAAGAGTTCAGAAAGGGTAGCTATAGTTTTATCCAAAGATGAAATAAGAGTTATTGCCCTGGATATCAAGGCAGCATTTGACTGAGTGTGGTATCAAGGAACCCTAGCCAAACTGAAGTGAATGGAAATCAAGGGGAAAACTCCCAGCTGGTTTGAGTCATTCCAAGCACAAAGGTAAGATGGTTGTGGTTATTGGAGGCCATCAGTCCCAGGACATTGCTGTAGGAGTTCCTTGGGTAGTGTCCAAGGCCCAATCATTTTCAGCTGTTTCATTAATGACCTTCCCTCCATCATAAGGTCAGAAGTGGGGATATTCACTGATCATTGTACGATGTTCAATACCATTCACACCTCCTCAGGTACTGAAGCAGCCCATGTCCATATGCAGCAAGACCTGGACAACATTCAGGCTTGGGCGGATAAGTGGCAAGTAGCATTCACACAACAAAAGTACTAGGCAATGTGACCTCCAATAAGAGGCAATCTAACCATCTCCCCTTGACATTCAATGGCATTACCATTGCTGAATCCCTCACTCTCAACATCCTGGGGGTTACCATTGACCAGAAACTAAACTGGAGCGGCCACATAAATACTGTGGCTACAAGAGCAGGTCAGAGGCTAGGAATTCTATGGTGAGTAACCCACCTCCTGACTTCCCTAAAGCTGTCCACCATCTACAAGGCACAAGTCAGGAGTGTGATGGAATACTCTTCACTTGCCTGAATGTGTGCAGCTCCAACAACACTCAGGAAGCTCACCACTCTCCAGGACAAAGCAGCCCACTTGATCGGCACCCCATCCACCACTTTCAATATTCAGTCCCTCCAACACCAACGCACAGTGGCGGCAGTGCGTACAGTATACTCACCATGCCTCCTTTGACTGCTCCTTCCAAACCCACGATCTCTACCATCTAGATGGACAAGACCAGCAGATGCATAGGAACACCACCACCTGCAAATACCCCTCCAAGTTACACACCATCCTGACTTGGAACTATATCACCATTCCTTCACTGTCGCTGGATCAAAATCCTGGAAATCCCTCACTAACAGCACTGTTGGTGTACCTACACCAGATGGACTGCCGCAGTTCAAGAAGGCAGCTCACCATCACCTTTTCAAGGGCAATTAGGGATGGGCAACAAATGCTGGCTTTGCCAGTAACACCCACATCTCACGAAAAAATTAAAAAAAAGTTCAAGACTGGGATGCTACCATGAAAGTAGGAAAGCAGAGCAATAGTGATGGGTTGGGATAGAGATTGGGGAGGTAGAGTACTTGAGAATGGAGAATTAATAGTGTTTTGACAGGGCGACAGGAAAAGGGGGAGATAATACATCTCCCCACCCTGATTTGCTGTTCCAAGGTGTATAGTGGGTGCCCATCAATATTTCTCATTTTACACTGTCATGAAGACCCCCACCTGCCAAAAATGAGGCATATTAATTTTGTAAAATGAATATTAATTTTAACCTGTTGCTGGAGTGAAGAGATGACTTGTTTAAAGAGATCACCAGACATTTGGCTGGAGGTCATTTGCATATGATGAGACAGTGCTTGGAGAGACAAAAGAATTGCTTACTGATTCGATTAACAGAGATTGGGCTGGGCAATGGTGATCCACATCTTGTCGGGGTAAGAGACAGCCCTACACCCCCCGACCCCACCACCGAGAGCTTTGGAATCCATAAATGCAGGAGTGGTTAAGCCAGCTGGTCACACGACTAACCAGCTGGTCCAGGCTTTTTGAACTAGAACAGGACAGTTTGAAGTAAGACTGTGGAGATTGCAACTGAACCTGGAACAAGAGAGCCTTTCTCCTGGCTGGCCATCTCTTGCTTTCTCAGAAGCCTCCGGACCCACTGAATTCACTTAAACCTCAAGAGAGAGACAAGTCAAAACAAGTTAACTTGGGCCCCTATGAACTGGGCCCCAACGAACAGCAAGACTTACTGGCAACCAAAGACTCCACATTGAACTTAAAGGACAGTAATTACAACCCAACTATTGCCGCAAACTTTCGCCCTTTATTCTTTCTACTTTTTCTGTCTCTAACTGCTTGTGTGTTTATCATGTATGCATGCTAGCGTGGTCACGTCGTATATTCGTACTCGTTAACCAAATTAGGGTTTAAGATTAATAAACTTCCACCTTTCTTGTTTAAATCTAAGAAAACCTGTCTGATTTGATTTCTTTCCCTTGCAATTGGATAGCAGTGAACAAGGATTCACTGAGGGAGAGCTAAAAACACAATGTTTTTCAAAATTAAAAATTAAACCCTGTTACAGTTAAACCAGGCAAAGGCTGTGAGGGAACCCCTTGACCCTTTCTCATCTGGTCTTAACAACATTATCACCAAAATCTCAGATCGCACCGCCATAGAATTTTACAGTACTGAGCAAGGCAATTCAGCCTACTTCACCTGTGCTGACTCTCTGAAAAAAGTATTAGCTTAGTACCGTTCCTCTAGCCTTTCCTCATAATCTTTGAAATGTTGCATTTTTGAAGATTTATCCACTGCCCTTTTAAGAGCTAGGACATTGACATTCTACTTCCACCATTCTTTCTGCTAGGCTATTGTCCTAACAACCCACTATATACACAAAAAAATCTTCTAGCCTCTCCCTTTGTTCTTTTGGCAATGATTTTACAGCCTCTCACTGAGCAGGGGATGTTGCTCCTGTCCCCTTCTCTGTTTTCAAAATGATTCATTATTTAGATGATTTTAGGCTTGGATTTGAAAAATTAACCCTATAGATTAAATAAAGAAGGGATGAATGAGGGAGGTAAGGAATTTGACAGTTTTGAGCTTCTTGAAAGTAATTGAGTACCCTTCCCCATCCCCTACAACTCTGCACAGAACCTGCTGCTGCTTGGGTGCAGTGTTGGAGTGTAAAAGGAGCAAGAGCAATGACCATAGTGATAACAATAGAATAAAAATAAAGGAAGATTGTGATGGAGAGAAAATTAATAATTTTAAGCAATTATTTTTACCTCCAGTTTGGTGAGTATTCTCAGCATTCATTGGATTTGACAATCAACCAACATTAACTTACTATTAATTAACTTTTCTAAAAACAATTTAATTTTAATTTATTTGAAGAGAATTGATTCTGCTTAAAAAGATGTCTATTAAATGCTGCATTATTTATGAGGCCTGTTGACTTCGACAAATTTTTATCCAGACACTATATGGATCATTGAAGGAAAAACTGCAATATTCAAAGAAAGGTCCACATGGTTCATTTGCCATGATTTTTCAATTGAACAAATTTTTTGTATGGTAATCACTGAGGTGGCATTCTGTTCGAAACAAAATACAGATTTTGGGAATGCTGCACACAAGACTGTGATAAATGTAAAATTACAACCTTGGCAAGTAGGCTAAATTGAGGACAGACTAAATCATTTATTTTCTACCAAATGATGTCTTATATCTTGGCATGCTGCATCAACAGAAAGTGCTTGCTTGCTGAAGATTGTTTTTATAACAAACAAAAATTATTCTTATGCTCAACCAGAATGGTCAAACAATTTTCCAAATTAATCATAAATGTAGTATTTGCATGAAATAAATCTTTTTGGCAAGGCTCATGAAGTGTAAGATACTTGACTAAAACCATTGTAAAACTACAAGTGCATGGCCCCCTACAATTTCTTTAATCCTTAGACTGCTGACAGATCCAGAAAAATTACTATCTCCTTGTGCAAATGCATTTTATTTGCTTGCAGTTCATTCACTATGCAACAGAAATGTTACAGTAATGAAGTTCTTCAATGTCTGGAGTAGCCTTGCTGGTAACTTTACTACACTACACAAACATTTAAAACAGAATTCTAATTATTTTTAAACCTGTCATCATCAGTTATCTGCTTTTCTCTCTTTCAGAATCTTTATCTGTCCTATTTTCTTCTTTTCTTTAATTTTTCTTTGCTTCTACCTAATCTAATCTTTCTGAACTATCCTATCTTTCCTAATACTTTTTAAAACCTTGACTTACCTTGTTTTTCTCATAGTTAGTTTTGAAAGTGAAAGCAGATTTTTTAAAAAATAGTTTTATTTGCAGAAAGAAACAAGTTTAAAGCCCAGTTTCTTCAACAAATTAAAAGCTCAAACTTGAATGAATGTTCTAGTCTCAGCATAAATAGCATCATGTCAATAAGTGATTTGTGTTAATAAATACAAAATAATGGGGGTGCTGGAAAACGGAAATAAAAACAAAATGCTGGAAATACTCAGCAGGGCTGGCAGCATCTGTGAAGAGAGAAGCAGAGTTAACGTTTCAGGTCAGTGACCCTTCTTCAGAAATTTCTGATTTGTATTCATGCCTTAACTTAGAGCTTGACAGTAACCAAATGAATCAACTGGTTTTCTGCATTGGAAGGGTTAAAATCAGCATTTTGTGCAATCATGTTCCACCTCCTTCAAATTCAATCATACAACTGTAGAAACAAAATCTGGTTAAAAGCATATTTGTTGCTGGAATATATAGTCCACCAGTCCACTGAGAAGGGGGTAGATCTTGACTCTGTGCGATAGTGTAAAATTGCCGATATCAAATCAGCAGCCAGTTTCACATCTCCAAAATTTTATTTTTATTGAAGTCTACTGAAATAAAAATTGGGGTAGACTGCCGATTTGATATCATCTGTTTTAAACTATCGCACAAGGTCAAGATCTATCCCGAGATGTTTACATAAATGATTCACATCACCACATCTAAATAAGAAATCAATGCAAAGCAGCCATAGCGCATATAGATATTCTGTTTAATTTTGTTGACAGTATCATCATCTAACACAAGCAAGTCGTAGTAAAATGGTATTCATAACACAAGCAATGACCCAGCTTTCCATCATCAGGATTCCTCAGCATATATGTTACTTTGTGTATCTCTGACCATAATTTCAAAGAGCATTGGCAGAGTCTTTGACAGCACCTTTCAAACCCACGATCTGTACCACTTAGAAGAAAAAGGGTAGCAAGCACACGGGAATGCCAACACCTGCCAGTTCCCCTCCAATTGACACACCATCCTAACTTCGAAATATATTGCTGTTCCTTCATTATCGCTTTTCAGCAAGAAAAAAACAAAGGAATGCTAATAAGATGCAAGTGAAAGGACTCAATGAAAAATAAAGGCTGCATTGCATTAACAGAAATATCCCCTCTGTCTTTCAGTGTGTCAGTGCAACAAGACACTTAGGGCTGTGAGCCTTAACAAAACTTTCAGCATAGCATTGTCTTTATCTGAGGCAGCTCTTAGAGTCATTTTAGTTGCAGGTGAGTTAAGTTCCAACCAATTGAAAAACTGGAGAAGCTGTGTGAAGCTGTTCAAAGTTATTTTATTTTTATGAATTTGACAAGAATAATATTTGGCAGACAGATATAAGGGGTATTATCACCATCGAATCCTTGTTCTCACATGGGAGAAGGATAAAAATTAGCCTTCATGTGGTTTCTGGCACCAACAGTATCGAGCAAAAGAAAACAAATGAAAGCTAGTCATAATGATAGGTGAACTTAAACTTTACCCGCGGTTATAATTAATGAGACCCCCCTGTGTATAATGCATCAAAGCCTTAGTTTAAATACCATACAGACAACATCTTTTTATACTTTGTTTAACATTTTTATAAGCACCCCATTATTTTTAGGCCTGTTAAATATAGTAGAGAATTGACTTTATCAGTTAGAGGGTAGAATATTATGTTGCTGTAACTGTTGCAGTAAGAACTGTTCTTGCTTTTCAACATATGGAACTGAACATACAATTAATTTGTGAATTAAGTTTGGCAAGTCCGACTGGTGATCACATGAATTTAAAAAGAATCAAAGTTCTCGCCATACTATGAGCATGGTGCTTCATCTCAATGGATATGCCACTGTTGCTGCCTCTGCAGCTGGAAGCAACTCTTGTCAAACTCTACGACTGCAAGGGCATTCTATCCATGCAGCTAACATGACCTGTTAAGATTAGCTAGAGTCAGTAAAGAAAATTATATTACTTCATTTAACTTTATACTATTTTTTCCTGACACCACTATGAATGGGAGGCATTTACCAAACATATGTTCCATCTGACTCAAGTTGTACATAAATTTGGTCAGAACCCATCTAGCGTACTGCATTTAGTTTTGGGTGCAAACCCCAGGAAAGATATTTTGGTCTTGAATGGAGTAAAGCACAGATTCAAAAGAATGTTACCAGGGCTTAAATGATTAATATTGAAGATAGGTTGCATAAGTTGGTTTATACTGCCTTGAGTCTTGAAGGTTGAGGACTGATCCAATCAAAGTGTTTAAAATGATAAAGGGATCTGATAGGGTTATAGAACATAGAACATAGAACATTACAGCGCAGTACAGGCCATTCAGCCCTCGATGTTGCGCCGACCTGTGAAACCATCTGACCTACACTATTCCATTTTCATCCATATGTCTATCCAATGACCACTTAAATGCCCTTAAAGTTGGCGAGTCTACTACTGTTGCAGGCAGGGCGTTCCACGCCCCTACTACTCTCTGTGTAAAGAAACTACCTCTAACATCTGTCCTATATCTATCACCCCTCAACTTAAAGCTATGTCCCCTCGTGTTTGCCATCACCATCCGAGGAAAAAGGCTCTCACTATCCACCCTGTCCAACCCTCTGATTATCTTGTATGTCTCTATTAAGTCACCTCTTCTCCTCCTTCTCTCTAACGAAAACAACCTCAAGTCCCTCAGCCTTTCCTCGTAAAACCTTCCCTCCATACCAGGCAACATCCTAGTAAATCTCCTCTGCACCTTTTCCAAAGCTTCCTCATCCTTCCTATAATGCGGTGACCAGAACTGCACGCAATACTCCAGGTGCGGCCGCACCAGAGTTCTGTACAGCTGCAGCATGACCTCGTGGCTCCTAAACTCGATCCCCCTACTAATAAAAGCGAACACACCATATGCCTTCTTAACAGCTCTATTAACCTGGGTGGCAACTTTCAGGGATTTATGTACCTGGACACCAAGATCTCTCTGCTCATCTACACTACCAAGAATCTTCCCATTAGCCCAGTATTCTGCAATCCTGTTACTCCTTCCGAAGTGAATCACCTCACACTTTTCCGCATTAAACTCCATTTGCCATCTCTCAGCCCAGCTCTGCAGCCTATCTATGTCCCTCTGTATTCCACTCCCTTATAATAAATGGCAACATTCCATTAGCCTTTTGATTACTATTTACACCTGAACACTTGCATTTAGTGAATTTTATACATTGAAACCTAAATCCCTTTGCTTCTCCACATTTCCTAGTCTCTACCATGAACCAATTTGTCTCGTTTTTCAGATCCAAAGTGCATGACCTCACACTTCCACACATTGAACACTATCTGCCATAGTTTTGCTTACACAATTAATCTGTGTATGTCCCTTTGTAACTTCCTGTGTCTATCTCCTATCTTAATGTCATTTGCAAGCTTATACAGCTCTCTATTCCTTCACTAATGTCATACATATATTTGGTGAAAAACCGAGGCCCCAGTACACCTCTGAAGAACACCACTTGAAACAACCCACCAATCAGGCAGCTTTCCCTGTATCCCTAATCGCTATCTCCTACCTTCCAACCAACTACGAACCCATGTCACAAGGTTACCTCCAACTCTCTTCTCTTCTGTGGAACTTTATCAAATATCTTCTTGAAGTATATATAGAAAAATACAAAGTTGCTCTCATATACACCAGGCTAATGACCTCCTTATAAAATTCAACTAGATTAGTCAGATATGATCTATTGTTCATAAATCCATACTGACTTTGTTTGATCAGCTCATACCTGTCCAAATGCTCAAGTACACTGTTCCTGATGACAGATGTCAGTAAATTTCCCACAACTGATGGTAAACTGACAGGTCTGTAGTTACACAGTTTCATCCTTTTACAGTTGCAATTTTCCAATCCAAATGCACAATTCCCAAATTTAGAGAGTTTTGGAAAATTATGGGGAATGTATCTACAATTTTTTTCGTGCATTTCTTTTACCATGGAGCAGCAACCATCAGGTAGTGGAGATTTGAGTACTTTTAAGTCCTGTTATTTTTTCATTGACATTTTTACTATTAACACTTATTCATTTCCTTCCCTTGACTTACTTTTGTTACCTTGTACTGCTAGTATTTTGTCCTCCATAGTTGCAAGGTATTAATTTAACAAGTCTGCCATTTCTTTATTGTCCATTAGAGTCTTGTCTGCACCTATCTTTAATGAGCCCATACCCTCCTATACCACTTTCCCATGTCTTAATATATTTATTAAAGAATTACGTAATCTTTTTATCCCTTGCGTCCTTTTCATATGACTGTTTTTTACACCTTTCATAACTTTCCTTGTATCCTTTGTTCTTTTTATAGCTGTTCTAGTCCACTGGATCTCCATGTTTCCTTGCATTTGTGTAAGTCTTTCATTTAGCTTGATACTGTCCCTTACCTCATGGTTGTTTAACTGCAGAAAGGGAGCTTTTGCTTTTAGGAGTATGTATTGGTTTTGTATGGTACCAAACATTTCTTTGAATACTTCCCACTGTTCATTTCCCAGTAAATACTGGGAAGACGGAAACCATTGTCTTCAGGATTTTTTTTTATTCATGGGATGTAGGCAGCCTGGGCAAGGCCAGCATTTATTGCCCATCCCTAATTGTCCTTGAGGAGGTGCTGATGAGCTGCCTTCTTGAACCGCTGCAGTTCATATGGTGTAGGGACACCCACAGTGCTGTTAGGAAGGGAGTTCCAGGTTTTTGACACAATAACAGTGAAGGAAAGGCAATATAGTTCAAGTCAGGATGGTGTGTGATTTGGAGGGGAACTTGCAGGTGACACTGTTCCCATGCATCTGCTGCCCTTGTCCTTCTAGGTGGTAGAAGTTGCTGGCTTTGAAGGTGCAGTCGAAGGAGTTTTGGCAAGTTGCTGTGGTGCAGCTTGTAGATGGTACAGCCTGCTGCTACTATAAACTGGTGGTGGAAGGAGTGAATTGTGAAGGTGGTGATGGGGTGCAAATCAAGCCTAAATGTTATCCGAGATGTTGTCAAGCTTCCCGAGTGTTGTTAGAGCTGCACTTATCCAGGCAAATGGAGAGTATTCCAACACACTCTTGACTTGTGCCTTGTAGATGGCAGACAGGCTTTGGGGAATCAGGATCTGAGTTAATTCTCACAGAAAACGTAGCCTCTGACCTCTTTTTGTAGCCACAGTAATTATATGGCTGGTCCAGTTAAGTGTCTGGGCAATGGTAACCCCCAGGATGTTGATGGTGGGGATTCAGCTGTTGAACGCCAATGGGAGATGATTAGATTCTCTCTTGTTGGAGATGGTCATTGCCTGGCAGTTGTGTGTTGCAAATGTTACTTGTCACTTAACAGCCCAAGCCTGAATGTTGTCCAAATCTTGCTGCATGTGGGCACAGACTGCTTTAGTATCTAAGGATTTGTGAATGGAACTGAACACTGTACCATCATCAGCGAACATTCCCACTTCTGAGCTTATGATGGAGGGAAGGTCATTGGTGAAGATGGTTGGGCCTGGGACACTGCCCTAAGGAATTCCTGCAGCAATAACCTGTGCTGAGATGATTGGCCTCCAGCAACCACACCATCTTCCTTTGTGCTATATATGCCTCCAACCAGTGGAGAGGTTTCCCTCGATTCCCATGACTTCAATTTTGTTAAGACTCCTAGATGCCACACTTGGTCAGATGCTGCCTTGATGTCAAAGGCAGTAACTCTCACCTCACGCCAGGAATTGTTTTTTATTTTCCATGTTTGGACCAAGGCTGTAATGTGGTCTGAAGCCGAGTGGCCCTGAACGAACCCAAATTGAGCATCAATGAGCCAGTTATTGCTGAGTAAGTGCTGCATGATAGCTCTGTCGATGACACCTTCCATCACTTTGATGATGATTGAGGGTATGAAAATTGGGATGTAATTGGCTGGATTGTATTTGCTTTTTGTGAACAGGACATACATGAGCAATTTCCCACATCGTTGGGTAGATGCTAGTGTTGCGGCTATACTGGAACAGCTTGGCTAGTGTTGCAGTCACAAACTTCATTCGTTAGCCTCTGAATCTATTCCTCTCCCTGGCAATTGTCTGAGGCTGAACCAAACTGTTTGAAAACTTGGTGTCATATTTGACCTGATTTGAGCTTCCAACTACATATCTGCACTATCACTGACTGTCTATTCTCACCTCCACAACATTGCCCAATCGCCCCGTCTCAGCTGATCTGCTGCTAAAACCCTCATCTATGCTTTTGTTACCTCTAAACTTGTCTATTCCGATGCACTCATCACCAGCCTCCCAGCTTCTACCCTCCATTAACTTGAGATCATCCAAAACTTTGCTGTGTCCTAACTCACACAAAGTCCCATTCATTATTACCCCTGCTGACCTATATTGCCTCCCGATTAAGCACTGCCTCAATTTTAAAATTCTCATCCTTGTTTTCAAATGTCTTCCTGGCCTTGCCCCTCCCTATCTCTGTAACCTTGTCCAGCTCAACAACCCGACAAGATCTCTGTTTCCCTCCAAGTCTGGTGTCTTGAGCCTCCCCGATTTTAATTGCTCGACCATTACCTTACCTTCTCCTGCTTAGAACCAAAGCCCTGGATTTTCCTCCTTAAACCTCTCCACGTCTTATCCCTCCTTTAAGATGCTCCTTAAAGCCTACCTCTTTGAAGCACTATAAAAATACAATTTTTAAAAAATCTTTCATGGGATGTGAGCGTCACTGGCGAGACCAGCATTTGTTGCCCATCGTTAATTACCCTTGAACTGAGTGGCTTGCAAGGCCATTTCAGACAGCAGTTCAGAGTCAACCATACAGCAAATTTCCTTCCCTTAAGAACAAAGAACAAAGAACAGTACAGCACAGGAACAGGCCATTCGGCCCTCCAAGCCTGCGCCGATCTTGATGCCTGCCTAAACTAAAACCTTCTGCACTTCCGGGGTCCGTATCCCTCTATTTCCATCCTATTCATGTATTTGTCAAGATGCCTCTTAAACATCTCTATGGTACCTGCTTCCACCACCTCCCCCGGCAACAGGTTCCATGCACTCACCACCCTCTGTGTAAAGAACTTGCCTCGCACATCCCCTCTAAACTTTGCCCGTCTCACTTTAAACCTATGTCCCCTAGTAACTGACTCTTCCACCCTGGGAAAAAGCTTCTGACTATCCACTCTGTCCATGCCGCTTCTAACTTTGTAAACCTCTATCATGTCACCCCTCCACCTCCGTCGTTCCAGTGAAAACAATCCGAATTTATCCAACCTCTCCTCATAGCTAATGCCCTCCAGACCAGGCAACATCCAGGTAAACCTCTTCTGTACCCTCTCCGAAGCCTCCACATCCTTCTGGTAGTGTGGCGACCAGAATTGCACGCAATATTCTAAGTGTGGCCTAACTAAAGTTCTGTACAGCTGCAGCATGACTTGCCAATTTTTATACTCTATGCCCCGACCGATGAAGGCAAGCATGCCATATGCCTTCTTGACTACCTTATCCACCTGCGTTGCCACTTTCAGTGACCTGTGGACCTGTACGCCCAGATCTCTCTGCCTGTCAATACTCCTAAGGGTTCTGCCATTTACTGTATACTTCCCACCTGCATTAGACCTTCCAAAATGCATTACCTCACATTTGTCCGAATTAAACTCCATCTGCCATTTCTCCGCCCAAGTCTCCAACCGATCTATATCCTGCTGTATTCTCTGACAATCCTCATCACTATCCACAACTCCACCAACATTTGTGTCGTCCGCAAACTTGCTAATCAGACCAGCTACATTTTCCTCCAAATCATTTATATATACTACAAACAGAAAAGGTCCCAGCACTGATCCCTGCGGAACACCACTAGTCACATCCCTCCATTCAGAAAAGCACCCTTCCACTGCTACCCTCTGTCTTCTATGACCGAGCCAGTTCTGTATCCATCTTGCCAGCTCCCCTCTGATCCCATGTGACTTCACCTTTTGTATCAGTCTGCCATGAGGGACCTTGTCAAAGGCTTTACTGAAGTCCATATAGATAACATCCACTGCCCTTCCTTCATCAATCATCTTTGTCACTTGCTCAAAAAACTCAATCAAATAAGTGAGGCATGACCTCCCCTTCACAAAACCATGCTGCCTCTCGCTAATAAGCCCATTTGTTTCCAAATGGGAGTAAATCCTGTCCCGAAGAATCCTCTCTAATAATTTCCCTACCACTGACGTAAGGCTCACCAGCCTATAATTTCCTGGATTATCCTTGCTACCCTTCTTAAATAAAGAAACAACATTGGCTATTCTCCAGTCCTCTGGGAAGTCACCTGTAGCCAATGAGGATGCAAAGATTTCTGTCAAGGCCCCAGCAATTTCTTCTGTGGCCTCCCTCAGTATTCTGGGGTAGATCCCATCAGGCCCTGGGGACTTATCGACCTTAATTCTTTGCAAGACACCCAACACCTCCTCCTTTTTGATAATGAGATGACTGAGACTATCTGCACTCCCTTCCCGAGGCTCATCATCCACCAAGTCCTTCTCCTTGGTGAATACTGATGCAACGTACTCATTTAGTACCTCGCCCATTTCCTCTGGCTCCACACATAGATTCCCTTCTCTGTCCTTGAGTGGGCCAACCCTTTCCCTGGTTACCCTCTTGCTCTTTATATACGTAGAAAAAGCCTTGGGATTTTCCTTAATCCTGTTTGCCAATGACTTCTCATAACCCCTTTTAGCCCTCCTGACTCCTTGCTTAAGTTCCTTCCTACTGTCTTTATATTTTCCTCAAGGGATTCGTCTGTTCCTAGCCTTCCAGCCCTTACGAATGCTTCCTTTTTCTTTTTGACGAGGATCACAATATCCCGCGTTATCCAAGGTTCCCGAAACTTGCTGAACTTATCCTTCTTCCTCACAGGAACATGCTGGTCCTGGATGCTAATCAAATGACATTTGAAAGACTCCCACATGTCAGATGTTGATTTACCCTCAAACAGCCGCCGCCAATCTAAATTCTTCAGTTCCTGCCTAATATTGTTATAATTAGCCTTCCCCCAATTTAGCACCTTCACCCGAGGACTACTCTTATCCTTATCCACAAGTACCTTAAAACTTATGGAATTATGGTCACTGTTCCCGAAATGCTCCCCTACTGAAACTTCGACCACCTTGGCCGGGCTCATTCCCCAATACCAGGTCCAGTACGGCCCCATCCCTAGTTGGACTATCTACGTATTGTTTCAAGAAGCCCTCCTGGATGCTCCTTACAAATTCTGCCCCATCCAAGCCCCAAGCACTAAGTGAGTCTCAGTCAATATTGGGGAAGTTAAAATCACCCACCACTACAACCCTGTTACCTTTACATCTTTCCAAAATCTGTCTACATATCTGCTCCTCTACCTCCTGCTGGCTGTTGGGAGGCCTGTAGTAAACCCCCAACATCGTGACTGCACCCTTCCTATTCCTGAGCTCCACCCATATTGCCTCGCTGCGTGACCCCTCCGAGGTGTCCTCCCGCAGTACAGCTGTGATATTCTCCTTAACCAGTAATGCAACTCCCCCACCCCTTTTACATCCCCCTCTATCCCGCCTGAAGCTTCTAAATCCTGGAACATTTAGCTGCCAATCCTGTCCTTTCCTCAACCAAAGTCTCTGTAATAGCAACAACATCACAGTTCCAAGTACTAATCTAAGCTCTAAGTTCATCTGCCTTACCTGTTATACTTCTTGCATTGAAACAAATGTACTTCAGACCACCAGTCCCGTTGTTCTCCACAACATCTCCCTGCCTGCTCTTCCTCTTAGTCTTACTGGCCTTATTTCAGGACATTAGTGAACCAAATGGGATATTATAACAATTGATGGTAGCTTCATGGCACCATTACTGAGACTAACTTTCAATTCCAGATTTTTATTAATTAATTGAATTTCCACCAGCTGCCATGGTGAGATATGAACCGATGTCCCTAGGGCATTAGCCTGGGCCTCTGGTTTATTAGGCCAGTGACTGTACCACCATCTCCCCCACTGTTGTTTGTAGGTTTACCTAGTAACACATCAGTACAGTTTACTGTGCTCAATTCTCTTCTTATTCTTTTGACATTTGCCATATATAAATTTGTAAGCTTTAGTTTCTTTCTTTAAATGTTACCTTTTTTTCATTCATTCCTGCGATGTGTGTGTCGCTGGCATTTATTGCCCATCCCTAATTGCCCTTGAGAAGGTGGTGGTGAGCCATTTTATGGAACTGCTGCAGACTATGTGGTGGAGGTATGCCCACAGTGCTGTTCAGAAGGGAGTTCCTGGATTTTGGCCCAGTGACAATGAAGGAAGAGCAATATAGTTCTAAGTCAGGATGGTACGTGAATTGGAGAGGAACTTGCAGTTGGTGGTGTTTCCATGCGTTTGCTGCCCTTGTCCTTCTAGGCGGTAATGGTCATAGGTTTTGGAAGGAGCCTTGGTGAGTTGCTGCAGTACATCTTGTGGATAGTACACACTGCAGCCACTGTGTGCCGGTGGTGGAGGGAGTGAATGTTGTGGATGGGGTGCCGATCAAATGGGCTGCTTTGTCTTGGATGGTGTTGAGCTTCTTGAGTGGTGCAGTTCTCATCCAGGCAAGTGGGGAGTATTCCATCACACTCCTGACTTCTAAGTGCCTTGTTGGTGGTGGACAGGCTTTGGGGAGTTAGGAGGTGATTTGCTAGCCACAGAATTCCCAGACTCTGACCTGTTCTTGTAGCCACAGTATTTATGTGGCTGGTTCAGCTAAGTTTGTGGTCAATGGTAACTCCCAGGATGCTGATGTTGAACTGAAATGAAATAAAGAAACAGAGATCCTTTGGTGGACAACTCCACAGGTCATTAAAAGGTGTGGTACAAGTAGATAAAGTCATTCAACAATACGAATGGAATGTTGTTCTGTTTCTGGAGGCTTAGAATATAAAAGCAAGGAAGTAATGTTGGCCTTTTATGAGGACTTAATTAGTCCACAATTGAAGTATTGTGTGTGATTGTGAGCACGCCATTATAGCAGTGTTCCCATGCATCTGCTGTCCTTGTCCTTCTATGTGGTCGAGGTCTCAGGTTTGGAAGGTGCTGTGGAAGGACCCTTGGCGAGTTGCTGCAGTGCATCTTGTAGGATGGATATAAAAGCAATGGAAACGGTGTAGCTTAGATTCAGAAAGATGCCACCAGATATGAGGCTTACAGTTATGAAGAGACACTTTCAATGTTGAGGCTTTTTTCACCAAAGCTGAGGAAGTTAAGTAGTGACCGAATAAATGCCTACAGGATTCAGAAGTGCTGTGATGAGGTAAATAGTGATAGCTTGTCACCACTGGTTGGTGATATGGTATTGAGGTGACAGAATTTAAAACAATCACAAAAGGAATGAAAAGGGAGGCTGGAAAAATCCTTATATGCAGTAATATTAGATTGTGGAATTCTGTGCCACAAGATGAAGTGGTCCATAAAATATTTTGAAAGAAAATTTGTTGTTTGAAAATAAGGAATATTAAAGTGTGTGGAAGGTAGTCAGGAGAATAGAATTAGATGAGACTAGGTGGTTGGTGAAGAAAAAACAGACATTGGCATGATGGGCAAAATGGCCTGTTTTTGTACTTTAACATTCAATAATAGTGGTCGGAATATGGGATTAGTGTAGGATTACTATAAATGGGTGGTTGATGGTTGGCACAGACTCGGTGGGCCGAAGGGCCTGTTTCAGCGCTGTCTCTCTAAATAAATAAAAAAATATATATCACTCCATACTTCAATGTATTATTCCATTATTCATGCATCCATGACTTCAGTGTATTAATAGCTTCTCTTATCATGGTTTGATTTTAAATTTACACATTTCCAAAAAATCAATGAGGAACAGTCTGATCCTGCAATGGTACTTGCTTCCTGATCAGGTAATCATGAATCTTGGTTGCTCCAACTTCAGTTGACCTGGCACAGGGCATGATTTTTATTTTTATTTTTCATGCAACCATTAGTTAAAGTTTCTTGCCAATTTATTCTTTGCATCTCAATTCACAATAAGTCGATTTCCTGTGGGATGATCTTAGAACTGCACAGCCAGAATTCTCTACATATAAATTTAACTATTCTGTACCTTCCTGGAGCTTTTAACTGAAAGGAAACATAGAGAATGTATTTTGCTGAGTGACTTATGTAAAAGTAAAAGAAATCAAGGGAAAACGTAAAGATAGATATAAAATGTGTTATTTATCTTTTACTTAGAAAATAATTAAATGATAAAGGCATAAATATGAACAATATCATACGTCTCTTTTTCAGCATTTCCAGCACATTCTGTTTTTTGACCTGGGGCAGGATTTTGCCTTTTGGGTCGGGGCCCTGACATCAAGGCCAAATGGGGATCCTGACCGTGCACTGTATGGTAAGCAGTCACCCAACAGTGATTTTCCCTGAATTGGTCTCTTAGTGACCAGAGGGTGCGCTCGCCATCCAATTAAGGACGATGGGTGGGTTCTCGAAGCTGGAGGACCAATAAGAGGCCCACCAGCATGGAAGGAGCTGCAACCTGCCATTGCAGGAAAGGGAGAGAGAAGGCGCCTCCATCTTAAGGCACCCTTAAGCAACTTATCAAAGCTTTGCATTAAAAATGGCCACAGTCGCCAAGTCACCATCGTAGAGGGGAAAACCCTCCACAGGGTGCCTGTGGCTGCACCTATGGACAGGCAGGCGGGAAGGGACTCATAGCCTGCCTGGAGAGCTGGCCCCTATGTCTGCTGCAGAGAGGCTACCTCCAGGCAGCTGGCCTAGCCCTGACGCTGTGGAGAGCCCGCAGGGCGATTGGAAAATTCCACTCGGCCTCTGATAATTGGCCTTAAGTGGCCATAAACTGCTTTAATTGGCTCACTGCATATAGCCCTTCAGCCCAATCCTACCTTTGGGGAAAAAGGCCTTGGGGCGGGATAATGCCAGCAAGCCGGCATGCCAGCTGGAAGCACGAATTTACCTGCCCGTCCACCTCCATCCTCACTTCCATATGAGGGCGAGAATTCTGGCCCTAGTCACATGTCTGATAAGTTTAAGTTAGTGCTATTCATGATAGATAGATAGATAGATAGATAGATAGATAGATAGATAGATAGATAGATAAATAGATAAATAGATAGATGAATGGATCAATAAGTAGAATGCCCTGCACATTGGTTACAGCATCCTGCTTTTGAAAGTAAAAATTTTGCATGTTACAGCAATATGTGCTGGACAGCCAATTCTACAAAAAATGTTTGTGTCTTCTATGTCCATTTATAGTTGCTTCTTAAACAGAAGTGTTTCTTCCCTATAAAACCACAGATTATGATAAATGTACAGTTGGACATAACTGAATGATTGCAGTTATACATCAAAGTCAGTAGACACATCACTTAAATGAAGAGTATTTTAAATCAGCATCAGCATATTTCTCAGCCCAGTACCTGAGTGTTTGAGCTTCTTGTGGGCTGTGCTATCTAGCTCAGGCATCAAATGGAATGTTAGTGCCTCCTTGTTCTTTATTTTCGTTTAAGTCAAATTTTATTTCTTTCCCTTACCCAAAATTATAGCACAATATCACTATTATATTACAAATGAAATAAAGGCTGCAAATATTGTTTTTTGCTATAGCACTGCTTTCAAAAATAAATATTGTCACGCTCATGCAAGGAGAAATTATGAACTATAAAATGTACTGATGAACTGAACTCAAAACGGACACCTTTTGCTGCAGAACAAGATTTAGTAAGAGGTGAGGTGACCTCTCCTGTACTGCGAATATGCATGGTAACTGCTGGAACCCTGAACCAATTTCCATGTCTGGTCAAGTGTCGAAGAAAGCATTAGAAATGTAAATGGTCCGCTCAATGTTAACGGCTACCTCTCTTCAACCAGTGAGGCTAACTATGACTTTACAGACATGGAGACTCCAGACTCAAACTCAGGATAAAGAGTGTGAAAAAAACATCACATTATCAAGCGGGCATAGGGATGGGCAACATCCAAACCCATTGTCTAACAATGGCCATACCATCAAACAGCATTTATGAAAACACAATGAGAGAGAAACATGGGTCACCTGACAGAAGTCTGTGTTAAGGGAGCTGAGGGAGATCTGGAGGTTGGGGCTGAGTGGGAGGAAGATTTGGGAATCTGGAGATCGGGGCTTGTGAGGAGGGCTGTCAAGGGGGTGGGGCCAGGACTTGGAAGATGGGGATCTCAGGACCGGGAATGGCGGTGAATTTAAATTTATGCTATGCTTAGGGTTGGATTTCCCTGAGACAGCTAGTGCTGGTTCAAGCAGAGATCTGAAATTAGGCCCCTTATTTTCATATGTAAATATATACACCTGCTTCAGGCATAGGTAAAAGACACCTCTTGTTTATTGTCATGACTGAGGTGGGAGGAGTGCACTGTTAATTCAGTCCCTCTTCTTCACAGGTCATAACATATTAATAAATATTTCCATTTCCGAAACAATCAATTAGATACTCTATTTGTCCTCAGAATAAAGCACAACAACCAGTTTTCTTTAATAAACAACAAAATTATCCATTTATTATCAAACAAGTCTTAACCAATAATGATGTAAACATATATGCGAATTGAAATATTAAAGTCCCTTTTTTTATTCTAGCCCTCACACACACACTCACATACACAACCGGTTAATCAGGAGAAAAAAAAAAGGATTTTTGTTTAAAGCTAATACAAAGAAATAGAAGGAATTTTAAAAAATCTTAGACTGCAGAGAAGATATGGAGGGACGTCCTTTGTTTTGGCAAGGTGTCCCAAAATTGAATAGGTGGCTGTCACTAGGAATCTTTAGGTGAGGTTGATGAACAGTCTGTTTGGGTAGGTGTGCAAAGATATTCAACTACAGAAGGCTTTGCATAGTTGTGCAGCAACAAAGATTTCAGTTCTCATACATTTGATGCGAAATTCTTTTAAAGATTCAAGGTTTCTGCAAACATTCAGGATTTCTTCAAAAATACAGGAGGCAACAGTACAACTTCATACAGGCTTTTGCTTTTCAAGAGCAGGGATTCTTCAAAGAGAGGTAACAGTTGTCTGGATTTTCTTCTGATCTCCTGGTTAGTCTATAGGCAAATTCCTGCCTCTTTTATTTCAAAAACTAGCTGGCTTTTAACAGTTCAAAATGAAATCAACTTTTTCAGGCAAGTCCTATGACATTCCTAAATCTTGTCTTGTCAATAGCAAAAGCTCTTAAGTCAAAACACAACCCCTTGCTATGCTTACTTGAAATCATGTGCCTTCCAGTAAAATTTTGTTTACTGGTCAAACTTTTGTTGACCTTTCTTTCAAAAAAAAACTCCCACAAAGTTCAGCAATCTCCAGGTTCAATGTCCATGAAATCCTTTTCAGTTTTTAAAAATATAGATTCTCACATTTTAACAAAATAAAATGGAAACCTCACAACATTTATACTTGGCTAATATGGCAGGCAACACACTTCCAGTTGGAACAGTATGCATGATTCCTGCCTGCTATTTTGGGGCCTGAAAAATAGGTGCTACCTGGCCCCATTTAACCCCCCGACCCTGAGGGAACAAGATTTTAGAGCGAAAACCGAAAACATTAAATAATCATTTCACAATGTTGCAGCTGAAAGTATTATCTTAGTATACCTGTATTCCACATGACTGTCGTTTTATAACTAGCAGACTGCTGCTGCAAATGGGTGTGCTTCCAGGGGTACTCTGCACCTGAAGCTCATTTGGATCTGGTATGTTCTTCATAAGTATTCCTGAAATGTAGTTCTAATTATTTTGAAAGTTATCATTTTTATATTGTTTTATTAAGGATTTTTAAATTTTCTTAAAATTTCTTTAGGTATTTTTGAAATATCTGCAAGGTTTTTAGAATTATGTTTAAGTACTTTCACCATTTTTTAAAGTTTTAAGGATGCAAACTCTCCTGCAGAAACTAATATGGTCTCCCTTGGGTGTCCCCATTATTCTGCTTTTAAGGACCAATAGGAGGACCAGTAGAGAGATACCAGGCTCAACAAGGACAGATTTGGCATCCTATTCCTGTCCACTCATGCCCATACTTCTCCACATGCAGTTGCAGACAGGCTACATTGTTGGCAACGTTCCATCACGAAGGAATAACTGTGTTTTGCTATCTACCAGATAACTGGTGGCTTTAAAAGGAGTTCTTCAACAGACTGAGATCCAAGGCCAAATGCATCCTGCTATCACAGTCCTATTTTAGCATCAAACGCTTTTGTCTGATTACTCATGTGAAGTGCCTTGATATATTTTCCTATCTTCCAAGTATTATATAAGTGTAGGCAGTTGATATAGGCTAATATTGAGACTTCCTCCACAAATTACAAGGCTGCCATTTTCCGTTCTGCTCCTCTTCCCTATGGACATTCTCTCAACTAGACCCAAATCATTTTATACATCTCCAGACAAATGACAAAAATAACTTTTGAATATTGAAAGCCATCGTCTCTCCCCTTGGTGCTTTCCCTTGGTGTGCTCTTTTAGTCTTAGCCTCCTACCTCCCCTCCAGTTGCAGAAATTTTGACATGGTTGATTGCCGATTTGCAAGAGGAGTCTCAGGAGATTGCGGTGATCCTTCCTTCTCATTGGCTGTATGCTGTTTTCCCTTTAACACGTATTAAGAATCCAGATATGGGTACCTACTCGGGTTCAATGGTGTTAGACATTCCTGAAAGCAATTTAAGCATCTTTCCTTTGTGGGATATGTAAAGAATTCCCTGTTCCAGTCCTACTCAGGCACCTTCCCTTACCTCTTCTTCCAGTATATTGATGGCTGTCTTGGTGCTGCTTCCTGCTCCTCGCACTGAACTGGAAAATTTCACTGACTTTGTTTCCAATTTCCACCCTTCTGTCACCTTCACATGGTCCATCTCCAAGTCTTTCCTTCCCTTCATTGACTTCTCTGTCTTCATTTCTGGGGATAGATTATCAACCAATATTCACTATAAACCCATGGACTTTCACAGCTACCTGGACTACACTTCCTCACACCGCACTTCCTGCAAGGACTCAGCTCTATTCTCCCAGTTTCTCTGTCTCCATCACATCTATTCGGATGATGCAGCCGTCCATACTGAGGATTCCCCCACTCCACCACCCCCTCCCACCGACCCCCAAGGTGGTTGATAGGGCCCTCAACCATGTCCAATCTATTTCACACACTTCTGCTCTCACCCCTTCCCCTCCCTCCCAAAACAATGATAAGGTTCCCCCTGTCCTCACCTTCCACCCCACCAGCCTCCATATTCAATGGATCATTCTCTGCCATATCCGCCACCTCCAGCATGATGCCATCACCAAACACATCTTCCCCTTCCCTTTCAGCATTCTGAAGGGACCGTTCCCTCCATGACGTGCTGGTCTACTCCTCAGTTACCCTCAACACCGTGGAGTAATCAGTTCAGCCATGAACTTATTGAATGGCTGAGCAGGCTTGAAGGGCCAAGTGGCCTACTCCTGCCCCTAATTCGTATGTTTGTATGTAGCACTGACAAATTAGAGTCAAGCTGGGGTAAGGAATAAACCTGATATAGGACTGCAGAGGGAGAGTATTCTGTCCTGGGATAAAAGTTAGAATGCAAAGGAATCACTCTGATTAAATCAAATAAGATGACACGAATGTGGGGAATTGTAGTGCAATGTGTTCATTAGAAAGGCAAGTTGTATTCTTGGAAATAATTGAACTAATTCATAATTCTTGCTCACTGTCATTACCTGCTGAAAAGTACAGCAGCTTAATGACTGATATTTCAACAGATGCTCATTTGGTCCACTTCTGGAAAAATTGAAGAAATATCCATGCAAAAGAATGGATATGCAGTGCAGATCTCAAGGTGGCACAATGATTAAATCTAGGGTCATCCTGCTATTGTACAAGTAGATATAGGACAGTGTGGACCAACTCCCACAAAAGAAACAAAAACAGAAAATGCTAGAAATACTCAGCAGGTCTGGCAACATCTGTGAAGAGAAAAGCAAAGTTAATGTTTCAGGTCGATAACCTTTCATCAGAACTGGCAAAGGTTAGAAATGTAATAGGTTTTGAGCAAGTGAAAGTGGGGAGGGGGTGATGAAGAACAAAAGGGAAGGTCTGTGACAGGGCAGAGGACAGGAGAGAATAAATGACAAAATGTTTCATGGTACAAAGCCAGGTAAAGAAACAAAAGATGTGTCTGGATGAGGCGTAGATGGCTGTATAGCAACCATCCGAATACAAAGTAAAGGGATTAAGAAAGAAACAAGGTTGGAGAAGGGAGGGGTGGGATGCAGGTGGAGGGAAACAAACCAGTAGAAATAAAATACAAGAAAAGGAAAAAAAAATGGGGGCACAGGTTATGATCTAAATTTATCGAACTCAATGTTGAGTCCGAAATTTCCACCTATCCCCGATAACCTTCCACCCACTTGCTAATCAAGAATCCATCTACCTCTGCCTTAAAAATTTCAAAGACTCTGCTTCCACCGCCTTGTGAGGAAGAGAATTCCAAAGACTCCCGACCCTCTGAGAGAAAAATTTCTCCTCACCTCTGTCTTAAATGGGCGACCCCTTATTTTTAAACAGTGAACCCTAGTTCTAGATTCTCCCACAAGGGGAAACATCCTTTCCACATCCACCCTGTCAAGACCCCTCAGGATCTTATATTTTTCAATCAGGTCAACTCTTACTCTTCTAAATTCCAACGGATACAAGCCTAGCCCGTCCAATCTTTCCTCGTAAGACAGCCCGCCCATTCCAGGTATTATTCTAGTAAACCTTCTCTGTACTGCCTCCAATGCAGTTACATCATTCCTTAAATAAGGAGACCAGTAACGCACACAGAACTCCACCAATGCCCTGTATAACTGAAGCATAACCTGCGTAGTGGCGCAGTGGTTAGCACTGCAGCCTCACAGCTCCAGCGACCCGGGTTTGATTCTGGGTACTGCCTGTGTGGACTTTGCAAGCTCTCCCTGTGACCGTGTGGGCTTCTGCTGGGTGCTCTGGTTTCCTTCCACAGCCGAAGACTTGCAGGTTGATAGGTAAATTGCCCCTAGTATAGGTAGGTGGTAGGAGAATTGAGGGGAGGTGGGGATTTGGTTGGGATTAATGTAGGATTAGTTTAAATGGGTGGTTGATGGTCAGCATAGACTCAGTGGGCTAAAGGGCCTATTTCAGTGCTGTATCTCTCTACATTTGTATTCAATTCCCCTCATGAAAAACAGTTACATTCTATTAGCTTTCCTAATTATTTGCTGTACCTACTTACTAACATTTTGCGATTCATTTTGCAACCCAGATCCCTCTACATCTCAGAGCTCTGCAATCTCTCACCATTTAGATAATATGCTTCTTTTTTATTCTTCCTGCCAAAGTGGACAATTTCACATTTTCCCACATTATACTCCACTTGCCAGATCTTTGTCCACTCAATTAACCTATCTATATCCTTTTGTAGCCTCCTTATGTCCTCTTCACAACTTACTTTCCCAGCTATCTTTGTGTCATTAGTAAATTTATCAACCATACCTTCAGTCCCTTCATCTAATTCATTTATATAAATTGTAAAAAGTTGAGGCCACAGCACTGATTCCTGTGACACACCACTCGTTATATCTTGCCAACCAGAAAATGACCCATTTATGCCTACTCTCTGTTTCCTGTTAGCTAACCAATCTTCTATCCATGCCAACATGTTACCCCAAACACCATGAGCTTTTATTTTCTGCAATAACCTTTGATGTGGCACCTTATCAAATGCCTTTTGGAAATCTAAGTACAATACATCCCCTTTATCCACAGCACATGTAACTCCCTCAAAGAACTCCAATAAATTAGTTAAACATGATTTCCCCTTCACAAAATCATGTTGGCTATGCCTGATTACCTTGATTTTTTTTCTAAATGCCCTGCTATAACATCTTTCATTCAAACTGACTCTCCTTCATCCAACAATAGAAACAGCCAGCCTAACTTTGCAATGATCCCTGCTGAATTCAAATGAATGGAGTTGTTGCAACAGCAATGAGTGTGAATGATCACCAGATGTTAAACCATCTTTTATTGTCTGCAGCATTCTATTTCAGGTGGCAAATCTCAATTCTAATTTGCATCTGCCAGCTCTCTTCCCCTGTAAATGTAACCCCTTAGATAATTTAAGCTGGTATTTTTTACCATATTACATCAAAGCCCCTCTCTCGGTGGCATAGCCAAAACTTCCTGGTTGTGACAGGAAGAAAGTAGAGAACATAAAGTTATTTTGCCATGTGGAATGGAACCCACATTTCAGGAGACATTTCTTAATGGGAGTGAGATGGCATATACTTGTTCCACAGGTCTGGATCATGCCTTTTGTTGGCCAGCTGCCTTTGGGGCTTAATACCTGGACTGACTTTTGCTGAATTACAGACGGTTAAGCCTCAGCTGAAGAATCTTTCAATTTGCCAGCTTGGCTCCCTGAAAGAGCACCAACCCTGGACACTGTATTGAATGTCAGGGTACATATTGGACACCATTACATCTATTTTCCAGATGGAAAATGGGGGAAACCGATGAATTTCCAAGGATTATGCCCTGTTCCCAAAGACACTTGGAAAATGTTATGTTGGCTTTGGATAATTTTCAAGCTCATTCTAACAAAGGGCAAACACCTATATTAGGACCAACACAGAGAAATTTGGCTTCCCTGACTGTTCTGTCTTGTTTTGTAGGTGTGGATGTGGCCTCGGAAGCATCCACCACTGAAAAGATAAGTTTACATTCTTAAAAAAAGTCATCTGAAGCCAGAAGGAGCACGAGTGCTCCTCCTGGCTGCACAATACACTGGACAGCCACAGCTAGTTATGACCGGGCTCCCACATCCTATCTTCCTCCCACCTAGCAGTTACCTAAAGGCCGATGCTGACCTGAAATTCATTTTCTCAAATAGGTGACCTATCTCTAGCATGACTGGCACAGGAAGCTCACCTAAACTATTGAAATGAGGCCTGAGGCCCAATTATAGTTCGGTCTCAGACCTCCTAGACAATTTTTACCATTCAAAAATGGTTGCTTTGACCCTTTCAGCTGCAGAATTACTGGATTTCCCTTGACAGAAAGTATTTACTACTTGTAGTTATCCAAGCAGCTAATCTAATACATGATAACAGGAAAGTATCAGTGACTTAAAGTAGCCATATGTTACCAAGACTGCCTATTTTCATCTCCATAATATTGTCTGATTCCACCCCGCCTTAGCCCTTCAGTGCTGATACTCTCATCCATGCCATTGTCACTTCCAGACTTGACTACTTCATCACTCTCTCAGCCAGCTTCTCATTCTCCTCCCTCCATAAAACTCATTTCATCCAAAACTCTGCTGCCCATATCCTGTCTGATACCAAATCCCACTCTCCATCACCCCTTGCTGATTTACATAGATTCCAGGTCCATCAATGCCTTAAATTTAACTCTCATACTCATGCTTAACTCTCTTCATTGCCTCACCCATACCTATCTGTGTAACCTCCTCCAGCCCTACAACCCTACAAGAATTAGATATTCCTCCAATTTTTCTTTCTTTTCAATGCTGGTCTCTTGTGCAGTTCCCACCCTCTTTGTCACACCATTGCCTCCAGCTGTCTAAGCTATAAGCTCTGAAATTCCATCTTGAAACCTCTCCACCTCTCTATTCCCCTCTTGTACTTTAAGACATTCTTTAAACCTATCTCATGACCATTCCTCCTGAAATGAAAGCAAAATACTGCAGATGCTGGAAACCTGAAATAAAAACAGAAAGTACTGGAAATACTCTGCAGGTCTGGCAGCATCTGTGGAGCATCTGTGGGTTCTGATGAAAGGTTACAGACCTGAAATGTTAACTCTGTTTCTCTCTCCACACATGCTGTCAGACTTGCTGAGTATTTCCAGCACTTTTGTTTTTATACCACTCCTCCTAATATTTGGTTCAGCATCATTTTTTTTGTCTGATAACACTTCTGTGAAACAATTGGGACTTCTTTTATATTAAAGGCACTATATAAATGCAAGTTATTGTTATCAAACTCAGATGAAAGTATAAATAGACTTTACGATGCAACCCATGTCTATGATGGATGCAGCTTGTCATATTTAACTATGGTTGTGTTTTGGTTTGAGGCAATACCTTAGTTATGGACTGGAATTATGACTGAAAATCTCACAGCATGAAATATCCCCACATTGACAGCCATGGTTAATCCATTTGTTTTTTTAAATGACTTATTTATATTCAGAAACTCAGTGGTATAATTATTATGTGAGTAACAACATTAATTTAAGGAATGTATCTTCTTTAAGGAAAAATGTGGCAATAAAATTGGTGACATTGAGAATGATATCAACTGTAGTGGGGAAAGGCTGTAACTCTAGAAATCTATTCTTGGCCTAACCCACTGAAGGTAATTTGAATAATTGATATTTTAATGATGTGCAGGAAACCATTCATAAAATAAGCTCAAGTGGATATTTGCAGTTTGAATTGTTTGGACGATACCAGGATTACTGAATAGGTTTGTAACCAGGTACGACAAATGGAACTTGGATGTGGCCAATTTTTGCTTACCTTGCCAATGCCCACATTATTTCCCATATCAGTTACATACGAACATACAAACATACATACATACGGACATACGAATTAGGAGCAGGAGTCGGCCACTCGGCCCCTCGAGCTTGTTTCGCCATTCAGTAAGATCATGGCTGATCTGATTGTAACCTCAACTCCTCATTCCTGCCGACCGCAATAACCTTTCACCCCTTTGCTTATCAAGAATCTATCTACCTCTGCTTTAAAAATATTGACTCTGTTTCCACTGCCTTTTAAGGAAGAGAATTACAAAGATTTATCAGCCTCTGTGAGAAATGATTTCTCCTCATCTCTGTCTTAAATGGGTGACGCCTTATTCTCTAATAGTGACCCCTAGTTCTAGATTCTCCCACAAGAGGAAACAGCCTTTACACGTCCACCCTGTCAAGATCCCTCAGGAACTTATATGTTTCAATCAAGCCACCTCTTACTCTTCTAAATTCCACTGGATACAAGCCTAGCTTGTCCAACCTTTCCTCATAAGACAACCCACCCATTCCACATATTAGTCTAGTAAACCTTCTCTGAACTGCTTCCAATCCATTTACAACCTTCCTTAAATAAGGAGACCAATACCATACACAGCACCAATGCCCTGTATAACTGAAGCTTATCCTCCCTACTTTTGTATTCAAATCACCTCGCGATAAATGATAACATTCTATGAGCTTTCCTAATTACTTGCTGTACCTGCATACTAACATTTTACGATTCATGCACTAGGACACCCAGATCCCTCTGCATCTCAGAGCTCTGCAATCTCTCACCATTTAGATAATATGCTTCTTTCTTATTCTTCTTGCCAAAATGGACAATTGCACATTTTCCCACATTATACTCCATTTGCTGGATCTGTGTCCACTCACTTAACCTATCTATATCCTTTTGTAGCCTCCTTATGTCCTCTTCACAACTTACTTTCCTACCTATTTTTGTGTCATTAGCAAATTTATCAATCATACCTTCAGTCCGTTCATTTATATAAACTGTGAAAAAAGTTGAGGCCCCAGCGCTGATCCCTATGGCACACCACTTGTTACATGTTGTCAACCAGAAAATGACCTATTTATGCCTACTCTCTGTTTCCTGTTAGCTAACCAATCTTCTATCCATGCCAATATGTTTACCCCCTACACCATGAGTTTTTATTTTCTGCAATAACCTTTGAATCTTGGATAAGCCTATCCTTTCCCAAAAGGATGTCCCAGATAGCAACTACCTTCAGACATGTCTGGTCGAGCCCACCAAAATTAAAGCAGGAGACCAAAAGAATACACACCTAAAGGATCGGAGTACAATATTGCAGTGCCAATTCTCTGTCCTTTCTTTGGGCATGACTCTACACTGGTATCACAGCTTTGCTGAATTTGTCCTGTGACAACTCATAAGGAGACAGGTTTATATCATCACTAATTAAGATATTCTAAAATCTATGATTTTAAATGGTTATCAACATGGTTAAACAAATGCCATGTTTTATAGTTAAAACATTATTGGTTGCTGTAAGATAATTTATAAATGTAATATGAAATTGTTTTGTGATTTCAAATCTTATTCTGTTTTAAGTAAACATGGTTTGTAAGTGAGGAAGTGACATCAGTAACCTTGAATAGAAATCTTGTAATTACATTTGGTTTAAACAGTAAAATGGCTTCGTATTTGTAGTCAATTTTATGTTTCTAAGCTGACAGTGTTATAAACTTTGTGGCCTAAATTTTGTCTCTCCGAACTTAACTAGACCATCCAGCTACCTCTGCTCCATCATTTATACTTTGTCAAAAGAACTAAACACATTGAAGTGAAGAAAAAGGGTTTTATTAAAATAAAGTAGGAGGCAAACAAGTGAACAATTCCCTCCAAATTTGCATACAGTGTGGAATCATAGTCATAGAATCATTATGGCACAGATTCGGCCCATCAAGTCCATGCCAGATCTCTGCAGAGCAATCAAATCAGTCCCATTCCCCCACTCTATCTCCGTAGCCGTGGAAATTTATTTCCCTCAAGTGGTCATCCAATTCCCTTTTGAAATCACTCCTCATCTCTGCTTCCACCACCCTCGTAGAGAGTGAGTTCCATTCACTGAGTTCTTTCTCACATTTCCCCCTGCATCTCTTGCAATCAGAACTGTCTCGTTTAGTCTCTATTGCCTCTCCCCATCCTTTCTGCCAAAATGCATCATCTCATATTTCTGTGTATTAAATTCCATCTGCCACTTGTCTTCCCATTTGTATAGCCTATCTATGTCCTGTTGCAGTCAATTGGTGTCATACTCACTGTTTTCCACACTTCCAAGTTTAGTACCATCAGAAAAATTTGAAATTTTACTCGGTATTCCAATATCCAAGTCATTGTATATATCAGAAAAGCAGTGGTTCTAGTACTGAACATTGGGGAACACAAATTCCTACCATCTTCCAGTCTGAAAAACAACCATTTACCAAGACTTGCTGTTTTCTATCCTTTAGCCAATTTTTTTGGCCAAGTTTATTTATTTATTTAGAGACTCAGAACTTCGTCCCACCAAGTCTGTGCCGACCATCAACCACCCATTTATACTAATCCTACACTAATTCCATATTCCTACCACATCCCCACCTGTCCCTATATTTCCCTACCACCTACCAATACTAGGGGCAATTTATAATGGCCAATTTACCTATCAACCTGCAAGTCTTTGGCTGTGGGAGGAAACCAGAGCACCCGGCGAAAACCCACACAGTCACAGGGAAAACTTGCAAACTCCACACAGGCAGTACCCAGAATTGAACCTGGGTCGCTGGAGCTATGAGGCTGTGGTGCTAACCACTGTGTCACTGTGCCGCCAGTTGACACTGACCCTTCTATTCCGTGAGCCTCAATTTTGTTAACCAACCTTTTATATGGTACTTAGTTAAACATTTTCTTAAAATCCACATAGACAACATCCATTGCATTCTCTTCATCAACCTTCTCTGTTACTTCAGCAAAAAATTCAATTAGATTAGTCAAGCACGAAACCTTAGTTTAGTCAAAACCTTATCCACCACTAATGCTAAACTGACTGACCCTTTCTTGAACTGTCACATTAGCCACTCTCCAATCCTCTGACACCTCCCCCGCATCCACAGAAGATTGGAAGATTATGACATGTCCTTCCACAAGAACACAAGAATTCCACTATCTCCACCCCAATTTCCTTTAGTAACCTGGGATGCAAGCCATCAGGACCAAGTGACTTATCCACTCTAAGGATATCCAGCCTTTCCAGTACATCCTTCCTATTATTATTCACTACCATCTCTGTTTCTACTGATATTTTATCAGCATCCTCTTAATAAACACCAATACGAAGTACTTATTAAGTATTCCAGTCTTGCCCAGTGCCTCTAAGCATGTATCACCCTCTTTATCCCTAATAGGCCTCACCCTGCCTCTTACTATCCACTTACTATTTACATGCCAGTAGAAGATTTTTGGGTTTGCTTTTATGTTAACTGCCATTCTATTCTCATATTCTCTCTTTGCCATTCTTAGTTTCCTCTTCATTTCCCCTCTCAACATATTGTATTTGGCCTGGTTCTTGTTTGAAGAATTTATCTGATGTGCATCATACACCTTTTTTGTTTCATCATATTCTCTATCACCCTCATCATCCAAGAAGCCCTAGCATTGGTTGCCTTGCCTTTCACCCTTGTTGGAATGTACCTAGCCTGTACCTGTAACATCTCCTCCTTAAAAATCACCCATTGTTCCATTACAATTTTCCCTGTCAGTCTTTGGTTCTATTTTACTCTGGCTAGCTCCCCTCTTATCCCACTGAAGTTAGCCCTCTTCCAATTTAGAAGTTCTACTTTGGATTATTCCCTGCTGTTCTCCATTACTAATCTAAAACCTATGATGCAATGATCACTCTTACCCAAGTGCTCTCCCATAACCACTCGTTCAACTCGGCCTACTTCATTCTCCAGCAGCAGATCCAGTAATACCTCCTTCCTGGTTGGCAGAAAACATATTGGTCAAGGAAGTTCTTCTGAGTGCATTTCAGAAATTCCTCCCCCTTCTTACCCTTTACTCTAACATTATCCCAAATGATATTCAGGTAATTAAAGTCCCCCAATATCAGCACACTATAATTCAAGCACATCTTTGTGATTTCCCTGATGATTTGTTCCTCTATGTCTGTCTAATTATTTGCAAGCCTATAGACTAACCCTCAATAGCACGAGCAAGACCTCTTTGATTCTCAGCTCTAACAAAATGGATTTTGTCTTTTCTCCCTCAAGGACAACCTCCTTGTCCAATACTACAATGTCTTCCCGAATCAGTTCTGCCACCCCACCAAAGCTTACCTCAAGCATATTGACCGAATAAATATTTTACAGTGTTATAACATGGGACCTATCGCAACAATTACATATTATTACAGAAAAACATAGCTTAGCTTAGTCTGTGATTGCACTATAGCTAGAGCATCAGTGTAAGTTGTTTCACTTTCCACTGATGTTGAGCTTTAGCATCATTGCAAAGTGAAGCTATCTCTTACAGATGCAACAGCTGGATTATAAATGTGGCCTGGAATGCTGTTCGATAACATTGCACCACACATTTTTATCTTCAGTTACTACAGTACAACAGTGGCCATGCTTCCAAAGTACTTCATTAGTTGTAAAATACTTTAGGATGTCCTGTGGTCATGAAAGGTGCTATATATATGCAAATCTTTATTTTCTTTCTTCTTACTGCCTGTGTTGCTGAGGGTGGTGGGGTGGTGGGTGTTAGTGGTAGAAGGGGGGAAGAGATACAAAAATGACATTTAATAAAAGAGAAGGTAGGTTTGCAACTGGAATTATACTTCGTGGCCTGTCAATAAAAATTGAATAGGGGAATTCAAGACATGACTAGTCCCTTCCTCCAGCATGTGATTTTGAAACAGATCAGTGTAATCATGAATGGCTTTGTGATGGTACCATTTCAACCATACAGATTAGGCTAACTTGTGCTGTGATGGCTCAGTAAGATAGATAAATGCCTATTTTCAGAGGTTGTGTTCAATATGCCCCTAGATTGTTTTGAAAGTCTATGGGGGTGAGATTGATCTTTGGTGGTAGCAGAAAACAGGACAATAATGAAATGGCAGCCCATTTTACACATCACTTTATCTTCTTTTCCATTGACTTAACCTGCATAATATTTATTCCACCCAGTGTTCTGCTATTTAAAAAAAATATAAATTTTAACTTTTCCAGTTACTTCACTCCTCCTTTAAGGCTTTGCATCTGTAAAGAATAACGTAAGTGTAGTTGTTAGATTACACCGCAACATATGGTTTACAGAAATAAAATCACAGTCCATCTGTTTCGATGCATTCCCTTTTTATTCCTGCTTTAGAACACTATAGTTAGCAGAATCATTTCAATCTGAACAGTTTCTACCCTTAAACTAAAAGCTGAACCTTGCACTGAATTCTCTTTTTGGTCTGTGAGGATTTTACTTGCCTTATCTAGACTTATTCATAAACCTTTCATGTGTCCCTTGAACACAAGTGGATTCCCATTTCTCACAGTTCACAGGAGGCTGTATCTGCCTATTACCTAGCATAAGCCCAGCCCAATCCTCCCGGTGGCAATGAGGATCTGTGGCAGCCCCGCCGCCGCTCGGCGACGTGACCCGGATTTGAATATTTAACTTGGTCCTTACCATGCGTTAATATGCAGGCCGCTGCGATTCAGCCAGCAGGTCACGATCTTCATCCGGACGTGCAGCACTCACGTACCTTCAACTTCACGTCCGAAAAAAGCCAGCGGCAGCGAGGCGTCAGTCCTCAAGCCTTGGCTGCAATAAAAGGGGTCTGAACTCTGAATACATGAAGGGAGGTGGATGGGTGACTGTAATGAAGGGAGTCTGAACTCTGCATTCATGAAGGGAGGAACCTCATACCCTTCTTCCATAAAGGGGGCCATTTTGCGCCTGTTAAAATTTGGGGTGGGGGACGGGGCTTACCCTCCATTCAGCCAACGAGGTTTGGGGGGCGGGGTACAATGGCAGTCCATGACTTTTTTATGTGGGGTGGGGGCCACAAATGGTAGCAGGTTTAAGGTCATGTTGCCGGTGGTCCACTCCAGGCAATGGCAATAATATGACTGTGGTCATGCTGCCCTGCTCTTAAAGCTAAGATGGGCAATGTCATGCCATACCATACAGGTAATGCCAGAACATAGCTGAAGCACCAATTTACATCACTCTCTCCCTGGATAGGTGCCATTGAAAGGAATCGAGGTCACCTTCAGCATATAGATGGGGCTGGCCCACTCATTTTTCTTGATTTATGTGCTGCGAGGAGCCATATCTGCTGGAGGAGGAACCAAGAGGCAGGCGCAGCCCATGTGGAAGCTCATGGATGTGAGCAGCAGCAGGAACCACCAAAGCGTATTCGAGGCCAGAGAAGATAGCAGGTCTACATGCCCCGCATGACATACCTGCAGATGTCGGTGCACCAGTGTCAGAGGCTACTGTGGATGTCCAGAGAGGCAGTGATACATCTTTGTGCACTGATGAATGATGACCTGCAGCTGATGGGCTTTGCTGGACACCCTATGCCTGTGGTCCTCAAAGTAACAGCGGCTTTTAACTTCTACGCCTCTGCATCATTCTAGGGACCCACCAGCGATCTGTGTGGGGTTTCACAGTCAGCAGTGAACTGCTGTATCAGGGAGGTCACTGATGCCTTGCACAGGAGGGCCGGTGACTATGTTCACCTCAGAACGGATCCTAAGAGTCAGGACCAGAAGGCTCTCGGATTTGGGGCCATCACGGGATTCCCACAGATACAAGGGGTCCTCAACTGCACACATGCAGCCATCAAGGCTCCAGCTGGACAACCTGCCGCATAACTCAATAGAAAGGGCTTCTACTTCCTCAAAGTACAGCTAGTATGTGTTATAGGAAGCATTTCATGCAAGTGTGTGCCTACTTTCCACGCAGCTGCCATGACTCATTCATCCTGAGCCATTCTCAGGTGCTGCTGCTCTTCACTGCACCAGCTCAGATCAGATTCTTGGGAAGAAGGGTTACCCCTTGCAGACATGGCTCCTGACACCAGTAAGAAACCTCACCAGTGATGCAGAGAAGAGATACAATGCCTGCCATGGCTTGACACGAGCTACCACTGAGCAGGCCATCGGCATGCTGAAGATGCGCTTCCGCTGCCTGGATAGATCAGTTGGGGCCCTACAGTACTCACCAGAAAGTGTTACATGTGTCATGACTGTATGCTGTGTTCTGCACAACTTTGCAATGCAGGATTATGAGAGACAGGAGCAAGAGACATGCTCGGACGATGAGGACACAGTGCAGGTGCAGCAGCATATGAGCATGGGAGGATGGAGAACATCGATGCAGCGCAGACAGGGAGAGCACAGAGCAAGGAATGCACGACAACTTCTTTTTGCTGAGCACTTCCACAATCCCTGAGGTGCACAATATGCTCCCCATGTCACACATCACCGTGCTTCATCTGGTAGGCAGTTTCCTGCATCTGTAACATCTGTGCCTCTACCATTACCGGAAGCAGATGACTGAGCCATTGCCCCTGTGACGGTATCCGTGCAGTGCCACATCACGCATATTGGCATGGCAATGATGTTGTTCCATACATTGGCAGTTCTGTCAGGCCAATGATGTAATGGAAGGAGACATAATCGACACATGCTGGAATGCCTCATTCACACAGTAAAAAGGAGACACATGTTAGAAAAGCACATTTAGTGAGAAGGAATTAATACATAGGCGTGTCACCCTTGAAAACCCATATGTGCCATGGTGTCTTTTTGAAACATTTGCGGGTGCTCCTTCGGGTTGCTACTTCTGACTGGAGGCAGGTTGCTGATCAGGAAGCCCATTGGCTTTGGATGACTTGGGCAGTCATCCTCTGGGCACATGAGGCTTGGAGGGCCCCGGCTGTCTGAGGGCCTCCTGTACCAGGGAAGGACTGTCCTCAGACAGATTCCCCCTCTTGATGGAGGAAGCCATACACTCATATGCCTGGAACATGGCAGCTGTCATAGCCTCGATCGACTCTCCTATCATCCGCTCAAGGCTGCGCATGGCCTGTGGCTAGTTGGTAACAATATTTGGCCCCATGCTGATGCCAATGAACAGCAGGTGGAGCGCTGGCTGCATATAGAAATCATAGTAATGCACAGATAGCATGAAGTTAACATCCTGCCTGCATTTCAATCAATAGGCACGGGTTAATCATGCATCATGATCCCAGCTCCCGTTTTCGGCAGATATCCAATTTAACTCTCTTATCTGTCCAGCACTGAAAAAATCCTACTTACATTTTTTCTATATGCTGTGTTAGACCAGAACAAACCCATCAGGCTGACTTCCTTATATAGCTTTAACAGATCCTTCCTTACCTCCTTTTCTGGCCTTATGTTCCAGCTTGTGCTCTCAGCTTTCCTGAGTCTGGGCTTTTTCACATTCCCTTTTCCCTCCAATTCACCATGAATGGCACAACCTTCAGCCATCATGGGCCTGTTATTCTCTTCCTAAACTTCTACAATCTTGTTAGATTCCCCCACCCACCCACCGACTTTCAAAAGTCTCCTCATAACCTCTCTTTGGCCTGTTTCATTGTTTGCCACTCATAGGGCTGGATTTTATTTTCCCGTTGCCGGGAGTGGGTGAAAAAATGGCAGGCTGCTGCTATGCTGCCACAATCTAGTGCGCAGCAGCTCATCTGCATACGCCGGGTGGTCTGCCCCTCCATCACATGGCGAGGGTGGTCTCTGCGATGCCGGCAACGGTCTCAGCTGCCTCTGTGCAGGCACTGGCACCATTTTTAGAAAGTTGCCAGAGCTGCAGAGTTGAAGCCCGTACACGCTCCCCCTCAAAAAACTGTTTCTTTTGCAAATTATTCAAGGTACTGATAAAGGTTATTTCATTCAGAAAAAAACATTTGATCTTTGTATTTGGCTTCAACTTGAGGGAGGGAGTCATAAAGTCATACAGCACAGAAACAGGCCCTTCGGCCCATCGTGTCAGTGCCGGCCATCAAGCACCTAATTATTCTAATCCCATTTTCCAGCACTTGACCCGTAGCCTTGTATGCTATAATGTTTCAAGTGCTCATCTAAATGATTCTTAAATGCTGTGATGGTTCCTGCCTCCACCACCTCTTCAGATAGTGCGTTCCAGATTCCAACCACCCTCTGGGTGGAAACATTTTTCCTCAAATCCCCTCTAAACCTCCTGCCCCTTACCTTAAATCTATGCCCCTGGTTATTGACCCCTCCGTTAAGGGAAAAATTTCTTCCTATTTAATCTATCAATGCCCCTCATAATTTTGTATACCTCAATCATGTTCCCCCTCAGCCTTCTCTGCTCTAAGGAAAACAACCCAAGCCTTTTCAGTCTCTCTTCATAGCTGAAATGAAGCCCAGGCAACATCCTGGTGAATCTTCTCTGCACCCTCTCCAGTGCAATCACATACTTCCTATAGTGTGGTGCCCAGAACTGTACACATTACTCCAACTGTGGCCTAATTAGCGTTTTACACAGCTCCATCATAACCTCTCTGCTCTTATATTCTATGCCTCGGCTAATAAAGGCAAGTATCCCATATGCCTTCCTAACCACCTTATCTACCTGTGCTGCTGTCTTCAGTGATCTATGGACAAGTACACCAAAGTCCCTCTGACCTTCTGTACTTCCTAGGGTCCTACCATCCATTGCCTTGTTAGTCCTCCAAAAATGCATCACCTCACACTTCTCAGGATTAAATTCCATTTGCCACTGCTCCGCCCATCTTACCAACCCATCTATATCATCCTGTAATCTACGGCTTTGCTCCTCACTATTTATGACGCCACCTATTTTCATGTCATCTGAGAACTTACTGATCATACCTCCTATATACACATCTAAATCATTAATGTACACTGCAAACAGCAAGGGTCCCAGCACTGATTTCTGCGGTACACCACTGGTCACAGGCTTCCACTTGCAGTAACAACCCTCGACCATCACCCTCTGTCTCCTGCCACTAAGCCAATTTTGAATCCAATTTGCTAAATTGCCCTGGATCCCATGGGCTCTTACCTTCTTAACCAATCTCGCATGTGGGACCTTATCAAAAGCCTTACTGAAATGTCCATGTCGACTAAAACAACTGCTTTACCCTTATCTACACATCTAGTCACCTCCTCGAAAAATTCAAACAAGTTAGTTAGACACGATCTCCCCCTGACAAAGCCATGCTGACTATCCTTGATTAATCTCTGCCTCTCCAAGTGGAGATTAATCCTGTCCGTCAGAACTTTTTCCAACTGTTTCCCAACCACTGATGTTAGACTCACCAACCTGTAATTACCTGGTTTATCCTTGCTACCCTTCTTGAATAATGGTACCACATTCGCTGTCCTCCAAGCCTCTGGTACCTCTCCTGTGGCCAGAGAGGATTTGAAAATTTGTGCCAAATGATAACCCTATTTCTCATTATTATAATTTATTAAAGTTCTATTTATTTTTTTATTTTATTTAGAGATACAGCACTGAAACAGGCCCTTCGGCCCACCGAGTCTGTGCCGACCAACAACCACCCATTTATACTAACCCTGCAGTACTCTCATATTCCCTATCACCTCCCTATACTCGGGGCAATTTACAATGGCCAATTTACCTATCACCTGCAAGTCTTTTGGATGTGACAGGAAACCGGAGCACCCGGCGAAAACCCACACAGACACAGGGAGAACTTGCAAACTCCGCACAGGCAGTACCCAGACTCGAACCTGGGTCCCTGGAGCTGTGAGGCTGCGGTGCTAACCACTGCGCCACTGTGCCGCCCCTTAATAATAATCAGCCCCCCTCAACTGTTTTTATTTTTTAACATTCAGTATTAATTAGAACGGTGTATGGCTTGTAGTTCAAGAGCACATTTTTAGTTTATTTTTCATTGCACACAAACATTTAGTTATTTTAGATGTTTTGTTGCCATGCCAATATGTTATAATGCAGGCTGGTTGAAGCCCGTACCACCTCCGCCCCCCACAACCCCACTCTAATACAAAGAAACTAAATGGCTACCCCACCCCCCAAAACACTTACATTCAATATGTGACCTTTCCCCCCCACAACTGCACAAAGTGCAGAAATCACCCCTTCCCCCACCCCACAACACTATGCATGCAGAGTTGACCCCGTACCCTCCCACTACACTAAAAATACAACATTCCCCCCCTTCCCCACCTGAGTGGTGCCAACTTTCCCTGGACGGGTAAGTGCCAGCCGCCGCACGGAAGATCATGGACAGCCAGCAAAATCGCAGTGAAAGGTACGTTACTTTATTTGTGTCCTTTATTTAAATATTTAAAGTTGTGCTCCATCGCTGAGTGGTGGGGGGCTGCCACAGAGCCTCGCTACCGCTGGGAAGATCGGGTCCGGCAATCCCGGTGCAGGCTCCGTGCCGGGCTGCTGCCAATGTGATCTTCCGGCTCCTCCCACCACGGAGCCTGACGTTGGGAGCTCATCAAAATTCAGCCCATAGCCTTTGTCTCAGTGTTCTTGCTTGGTGTTTATTTCTTCCCCCTTGTGAACCACTTTTGCAAAAGGTGCTATATAAGTGTAGGCTATTGTGATTCTGTTGCTTTCCCTTTAACTAGATAGGTGTATGTTGCCATTCCAAAGAAAACATCTTTAGCAGCTAATGATTTATCTATCTGCTATTTGATGGCATTAGTTCACCAAAGAATATTAGCCAAAGCACCGGAAGAACACTGTTTATTTGCCAGCAGTACCACAGAATCTTTAACATTCATCTAAACAAGCATCCATGGCCTAGGTTTGACATCTCTGAAGATCAGCATCTCCACCAATGCAGTATTCTCTGGATGCCAGCTTAGGTTTTGAGCTCAAATCTGGTGTGGAACTTGAACTCACAAACTTCTGACCCACAGGAAAGAATGTTAACAATTGAATCAAAGTAATACCAAAATGTGATCAATTGTGGCCATTTCAATGTCATGATTTGGTTTCCTGTAGTTTCTCTGCACCTTCTGCTTGCTGTTTCTGCGTTCCACATGGTCTGCAATTAGCCATAATGTTCAGTCTTCTATCTATACTTGGGGCAAGATTTTCAGAGATCGTTTTTCACTGGCAGGGCTGTGCATGCAGTGGGAGGCATGGCATAAAATTACAGTCTCTGAAAGACTTGCCTCATGTCTCCTTCTGACCAATACATGGAGGAGTGTGAGGACTGTCCAGTTTCCAAGCACACTTTTTTCTCTTAAGATATAACCAAAGCACTTGAGTCTTTGCCAAATTTGAATGGACTGCTGGAAACAGTCCTGTGAGAGCAAAGGAATTTATTAAAACAAAGCAGTAGATTAGCAAGAAATTGCAAAGGGCTCTGCATAGAGCAGAAGATGATTTAACACCTTAAGTGAAATATACTGTATCTTCTTCTCTTCTTCTTTGGCCTCCTTGTCTCGAGAGACAATGGGTAAGTGCCTAGAGGTGGTCAGTAGTTTGTGAAGCAGCGCCTGGAGTGGCTATAAAGGCAGAGTGACAGACTCTTCCACAGGTGCTGCAGATAAAATTAGTTGTCGGGGCTGTTACACAGTTGGCTCTCTCCTTGCACTTCTGTCTTTTTTCCTGCCAACTGCTAAGTCTCTTCGACTCGCCACTTTTTAGCCCCGCCTTTATGGCTGTCCACCAGCTTTGGCGATCACTGGCAACTGACTCCCATGACTTGTGGTCAATGTCACAGGACTTCATGTCGCATTTGCAAATGTCTTTAAAGCGGAGACATGAGTCTGATACCAGTGACGAGCTCGCTGTACAGTGCATCCTTGGGGATCCTGCCATCTTCCATGCGGCTCACATGGCCAAGCCATCTCAAGCACCGCTGGCTCAGTAGGGTGTATATGCTGGAGATGTTGGCTGCCTCGAGGACTTCTGCATTGGAGATACGGTCCTGCCACCTGATGCCAAGGATTCTCCGGAGACAGCGAAGATGGAATGAGTTGAGACGTCGCTCTTGGCTGTCATACGTTGTCCAGGCCTCGCTGCTGTAGACCAAGGTACTGAGGACACAGGCTTGAAACATACGGACTTTTGTGTTCCGTGTCAGTGCACCATTGTCCCACACCCTCCTGGCCAGTCTGGACATAGCAGTGGAAGACTTTCCCATGCGCTTGTTGATTTCTGCATCAAGAGACAGGTTACTGGTGATAGTTGAGCCTAGGTAGGTGAACTCTTGAACCACTTCCAGAGTGTAGTCATCACTATTAACAGATGGAGCATTTCTGACGTTCTGTCCCATGATGTTCGTTTTCTTGAGGCTGATGATTAGGCCAAATTCATTGCAGGCAGCCGCAATTCTGTCGATGTGTCTCTGCAGACACTCTTCTGTGTGGGCCTAACCATCAGCCTCAAGAAAACGAACATCATGGGACAGGACGTCAGAAATATACCGTATACTCTTCCACAAATTATGCCAGTTTTCCATTCTGACAATTTCAAACTGGGGTGAGTTTTAACACCCAGATAGAGGTAAGTTTGGGTCACGTGGGTGCTTAAATGCAAAAACCCACAAACCAACCCAACCTGCCTCGAACCAGCCCACTTACAGTCTTAACAGAGGTGGGATGGGGACAAGTGACCGACCCGCTCACAGGAGGCTGCATTGTTTGTGGGCAAGAAGTTTCAGGGATGCTTCTCTCCAGTCCCCCAAGCTAACGTGCTTCCCTCCTGCGATGAGACCACCCTCCCCCAAACCATCCACCCCAAGATCACTGACCAAAATCTCCCTTTATGATCGCTGACCCCCTCACAATCACCACCCTTCCACTCCCCATGTCTGCCCCGATTTGTCTCCAGTTCCCCGCGATCACCCCCGAGTATCCAAACCACACTGTACCAATCCCCCAACCACTCACGATCTCTACGAGATCAGCATGAACTTACCTGCTCCTGGGCTGTGGCCTCTTCTGCAACATTCCCCCCCCACCAAACAGGAAGAGAAGCCTGTCAATCAGGCTGACTTAGAATCACAGAATCATAGAAAGTTTACGGCATAGAAAGAGGACGCTTGGCCCATTGTGTCTGTGCCAGCCGGAAAACGAGCCACCCAGTCTAATCCCATTTTCCAGCATTTGGACCATAGCCCTGCAGGGTACGGCATTTGAGGTGCATATCCAGATACCTTTTAGATGAATTGAGGGTTTCTGCCTCTACTACCCTTACAGGCTGTGAGTTCCAGACCCCTATCACCCTCTGGGTGAAAACACATTAAATCTATGCACCCTTGTCACTGACCTCTCTGCTAAGGTAAATAGGCCCTTCACATCCACTCTATCCAGGCGCCTCACAATTTTGTACATTTCAATTAGATCTCCCCTCAGCCTTCTCTGTTCCCTGGAAAACAACACAGCCCATCCAATCTTTCCTCATAGCTGCCTTTTTCCAGTCCTGGCAACATCCTCGTAAATCTCCTCTGTACCCGCTCTAGTGGAATTGCATCCTTTCTGTAATGAGGTGACTAAAACCACACACAGTACTCAAGTTGTGGCCTAACTAATGATGTATACAGTTCCAGCATAACCTCCTGGCTCTTATATTCTATACTTCAACTAATAAAGAAAAGGATTCTATATGGCTTCTTAATCACCATATTAACCTGTCCTGCTACCTTCAGGGATCTGTGAAAATTCACTCCAAGGTCCTTCTGGGCAGGAATCCTGCCAAAAAATAACCATGCATGCTGTGGAGTTAAAACTCAATGGTGTACAGGAATCTCGACTCGAACTTCCCCCTTGCTTGGAAAACTGTCCCATTAAAGACTATTAGAAAAAGGGGAAAAATGAGATAAGGAAATAAAGGGGAAGAAAGAAGAAAGTTCTGGAAGAATGTAAAGATCTGTCAAATGAAATCAATCTGGGCAGCCTGTAAGTTGACTTCTTCCCAGGATATGACTCCCAAACTGTTTTTAACAAAAAGTCTTCCTTGCATTTTCTAGTTTAAAAAAAATCTGATGTTTATAACTTTTCCACTATTTAATCTATTAGAACAAGAAACAAGAAATTTCCAGTTGTGTGTACAGAGGGAGCTGTTAGCTTATTATGAGAGAAGTATTCAGTAAATCTCTGTCAGAAACGTTTTCCCAATTAGGAATGAAAAAAATAGAATGTTTCTTCCAGGTCAATTGATCATTAAGCGTAATATGCTGAATAAATTATGTTAAGTTGCATTGGATAATCACAAATCCAAGGCAAATATTGCATTTGCTGGAAAATGTACATTGGGGCCACAATGACACTTCATGGTGTGCATCAGAAGGTGAGAACTGGGCATATTGCATAAATAAACTCATTGCACAGTTGGTGCCTTTTGTAGGGAATGTGGCTACGTGGAAGAGGAGGCAATGGAAAATCATGGAAATTTCAGCTCTTAATGATTCATGGTCCAATTTAGAATGTGGGTACTTAAAGGAACTGGATACATCGAGTGATTACAGGAGATATCAAGCCTTATTAAAGGCTGATAAATGATTGTAAAACATTGGTAGCTATTGTTAAGATGATATGGGGGTGAAGAAAGCAAGGAAAGGCAAGGTCAAAAGGAAGGAAATATCAAAAGGGAGACAAAATATAGAAGCCTTGAATTCCAATTAACCCATCCTCCTCCAGCAGACGTAGGTCGGTGAAAGCTTAAGCTGGTCGAAGTTAGGACGCCTAGACACCATCCCAAATTACAGCGATGGAGTCACTTGGATACTTAGGGCAGGCAATTTGTGCCAATATGGGTGCATCAGTGGCACCACTCAAAAGAACAAAGAACAAAGAAAATTACAGCACAGGAACAGGCCCTTCGGCCCTCCAAGCCTGCGCCGATCCAGATCCTCTCTCTAAACATGTCGCCTATTTTCTAAGGTTCTGTATCTCTTTTCTTCCTGCCCATTCATGTATCTGTCTAGATACATCTTAAAAGACTCCATCGTGCCCGCATCTACCACCTCCGCTGGCAATGCGTTCCAGGTGCCCACCACCCTCTGCGTAAAGAACTTTCCACGCATATCCCCTCTAAACTTTTCCCCTTTCACTTTGAACTCGTGTCCTCTAGTAATTGAAACCCCCACTCTGGGAAAAAGCCTCTTGCTATCCACCCTGTCTATACCTCTCATGATTTTGTACACCTCAATCAGGTCCCCCCTCAACCTCCGTCTTTCTAATGAAAATAATCCTAATCTACTCAACCTCTCTTCATAGCTAGCGCCCTCCATACCAGGCAACATCCTGGTGAACCTCCTCTGCACCCTCTCCAAAGCATCCACATCCTTTTGATAATGTGGCGACCAGAACTGTACGCAGTATTCCAAATGTGGCCGAACCAAAGTCCTATACAACTGTAACATGACCTGCCAACTCTTGTACTCAATGCCCCGTCCGATGAAGGAAAGCATGCCGTATGCCTTCTTGACCACTCTATTTACCTGCGTTGCCACCTTCAGGGAACAGTGGACCTGAACACCCAAATCTGTCTGGACATCAATTTTCCCCAGGACTTTTCCATTTACTGTATAGTTCACTCTTGAATTGGATCTTCCAAAATGCATCACCTCGCATTTGCCCTGATTGAACTCCATCTGCCATTTCTCTGCCCAACTCTCCAATCTATCTATATTCTGCTGTATTCTCTGACAGTCCCCTTCACTATCTGCTACTCCACCAATCTTAGTGTCGTCTGCAAATTTGCTAATCAGTCCACCTATACTTTCCTCCAAATCATTAATGTATATCACAAACAACAGTGGTCCCAGCACGGATCCCTGTGGAACACCACTGGTCACACGTCTCCATTTTGAGAAACTCCCTTCCACTGCTACTCTCTGTCTCCTGTTGCCCAGCCAGTTCTTTATCCATCTAGCTAGTACACCTTGGACCCCAAGCGCCTTCACTTTCTCCATCAGCCTGCCATGGGGAACTTTATCAAACGCCTTACTGAAGTCCATGTATATGACATCGACAGCCCTTCCCTCATCAATCAACTTTGTCACTTCCTCAAAGAATTCTATTAAGTTGGTAAGACATGACCTTCCCTGCACAAAACCATGTTGCCTATCACTGATGAGCCCATTTTCTTCCAAATGGGAATAGATCCTATCCCTCAGTATCTTCTCCAGCAGCTTCCCTACCACTGACGTCAGGCTCACCGGTCTATAATTACCTGGATTATCCCTGCTACCCTTCTTAAACAAGGGGACAACATTAGCAATTCTCCAGTCCTCCGGGACCTCAGGCGGAGGAAAGAATGCCCAGTAACTGCCTGAGCAGTAGTCACACTGACCTTACATATTCCCCCAAGAAATACCCTCCTCCCAAATCTAAGAGCATCACTGAAACCCCAAAAGAATTCCCATGCTGTCCCATTTGTTTCCTGTAAGTGAAATATCAGTTTGAATCAAGATTGCCGTAGGAAAAGAAATTCTAAATAAAAACAGGAAGTGCTGGAAATACTCAGCAGGTCAGGCAGTATCTGTGGAGAGAGAAACAGAGTTAACAGGCAAAATTTTTCTGGACCTGCCAAGGTCAGGAACAGAAGTAAATAGGACCCGAAAGTAATGGCGCCAGCCAGCATACCAGCGTCAGGCTGGCCATTTTAGGGGAGGCAGCCAGCCAAATAGGCTCATTAAGGTCCTTGTTAAGGGCAGTCAGAGCAGGCTGGCTGGGATTTTCCAGTTGGCCTCCGGTTTCCTGACACGATGGGGGACAATTTAACTGCCTGGAGGCATGTGCCCAGTGGCAGGCCATGTACCAGCGCTCCAGGCAGGCCCACAGGCCCTCCCTGTCTGCCTGGGTGCAGGCGCAGCCAAAGGCCGCCCTCTGGAGGGATTCCACCCACCCCACAGTGGTGGCCTGGCTGCTTTTTCTATTTTTAAAAAAAGTTGGTGACAGGACACCTTCATGTTGAAGCACCCTCTCAGTTACTTACCCTTTATTGCAGGCTGCTGCTCCTCTCAGACTGGAAGGCCTCTGATTGGTCCTCCAGCTTCGAGAGCCCACCTGCCACCTTTAATTGGGAACCTGTCTCCATGCCAATTAAGAGGGTGCCACTGTGAAAATCCCACGTCAGTGACTGTTTCTTCTTTCCTCCCGGGAGCAGGTTCAGTACCTGGAAACAGACCCGACTCCTGTTTCCTGCCTCCAAAGTGAAAATTCAGTTTAAAGTATCTGGTCTCTCGTCGGTTCTGACATCATTTCTAATTTGTTGTTAGCACAACATAATACCAAACCCAACTTAATCCAGGTGTTCCAGCGCCAGCACTGTTTGCTTGCTGGACATACAAGTATAAAAGAAGACATTTTAATTGCATTATTGTGCTCGCTGGCATTGCTTGGTTCATTCAATGGCTGTGATGCCAGGATCTGGTCAGGGATAGGTCACCACAATATCCTTATGTGTTGTTGCTGATTTCAGGCCATCTTTTTGAAACTTTTGGTCTGGATTTGCTGCTTGATAGCATTGATTTTCTGGTACAATTCAACTGAAATGGGTGTAACTTGTACAACAGATCATGGAATTTTAAATGCAATTTGCACTCAACGAAATTTGAGTTTCTCTGATCTTTTGCACTTGTCTTAAAAGCATCATGCTAGAAGCAGGCCCCGCCTACTAGTTTGGACATGCCTGCCACCATCCCCTCCCTCCCGGGTGAATTAATCACCATTAGGAGTTTCTGCTAATAGCACTTATTTGCGAGCTTTCAAGGAGACTCTAAAAATAAAGCTGCCTCTTTTGAGTGAAAATACACTAAGAGGTATGTTTAAAAGCTTTTAAATATGATTTTTGTTTTAATTTACTAAGAAACTAATTAATGTGTTCCAATTTAGCTAGAAAATAGTTTCAAAAATGTTTTGAAAGTCATTTTCAGGAATTTAAAATTGGGTTCAGATGCGGTGATTTGACACTGATTACAAATGTTTATTTTTTTTAAATAAACCGATTATTGGCTGTTTCAATCAAACTTTACCAAGCTTACCACTTTTAAATATATGAAGGAAATTTTTTTACATCAAAATTCTTATTAAAAAAATTATGTTTCAAGAAACTGTCCGATTGCACTGGCTCATGGCAGGTTTTGCGTTTTGTGATAAGCAAACAAGTTTGAGCAGAAACTTGCGAAAAGAATTACTCTTCAAAATGGGTGCAATTTGTCTTTAACTGGATTTCTTCCCCTATTTCACATTGATGAAATCCAGTTACTTACAATCATGACAGCTGGGATACTGTAGACCTTACAGTTAATAAAGTATTTATTAATAGAATTGATAGGACCAATCAACAGAACTAAGTATCAGCTTGGCTCAGTTAGTGGGACTCAACAACAAGATCTTACGTTTATATTCTGTATTTAAATGGAAAAATTGTCCAATGGCACTACACAGAAGCATAATAAGCAAAACGTAAGAGATATGAGGAGTGACGAAAGGTTTGGTTAAATAAATGAGCTGTAAGTAGGTTGTTAAAGGATGAGAGGGAAGTGGAGAGACAATGACGTTTAGGGAGGGGCTTCTGATTGACAAAGTCAATCAACACTTATTTATCTTAAAGAAATTATTCCCTGTGTAAATACACTGCACGCAAGAATTAGCTGAACAAGATAAGCATTCCTATGTCAGCTTCCCTGATCAGAAGCTATCGCCTATGGTCTCTTTATACTTTTACCTTTTTCACCAGTATAAAGTGCTTTCATTTACAAAGTAATGTAATTAATTTCCACTATGCCAAATTGAGTACTTTCAACATAAGATTGGGCATCTTAATTTGCTGTTGGTTGGTTTATCTTTGGCCTCCTTGTCTCGAGAGACAATGGGTAAGCGCCTGGAGGTGGTCAGTGGTTTGTGAAGCAGCGCCTGGAGTGGCTATAAGGGCCAATTCGAGAGTGACAGACTCTTCCACAGGAACTGCAGATAAAATTGGTTGTCGGGGTCGGGGTCACAGTTGGCTCTCTCCTTGCGCTTCTGTCTTTTTACCTGCCAACTGCTAAGTCTCTTTGACTCGCCACGCTTTAGCCCCGCCTTTATGGTTGCCCGCCAGCTCTGGCGATCGCTGGTAATTGACTCCCACGACTTGTGATCAATGTCACAGGACTTCATGTCGCGTTTGCAGACGTTTTTAAAGCGGAGACAAGGATGGCCGGTGGGTCTGATACCAGTGACGAGCTCGCTGTACAATGTGTCCTTGGGGATCCTGCTATCTTCTATGCGGCTCACTTGGCCAAGCCATCTCAGATGCCGCTGGCTCAGTAGGGTGTATATGCTGGGGATGTTGGCCGCCTCGAGGACTTCTGTGTTGGAGATACGGTCCTGCCACCTGATGCCAAGGATTCTCCGGAGGCAACGAAGATGGAATGAATTGAGACGTCGCTCTTGGCTGACATACGTTGTCCAGGCCTCGCTGCCGTAGAGCAAGGTACTGAGGACACAGGCTTGATACACTTGAACTTTTGTGTTCTGTGTCAGTGCGCCATTTTCCCACACTCTCTTGGCCAGTCTGGACATAGCAGAGGAAGCCTTTCCCATGCGCTTGTTGAATTCTGCATCGAGAGACAGGTTACTGGTGATAGTTGAGCCTAGGTAGGTGAACTCTTGAACCACATCCAGAGTGTGGTCGCCGATTTTTATGGATGGGGCATTTCTGACGTCCTGTCCCATGATGTTAGGTTTCCTGAGGCTGATGGTTAGGCCAAATTCGGTGCAGGCAGTCGCAATCCTGTCGATGAGTCTCTGCAGACACTCTTCAGTGTGAGATGTTAATGCAGCATCATCAGCAAAGAGGAGTTCCCTGATGAGGACTTTCCGTACTTTGGTCTTCGCTCTTAGACGGGCAAGGTTGAACAACCTGCCACCTGATCTTGTGTGGAGGAAAATTCCTTCTTCTGAAGACTTGAACGCATGTGAGAGCAGCAGGGAGAAGAAAATCCCAATCAGTGTAGGTGCGAGAACACAGCCCTGTTTCACGCCACTCAGGATAGGAAAGGAGTCTGATGAGGCGCCGCTATGCTGAATTGTGCCTTTCATATTGTCATGGAATGAGGTGATGATACTCAGTAGTTTTGGTGGACATCCAATCTTTTCCAGTAGTCTGAAGAGACCACATCTGCTGACGAGGTCAAAGGCTTTGGTGAGATCAATGAAAGCAACGTAGAGGGGCATCTGTTGTTCATGGCATTTCTCCTGTAGCTGGCGAAGGTGGATCAATGGTGGATCTCTCTGCTCGAAAGCCACACTGTGCCTCAGGGTAGACACGCTCAGCCAGCTTCTGGAGCCTGTTTAAAGCGACTCGAGCGAAGACTTTCCCCACTATGCTGAGCAGGGAGATTCCACGGTAGTTGTTGCAGTCACCACGGTCACCCTTGTTCTGAGTGTGGGTGATGATATTGGCATAGCGCATGTCCCGTGGTGCTGCTCCCTCGTCCCAGCACAGGCAAAGCAGGTCGTACAGTGCTGAAAGTATAGCAGGCTTGGCACTCTTGATTATTTCAGGGGTAATGCCGTCCTGCCCAGGGGCCTTTCCACTGGCTAGAGAATCAATGGTATCACTGAGTTCCGATTTTGTTGGCTGTACGTCCAGCTCATCCATGACTGGCAGAGACTGGGCTGCATTGAGGGCAGTCTCAGTGACAACATTTTCCCTGGAGTACAGTTCGAGGTAGTGTTCCACCCAGCGGTCCATTTGCTTGCGTTGGTCAGTGATTGTGTCCCCTAATTTAGATTTTAGGGGGGCAATCTTCTTGATGGTTGGCCCAAAAGCTCTCTTAATGCCATCATACATTCCTCTGATATTTCCGGTGTCAGAGGCCAGCTGAATATGACTGCATAGGTGTTGCCAGTAGTCATTTGCGCAGCGCCTGGCTGTTCTTTGTGCAAAGCTTCTGGCTGCTTTAAGTGCTACGGATGTTAACTCGCTGGGGGCTTTCTTGCAGTTCAGCAGTGCAATGCGCTAAGCGGCTATGACAGATTCCAGCTCTTCAATGTGAGATTGAAACCAGTGTGCATTCCGCTTCACACGTTTGGTCATTGCTGAGTCATAGATGGCATCTCTGATGTGGGCCCACTTGGTCTCTGGATCCCCTGTGGGAGTGTTTTGAAGGGCTTTTTCAAGTGAATTTAGAAACTTACGTAACAGCTGTGGATGAGAAATTCTGCTAGTGTTGATGCGCGGGCGGCCCTTCTGCTTGGAATGATGCAGCTTCTTTGGTTTGAGGCAAACCTTGCTGCACACCAGGGAGTGGTCGGTGTCACAGTCTGCACTGTGGAAGCTGCGAGTGATTTGAACACTGTTTAAGGAGGCTCGCCTTGTGATGATAAGGTCCAGCTGGTGCCAACGACGTGATCTTGGGTGCCTCCGCGAAACCTGGTGACAGGATTTAGTGTGAAAGAATGAGTTGGTGATGCAGAGGTTATGATAGGTCCACAACTCAAGCAGTCTCTGTCCATTCTCATTCATCCTACCAATGCCATAGCGCCCAAGGCAGGAGGGCCATGAGTCATGGTCGGCCCCAACCCTGGCATTAAAGTCCCCCAGCAGGAACAGGTGTTCGGTGTTGGGGATGCTACGAAGGATATTATGGAGTTTCTCGTAGAACTGGTCTTTAGCTTCAGGTGGGGAGCAGAGTGTTGGAGCATAGATGCTGAGTAGATGTACTGGACCAGAGCAGGTGAGCAGTTGGATGGACAGTATGCGTTCCGAGCTATTTGAGGGTGGCTCTATCATGCTGAGCAAAGAGTTTCTGATGGCATATCAGCACATCGTCAAGGTAAACACCACAGTTAGGAACACCGGCTACTACTTGGTTCATTAGTCTCTGAAAGGTGGCTGGGGCATTTTTTAGCCTGAATGGCATCACTCGGCATTGGAAAACACCATCTGGTGAGACAAAGGCCAATATTTCTTTAGCTCAGGGTGTTAAAGGAGCCTGTCAGTATTCCTTTAACAAATCTATTTTTGTAAGAAATGCGATACTGCCCACTCTGTCAATACAGTCTTGCAAGTGAGGAATTGCATAGGAGTCTGCCTTTTTTACTGCATTAACCTTTCTGTAGGCTGCATTAACATCTCACACTGAAAAGTGTCTGCAGAGACTCATCGACAGGATTGCGGCTGCCTGCAACGCATTTGGCCTAACCATCAGCCTCAAGAAAACGAACATCATGGGACAGGACATCAGAAATGCTCCATCCATCAATATTGGTGACCACGCTCTGGAAGTGGTTCAAGAGTTCACCTACCTAGGCTCAACTATCACCAGTAACCTGTCTCTCGATGCAGAAATCAACAAGCGCATGGGAAAGGCTTCCACTGCTATGTCCAGACTGGCCAAGAGAGTGTGGGAAAATGGCGCACTGACACAGAACACAAAAGTCTGAGTGTATCAAGCCTGTGTCCTCAGTACCTTGCTCTATGGCAGCGAGGCCTGGACAATGTATGTCTGCCAAGAACGACATCTCAATTCATTCCATCTTCGCTGCCTCCGGAGAATCCTTGGCATCAGGTGTTAGGACCGTATCTCCAACACAGAAGTCCTCGAGGCAGCCAACATCCCCAGCATATACACCCTACTGAGCCAGCGGCACTTGAGATGGCTTGGCCATGTGAGCCGCATGGAAGATGGCAGGATCCCCAAGGACACATTGTACACCGAGCTCGTCACTGGTATCAGACCCACTGGCCATCCATGTCTCTGCTTTCAAGACGTCTGCAAACGCGACATGAAGTCCAGTGACATTGATCACATGTCGTGGGAGTCAGTTGCCAGCGTTCGCCAGAGCTGGAGGGCAACCATAAAGGCGGGGCTAAAGTGTGGCGAGTCAGAGAGACTTAACAGTTGGCAGGTAAAAAGACAGAAGCGCAAGCGCAAGCGCAAGGGCTGTGTAACAGCCCCGACAACCAATTTTATCTGCAGCACCTGTGGAAGAGTCTGTTACTCTAGAATTGCCTTCATAGCCACTCCAGGCACTGCTTCACAAACCACTGACCACCTCCAGGCGCTTACCCATTGTCTCTCGAGACACGGAGGCCAAAGAAGAAGAAAAAGAGGCTGTGCAGAATCTAGTCGAACCATCAGGTTTAGGTGTTAACACCACTGGGGAACTTTCGCTGCTTTGACTGGGTTCAATTTGGTGGTTTTCCAACATGTATTGGATTTCTGCTTTCACCTGGGTGTGTTTCCCTGGACTTAAGCAACAAGGATATTGTTTTATAGGAAAGCATTCCCCTACCTCCACATCATGTGTGGCTAAAGTTATGCAGTCTGGCTAGTCCCTAAAAACTTCTTTAAATACTGTGAATAGCCTAGTTAAGTCTTTTCATTGTTCTGCTGATGGTTCAGAATGAGCTAACTGGATAGTAGGAGGTTCAATTTGAGAATGGTCTAGGCCTCCTTCTGCCTCATACTCACTATCCCTTTCATCCTTCATTGTCCCTACTACCTGACATACGTCTGCTGGCTTATCAACCTTCCGACAATGATATTGTTTCAACATATTGATATGAGACAGTCAATTCTTTTTCCGGCGATCTGGGGTGTCAATCAAATAATTTACTTTGCCAATTCTTTTGATCACTTTATGTGGAACACTGAACCATGCTTTCAACGGTTCACCCTGTAAAGGCAGTAATAATAAGACCTCATCCTCTGGTTGAAATGTTCGGGTCTTGGCATGCTTGTCTGTCCATTTCTTCATGATTGTTTGGGAAGCTTTCAGATGTTCCTGAGCCACTTTACAGGCACTCGTGAGCCACTTCTGGATCACGGATACATAATCTAACACAGAAGATTTGTCCCTCTGTTCTAAATCTTTTCTTTAATTAGTTTTAGAGGACCTCTTATCTCATGTCCATAAACTAATTCAAAAGGACTAAAACCGGTAGAGTCACTGGGCTGGATTTTATGTAGCCGCCGTAAAGGATGGCGGCCGGCAAGAGGGGCATTCACTCCACGGAGTTGCTGCTATCTTAAACGCGGCAGCTCATGAACATGCCCGGGGCGAACCGCCCCCTGCCAATGACGTGGAGAAGGTGGGTGAGCCAACCCCGGCAATGGTGTATGGCGCCACTGCACAGGCGCCAGTGCCATTTTTAAAGGGCTCAGAGTCCTAAATGACAATTTAAATTTTTAAAACAACAGTTAATTTACAATTATTAAAAGTAATTAAAAAAAACTGTCCAGGCCCTCTCCCACCCCTGCAATAGCATCACATGTCATTCCGACCATCCCCCGCCATTAAATACGTACCTTGAATATATGATCTTCCCCCCACCCCCCCACACCCCGTAAAGTTCAGAACCTTTTACCTTTACCCTTTCCCATCACCCCCTAGAGCAATCTAGTAAGTTTGACCCTGCTCCCCCGCTCCCGCACTGATAAACCTACCTCCTCCCCGTTCCCCACAGGTGTCGCACCTCATTTCCTTGGACGGAGATCCAAAGTCGCAGCAGTGCCAGCCGCCAGGATGAAGATCGCTGTGGCACATCAGGAGGCGACAGGAACTTAATTACCTCAGTTATGCAAATTAATTTCAACATTTTAAATGGCGGTCCCGTCGCCGAGCATCAGGGGGAGGGGGGACCGCCAATGGCCTCGTTGCCACCGACAAGATCAGGACAGGCCATGCCGATGTCGAGGTCAGTGGTGGGCCTCTTCTGGATCAATCTTCATGCCTCCCACCGCCATTCCTGAGGTCAAGGGCTCCTTGTGTCTGTAGGTGGTAGGCTGAAGATTTTAACTGTGTTATATCCAAATTATTCGTAACTTCCTAAAACATTCTGAACATAAAATTGGAAGCTTGATCTGAATAAATCTCAATTGGTAATTCATATCTAGTGAAAAACTGGGTTTACTTCTCTCCCACTACATTAGCAGAAATTGTTCTCAAGGGAATGGCCTCTGGGAACCGAGGAGCCATATCCATGAAAGCGAGTATATGTTGGTGTCCCACTTTTGTTTTCGGTAAAGGTCCTACAGTCGACCAAGACACTACTAAATGGCTTCCCAAAAACCTGTATAGGAGTTAGAGGTGCCGGGTTTATTGCAAGTTGCAGTTTTCCCACAATCTGGCATGTATGATATGTTTTACAAAATTGCATCACGTCCTTGGGAAGACCTGGCCAGTAAAAATGTCAACCTATACATGATTGTGTCTTCCGGATCCCCACATGTCCTGCCATAGGAATTTCATGGGCTATCCTTAATATTTCCCTGCGATACTTGGGTGGTATCACTATCTGGTGAACTGTGAGGCGGGCTCCATTTGGGGCGGCACAGTGGCGCAGTGGTTAGCACCGCAGCCTCACAGCTCCAGCGACCTGGGTTCAGTTCTAGGTACAGACTGTGCGGAGTTTGCAAGTTCTCCCTGTGACCGCGTGGGTTTCCGCCGGGTGCTCCGGTTTCCTCCCAAAGCCAAAGACTTGCAGGGTGGTAGGTAAATTGGCCGTTGTAAATTGCCCCTAGTGTAGGTAGGTAGTAGGAGAATTGAGGGAAGGTGGGGATGTGGTAGGGAATATGGGATTAATGTAGGATTAGTATAAATGGGTGGTTGATGGTCGGCACAGGCTCGGTGGGCCGAAGGGCCTGTTTCAGTGCTGTATCTCTAAATAAATACATTTCCTCATCAGAACCCTATTTTTAATATATTATCTATCCGGATCGCCCTTTGCCGCAGCTTCCGTTCGAGCCGATTGTGCCAATTTATTTAACTCTGGATCAGTTTGCTGAGCCTTGATCAGAGAAGATTTATTGAACATTTCCTTTGGATTATTCAAATCTCCAAAGAAAGTTTCCGATATCTGTCTGTGGTGCCACTTTTACCTCTGACAATGGAACTTGTTTAGCCATTATTCGGGTCACTACACATGAAGGAAAAATTCCTGGAAACTTTTCCTGCAACTGTTCTGTCTCTTTAACTTCACTTGATCTTTCCTTGACTACTGGAGAAGCTACTACCTTCGCTGCGGCCAAATCATTCCCCAGGGGTAGGTTTACTCCATTTACAGACAAACTATGGACAACTCCTACAGTTAGCATTCCAGGCATTAGGTCATACTCTAGCTACACCCGATATAAAGGTATGGGTATAAACACACTGCCAATACCATTCACTAAAACCTTGGTATTGAATGCATTCTCTGGTGGAAATGTTATGCCTTTCCCCAGTAAAAGAGTTTGGGTGGCTCCTGTATCCCTTAGTATAACTATAGGTTGACCTGCCTCACTAGAGGGATAAGAAGCTACTTTCCTTTTGACAAGAATTGCGTAAAACTCTCAGGTATCTTGTTCACGTCCCCTGCAGTCACAGCGGTTTTTGTATTTGGCCTTGCAGCTGCACTCAGAGTTGCAGCCTGATGTGTCATACTCCCAATCAGGGCCTCTTTCCCTGCATTGGCCTTGTGCACCCCAGTAAGTCCTATAAGTTTACCCCACAACTTCCAGCATTCTGCACAAAGGTGTCCTACCTTGTGACAATGGTAACACTTAGGTTTTCGAACCTCACTTCCACCCTCAGCACCTTCCTTTCTGGCCTGAGGAGGAGATCCTGGGGTGTTTCCAGCTGTCCTTTCCTGTCCCCGGCTACTTGTCTTCCTTTCACCCTCCTACCTTCTATCCTTCTCAGTTTTGTGGGGGCGATGGACGAAGGGTTTTATCTTGAAAACAAGCTCACAATCATCAGCAATTTCTGCTGCCTGTCTGGCTGTTGAAACTTTCTGGTTCTCTACATGGGTTCTTACAAATGGAGGGAGTGAATTTTTAAATTCTTCCAGGAGAATTAGTTCCCTAAGGTTCTCATATGTGCCCTCTACCTTTAGTGCTTATATCCAATGATCAAAATTAATTTTATTCACCCTCTCAAATTCTACATAAGTCTGCCCAGGCTGCTTCCGGAGGTTCCGAAAATTCTACTTTTCCACTTCAGGGACCAATTCATAAGGAGAGACAATAGCCTTTTTTGCCATATCATAATCTGCTGAAGCCTCCTCAGAAAGCATGACATAAAGGTCATGAGCTCATCATCCTGCTTTGCATAAGCAGTGTCCAGCTTTCCTTGGGCCACTTCATCTGTCTGGTTAGCTTTTCAAAATAAATGAAAAATGCCTCCACATCCTTTCCTCAAATATTAGGAGGGATTGTACAAATTTAAACAGCTCTCCAGTGGATCCTGGGCCGGAGTCAGATCTTTCTTCACCAAAATTTTCGCTGGAGTCAAGATCACCTTTTTGTCTTAGTTCCATCTTTTTTAATTCAAATTGCCTTCCTTCTCTTTCACTTTCTCTTTGAAATTCAAGCTTAAGTTTTTTCCAATTCTATCGCTTTTTCTTTTTCTATGTCATGTTCAAGCTGCCTCATCTGCAACTGAATTTTAGCTAATTCAACTGTACTACCAGGTTGGTTTGCCTTCTTCTTGTAATTGCAAATGCTGTGCTATTACTGCAAAGTTTCTCAAATCACTCAGGGATACATCTTCCTTCCTCAGAAAGGTCATAGCAACTGAAAAAAACATTCCTATAGTGTAAACTTTACTCTAATGCACAAGAAACCTGTTTTTTTTCCTTTCCTCTTTTCAATTAGTATCACCCCACTTACAACTGCATGTCATTGGCTTTGGGTATCCTGGACGATGAGCCCCCAATTAGATGTTATGGACTGGATTTCACCATAGGCGGACGGGCCTTTGCCACCAACGTAAAGGTCGGTGGCAAAACCGCTTCCGCCTAGCCCGGAGATCCAACCCGCATTTTACTGGTCCCCAGGCTTTAATTGTAGGTCCCGCCTCAGTGAGCTGTCGGGAGCGGTGACCACTGCTGGGACAGCAGCCCAGCCTACTGAGGAGGATGCCATGCAGCCGGGATCCAAAGTCGGTTGACTTTGGGAAGGGAAGGGAATCGGGCGCGCCCTGGCGAGGCAAGGATGGTCGTTTAGGGGGAAGGGGGCATCTTGGTTCCCGGGGGTGGGTTGGGAGGTGGAGGGGGCCCTCAATCAGGCACCCTGCACGTGGAAAGGCCGGCAGTTATCGCTGGGCAGCCTTTCATGTCCCCAGTACCCCTGCTTGCCATGGATAAAATACCTGTGGAGGCAAGTCAAGGCCCTTAAGTGGCCACTTAAGGGCCTTGATTGGCCACGGGCAGGTAGGCCATTTCCCCACCCAACCCCCACCCGACTGCTGTAAAGTTGGCCAGAGGCGGGAGCGGGGCAGGAAAGCCTCCCGGAGCCTCCAACTCAATTTTATGCCTCCCCCACGCCACCATCTGACCCGGTGGGGCGGCGTAAAATTCAGCCCTATGACCGAAGCAGGAGGAGTGCACTGTCATTTTTAGTTCCACTTCTCCACAAGTCACAACATTTATTTTAATGTTTACTCAGTTACTGATGCAGACAATCATATACCCTGTTTTTTAATCGCAGAATAAAATTCACCAACCAGGTTTCTTTTCTACTATCAGTTTATTATGAAACAAGACTTAACCAGTAACGAAGCAAAGCATTAGCACACTGATTAAAATATGAAAATTCCCTTTTTAAAAATTCCCAACTTCACTCACTCTCACACAGAAAAAATACAGAAATTCACTCTGCAGACGTCTGTTGCAAAAAAAAGACAAAAAAAACCTACTTTGGCCCAATACTTGCTAATTCTTAATGAAAAATGGAAGAAGATATGGAAGGAAGTCGGTTGTTACTTTTTAGGTCTGGCATCCGGGTATACAGAGATGGGTCGCTAGGATAGGTTCAGAAGCAGTTCGTTCTGGAGATGTTGAGCATTATTCTAGAAGACTTTCTAGGAGAAATGTGGCATCAAGGTTTTTGCAACAGCACACACTTGAATTTCAGGATTTATTTTCAGCTCCTCGGAGCTAAACGGCACCAGGGATTTTTTTTTCCACACTGGATCCTGGCAGGATTTCTCCAGAAAAGTAGAGAAGGAGCTGAGCCAAGTAGTTTTTTTTCTCCTTGGCAGGAAAACGCCAACTGTCTTCAAGCAGTTCATACCACAACTAAAACTGAAAAATAATTTTTAAACCCCAAACAGAGAGTTGACCTCCACAAACTTTGACATGTGGCTTCTCCATAACCATTTTTTTCCCAGGTCACCAAGATTTTTGCTGTTTTCTGAGCCCAAATCACAGGTGGCCTCCAGCACAGATGGTGTTCAAATGACATTTTGTCCTGTCGGTGAACTAAGTTTAAAAAAAAAACACATCCATGGAATCTTTTCAATTTTAACAGAAGCCTTCAAAAATTATAAAAGAAATGGAAGCATTTTCGTAACACTATGGATATCACCAAACAGAAGCCCCAACTATCCCATCCTCTGTCAACAAATTTGCCATTCCACGTAGCTGCTGTTGTTAATCTCGCCAAAATCCTTTCTGCCCCACTCATTCAACTTGCGACTGCATCCTCAGACTCCACCACTAGATAAATGATCACTGCACCTCTCCATATTTTCCTCCATTCATTCACGAACCAGGTCTTTCCCATCCACAGCTTTATTGTGGGCAATTGAATTGTCAGTAATGTTAAGGCCTATAAATTTTATTCCTCCCAAATTAGGGTGCAATACCCATTGTGCACAGTTTTGGGGACTTTCCTTCAGGAAGGACGTCAAGGCCATTGCGCAGCTGCAGACGCGATTTACTAGGAGGTTGGCAGGAACAAGAGCATTTGGTTATGAGACTGAATGGCCTATGTTCCTATGATCTTACTAGAAGAAAGAAGCTTAAGAAATTATCTCTGATAGTGGTGTTCAAAATTATGAAAGGCTTCAAAATGAGAACAGGGGAAAACTACTTGTTCTGGTTGGTGAACCAGGGACTAGAGGACATGGTTTTAAGATAACCATCAAAAGAAGAAAGAGAAAGGCTAGAAGTTTGTTTTTACATGGACTGTTGTGAAGGCATAAATTGCCCTACCAGAAATGGTTGAAGCAGAATCTACAACATTAGTTAAAAAGGAAGTGGACAAAGCTTTTGAAAAAGAAAAATGTATAAAAATACAGAGAAAAGGGAGGGGTTTGGGAGTCACTAGATAGCTTCATCAGAGAGAAGGCGCAGGTATGATGGGCTGAATGGCCTCCTTTAGTGCTGTAAAATTCTATAATTCTGTTATTCTAAAATGGAGTCTTAAACTAACTTTAAACTTGAATAAACCCCCAAAAATTTATGTCAGCAAATCACAGATTGCCTATGCTATGCGGCTGCTTTCTCCATTTGATGCAGGGAACGTATCATCTTTTTCTCCATACCGATTGGCAGTGTCCATGCAGAGTACACCTTAAGTCACCTGCATCACAATACAGATGGCTGAACAACGTTCCATGGAGAACTGGCACTGATGATGCAGTTAATGATCCTTTAAATAATATATTTTGTGAAGCTGACTGGAAGTGCTTATTATTTATTTAAAGTATGCAATTTGTTCCTTTCACAAGTGCTTTGCTACAGGCACTGTATCAGTCTTAAAATTGTATACATTAAGCTGGTGTGGCAAAGGTGGATTGATGATTGTCTTACAGAGGAATGCACAGTCAATTGGCTGATTTGAAAAAGCCCCCTGTGACTCCTTAGAATGAGCCGGTGGCATAGAAGTTGAGAGCAGTGGCCATTTTCTCTGCTAAAGTGAAAGCCACTGTTACGACGAGGTGGGAAAGGTGTCTAGGGTTCCCTCTCAGCCTTCAACTGGACTTACCGTAACAGGGTTTAATTTTAAACACACTGTTTTTATCTCCCCCTTGGTAAATCCTTGTTCACCGCTTTCCAATTGTAAGGCAAAGAAACCAGCACAAACAGGTTTACTTAGGTTTAAGGAAGAAAAGTTCAAATTTATTAAACTTGAACCTAAACTCTAATTCGGTTGACAGCTACGGATACATGATGTGCCCATGCTAGCATGCATACGTGATACACACATGCAAATAGAGACAGAAAAGAGCAGAAGAAAAATAAAGTAAAAAGTTTGAGGCAATATCTGAAGAGTTGTTAAGGTTCTTAGAGATCACCGTCGAATCCTTGATTGTAGGTAGATCTTGCTTTTTGTTGGGGCCCAGTATTCTTTGCTGTTGGAGGCTTTTCTCTCTTGGGGTTCATGTGTCTTCAGTGGATTCAGTGATAAAGAGCTGGGAGCAGACAGGAGAGATCTCAGTCCAGGAGCAAACAGAGACTCTGCCTTCAAACTCTCTGTGGTCAGTTCAAAAGAAAACCCTGGAACAGCCAGGTAGTCATGTGACCAGTTGATCTAACCAGTACTGGCCCTTGTGGATTGTATCCTCCTTATCAGGCCCTGGAACGCGCTTCCTCACCTTCAATGTCTCTTAGTATGTATTTCTTTTTTTCCAGCCTCGGCTGATATGCTTAATGAGTCATTTCCTCGCTCCAACAACAGTTAAAAATCAATATAAGCAAAATACTGCGGATGCTGAAAATCTGAAACAAAAACAAGAAATGCTGGAATCACTCAGCAGGTCTGGCAGCATCTGTGGAAAGAGAAGCAGAGTTAACGTTTCGGGTCAGTGACCCTTCTTCAGAACTGACAAATATTAGAAAAGTCACAGATTATAAACAAGTGAGGTGGGGGTGGGGCAAGAGATAACAAAGGAGAAGGTGCAGATTGGACCAGGCCACATAGCTGACCAAAAGGTCACGGAGAAAAGGCAAACAATATGTTAATGGTGTGTTGAAAGACAAAGCATTAGTACAAATTAGGTGTAAATACACTGAATATTGAACAGCAAACCTGAAAAAAAACCTGAAAAAAAACAGTGGGTAAGCAAACTGGGAACAAACTAAGATGAAATGAAATAAATGCAAAAAAAGATTGTAAAAAATGTAAAAAAGAATGTAAAAAAAAAGGAAGAAAAAATAACTAAAAATGAAAGTAAAATGGGGGGCTGTCATGCTCTGAAATTATTGAACTCAATGTTCAGTCCGGCAGGCTGTAGTGTGCCTAATCGGTAGATGAGATGCTGTTCCTCGAGCTTGCGTTGATGTTCACTGGAACACTGCAGCAATCCCAGGACAGAGATGTGAGCATGAGAGCAGGGGGGAGTGTTGAAATGGCAAGCAACCGGAAGCTCAGGGTCCTGCTTGCGGACTGAGCGGAGATGTTCCGCAAAGCAGTCACCCAGTCTGCGCTTGGTCTCCCCAATGTAGAGGAGACCACACTGTGAGCAGCGAATACAGTATACTACATTGAAAGAAGTGCAAGTAAATCGCTGCTTCACCTGAAAGGAGTGTTTGGGGCCTGGGATAATGAGGAGAGAGGAGGTAAATGGGCAGGTATTACACCTCCTGCGATTGCAGGGGAAGGTGCCCTGGGACGGGAACGAGGTGCTGGGGGTAATGGAGGAGTGGACCAGGGTGTCACGGAGGGAAATATCCCTTCGGAATGCTGACAGGGGAAGGGAGGGGAAGACACGACTGGTAGTGGCATCACGCTGGAGGTGGCGAAAATGGCAGAGGATGATCCTTTGGATATGGAGGCTGGTGGGATGAAAAGTGAGGACAAGGGGAACCCTGTCACGGTTCTGGGAGGGAGGGGAAGGGTGAGGGTAGAGGTGCGGGGAATGGGTCGGACACGGTTGAGGGCCCTGTCAACCACCGTGGGGGGAAATCCTCGGTTGAGGAAAAAGGAGGTCATATCAGAAGCACCGTCATGGAAGGTAGCATCATCAGAGCAGATGCGTCGGAGACGGAGAAACTGGGAGAATGGAATGGAGTCCTTACAGGAGGTAGGGTGTGAAGAAGTTAAAAATCAATGTTCATGACAAAATTGATGTGCCTCATTCTTGGCAGGTGGGGGCCGAGCATGACAACCACCCATGCTTTTTTTTTATTCTTTCATGGGATGTGGATGCTGTTGCTGATGCCAAGACCAGCATTTGCTGTACATCCCTAATTGCCCTTGAGAAGGTGGTAGTGAGCCACTTTCTTGAACTGCTGCAGTCCATGTGCCGTAGGTACACCCACTGTGTTGTTTCAAAGTGAGTTCCATGTTTTGACCCAGCGACAGTGAAGGAATGGTGATATAGTTCCAAGTCAGGATGAAGTGCGTCTTGGAGGGTAACTTGCAGGTGGTGATGTTCCCATGCGTCTTTTGCCCTTGTCCTGCCAGGTGGTAGAGGTCACAGGTTTGGAAGTATTGTCGAAGGAGGCTTGGTGAGTTGCTGCAGTGCACCTTGTAGATGGTACATACTACTGCCACTGTGCGTCGGTGGTGAAGGGAGTGAATGTTTAAGGTCGTGGCTGGGATGCCATGCAAATGGGATGCTTTGTCTTCAATGGTGTTAAGTTTCTTGAGTGTTGTTGGCGATGCACCCATCCAGGCAAGTGGAGAGTATTCCATCACACTACTGACTTGAGCCTTGTAGATGGTGGACAGGCTTTGGGAATTCAGTAGGTGAGTTCTTCTTTGGCCTCCTTATCTCGAGAGACAATGGGTAAGCGCCTGGAGCTGGTCAGTGGTTTGTGAAGCAGCGCCTGGAGTGGCTATAAAGGCCAATTCTAGAGTGACAGGCTCTTCCACAGGTTGCTGCAGAGAAATTTGTTTGTCGGGGCTGTTACACAGTTGGCTCTCCCTTGCGCCTCTATCTTTTTTCCTGCCAACTACTAAGTCTCTTCGACACGCCACACTTTAGCCCCGTCTTTATGGCTGCCCACCAGCTCTGGCGAACGCTCGCAACTGACTCCCACGACTTGTGATCAATGTCACAGGATTTCATGTCGCATTTGCAGACGTCTTTAAAGTGGAGACATGGACGGCCGGTGGGTCTGATACCAGTGGCGAGCTCGCTGTACAATGTGTCTTTGGGGATCCTGCCATCTTCCATGTGGCTCACATAGCCAAGCCATCTCAAGCGCCGCTGACTCAGTAGTGTGTATAAGCTGGGGATGTTGGCCGCCTCGAGGACTTCTGTGTTGGAGATATGGTCCTGCCACCTGATGCCAAGTATTCTCCGGAGGCAGCGAAGATGGAATGAATTGAGATGTCGCTCTTGGCTGACATACGTTGTCCAGGCCTCGCTGCCATAGAGCAAGGTACTGAGGACACAGGCCTGATACACTCGGACTTTTGTGTTCCGTGTCAGTGCGCCATTTTCCCACACTCTTTTGGCCAGTCTGGACATAGCAGTGGAAGCCTTTCCCATGCGCTTGTTGATTTCTGCATCTGGAGACAGGTTACTGGTGATAGTTGAGCCTAGGTAGGTGAACTCTTGAACCACTTCCAGAGCGTGGTCGCCAATATTGATGGATGGAGCATTTCTGACGTCCTGCCCCATGATGTTCGTTTTCTTGAGGCTGATGGTTAGGCCAAATTCATCGCAGGCAGCCGCAAACCTGTCGATGAGACTCTGCAGGCACTCTTCAGTGTGAGCTGTTAAAGCAGCATCGTCAGCAAAGAGCAGTTCCCTGATGAGGACTTTCCGTACTTTGGACTTCGCTCTTAGACGGGCAAGGTTGAACAACCTGCCCCCTGATCTTGTGTGGAAGAAAATTCCTTCTTCAGAGGACTTGAACGTGTGTGAAAGCAGCAGGGAGAAGAAAATCCCAAAAAGTGTTGGTGCGAGAACACAGCCCTGTTTCACGCCACCAAGTGAGTTACTCGCTGCAGAATTCCCAGCCTCTAACCTGCTCTTGTCGCCACAGTATTGATATGGTTGGTCCAGATAAGTTTCTGATCAATGGTAACCGCAGGATATTAATGATGGGGGTCCATTAATGGTAATCCCATTGAATGTCAAGGGGAGATGGTTAGATCTCTTTTTGGAGGTGGTCATTGCTTGGCACTTGTGTGGCACAAATGTTACTTGCCAGTTATCAGCCCAAGCCTGAATGTTATCCAGGTCTTGCTACATTCAGGCATAGACTGCTTCAGCATCTGAGGAGTTGCAAATGGTACTGAACATCGTACAATCATCATTGGTGAAGCAGCTGAAGGTTGGTTGGGCCTAGGATACTACCCTGAGGAACTCTTGCAGCGATGTCCTGGGGTTGAGATGATTGAACTCCAACAACCACAATCATCTTCCTTTGTGCTCGGTATGATTCTAACCAGTGGAGAGTTTTCCCCCTGATTCCCATTGACTTTATTTTGCAAGGGCTCCTTGATGTCACATTTGGTCAAATGCTGCCTTGCTGTCAAGGGTAGTCACTCTCACCTCACCTCTGGAATACAGCTCTTTTGCCCATGTTACAATGAAGTCAGGAGCCGAGTGACCCCAGAGGAACCAAAACTGAACATTGATGAGTAAGTTATTGCTGAGTAAATGTCACTTGATAGCTGTCAATGACTCCTTCCATCACTTTGCTAATTTGCTGATGATTGAGAGTAGATTGATAGGACAGTAATTGGCCGGGTTGGATTTGTCCTGCTTTTTGTGGACAGGACATACCTGGGCAATTTTCAACATTGTCAGGTAGATGCCAGTGTTGTAGCTGTACTGGAACAGCTTGGCTAGGGGCACAGTTAGCTGTGGATCTTTGTTGAAAATATGACTGCAGCAATGATCAGAGCTTGTCCAAAGTTTCATGACTGACGTGCAGGCTCTTGAGCCAGAGCTCCCGGGAAAGTTCGCAGAAAGTGTAACTGTGTCTATGTATCTGCTGGAGTTTCTTGTAGCGGTAGCAGAGAGAGTTGATGAGGGCAATGCTGTTGATGTGGTGTACATGGACTTTCAAAAGGCATTTGATACAGTGCCGCACAACAGACCTGTGAGCAAAGTTATAGCTCATGGAATAAATGGGACAGTAGCAACATGGATACGGAATTGGTTGAGTGACATGAAACAAAGAGTAGTGCTTAATGGATGTTTTTCGGGCTGAAGGAAGGTTTGTAGTGGAGTTCTCTAGGGATCAGTGCTGAGTCCCTTGCTTTTCCTGATATATATTAATGACCTAGACCTTAGTGTAAGGGCACAATTTCAAAATAATACGAAACTTGGAAACATTCAACTGTGAGAAGGATAGTGTAGACCTCCAAAAGGACATAGATAAGTTGGTGGAATGGGCAGACAAGTGGTAGATGAAGTTCAATGTGAAGAAATGTGAAGTGATTCATTTTGGTAGGAAGAACATGGAGAGACAATATAAAATATAGGGTACAATTCCACAGGGGGTGCAGGAGTAGAGGGACCTGAGTGTGTATGTGCATAAGTCATTGAAGGTGGTAGGACAGAGAGCAGTTAATAAAGCATACAGTATCCTGGGCTTTATTAATAGAGGAATAGAGTACAAGAGCAAGAAGGTGAGGCTGAACCTGTATAAAACACTAGTTCGGCCTCAGCTGGAGTATTGCGTCCAGTTCTGGGCACCGCACTTTAGGAAGGATGTGACGGCGTTAGAGAGGGTGCAGAAAAGATTCACGAGAATGGTTCCAGGGAAAAGGGACATCAGTTATGAAGATAGATTGGAGAAGTTGGGACTGTTTTCCTTGGACAAGAGATGGCAAATAGGAGATGTGATAGAGGTATTCAAAATCTTGAGGGGTCTGGACAGCGTAGATAGGGAGAAAATGTTCTCACTCGTAAAAGGATCGAGAACGAGAGGGCGCAGATTTAAAGTAATTGCTAAAATAAGCAAAAGCGACATGAAAAACTTTTTCACGCAGCAAGTGGTTAAGGTTTGGATTGCACTACCTGAGAGTGTGATGGAGGCAGGTTCAATTAAACCATTCAAAAGGGAATTAGACTGCTACATGGAAAGGCAGAATGTGCAGGGCTACAGGGAGAAGGTCAGGGAGTGGCACTGGGTGAAATGCTCATTCGGAGAGCCAGTGCAGACATGATGGGCCAAATAGCCTCCTTCTGCACTGTAACAGTTCTGTGATTCTGTGATTCTGTGATCTTGCTGGATGTACAGTTCTGGGATTGACTGGTTCTCCTCTGGTGCTTCCTGGCTTATCAACCTTCCCTTACAGCCTCCTGCTGCTGCTCTTCCTCCATCATACAAATAACGTAAATTGGGATTCCTCAGATTTTAGCTCAGTAATTCTCTTGAAATAAAATACTTTCCATTGACAATGCAGAATGTGGGGAAGGCATCCTTTGCATCTGAGTGAACAACATTTTCCAATAGCTGCAATGTGTTCCAAGTTATGACCAAAAGTTTCCATATGCAATCATAGAATCATAGAATCATAGAAGGTTTAAAGCACAGAAAGAGGCCACTTGGCCCATCGTGTCTGTGTTGGCTGAAAAAGATCCACCTATTCTAATCCCACCTTCCAGCATTTGTCCGTAGCCCTGCAGATTACAGCACTTGAGGTGCATATCCAGACTCCTTTTGAATGAGTTGAGGATTTCTGCCTCAGGCAGTGAGTTCCAGAGCCCCACCACCCTCTGGGTGAAAAGGTTTTTCCTCACTCCACCTCTAATTTTGCTATCAATCACTTTAAATCTATGCCCCCTTGTCACTGACCTCTCTGATAAGGTAAATAGACACTTCACCCCCACTCTATCCAGGCCCCTCAAAATTTTGTGCATTTCAATCAGATCTCCCCTCAGCCTTCTCTGTTCCAAGGGGAACAACCCCAGCCTATCCAATCCTTCTTCTTAGCTGTATTTTTCCAGTCCTGGCAACATCCTCGTAAATCTCCTTTGTACCCTCTCTAGTGCAATTGTCCCTTTTGTAGTGAGGTGACCAGAACTGCACACAGTACTCAAGTTGTGGCCTAACCAATGACTTATACAGTTCCAGCATAAACGTCACTGCTCTTATATTCTATACCTTGGCTAATAAAGGAAAGGATTTCATATGCCTTCTTAAGCAGTGTATTGACCTGTACTGTTACCTTCAGGGATCTGTGGACATTCACTTCAAGGTCCCTCACTTCCTCTACACTGCTCAGTATTTTCCCATTAATCGTGTATTCCTTTGCCTTGTCTGACCTCCCCAAATGCATCACCTCACACTTCTCCAGGTTGAATTCCATTTGCCACTTTTCTGACCATCTGACCAGACCATCACTTTCTTCCTGCAGCCTACAGCTATCCTCCTCACTATCTACCACATGGCCAATCTTTGTGTCATCTGCAAACTTCTTCATCATGCCCACTACATTTACATCCAAATCGTTAATATATACCACCAAAAAGCAGGGGATCCAGTACTGAGCCCTGTGGAATGCACTGGAAACAGCCCTCCAGTCGCTAAAACATCCATCAACAATGACCCTTTGTTTCCTGCCATTAAGCCAATTTTGCATTCACCTTGCTGCATTTCCCTGGATCCCATGGGATTTTATTTTTTTAACCATTCTGCCATGTGGGACCTTGTCAAAAAACTTGCTAAAATCCACGTAGACCTCATCAACTGCACTACCCTCATCTTCTTCCAAACAAGATCTTCCCTTAACAAATCCATGCTGACTATACTTGATTAACCTGTGCCTTTCTAAGTGACAGTTTATCCTGTCTCTCGGAATAGATTCCAATAATTTGCCCGCTACTGAGGTTAGACTGACTGTCCTGTAATTATTCAGTCTATCTCTTTTTTTCCCTTTTTAAACAGAGGTACAATGTTAGCAGTTCCCCAATCCTCTGGCACCACACCTGTATCCAGTGAGGACTGGAAAATGATGGTCAAACCTTCTGCTATTTCCTCTTTTTTGCTTCTTTTAACAGCCCAGGGTATATTTCATCTGGCCCTGGTGGTTTATCAACTTTCAAGGATGCTAATCCCATTAATACTTCCTCTCTCCCTGTGTTTATTATATCCAATACTTCACACTCCTCCTCCTTAAATACAATTTCTGCATCATCCCTCTCTTTTGTGAAGACAGACGCAAAGTATTCATTAAGAACCATACCAACATCTTCCAGCCCTACATGTAGGTTACCTTTTTGGTCTTTTATGGGCCCCACACCGTCCTTAGTTTTCCTCTTACTCTTAATGTATTGATCTTTGGGTTCACCTTGATTTTGCTTGCCAATATTCTTTCATGCCCTCTCTGTGCTGTCCTAATTTCCTTTTTGATTTCATCCCTCCACCTTCTATATTCCTCTTGGCTTTCTGTAGTATTGAGTTCTTGGTGTAGGACATAAACTTTCCTTTGGTGCCTTATCTTACTCTGTAAGCTCCTTTACATCCATGGAGCTCTAGATTTGGCCATATCACCCTTTTTCGTTGTGGGAACGTGTTTAATCTGAACCCTTGAATCTCCCCTTTGAATGCCTGCCACTGCTCTGACACTGACAATCTTAGTTGCGCAGTGACCCTTTAAACAAGGAGCTTTTGAAAAATGTTGTTTGTGGGTCATGGACAACACAGGACAGGTCACGTTTATTTTCCATGTCCAGTTACCCTGAGAAGGTGGCACTGACCATTCTTCTTGAACTGCTGCAGTCTTTGTGATGATGTTAGTTATGGCGTTCCAGCATTCTGAACCAGTGACAATGAAGGAACAACACTATATGCCCAAGCACTATATGAGCTTAATCTTTAAAATTGGCTGGATTTCACAAACCTGATGGGGCTAATGACCCCACCCATCTCCAAATGCAATCCCCTATAATAAAAACTCCAATATTTATATGAACTGCAATGACTTCTATTCATTAGATGTGTAGGTTATTTGAGTGAATTCACAATTCTCGCACCTCTCTGTTTTCCTGCCTCTGTACTTGCTTTAAACCTGTTACATCTCTAACTTTTTCCAGTTCTGACATAAGGTTATCAACTTAAAATATTAACTCTGTTTCTCTGCCCACAGCTGCTGCCAGACTTGCTGAGCATTTCCAGCATTTTCTGTTTATCTTTTATGTTAGGAGCTATGATGCTTTCATATTCTGGCACTCCAACATTTTAGCAATATTTGAACGGCAGAAACAAGGACCAGGATGGTTGTTAGTAGAGGGTATCCCTTGCCATCTCCATGGTTCAAGGCACTTTTTTGTAGAACCATTAGTGCTATGGAGGAGCGTGACAAAGAAGCACATATGAAGACAAGGATAAGAATTAAGCAATGTATTAAGATACTGAATGGAAGGTTTGAATAGGTCCTGGGTGCCTTGCCGTATTTTTCCAGCACTATTTCATGAATTGTGGCTGTATGTTGTGTGTTTCACAACTGTGCAGGCAGGAATGAAATGATGGTAGATATCCCAGTGGATGCATGAGAGCCTGATGATGACATTGCTGATAATGTAGACTTGACCCGTGAAGAACAGGAAGCAGGTAAACTGATGACTGCTAGACCACTGAGAGACAGTCTCATTTGGCACACCTTCACAGGTGAATAGAGTACTATTATGTGGAAGTCTCAGCCCATCAATTATCTGTCTCCTCACACAAGCCTTTCTATGGCTTAAGAAAAATCCTTGCTCCTCAAAGCTGTCCATCATGTCCTAATAATAAGCTTCAAAATCAGCACATTACCTTTTCCCCAATGTAATTCAAGAGAAACAAACACCAGCTGTAATTACACCAAATCTTTCAGTGATTTATTATAATTTATAAAACATATTGTTTTTGTTCTGTCACTGTGCACACCCTTTCCAAACCTAGCAAAATTTTCCCTGTGCTATTCTAACACTTCCACCTGACAGTCTGAGACCTGAAATGTAGATGGCTGCTGCAAAATATTATGAGACTCGTGGCATGGAGGTGGCCCTTCTCTTTCCCCCTCTCTCCTATCACCTATCTGTGATGGATTATAATCCTAACCTCTTTCTGGGGCTATCCCAGATCAGGTGTACTTCTCAAACGATCACTTTCACTCAAGGTTGAGAAAGACAGATCTCACAGACACTTCAATGGGTCTGGAAAACTGATCTAACTCTCCCTAAAGGAAAGGAACCAGCTGAGAATATTACTGTCCTCCAGATCGCCTGTTTAACAGGTTTCAAAAAGATTATAATAATCCGGATATTATGAGGGTCTGGGAATCTCTCCTCAGAAATGTACCTCCCCACCAAAGAGTGGACAGAGATGGGTTCATGAATTAGCGATACAGCAGACTATGTGAGACAAAGTGATTTCTAAATTATGTGAAAGTTGATGAAAGAACCAAACATGAAATTCAAATCAGTGGGACAATCAATTGCAATGTTAATAGATCTAGGAAAAAAAGAATAATCTTGTTTCTAGTAGAGAATCCAATTTTTAAATCTAATTGTTGTGACAGTAATTTTTTAAATTTATTTGTTCGTGGGATAAGGGTGTCACTGGCTAGGACAGCATTTATTGCTCATCCCTAATTGCCCTTGAGAAGGTGATGGTGAGCTGCCTTCTTGAACCATTGCAATCTTTGAGGTGTAGGTAAAACAACAGTGCTGTTAAGAAGCGACTTACAGGATTTTGACCCAGCAAACAGTGAAGGAATGGCGATATAGTTCCAAGTCAGGATGGTGTGTGGCTTGGAGGGAAATTTGCAGGTGGTAGTATTCCTATGCATCTGCTACCCTTATCCTTCTAGGTCATAGAGGTCATTTGGACGGTGCTGTGTAAGGAGCCTTGGTGAGTTGCTGCAATCTTGTAGATGGTACATACTGCCACCACTGTGCATCAGTGGTGAAGGGAGTGAATGTTTAAGGTGATGGATGGGATGCCAATCAAGCTGGCTGCTTTGTCCTGGATGGTGTCGAGCTTCTTGAATGTTGTTGGAGCTGCACTCATCCAGGCAAGTGGAGAGTATTCCATCACACTCCTGACTTGTGCCTTGTAGATGGTGGACAGGCACTGGGGAGACAGGAGGTAAGTTATTCGTCGCAGATATCCCAGCCTCTGACCTGCTCTTGTAGCCACAGCATTTATGTGGTTGTTCCAGTTCCGTTTCTGATCAATGGTACTCCCCAGGATGTTGATAGTGGGGGATTCAGTGACGGTAATGCCATTGAATGTCAAGGAGAGATGGTTAGATTCTCTCTTGTTCTCTGTCCCTCACTTCCTCTGGAAATACCTCCAGGTTGGCATCCACAAACCGAGAGGCAGTCCTCCCCTGAGTTCCAGCCCTCTGCCTTTCCTGCTCCATGTTTCATCCAGCAAGTAAATCTCTAAAACAGGAGCCACAGTAATGGCTGCCATGGGGGAGTGGTGCGGCGGGGATGTGATTTGAATCAGGCCTGCACTCTTTCAGTCCTGCCTCCATTCCCACCCTCGCAGTCGCTGATTGGCTGCCAGCCTGCCCTACAGCCAATTAGCAGTCTGGCCCCATGAAAATGCCTCCGGAAGGAAAATCCTGCCCTATGACTCTAAAGGGGTAGACATCTGAGATAACATTGTCCCTTTTACTGTGCCTGAAAATGCCAATTTCCCAGGTACAACAAAGGAAAAAATATGCCCTCATCCTAGGCACAATTCTCAACTATATAAAACCTGAGTAAATCTATATCTCAGAATGCCCTTCTTTAATACTCTCTTACACTCTGAATGGGATACAAGAAAAGCATTGCCATCTACTTGTTAATGCTATTCTTGCCTCTCTCTATTGCAGTTTTCCTATTCCTCCTGGCCAACAAGGGAACCAAAATAAATTAAAAGTTTCTCACCTTTCTGAGCCTCATCTGGCTCCAGAGGAGCTTGCTACCTGGTTGGCCTGATGGGAAAGCATGACATCTTCACCTCGCAGGCTTCGGGTTAAAATTGCAGACAGACCCTGATGACATCATGGGAACCTGATCTGCTTAATTAAGGAGGGTCCCGTTTGCCTGCTGAAAATAGCAGGTTAAAATTGCAACCCATGTGAAAACAGCAAGATTGGAGGGGTAAGTTGCTGTGGCCAATTTAACTACCCACCCATTCAGTTTCCACAGGGTCGGCAAGATTAAAATCAGCCCTAAAATGTCTTCTGTTTCCTTTCCTAGAACACGGATATTAAGGTCAATTCTTGTGGTTTCGCTGCTCCTGCAAGTAAAATCAGGAATTGAGCCTTAAAGAGTTTGTCTAAAGTTGTCAGCAAACTTCTTCACCAAGAATAATTCTTATTTCAAATCACTATGTCTGTACACTGAGTTTTTAAATTGGTTCAGTTGCACAGTTCAATATTACTGCTAAGTGTATAATCTGACTTCCCCTCCAAAAGATCAACGTTAAAGATTTTAAAGTGTATTCAGTGCAGTCCTTTGAGTCCTCGAAAACAAGAAATCAATGGGCAATATTATTAACTAGGAGGCCGTCATAAAGAAAGCACCAAATTTAACAGTAGGATAAAACAGAGCTGGCAGTATATTTAGTGTATTTGTACGTATATATTTCATTACAGGTGCACTAAATATCATATTTTTATTCCATTATTTCAAAAAGGAAATAAAAAAGGGTTAACGTTTTTGCCAGCTGCACTATCAAGAAATATCCTAAAGTTCCTTTAAAGAATGGATGTCTGTCTGTTCATATATTTGTCTATTCATCTATCTATCTATCTATTGGTTTAATGTCTGACTTCTGCTGTCCACAGGGGAACATTAAGGGAATTTTAACTCTTCCTGCTGGGTGGTAACAGAGCAGCTGAGTATCAAAAATGGAGTGGCTCCATTTCCTGTTTTGTTCCCCTATCAATCTCTGACTTTAATGCTGCTGGTTTTGGTGACAACCGACTGGACTCAGGTTGGAGCCTCATACACAACTGTCAATAAGGCCCCATTGACATTTTTACTGGCATGAGCAGAAATGCTGCTGCAGCTTCCCCGCAAAGCTGTAGCCAGTCAGCAGCTGGTGAGAATGGTGAAGAGGCCCTCCTGATAAGTGAATATTGGATTGGATAGTCAGAAGCTTTTTCCCAGGGTGGAAGAGTCAGTTGGATCGTCAGAAGCTTTTTCCCAGGGTGTAAGGGGACATAGGTTTAAGGTGAGAGGGGCAAAGTTTAGAGGGTATGTGCGAGGCAAGTTCTTTACACAGAGGGTGGTGAGTGCCTGGAACTTGCTGCCGGGGGAGATGGTGGAAGCAGGTACGATAATGACGTTTAAGAGGCATCTTGACAAACACATGAATAGGATGGGAATAGAGGGATACAGTCCCTGGAAGTGCAGAAGGTTTTAGTTTAGGCAGGCATCAAGATCGGCGCAGGCTTGGAGGGCTGAATGGCCTGTTCCTGTGCTGTACTGTTCTTTGTTCTTTGAAAAACTTTCCAATATTGGGCCAAGAGAAGCCAGAGTGGAGCTGTGGTGGAAGAGCTGAGAAACTGATGGAGTGCAAAATGATGTCTTGGGTCTAAATGCATGGAGGACCCTAATTTACATATGTACATGCATCTCCCACCTATTTCGGAGGGATTGCTGACTGCCTATGTTGAGGCCTGCTCAAAAAACACTTTGGGTGGGCCTTGGGCAGCATGTGATTGGTCATTTTAGAAAGTAATTGTCTCCCCACTGCCATGTTCAGACTGAGAAACAAAGGACGAGTGAAACAAAAATGGTTACCCCACCCCCATCCCCCATGCATTGTCTACTTCTCTTCATATTTATAATATTATCAGGTATTCCGATTATAGCAATGACATTAAGCAAACCTGAAATATTTATACATGACTAACAGTTCAGATCCATCTGTGATTTCTTCCACATATTCTGCACTTCCTCCGTGCCATTAATTTCAGCGTACAATCCGAGCAAATAAATTCACTTGACAAAAAAATGGGGTAGAAGCAATTTACGCTGGTTTACACCTCAGACTCGAGCACCCCAACTTCCCTCACAGTTTATGGCCTTTCCCACAATCAGCCAATCAATTCCCGAGTGAACTCATTTTCAGAGAGCATAATGAAGGGCAGTGGTACTGCAATTTCAGGTCTCCTGCTGTTACTCACACAAAGCACTCAGGGTAGGTGAGATTGAGAATTATAAGGTGCCGCTTGTGCCAGCATCCATTGAGGCAGGTACAATTATGGTGTTTCTGAGCCTGAAGAGTGTGGAGAGCTTCAGTAATGATTTCTGCAGCTGAGAAGAACATTTTGCAGTGATTTTCTTTTCTCTGGAATTCTGTCTGCACAGACCTAGACTTGTTTCTGACTGTTTCAGAGACAGTAAGATCACTCGATTTTCATTCTCCACCAACAACCCCTCTACCACCACCCACAATGACAGCTTCTCAGGACCAGGTATAGCATTCCCTTTTACACTATTGTCATAGAGGAGGAGGAACAGCACAAGACAGTGTGAGAGAGAGGCAGACGGCATTAAAGGAGGATGCTTCCCCTCCAAGGAATGTACTTCTGAGGGCTCTGGTGAGAAGATGTGCATAACATGTGCACAATAAGAATGTGCTTAAGCAAAGAGGCAGTAAGGTAGCTCTGCCACCTGCTGCATGAGGAACAGCAGCCATGGTCATCTGTTGACTGTTTGGCTCTGTCCCATTCAACGCTTATGGCACAGGCTCATTTTAGACATCCGCGGAGAGTCTCTATATTACTAGCCAGGTATTAGTATGGACATGCATTCTTTCAATGACCAATACACTTGATAGGTTACCCAAGTCTCCACTGCTTTTCCTCAATCTTTGTTCCTGGGCAACTCAACATTCCCCATGGGTAAAGGTCAGGAAAACTATCTCTTAGGTTCATTAGGGGAGGCTATTACAGCTGTAACTTTGGAAGAAATGTAGTTGTTGTTCTATCGACTATTAATATTACACACTAAAATGAATAAACGTCTCTGTGTGCTAAAGAAGGGCACCCATCGCCATTTAATGGAACAGTGCCAACTGTCTTACTTGTGTATATCTCCTGCAGTTGCCTGGATTTACTTTTTGCTGAACCATGACAACTTGCACTGCTACAGGTATCACAGCAAGTGACTTTCTTTTTAGGTCTGGTCCAATTACGTTACATATCTCTTTGTTAGTTCAGCCAGTGAGATGTAGGCCATGATATTAAGCCCCTCATGATGAATGGGAGAGGATTGGGGTGGGGCAACTGTAAATATCGACTGAAATAACTGAAATGACAATGTAACAAATCAATTTTTGGCTGCAGACAATGACTACAGTTATTTCTTTTATTCATTTGGGGGATTTGGGCGTTGCTGGCTGGGCCAGCATTTATTGCCCATCCCTAATTGCCCTCGAGACGGTGGTGGTGAGCTGCTTTCTTGAACCGCTGCAGTCCATGTGGGGTAGGTACACCCACAGTGTTGTTAGGAAGGGAGTTCCAGGATTTTGACCCAGTGACAGTGAAGGAACAGCCATATGGTTCCAAGTCAGGAAGGTGTGTGACTTGGAGGAGAACTTGCAGGTGGTGGCGTTCCCATTCATCTGCTACCCTTGTCCTTCTAAGTGGAAGAGGTCACGGTTTTGGAAGGTACTGTTGAAGGAGCCTTGGTGAGTTGCTGCAGTGCACCTTGTAATGGTACACAGTGCTGCAACTGTGCGTCTGTGGTGGAGGGAGTGAATGTTGAAGGTGGTGGATGGGTGCCAATCAAGCTGGCTGCTTTGTCCTGGATGGTGTTGAGCCTCTTGAGTGTTGTGGAGCTACGTACATCCAGGCAAGTGAAGAGTATTGCATCACACTCCTGACTTGTGCCTTGTAGATGGTGGACAGGCATTGGAGAGACAGGGGGTTAGTTACTCATTGTAGAATTCCCAACCTCTGACCTGCTCTTGTAGCCTGTTATGACTGACTGCTCCAATCAAAGCCCCCAATCAAAATTTACGATTCTGATTGTGGTGGGAGAAATACACTGTCAATTCAATCCCGTCCCTCCACAGATCGCCTAACATATCATTTTAAACTTTCTATATTAAAGAAAGACCCAGCCAAATTGTACCATCTATTAACCCCTGAATGATGCAAACCAAACCAGGTGTCTTTAAATCAACAGATTAACTCTTTAATTAAAAAAACTAAATTCTTAAACACTATGAAGATATAAACAACATTTAAAATGGAAAAAAAAATAGAGTCCTTGCAAATTTACAGTCCAATGTTGCTTGAAGTCCTCACAATCATCCGATGGGGTAAAAAGGTTCTTCCACAGTAGAACAGTCCGTAGTCCAATTCCAGCAGTAAAGGATGCTTTCATTCTCCAGCGAATTTCAACAATTAATGACTTACAAACAAATTTTAAATGAATCAATTTGGCTTTAGAATTTTGAGGGATAAGAGATTGTCACAGTCTAACTTCCCTTCATTCAGTTTAAATTACCAGAGATCTCTGTTTTGGCTTGACTTTTTTTTTTAGAATTTTGAGAGATAATAATTAAATGGACAACATTCTCTTCCTTCAGTCTAAATGGCAGAGAGCTCTTCTTTCAGGTGTTAACACAAGCTATCTGTCTGTGTTCTGTTGCAACACACTAAAAAAGCCAGTTCAAAATTGAATTGTAACAAATGTATCGTTTGATGCTCAGACCAAGTAGCTGTATCTAAGGTAACGAAAATGCATCCTTTGAATCGCAGTCTCTGAATGGTTGTATCCAACAGCAACCAAAATGAATTTTTTCTAACTCCTGAGGCTTGTTGGTTCTTAAAGCAGTACACCTCAGACTCGAGCACCCCAACTTCCCTGTGTGCCTTAAAGACACACCACATATTTCCGGGAGAGAAAAAAAACTACAGGACCATGACAAGCCACAGTATTTATGTGGCTCGTCCCATTCAGTTTGTGGTCAATGGTAACTCCCAGGATGGTGATGATTGGGGATTCAATGCTGATAATGATATTGAACGTCAAGGGAAGTGGTTAGATTCTCTCTTGCTTGAGATGATCATTGCTTGGCACTGGTGTGATGCAAATGTTACTTGCCACTTATCAGCCCAAGCCTGGATGTTGCCCAGGTCTTGCTGCATATGGACATGGGCTGCTTCAGTTTCAGTGGAGTCACGAATGGTGCTGAACATTGTGCAACCATCGGCGAACATCTCCACTTCTGACCTTATGATGGAGAGAAGGTCATCGATGAAGCAGTTGAAGATGGTTGGGCCTAGGACACTACCCTGAGGAACTCCTACAGTGATGTCCTGGGACTGAGATGATTGGCCTCCAACCACCACAACCATCTTCCTTTGTGCTAGGTATGACTCCAACCAGCAAAGAGTTTTACCCCTGATTCCCATTGAGCCCAGTTTTGCCAGGGTTCCTTGATGCCATACTCGGTCAAATGCTGCCTTGATGTCAAAGACAGCTACTCTCACCTCACCTCTAGCATTCAGCTCTTTTGTTCATGGTTGTACCAAGGCTGTAATGAGGTCAGGAGCTGAGTGGCCCTGGAGGAACCCAAACTGAGTGTCAGTGAGCAGGTTATTGCAGAGCAAGTGCCATTTATAACACTGTCGATAACCCCTCCCATCACTTTGCTGATGATTCAGAGTAGACTGATAGGGCCGTAATTGGCCAGATTAGATTTGTCCGGCTTTTTGTGTACAGGACATACCTGGGCAATTTTCCACATTGCCGGGTAGATGCCAGTGTTGTAGCTGTCCTGGAACAGCTTTGCTAGATGTGTGGCTAATTCGGCAGCACAAGTCTTCAGTACTATTGCTGGAATGTTGTCAGGGCCCATAGACTTTGCAGTATCCAGTGTCTTCAGCAGTTTTTTGATATCACGTGGAGTTAATTGGATTGGCTGAAAACTGGCATCTGTGATGCTGGGGACCTCAGGAGGAGGCCAAGATGGATCATCCACTCAGCACTTCTGGCTGAAGATAGACGCACATGCTTCAGCCTTGTCTTTTGCACTGTTGTGCTGGGCTCCCCCATTGTTAAGGATGGGAATGTTTGTGGAGCCTCATCCTCCTGTCAGTTGTGTAATTGTCCACCACTATTCACAACTTGATGTGGCAGGGCTGCAGAGCTTAGATCTGATCTGTCGGTTGTGGGATCGCTTAACTCTGTCTATTGCATGCTGCTTCCACTGTTCGGCATGCAAGTAGTCCTGTGTTGTAGCTTCACCAGGCTGACATCTAATTTTTAGGTATGCCTGGTGCTGCTCCTGGCATGCTCTCCTGCAGTCTCCATTGAACCAGGGTTGGTTCCCCGGCTTGATGGTAATGGAACAGTGGGGGATTTGCTGGGCCTGAGGTTACAGATTATGACTGAATACAATTCTGCTTCTGCTGATGGCCCACAGTGCCTCATGGATGCCCAGTTTTGCATTGCTAGATCTGTTCAAAACCTATCCCATTTTGTACAGAACATGATGGTGGGTACCCTCAGTGTGAAGACAGGACTTCATCTCCATAAGGACTGTGCGGTGGTCACTTTGACAAATACTGGCAAGGACAGATGCATCTGTAACAGGTAGATTGGTGAGGATGAGATCAAGTAGCTTTCTCCCTCTTGTTGGTTCACTCACCACCTACCGCAGACCCAGTCTAGCAGCTATGTCCTTTAGAATTTGGCCAGCAGGGTCAGTCGTGGTGATACTGAGCCACTCTTGGTGATGGACATTGAAGTCCACCACCCAGAGTATATTTTGAGCCCTTGCCACCCTCAGTGCTGCTTCCAATTGGTGTTCAACATGAAGAAGCACTGATTCATCAGCAGAAAGGGGGACAGTAGGTGGTAATCAGCAGGAGGCTCCCTTGTCCATACTTGACCTGATGCCATCAGACTTCATGGAGTCTGGAGTCAATGTTGAGGAATCCCAAGGCAACTCCCTCCTGACTATATAACACTATGCCACCACCTCTGGTGGGTCTGTCCTGTCCTTGGTACCCAGGGATGGTGATGTTGGCATCTGGGACATTGTCTGCAAGGTATGATTCCATGACTATGACTATGTCAGGCTGTTGCTTAACTAGTCTGTGGGACAGGTCTCCCAATTTTGACACGGATGTTAGTAAGGAGGACTTTGCAGGGTCAACAGAGCTGGGTTTGCTGTTGTTTTTTCCGGTGCCTAGGTCGATGCTGGGTGGTCTGTCCAGTTTCACTCCTTTTCTTAGAATTTGTAGCAGTTTGATACAACTGAATGGCTTGCTAGGCCATTTCAGAGGGCATTTAAGATTCAACCACATTGCTGTAGGTCTGGAGTCACATGCAGGCCTGCCAGGTAAGGACAGCAGATTTCCTTCCCTAAAGGACATTAGTGAACCTGATGGGTTTTTACAACAATTGACAATGGTTTCATGATCACCATTAGACTAGCATTTTTTTAATTCCAGATTTATTAATTGAATTCAAATTCCACCATCGGCCATTGTGGGATCCAAACCGATGTCCCCAGAGCATTAACCTGGGCTCTGGATTACTAGTCTAGTGATACAACCTCCCCATGTAGGCCTGCTGTGCTGTGAGAATGTACCTAAGACACATGTGATTAAGTTAAATTGGCCACTGTTGAATTTACTAGCTTGATCTTTGTGGGATTACAAGGGTTAAGTTAACTGGTCAATGTAGTGAGTTATTTTATGTTGTCTGATGCAACATAAATGAGATGCACGGAGTCCCGTTGTGTTGAAGATCTCAAACAGGTTTATTACAGCTGAACTATTATATACAGTACAGAGCCAACTATTTACAGAACCTTACACTCGGTGTTACAGTTGCAGAGTTACTCTGGCTCCAAGTCACATGACTACGTTCTGGTACTTAACTCATTAGCATACTAAGATTTGAAAGGGATATCACTCTTAAAGGCAATCATACAATATCCTTTCTTTCCAAAGGTAAGTCTCGTATGCTACAATTAAAATACATAAAATTAGATAACATCAACATTATTTCCACATGGATAGAGATTATGAAATTTACAAATTATAGAGGCTTAAGAGTCCATATATTGTTTTGGTGGATTGACAACTCTTGTTTGGAAAATTTGAGTCTCAGCAGTTGCTGTTTTTTTGAGGTTTCTCCCTCTCTGCATTCAGTTTCTTTTGCTCTGCCTTCAGCTTGCTAACATACCCTGTTGCTTTTCTCAAGATGACCACTTTTGAGGCCTTGTCATTCTTAGAAAGTTCTGGCAACTCATCTCGAAGAGCCAACAGACAATGCTTCAACTCATTCCTCCTCTGCCTTTGAAGGATATTGCATGTCCTTCACGTCTGAAGGCTTGGAACTCAAGGTTGAGGACTTGTTGGGGGAAGAATACTTGGTCTCATGGACGTGCCTGACCATTCTGTCTCATTGTCATGCTGGCAGTTCTGTAGAGCACAGAAGTGAAGACGTTGCAAAGTTATGCTGTTGCTGGGTTTCCAGACAGCATCGTTTGACGCTGGCCGGAGTCTGCAATCTTTGGAGATTTCCCCTTGTTCTCTTCTGCTGTCATTGGTATCTTGGTAACCTCTTGGATGGTTATGATGTTGAGGTCCTTACATGCTGGTCGTCCTGCCACTGCTGGTCCGCTCGAGTCTACAAGGCAGAATGTTTGTGCTTTCCATGCTGATTTGATTAGCTGCATTGCATTGTCACTGTCCCACTACAAGGAATCTGTGATCCATTGTATGCAGATAACTTGGCAGTTGTTGGTGTATCATTGATTTTCAATGACTCTGATACATATCGCTGAGGATTCGGATTGGTAGGATATTTGCACGAGCACCAGTGTCAATCTTGACCCTGAGTGTATGTTTGCCAGCTTTCTTTGGGCACATGATGTTAATAGTGGCCAAAGCTTCCAGTTGTTTGACTTCATCAACATGATGTGTCATGTTCACAATGTGAAACGCCTGCTGGTCTTTTGGCTGAGAATTGCTTCTCTCTCAGACTTGTCTCAGGTCTGTTTCGCTGTGAACTTTGTGTATCGGCTTGCATTTATGCAGATCTCTGGCGCTGTCCATGCTGTTGTTGCCCTGTTGCTGCACCTGTCTTCTGTTTGTTTGCACCCTACTTGACTTCTGGCTGTGTCTTTGGAGCCAGAATTCGTGCATAGCCGAGCCCAGTGTACTTTTACACCGCATGCCTTGCACAAATTGTGAAATTCAGGACAATATCATGGTGAGTGGGACAAACCACACTTACCACGCAGCTTGCTTGCTCTTTTCGACCTGGTTATTACATTGAAACTGTTGACTGCACCTAAGCTTGCAGGTGCTGTTGTCCAGCTACAATGACTTTGTATTTCCTGCCATCTTCCAGCAGTGCATCAATGCTGTGACTTTTCTTTTTCCCCAAGTGGTCTTTCTGAAACACTTCAATGGGTGTCAAGACAATCACCAGCTCCACTTGTGGGTCCGACAGCCCAATTTCTGAACAGTCGCATTAATTGCCCTTACTACGGCATCTACTGATGAACTACTATTGATTCCTGTGGTTGTTGCCTTTAGGGCATAAATTCCAGGCAGTGAATTCTAAAATTCACTTGTAATCGGTGCTGAACTTCTAACACGTTCCATATCTTTGCAGGATCTTTCTGGTCCTTGTCAGATAGTCCAGAGGTATTGATTCTGTGTAATCACTCATTTTCAACTGCTATTTGTATTTTTACAGCCTGTTTTTCTGGTTCTACAATTATTAGGTCTGTGCAGAATAACTGCATTCTTTGTTTGAACAGTTATAACTTGGATAGGATATCCAAGGCCTTCCAGTTCATGCTGGGAAATTTGGTATCCATATTTCTGCTATTCTTTTGCTTTAAAACTTGATTTGCGACTTGTTCTATGACTCTGCATTGTTTACCCTTTAAGAAACTCTGTTATTTAGACTAGCTGCTTTGATTGACAGGAGCAGGTGTTTGTTAGCGCTGTGTGTTTATCTTTCTTCCAGCACTTAAGCCTGTTCTGTGTACACAGCTGTTTAATAGGCAGTTCAGTAGCCTTATTTTTAGAGTTTGTTTATGTTCTTCACACTCAAGTAGTTTAATTTTTTTTTAACAAAAACTTTGGCTGCATGGATGAAGGCTGTGCAGTGATCGGGGTTTTCCTGTGCTTTTTCTAACAGACGCCTCCTGTTATGGTGCCGACCTCGATCAGCTTGGGAAAGGAGTCAGGTCTTCCCTGTTTTTTTTCTACATGGAGCTTTTGAAAAAAAAAACAATCCTTCGAAGGACTTCAAAACTTTTTTAGAAAGCCGTATCCCTTTCCCGTCGGCTTACTGACTCACCTGATTTCCTTGCAGCCTGTTATTTTGAGCTCTGTCTTCTACAGTTGTAGATATGTTCTTATTTCCCTTTTTGGGCCTGTAATTCTTTTGAATTTTCTCTTCAATGGCTGGAAGAAAGTCGTTTTCAGAGCTGTTATACGTGAGGTCTTCAAACGTAGACTTTGTCTTCTCACCACAGCTGCCACCAATTATGTTGTCTGATGCAAAATAAATAAATGAGATGCATGGAGTCCAGTTATGTTGAAGATCTCAAACAGCTTTATCACAGCTAACCTATTATATACAGTACACAGCTAACTATTTATAGATAATAACAGGAAATGTTGGAACCACTCAGCAGGTCTGGCAGCATCTGTGGAAAGAGAAACAGAGTTAACATTTCTGCTTCTCTTTCCACAGATGCTGCCAGACCTGCTGAGTGGTTCCAGCATTTTTTGTTTTTATTTCAGATTTCCAGCATCCGCAGTATTTTGCTTTGATATAACTATTTATAGAACCTTACTCTGGATGTTACAGTTGCAGAATGACTCTGGCTCTGAGTCACATGACTATGTCCTGGTACTTAGCTTATTACCATACTAAGATCTTAAAGGGGTATCACTCTTAAAGGCAATCATACAACAGTCAATTCACTTGTACAAGTAAACACTCAACAGAAATCTATATGGAATTTCCTATGTGCTGCATTCCTAAATTCCTAAGACAAGATATGGACAGTAAGTAACCAAAGGCCTGTAATTACAAGTACCTAGGAAATAGGTAATAAAATGGAGTTCGTAATTACAAGAAGGCAGGATATGGATAATAAAATGGATGCTGTAATTACAAGAAATTAGGTATGGGTGAGGCTTGGAATGTAGAAGCAAATGGAATGTGTGTGTGGGGTCGTACAGGCAGTGGGATGGAAGTATAGAAAAAGATATTGATCAGGCACAGTGATTGATCATGCAGGGACAGACCCTAATACTGACCCCAGTGCCATCATACCCGAGGGGAGAGTGAGGGTCAATCCTGGATATAACGGGGTCCCTTTCCTTTATCTGGCGACTGATCATCGATCAGTGGGAACTTGGTGAAATTAAAGACACAGACTAGGTGAGAGTCTGTGGGCATCGTTTGTAGCATTGATTTTTACAGTAATATTCTCTGGGACTTTAGTGCTATTTTACTGGAATTCTATGTAACCTAACCTTTGTGTAATCTTTAGTCTTGTAGTGCATGTTTAATTTTTGAAAACCATACGGAGTAAAGCTTAAGGTACTCCAACGAACTCGTGAGTTTTGGCATTTATTTCCTTATTGGGTCGAATCTGTAATGAAGTAGAACTAGAATTGTGAATAATTGTTCTTAACTTGTTTGTCCTACACAACCCCAATCCGCAGCATGCATCATCTTTATTATTTTATTTATTTTTTTTATTTTTACTTTAGAGATACAGCACTGAAACAGGCCCTTCGGCCCACCGAGTCTGTGCCGACCAACAACTACCCATTTATACTAATCCTACATTAATCCCATATTCCCTACCCCATCCCCACCACCTACCTGCACTAGGGGCAATTTACAATGGCCAATTGACCTATCAACCTGCAAGTCTTTGGCTGTGGGAGGAAACTGTGGGAGCACCCGGCGGAAGCCCACTTGATCACAGGGAGAACTTGCAAACTCCGCACAGGCAGGACCCAGAACTGAACCCGGGTTGCTGGAGCTGTGAGGCTGCTGTGCTAACCACTGCGCCACTGTGCTGCCCACTGTGCCAGCAGCTATCAGGGCATCCAAGACTCTTGTGGAGAAGCAGTATGCTTAATTAACATACTTAAATTGATGAACCCAATATTGAAATTTACTGTTGCCGCTTAGGTTTGGCAGGGTCAGGAAACCCAGCAGTGAAAGGAAGGCCGGAGCTGCTGCTCCCCAAGGTAAGCGACTTTTTCAGCGCTCCTTATGGGACATCAGTAGCAGGAATGCTCCCTTCACGCCCTTCAAGGAAGCCTCCCACTCCCAGCCCCAATTGGTGACCTCCACCCATCCCAGCTGTGATTGCTAGGGACCATCCCTAAGCGTTTCTGGTTGCAGCTTCCTGCCACTAGTTTTCCCTCTAGGCGACCAGCCATTTGGCCAGCTGGCGGGTGGGCAATGAACATACAAAATGTTAATGAGATCCTGTCATTAAGATCAGCAGAACCTCCACGTCCCCAGCCTTGCGAGTTCTTCAGCCGTTTTTCGGTCTCACCCACACCTTCCCCAACTCCCCATAAATATCAAGAATGCAGGCTCTTTAAATAGGTCACATTAGATAGCTCTGTCTCAGGTGCTGCATTGCGCATGGGACATGAATGTGTCCCCTCACTGCTGCGGTTCTCCTTCTCTACTCCAGTTATCTCTCAATGCATCGTGGCATGCCACATTCATGCAGTTGAACAGAGAGAATAGACCTTCTCCTTTAGTTTCCTTCCTTTTCAGGTCCCTTTCACAGCTGAATTTCTCCACAACTCCAAATGACAGTTTTATTAGGTATGATAACTGCACAAATCCGAGACAGTGAATGACTGCAAAAAATTGCATGAGGCAACTTTAATAGATTTTTTAAAAGTATTTAACTAGCTAAAACTGGTTTATATATGAAACTTGAAGCAATGAGCATAAATGCCAGTGAGTAATTTTCTGCAATGCACAGATAGTGCTTAAATGCTGCGTTAGCTCAAACATGAAAAATGACACAGCAGTACTGCGCAATTTGTGAGTATAATAACTCTTAACACTATGACTAATTTTGACTCCCAGGATACCAATCCACCATCACAGTCTACATGATTCGAGTCTGACTGGTTGTGTCTCTATAGGTAACATTACTATCTGTGACATTTTACATTGGGCAGGAGACCCTGCCCACTGGCCAAAAAGTTGGAGGTGAGCTCGCCTCCGTTGGCCCTGGGAGCCCTGCTATGATTTTACATGGCCCAGGCCCTTAACTGGGCTAGGACAGGACTTCTGCCCCTCTGGGGCAGGAAGTCTCACCTCTAGGAGCTGCTGGCCAATCAGAGGGCTAGCAGCTCTCAGTCCCAGCAGCGCCACCAGGAGCGGTGGCCACTGCTGGGACTGCAGCCCCGGAGAGGAGTAAGAGAGACGCTGGCCTGGAAAAAAGGTAAGTGTATGGGGCATCGCCTGGATCAATCAGCCGGGCCCCGGCGAGGCATGGGAGGTAGAATGCAGTGTAGTGCGGACGATTAGGATGTGGGGGAGCCTCCGTGGGGCACAGAGTATCCAATCAGGAGGGCCCCCCTGTCCACAAGGAGGTGTCCAGGTTTTACTGACCGGCCTCCCAGGGGTCCTGAGCCAACCGCCCGCTGTTGGTAATATACCAGCGGTGGCAGGAGGCTGGTAATATACCAGCGGTGGCAGTTAATTGGCCACTTAAGGGCCTTAATTGGCCTGGGGCGAGCAGGCCATTTCTCGCCACCACTGACCCTCATAAAATTGCAGTCGGGGCAGGAAGGCAACGGGAACAGCACCCCCGCCTCTCAGTCGATTTTACAACCCCCCTGCCTCCATCCCACTCCTGCGGGGTCATAAAATTCTGGGCTCTGGTTCCAGTCCCATTTAACTATTGTTGCTCCATCGAGCAGTTGGTAATCTGTCGTTCATATTATCAAGTATTTTGTCAATAATGGTTCCTGCACATTGAAAGATTAATTGCTTGCATTTCTTACTCAAACATGTTGAGCCATAGTTTCATCTCCTCAATAATAGCTACAAAAATTCATCCATGTGTGAATAAGGGTGCAATTCCAGTTATGCGTGCTAGTAGAATGTTCATCCTTGTTTAGCACTATTCTAAAATGTATAAAAAATGTAAAATATGTTCACTAAAATTAGTGAAAAGGTAAAAAAACAGAGATTTTTGCTTGGTAAGGACTTGTTAAAGGTTAACCAGAACAGCTTGTGCTGAATAATTCAGGAGAGAGATTTAAACAAAAAGTGAGCATTGGATTTCATGTCAGGCTTGGCATTAGAGAGCTTAACTAATGGGAAGATTGTAAAATATCAACACAGTTGCAAAGATACAGGAAAGATAAGCAAGAGATTGCATAGTAAAGTGAGACAGCGAACAACAAATCTGCTCAGTCATGCACCTCAAGGACTGACATAGAAAGTTTTCTAATGATTGTGTTACATATCAATTGTGCTGTCTGCATATTGGTGAGGGAGGGGAGAATACAGAAAGTGGCCTGAGCTTTCTCCACTTTATTGTTTTATAATAGAGTTCCCATCACCTTCAATCAATATTACTTTTCTTTCCTTTTAACGTGTCATAATACAACACTTATTGCCCCATTCAAAGATCGTTAAGATTTATAATGTTGCCTATTTAGCTCCATTTACATGTTTTTCTCTTTCCTACTTAGCCTGTTTTTGAAAATTAACCTAGTTTTATATACAGTACCCTTAAAAAGCAATTACAACTACTGCAAATTTATTGTCAAGTTGTATTTATATTATTATATGTCACTGTTATGCTATGATTTTATTCATTCTTAGAATATGGGTGTCACTGGCAAAGCTGCCATTTATTGCCCATACTGAGTTGCCTTTGAGAAGCTGGTGGTGTGCCTTATTCTTGAACAGTAGCAGTCTGTGAGGTGAAGGCACAGAGTTCAGGATTTTTACTCCACATTAAAGAGTTTGGGATTTTTGACCCAGTGATGATGGGTTGAATTTTTCCAGGCTCACTGACGCAGCTTTGGAGGCCGGGACACAAAGAAATTTGGAAAGATGCATGCGGGTTGGCTCTCTGATGCACTGCTGCCTCCGAGCTCTTTTCCTGGAGGTGGACTAGCAGGTTTGATGGCTATCCTCCTGCCAGCAGAGGGAATCCAATTAAGGATCGTAACGAATCACTTGTCTTCAATTTTCCAGGCTGCAAGAGATTTTCCTGATGCCGCACAGGCCCCCTCCTATGTCAGGAGCCTGAATGTAGATTGGAAGCAGGAGGGCCAAGCTGTGACTCATCTGAGGGTTTAAATTTGCCGACACTACTTCACAAAGGGGATCTATCCCCAGGCAGCAGCCACTTCATGGAGATGGTAGCTCTGCTAATGCTTGCCCTGCTGCAATTGCAGCTGCTTCCCTCCAGCTCCTGCTGATGGCCAGGCATCAGCCACACTGTGAAGGCAGCCGGTGGCCCCACCCATAGACCGCGTTGATTGGACCTCCCAACACAGCAGCCTGTCCACCTTCCCTAATTAGACAGGACTCCCAGAGGCGGCTTCTTAATTGGCTGCCTCCGGGAAGATCATGTCCGTCATTTCGCCATGGCCACTTCTGACTTAGAATTCATCTGGACGTTGGGATCGAGGCCCACCCAGGAAAATTCAGCCCGCTATGTCCAGGTCAATTTGGTGTGTGAGCTGCAGAGGAAACTGGAGTTGAGAGCGTTCCCATGTACCTGCTGATTTTGTACTTCTAAGTGTTTGGAGATACTACCAAAGAAGATTTGATGACATTCTGCAGTGCATCCTGTAGAGAGTAGGCTGATAGGCTAGTAATTGATGGGTTGGATTTGTCCTGTTTTTGTCAATACCACATTCGAGGACAATTTTCCACATTGTCAGGTGGATGCCAGTGTTATTGCTGTACTGGACCAGCTTGGTCTGAGACACTGCTAGTTCTGGAACACAAATCTTTAGAACAATCGCCAGGATGTTTTTGGGACCCATAAGTTTTGTTGTGTCTAGTGCACACAGCCAATGTTAAAATTCCAATCAAGAGTCATTTTATGTTTGCAGTGACTCTTTCCCAGTGGTGTACAGGTCACATGCTGTGTCAGCAACTCGACATATTAGGGAAGGTGAGTGGATAGTGGGAAGCCATTGAGGGCTGAAATCGACATGAAATAGCCAGTATAAAGGAGGAAAGTATCAAGCCTCAGGCCAGCCATAGTCAAATACTTGTGCTGACAGCAACAATTCCTTGAGGCAAATATATTAGATTGTGTTCGGAAAAAGTAACAGTGCTGTTTCATTCAGGAGACTTGGACATCTTCACGGGACTATAGACCTTTTAGCCTGTGAGCTTGCACAGGGACATAGGGTCCACACGATCTGAAGTTGGGTGGACCACTGAGGAGGAGCTGCAATGTCTTTCAGCTCAGCAGCCACAGTGGCAGAGGCAGCAGCTGCAGCATGGAGCACAAAGACAGGCATCTGGAAGCAACAGAGGGGATGGCCGCAGGGCTGCACATAGAAAAGTTGCTGTCCTGTGCACAGAATTGATAGGCCAAGCATCAGCTTCCTCGACCTCGGAGCAGCAGTGCCTCTGAAGTCTGTGGCTGTTGTGCCAGATGATCGCTGACCTCTGCGTCCTCCTGAAAGAAGACCTAAGGCCAGTAGGAGCAGAAGGCCACCCATTGACTGTGGCAGTTGAGGTGACCATAACTCTCCAATTTTGTCTCCAGATCCTTCACAATGAGCAGTCCACAACTGCATCAGCCAGGTGATGAATACCTTGTTTGTGAGGGCCTCAAGGTAGATTAAGTTCAACACGGATGCAGCCAGTCAAGCCCAGAGGACAGTGGCCTTTACCTCAGGTCCAGGGCATAATTGACTGCACCTATGTGGTGATCAAGGCTTCATCGCAACAGCCGGTTGTATTTATGAATCGGTAGAGGTTCCACTCCTTCAATGTGCACTTGGTATGCGACAACCACAAGATCCTGCAGGTGTATATGAAGTTTCCGTGGAGCGCCATGATGCCTTAATTCTTTGACAGTCTCAGGTGCCTCAGCTCTTCACACCTCCAGACAGCCTCTCTGGATGGCTCTTGGATGGCAAGAGGTACCTGCTGAAGACCTGACTGATGACAACAGTTTTTTTTTATATTTGTTCACAGGATGTGGGCATCACTGGCTAGGCCAGCATTTGTTGTGCATCCCTAGTTGCCCTTGAGATGGTGCAGTCCATGTGAGGTAAGTACACCCACAGTGCTGTTAGGAAGGGATTCCAGGATTTTGGCCCAGCGACAGTGAAGGAACGGCGATATAGTTCCAGGTCAGGATGGTGTGTTACTTGGAGGGGGACTTTCAGGTGGTGGTGATCATTTGCATCTGTTGCCATGTCCTTCTAGAGGTCACAGGTTTGTAAGGTGCTGTCAAAGGAGCCTTGGTAAGTTGTTGCAGTGCATCTTGTAGATGGGACACACTGCTGCCACTGTGTGCCGATGGTGGAGGGAGTGAATGTTGAAGGTGGTGGATCGGGTGCCAATCAAGCGGCTGCTTTGTCCTGGATGGTGTCGAGCTTCTTGAGTGTTGTTGAAGCTGAACCCATCCAGGCAAGTGGAGAGTATTCCAACACACTCCTGATGTGTGCCTTGTAGGTGGTGGACAGGCTTTGGGGAGTCAGGAGGTGAGTTACTCGCTGCAGAATTCCCATCCTCTGACCTGCTTTTGTAGCCACAGCATTTATGTGGCTGGTACAGTTCAGTTTCTGGTCAATGGTGACCCCCAGGATGTTGATAGTGGGAGATTCAGCGATGGTAATGCTATTGAATGTCAAGGGGAGATGGTTGGATTCTCTCTTGTTGGAGATGGTCATTGCCTTGTGTGGCACGAATGTTACTTGCCACTTATCAGCCCAAGCCTGGATGTTGTTCAGGTCTCGCTGCATATGGACATGGACTGCTTTAATATCTGAGGAGTCGTGAATGGTGCTGAACATTGTGCAATCATCAGCGAACATCCCCACTTCTGACCTTATGATGGAGGGAAGGTCATTGATGAAGCAACTGAAAATGGTTTGACCTAGGACACTACCCTGAGAAACTGCTACAGTGATGTCCTGGGACTGAAATGATTGACCTCCAACAACCACAACTATCTTCTTTTGTGCTAGGTATGACTCCAACCAGCAGAGAGTTTTCCCCAATTCCAATTGACTCCAGTACTACTAGGGCTGCTTGATGCCACACTCAGTCAAATGCTGCCTTGATGTTAAGGGCAGTCACTCTCACCTCACGCCTGGAATTCAGCTCTTTTGTTCATGTTTGGATCAAGGCTGTAATGAGGTCAGGAACTGAATGGCCCTGACGGAACCCAAACTGAGCATCAGTGAGCAGGTTGTTGCTAAGCAAGTGCCGCTTGATAGCACTGTCGACGACCACCTTCCATCACTTTTCTGATGATGGAGTTTAGACTGATGGGGTAATAATTGGCCAGATTAGATTTGTCCTGCTTTTTGTGTACAGGGCGTACCTGGGAAGTTTTCGACAGAGCCTGGTCGATGCCAGTGTTGTAGCTGTATTGGAACAGCTTGGCTGGGGGCATGGCCAGTTCAGGAGCACAAGTCTTTAATACTATTGTGGGAATGTTGTCAGAGCCCATAGCTTTTGCAGTATCGAGTGCCTTCAGCAGTTTCTTGATATCACGTGGAGTGAATCGAATTGGCTGGAGACAGGCATCTGTGATGCTGGAGACCTCAGGAGGAGGCTGAGGTGGACCTTCCACTCGGCACTTCTGGCTGAAGATGGTTGCAAATGCTTCAGCCTTATCTTTTGCACTGATGTGCTGGGCTCCCCCATTGTTGAGGATGGGGATATTTGTGGAGCCGCCTCATCCTGTCAGTTGTGTAATTGTCCACCACCATTCATGCCTGGATATGGCAGGACTGCAGAGCTTAGGTCTGATACATTGGTTGTGGGATCGCTTAGCTCTGTCTATTGCATGCTGCTTCTGCTTTTTAGCATGCATGTAATGCTGTGTTGTAGCTTCACTAGGTTGACAGCTATTTTTAGGTGTCCCTGGTGCTGCTGGCATGCCCTCCTGTACTCTTCATTGAACCTGGTTGGTTCCCAGGCTTGATGGTAACGGTAGAGTGGGGGATATGCCAGACCATGAGGCTACAGATTGTGGTTAAATACAATTCTGCTGCTGCTGATGATGCACAGCGCCTCATGAATGCCCAGTTTTGAGTTGCTAGATCTGTTTGAAATCTGTCCCATTTAGCACGGTGGTAGTGCCATACAACGTGATGCAGGTTATCATCAATGTGAAGACGGGACGCCATCTCCACAAGGACTGTGCAGTGATCACACCCACCAATACTGTCATGGACAGCTGCATCTGCGAAAGGTAGATCGGTGAGGACAAGATCAAGTAGGTTATTCCCTCTTGTTGGCTCCCTCACCACCTGCTGCGGACCCAGTCCAGCAGCTTTGTCCTTCAGGACTTGGCCAGCTCGGTCAGTCGTGGTGCTACTGAGCCATTCTTGGTGTTGGACGTTGAAATCCACCACCCAGAGTACATTCTGTGCCCTTGCCATACTCAGTGCTTCTTCTAATTGGTGTTCAACATGGAGGAGTACTGATTCATCAGCCGAGGGGTGCGGTTGGTGATAATCAGCAGGGGCTTTCTGTGCACATGTTTGACCTGATGCCATGAGACTTCATGGGGTCCAGAGTCAATGTTGAGGACTCCCAGGACAACTCCCTCCCGACGGTATACCACTGTGCCGCCACCTCTGGTGGGTCTGTCCTGCCAGTGGGACAGGACAAACCCAGGGATGGTGATGGTGGTGTCTGAGGCGTTGTTTGGAAGGGATGATTCCATGAGTATAACAATATCAGGCTGTTGCTTGACTAGTCTGTGAAACAGTTCTCTCAATTTTGGTCAAGCCCCCAGATGTTAGTAAGGAGGACTTTGCAGGGCCGATTGGGCTGGGTGTGCCGTTGTCATTTCTGGTGCCATGTCGATGCGTCTGGTTTCAATCCTTTTAGACTTTTCTCTAGTGGTTTGGTACAACCGAGTGGCTTGCTAGGCCATTTCAGAGGGCATTTAAGAGTCAACCACATTGCTGTGGGTCTGGAGTCACATGCTGGCCAGACCAGGTAAGGACGGCAGATTTCCTTCCCTGAAGGACATTAGTGAACCAGATGTGTTTTTATGACAAACAGCAATGGTTTCATGGTCACCATTACTGAGACTAGTTTTTTTTTTACAAACCCAGCACATGAGAGGTACAGCCAGAGTTTTCTATCTACCAGGGCCATGGTAGAACAAGACACTGGCTAGCTGAAAATGCGGTTCTGGTGCCTCTGGCAAGGGTCTCCTGCATCGTGGTAGTACTGCTGCATGCTGCACAACCTGACACTTCAAAGAGGAGTGGAACTGGAGCCAGAGAAAGGTGGGGCACACCAGGCTTCCTTGGGGGACGATGATGATGATGATGATGAGGGTCCGGTGGAGGATGACCATCGAGTGGTACCTATGATGTGTCCTGCCATAGACCTGCATGCCACAGAAGCTTGTGACACCCTCATCCAGGCACACTTCAGCTGAGGACAGTGTGTGCAGCTTTGGACACACACCGTTCAGAGTCCTGCGGCAGAAAGCATAGCCGCACCCAACAACCCGTTCCCACAAACAAATCATATCGCTGCAAAGAGCCATGCACCCATTACATTCCTCACCTTGCATTCCATCCAAAAGTCTCAGGCCTCTCCCCTACTTTCATTTACCCATGGTCAATGTGGGATGGGAAATAAACAAAACCATGACACTTCTCAGGGGACAACACATAGCTCATTGTAAAAAAATTTATCATTCGTCGCTTACATTGGAAGATGCACCAAAGTGATTCCCTTGGTTCCACTAAGACTGTTTCTGCATTCTCTTTCTCTTTCTTCTACATGTTGTTACTGCTGTGGATGCAGCAGAGCTGAAGGCAACCTGCTCATTTCCAGGCTATGACATTTTACATGCCTGTGGAGGACACCACCAAAGATGACCCCACCTTCTTTGGTCATGGGGGGTAGGACTCAGTGTATGTGGCTTTGTCAAAGGGGCCAATGGCACAGGCCATGACTTGGGGGTCCCTAAGGAATGTCCACACTACCATCATCCCTGTCTACGTCTTCCCTCTCAGGACTGACCTGCACTTCCGTGCTAACCATGTGTGGGTGAGCACTTGGCTGCATTTCAATGTAGTGTTCAGCCGTCGAGGCGACTGTTGATCAATTCTTCTCAAGGTCACTGTCATCCTATGGAGGCCATTGTTGTGTGTCTGCATTCGCTCATTGGTCTGCTGCGAATGACTCTCCATGAGGTTGGCCCGTCTTTTCAATGGAAGTGGACATGTTCTCAAATGCCTGAGATATCACAGTACTCATGGCCAAGATGGACTCCTCCATCTTCAGCGCTAGAGTATGCACTGCCTCTAGAAATTCTGACAGATGCCCAGGCATTTTCCTTTGCTGCTCCACATGTGTCCGCTTAGTGTATAACCCCCGAAGTTCAGCATCAGTGTCGAGGTGGGCATAGCTGGATGCATCCTCATTCCTCCGATGGGGACTCTCCACAGCTGTCTCTGCTGCCAACACGTGCTCCTACTCTCATGTGGAGTGCCACTCTTTCCATCTGTGAAGCATAACCCACTGATGTGTGTGTATCTGCCTATGTGGTGGTTGCATATGAGTCATATGATGGTGCATTCTCAGAGTGATTCTCCTCCTCTGAGGACTGCACTGCTTCCTCCCTCATCTTTTGGTGTGCCTCTGGCAATGCTCCATTAGAGATGAAAGACATTTGTTAGTGTTGCACATAGGTGACAGAGGGATCAATCCCTGGCTCTTGCAGATCTTTAGATTTATTACATTGGTTAAAAAGTGTAATATGAGTTACAGGTCAGTGCCAAATGGAAGCGTGATAGATAATGCTTTCACTCAGTCTATCCACTGTCCACAGCCTGCACTGCTACCACCCGGCCGATTTTCAGGATATCCTCTTACATCGGCATCAGGATGGCCAAGGATGCAACTCCACCCCTGCTTCCGCGCCTCTGCCGGGAGTTGTAGGCTCGCTTCTCCTGCAATGAGAAAAGGCACAGAGTTAGGACGATTAGTATTACTCTTTGCTCAGAAGGTCAGCACAACATTTGAGGGGGGCCACTTTGGGATGGGGAGTGCTAGTTTAGGACATTGAGGGTGAGTGTCAGTGCTATCTGTGCTTATGAAAAGTTAAGGTGGTGTCTGGGGAGATATTCTGCTATGTGGCTTCAAATTGTGTGCCTCAAATGATATCTATGCTAGAAACTGCTGAGGAGGTGAGAGAGTGATGGCTGCCATTTGACTATTGCATAGCACTCACCTTAGAGTCATAGAATTATACAGCACAGAAACAGGCCCTTCGGCCCATCGTGTCTGTGCCGGCCATCCACCACCCAACTATTCTAATCCCATATTCCTGCACTTGGCCCGAAGCCTTGTATGCTATGGCGTTTCAAGTACTCATCTAAATACAATAAAGGAACATCTGTAATTATGGGTAACTTTAATCTGAATATAGATTGGGCAAATCAAATTAGTCACAATAACGTAGAGGAGGAATTCTTGGAGTGTATACGGGATGGTTTTCTGCATCAATACGTTGAGGAACCAACTAGAGAACAGGCAATCCTAGACCGGGTGTAATGAGAGAGGAATAATTGACAATCTAGTGGTGCGAGACCCCTTGGGGACGAGCGACCATAATATGATAGAATTCTTTATCAAGATGGAGAGTGACGTAGTTGATTCTGAGACTAGGGTCCTGAATCTTAGTAAAGGAAACTACGAAGGTATGAGACGCGAGTTGGCCATGATGGGTTAGGAAACGTTACTTAAGGGATGATGGTGGATAGGTAATGGCAAACATTTAAGGAGCGCATGGATGAACTGCAACAATTGTTTATCCCTGTCTGGCGCAAAAGTAAACGGGGAAGGTAGCCAAACCATGGCTTACAAGGGAAATTAGAGATAGCATTAGATCCATGGAGAAACAACAGACCTGAGGATTGGGAGCAGTTTAGAATTCAGCAAAGGAGGACCAAGGGATTAAGAGGGGGAAAATAGAGTACGAGAGCAAGCTTGCGGGGAACATAAAAACTGACTGTAAAAGTTTCTACAGGTATGTGAAGAGAAAAAGATTGTTGAAGACAAATGTAGGTCCCTTTACAGTCAGAAACAGGGGAATTTATTATGGGGAACAAAGAAATGGCTAACCAACTAAATGAATACTTTGGTTCTGTCTTCACAAAGGAGGACACAAATATCATACCAGAAATGTTGGGGAACACAGGGCTTAGTAAGAGAGAGGAACTGAAGGAAATCAGTATTAGTACAGAAATGGTGTTGGGGAAATTGATGGGATTGAAGGCCGATAAATCCCCAGGGCTGATGGTATACATCCCAGAGTACTTAAGGAAGTGGCCCGAGAAATAGTGGATGCATTGGTGGTCATCTTTCAAGATTCTATAGACTGTGGAGCAGTTCCTACAGATTGGAGGGTAGCTAATGTAATCCCACTATTTAAGAAGGGAGGTAGAGAGAAAGCAGGGAATTATAGACCAGTCAGCCTGACATTGGTAGTGGGGAAAATTCTAGAGTCCATTATCAAAGATTTTATAGCAGAGCACTTGAAGAACAGTGGTAGAATCGGGCAGAGTCAGCACGGATTTACTAAGGGGAAATCATGCTTGACAAATCTGCTAGAATTCTTCGAGGATGCAACTCGTAGAGTTGATGATGGGGAGCCAGTGGATGTGGTTTATTTGGACTTTCAGAAGGCTTTCGACAAAGTCCCACATAAGAGATTAGCATGTAAAATTAAAGCACATGGGATTGGGGGCAGCGTATTGCAATGGATAGAAAATAGGTTGACGTACAGGAAACAAAGAGTAGGAATAAATGGGTCTTTTTCCAAATGACAGGCAGTGACTAGTGGGGTACCGCAGGGATCGGTGCTTGGACCCCAGTTATTCACAATATACATTAATGATTTAGATGAGGGAACTAAATGTAATATCTCCAAATTTGTAGACAACACAAAACTGGGGTGGGAGGGTGAATTGTGATGTGGATTCAGAAAAGCTTCAGAGTGATTTGGACAAGTTGAGTGAGTGGGCAAATGGATGGCAGATGCAGTATAATGTGGGTAAATGGGAGGTTATCCACTTTGGTAGCAAAAACAGGAAGGCAGATTATTATCTGAATGGCTATAAACTGAGAGAGGGGAATATGCAACGAGACCTGGGTGTTCTCGTACACCAGTCGCTGAAGGTAAACATGCAGGTTAAAAAGGCAAATGGTATGTCGAACTTTATAGCGAGAGGATTCGAGTACAGGAGCAGGGATGTCTTGCTGCAATTATACAGGGCCTTGGTGAGGCCACACCTGGAATATTGTGTGCAGTTTTGGTCTCCTTATTGGAAGAAGGATGTTGTTGCTTTAGAGGGAGTGCAGCGAAGGTTTACCAGACTGATTCCTGGGATGGTGGGACTGACATATGAGGAGAGATTGAGTCAGTTAGGATTATATTCGCTGGAGTTCAGAAGAGTGAGGGGGGATTAATAGAAACCTATAAAATTCTAACAGGACTTGACAGGGTAGATGCAGGAAGCATGTTCCCGATGGTGGGGGAGTCCAGAACCAGGGGTCATAGTCTAAGGATACTGGGTAAATCTTTCAGGACTGAGCTGAGGAGAAATTTCTTCATCAGAGAGTGGTGAGCCTGTGGAATTTGCTACCACAGAAAGCAGTTGAGGCCAAAACATTGTATGTTTTCAAGAAGGAGTTAGATATAGCTCTTGGCTCTAAAGGGATCAAAGGGTATAGGGCGAAAACGGGAACAGGCTACTGAGTTGGATAATCAGCCATGATCATAATGAATGGTGGAGCAGGCTCGAAGGGCCGAATGGCCTACTCCTGTTCCTATTTTGCTATGTTTCTATGTCTATGTTTACTTTTCAAATGTTGTGAGGGTTCCTGCCTCCACCACCTCTTCAGGCAGCGTGTTCCAGATTCCAACCACCCTCTGGGTGAAAACATTTTTCCTCAAATCCCCCCTAAACCTCCTGCCACTTACCTTCAATCTATGCCCCCTGATTCTTGACCCCTCCGTTAAGGGAAAAAGTTTCTTCCTATCTAACCTATCAATGCCCCTCATAATCTTGTACACCTCAATCATGTCCCCCCTCAGCCTTCTCTGCTCCAAGGAAAACAACCCTAGCCTTTTCAGTCTCTCTTCATACTGAAATTCTCCAGCCCAGGCAACATCCTGGTGAATCTCCTCTGCACCCTCTCCAGTGCAATCACATCCTTCCTGGAGTGTGGTGACCAGAACTGTACACAGTACTCCAGCTGTGGCCTAACTAGCATTTTATATAGCTCCATCATAATCTCCCTGCTCTTATCTTCTATGCCTCGGCTAATAAAGGCAAGTATCCCATATGCCTTCCTAACCACCTTATCTACCTGTGCTGCTGCCTTCAGTGATCTATGGACAAGTACACCAAGGCCCTTCTGACCTTCTATACTTCTTAGGGTCCTACCATCCATTGTATATTCCCTTTCCTTGTTAGTCCTCCCAAAATGCATTACCTCACACTTTTCAGGATTAAATTCCATTTGCCACTGCTCCTCCCATCTTACCAGCCCATCTAAGACTTTCCTCCTCACTATTTACAACACCACTAATTTTTGTGTCATCTGCGAACTTACTTATCATACCTCCTATATTCATGTCTAAATCATTAATGTACACAGCAAACAGCAAGGGTCCCAGCACCGATCCCTGTGGTACACCACTGGTCACAGGCTTCCAATCGCAAAAAACAGCCCTCGACTGTTATTCTCTACCTCCTGCCATTAAGCCAATTTTGGATCCAATTTGCCAAACTGCCCTGGATCCCATGGACTCTTTCCTTCTTAACCAATCTCCCAGGAAAGACCTTATCAAAAGCCTTAATGAAATCCATGTATACTACATCTACTGCTTTACCCTCATCGACACATCTAGTCACCTCCTCGAGAAATTCAATCAAGTTTTATTGGACATAATCTCCCCCTGACTAAGCCATGCTGACCATCCCTGATTAATCCCTACCTCTCCAAGTGAAGATTAATCCTGTCCCTCAGAATTTTTTCCAATATTTTCCCAACCATTGATGTTAGACTCACCGGCCTGTAATTACCTGGTTTATCCCTACTAACCTTCTTGAATAATGGTACCATATTCGCTGTCCTCCGGTCCTCTGGTACCTCTCCTGTGGCCAGAGAGGATTTGAAAATTTGTGTCAAAGCCCCTGCTATCTCCTCTCTTAACAGCCTGGGATACATCTCATCTGGGCCTGAGGATCTATCCACTTTTAAGCCTGCTAAAACAGCTAATATTTCCTTCCTTTCAATATTAATATGCTCACAATCCCCCTCCCTGATCTCAACACCTACATTGTCCTTTTCCGTAGTGAACACTGATGAAAAGTAATCATTTAAAGCCTCATCTATGTCCGCCAGCTCCACACATAGATTGCCACGTTGATCCCTTATGGGTCCTACTCTTTCCCTGGTTATCCTCTTACCCTTAATATACTTATAAAATGCATTGGGATTTTCCTTTATCTTGCCCGCCAGTGTTCTTTCATGTCCCCTACTTGCTCTCCTAATTACTTTTTTAGTGCCACCCTACACTTTCTATACTCCTCTAGTGCCTCCGCTGTTTTCAGCGCTTGGGATCTGCCGTAAGCCTCCTTTTTTTCCCTGATCCAATCCTCTATATCCCTTGACATCCAGGGTTCCCTGGGCCTGTTAGTCCTACCCTTCACCTTAACAGGTACATGTTGGCTCTGAACTCTCACAATTTCCTCTTTGAACGACTCCCACTGATGTGATGTAGACTTTCCTACAAGTATCTGCTCCCAGTCCACTTTGGCCAGATTCTGTTTTATCATATTGAAATCGGCCTTCCTCCAATTCAGTACCTTTATTTCTGGTCCATCTGTGTCCTTTTCCATAACTACCTTAAATCTTACCGGGTTATGGTCACTATCCCCGAAATGCTTCCCCACTGTCACTTCTACCACTTGACCGGCTTCATTCCCTAGGATTAGGTCCAGTACTGCCCCTTCTCTTGCAGGACTTTCTGCATACTGGCTCAAAAAGCTCTCCTGTATGCATTTTAAGAATTCTGCCCCCTTTAGAGCCTTTTGCACTAGGATTATCACAGTTAATATTGGGGAAGTTGAAATCCCCTACTATTATTACCCTATTATTTTTACACCTCTTAGAGATGTGCCTACATATCTGCTCCTCTATCTCTTGCTGACTGTTTGGAGACCTGTAGTACACTCCCAGCCAAGTGATTGCCCCCGTTTTGTTTTTAAGTTTTGCCCAAATGGCCTCATTTGAGGAACCTTCTAAGATGTCATCCGTCCTTACTGAAGTAATTGACTCTTTGATCAACAGTGCAATGCCACCTCCTCTTTTGTCCCCTCCCCTGTTGCACCTGAAGATTCTATACCCTGGAATATTGAGCTGTCAGTCCTGTCCTTCCCTCAACCATGTCTCTGTGATAGCAATAATATCATAATCTCATGCGCTAATCAATGCCCTCAATTCATCTGCCTTACTAGGAAGACTCCTTGCATTGAAATAGATGCAATCCAACCTTGCATTTTTCCCTTGTGCCTTACCAGGTCTATATTTGATCTGCCTTCCAGGCAGACTCACTTTCTGTTCTATATTAACCCCGACTGTACCTCCACTTTGTATCCCATCCTCCTGCCAAATTAGTTTAAACCCCACCCCCACAACAGCCCTAGCAAATCCCCCAGCAAGGATGCTTGTCCCATTCTGGTTCAGGTGCAACCCGTCCAACTTGTACAGGTCCCACCTTTGCCAGAAACAGACCCAGTGATCCAGGAAACTAAAGCCCTCCCTCCTGCACCATCTCCTCAGCCATGCATTCATCTGCTCTGTCCTCCTATTCCTATACTCACTAGCACGTGGCGCTGGGAGTAATCCAGAGATTATGACCTTCGAGGTCCTGCTTTTTAATCTGCTACCTAGCTCCCTAAATTCTTGTTGCAGGATCTCATCCCTTTTTGTACCTATGTCATTGGTACCAATCACCTTGAGGAATTCCCGTGATGTCACTAAGTTTTTTTTCCCTCCAGTGTTCAAGAGGTCATTGAACCAGTTTCTGCTCTAGATTGATATCCTCCACACCGCACTCTGGCTACTCACTTCCTTGGCAACCTCCAGCCAAGCCTGTTTGATGCAGTTGCGTGGCTTCCTCCTGCCATCCACTGGATAAAGCACCTGCTCTGTGCCCTGATTGTTTCCAACATCACCTTAAAGACCGTCCTTGAAACAAGGGGCCATCTATTCTGCTGCTCTTTTTGTGCCTCTAACTAAGCAACCCACATGCACAGTGCTTCCACTGTGAATGCTGACAGAGTCCCATTAAATATTGACCCCTCATTTGTGCTTTTGAACCTTGATCCTGCTCGCTCTTCCTAATTTGACACCAATCTCAGAGGTGGGCTCTTATTTGGTTGGCCCCCATAAAGAGCCACCGGAAGGCCCAAGACTGGCTTTGGCAGAACTGTAAAGCTTTGACCTGATCTGTTGGTTGCAGGAATATTTAGCTCTGTCTATACCATGCTATTCCCACTGCTTAGATTGTATGTACTCCTGTGTCATAACTTCACCAGTTGCAACTTCATTTTCAGGTGTGATTGGTGCTTCCTGTGGCATGCTTGTCAATGCTCCTCATTGAACCGGGTTGGTCATGAGTTTTGATGGTGTTGGTGGAGTGAGGGATATGCTGGGCTCTGAGGTTGCAGATTGTGCTGTAATACATTTCTGCTGCTGCTGATAGTCCACAGAGCCAGTTTTGAGCTGCTGGGTTTGTTCTTAAGGCAGCTCACTTAGCACAGTGAAGCATGTCCTCACTGTGAAAACAGGACTTGGTCACATAAGGAATGTGAGGAGGTCACTCCCACCAATAACATCATGGATCGAAGCATCTGCAACAGGTAGTTTGGTGAGAAGCAGGTGAGGTAGGTTATTCCCTCAACACTTGCCGAAAGGTGATCCTGATAGCTATATCCTTTAGGACACAGTCAACTAAGCCAGTGGTAGTAATATTGAGCCGCTCTTGGTGTTGGAAACTGAAATCTCCACACCCAACTATATATGGACCCTCTGCATACATGGACTGCTCAACTCTAAGCTGAGCTGTATTCTTCATATTAGAGGTTCAAAGACAAGACTACTTCTTTCCTGATCACTTCATGATCTATAAATGGTCACACTTAAGAAGGACCTGACAAGCCATCCAATATCTCTACCTTTTGCTGCTGATTCCAGAAACCTCCTTGCAAAGGTAGTACCTGGGATAGCAATAGGCTTGTAGTAGCTTCCTCTTTCTCTGTATAAGCCTCAAACATTTACCCACAACAGGTATTGATCCAGTCTGGTGTCTTCAGTTTAATTAATGCAGCCCATGGGATTTTTCCACTGCCTTTAAAGCTGCCTTAACTCCTCTGTTTCTGCAGCATGTGTCCCACTGCAACACCATTGCATTTTGCTTCTCTGCACTGGCAGGCATCCTTCTAGTGGTGAAGATCTTCTTTAAGACCACTCATATCTTAAATGAAGCCCAGAATGGAAACTGGCCTAAGATCAGGTGGGAGGCAGATTTAAGATAATCCAAACCTAACTGTGTATTTTCCTTTTCTTCACTATTGTCCAAAGTTTTTCTCCTCATTTGTACATTATTTTAAGCTGCCTTTTCCTAAATAAGTAGTTCTGTAGAAGTAATTGTTGTTGAATCCTATGATTGTATTATCATCATATTTTATGTTTTACCTCATTATCCTAGTTTTATGTCCCTCTGTCCACCTGGCTCCCTCTTCATAGCAGTCCAATTATTATTTGTACATTGTATTATATGATACATTATATTATAATTCAAGCCATGTATTTTACATATTGCTATTAAAAAAATGGCAGCTGATATAAGATGGTGACACTTGAGATTATAACTACAATTGGGAGGCTAGATACGCAGAAAAAAGTGTGGTGCAGCAATTCTGAGAGGCTTGGAGGATGTGCAAAAAAGAGCCGTATTCAGCAAAATGCTGACTGAAGTTAATGCAATGCAGGGCCTCTTGAGTACAACAGGCTGTACATCCTGGTTACTCTGTCATGACCTCAGAAGCATTTCATGTAATACTTTATTTTTCAGAAGTATTCAGCTTGGTAATATTTTTGTCGGAAACACAAAGTCCTCCTCATTTATACCCATAAAGTGAATCATTAGATGCTTGAGAAGTGTCAAAGATCATCATCCTTGTGAGCTTTTTTTGACATTCCCACGAACAAAATGGCATTATATAAAACCGTCCATTTTAAAATTGCACACATCTGCCATTTTGTTGGCCAGTTCCTAAATAGCAATAAAAATGGGCATTATTTTTTGAACAATAATGTAATACAACACTTTCTATAAATGATGTAAGAAGGTGGACTTTGTTGTTTAAATTTGCAATTGTATTGCATTTAATGTCAGCTACAGAATTTAAATATATTCATATTCCTGGAACCCAATTGCTTGTATCAAACAACTCTGCTTAATCATTAGCTTATTAGAGGATTATGAGCTTTTTGGATTTTCCCAGACCTATTGGGAAGTAAATTCTTTGAGAGACTTGTTCATGGATGGATTATCACAATAATAGACATGTATCTCATGCAAAATCTTCTTAAGGTTAAGGTAAATGGGAAGAAAATGAAATCCATTTTATGCCTCTTCATTGAGCAGACTGACCTTTGGAGATGAGAAGTGAATAATCTGTGCTGTAGCCATTCTATGATTCTATTCTATGACTACGAGCTGTGGGAGGTGCATGGTACAAGCATTAGCTTAGACCCTGTCACAGCCTCACATTCAGAGTGACAGCTGTTCAATGCTAATAATAACAGCCTAGCACTCCAGTACCATGCAACAATTTGAGTCCACTTATTAAAAAACATTACATTACATTTGCAGAGCAGTGATGCATTTTGAATGGAAGAGATGGCAAATAGGTGATTATGTAATACCTTGCTGTGATTGAATCAACCAATTGCATTACAGTTGATTTCACTTGAGTGGTTGCATGACAAGTGGGCAATTCTGTTGAAGGAACGGAAATTGAAAAGCAAATTCATTTCTCTTTTTTTAAACCTGTACCTCCAGCATTTTTTTTTATTTTGAAGTTTACTTTAGCATTTTCCTCTCCTTCCTCCAATTTTCCACTTCAGTCCCTTGAGGGCAAACTTCATGGAACCATTTTGCCATGACTGCCATTTTTTTCCCTCCAAATGAGATGAAGCATAATGCTGCAATGAGGTACTTCTGCCCAGATAGAATGGAAACAAGCTAAGATATTTGTATTCCAGCAATCCTGGATTACAAACTTATAACCTCTGGATTATGACATGACTACCCGTCAATTTAATATTGTCATCTAGACTTTTAGTATTCTCGAACAATCCTTTTAGCTAAAAATCTTAATTGACACTAGTTCATGAAATGGGTTAGAACAGCATTCTTTGACTATCCTGATTTTGTTTGCAATACCCTCCATTAGCTCACCCATCCTGACCTCTGCAATATCCTCCATCCTTGCATCTTAGCATCTAGTCCTCCAACTCTTTGCATTTCAGACTCCCTTCACTGTTGTATTAGAGACTGAATCTTCAGTCATTTCAACAGTACTCTTTGGAATTCTGAAATAAAGACAGAAAATGCTGGAAATATTTAGTGGGTCTGGCAGCATCTGCGGCGAGAGAAACCGAGTTAATGTTTCAGGTCAATTTCACTTCATCAGATGAAAGGACAATAACCTGAAACCTTGGGAAGGGTTTTCAACCCAGGCATGGGAAACAGAGGTTGGGACTATTTCCGGGTCCAGAACTGTCCCTAGGGGAAAAGGTCACAGGCCCTGATTTTCAAGAGGCGACCAATTAATGGCCAGAGGGCGGGCTTGCCATCCAATTAAGGACTCATGTGGGCTCCCAAAACTCAAGGGACACTCAGAGACCTTCCAGCTTAAAAGGAGCAACAGGCAATAGAGGGTAAGTAAGGTAGAGGGTGCTTTAAGATGCAAGTGCCCTCACTCAAGTTACTGCAAGTAAGGTAAAGGGTGCTTTAAGATGCAAGTGCCCTCACTCAAGTTACTGCAAGTAACATTTGTGCCACACAAGTGCCAGGCAATGCCCATCTCCAACAAAAGAGAATCTAACCATCTCCCCTTGATATTCAATGCTGCCAGACCTGCTGAGTATTTCCAGCATATATTATTATATAAATATAAGTTGTTTTTGACTCTGACCTGCTGTTACCTTGTCAAGGTTCTTGCAATATCCTTCTTCTTTCTCTGCAGACAATATGATCTGGATTCTCCATCATGATCTCACACAAAATTGGGTGCGATTGTAGCAGAGAATGAGGAAATATTGAGGTGGTGTAGCCTATCACCAGTACAATGCCTAACCTGCATTTTCCTGTCCCACTACATCCCCTGGGTTCACAGTGGATGTCCCAACGCTGTGACGAGAAAGGTGGTGTTCGGCCACAAAAAAGGGTTAATGATCTTGAGGTAGCACCATGGGCTGCGATGGCCCTGTAATGCTCTCCTCTCCCTCCATTATGCCCCAGTTCTTAACTGCTGAAGGTGGTGGGGGCAGGGAGCAGTAGTCCTCCCCCACCAGAACACCATTGCTGGGAGGAGAAACCGAACTAATTAGATTCATCTAAGATTTAAGAGGGAATAAGATAAACATTTGAAAAAGAAAATATTGGGTACAGGGAATAAGAAGGGAAACAGGATTATAGTTCCAATGCTGAGTTAACATCGACATAGACAAGAAGGGTGAAATTATATTTTCCTATGTTGAAGTGTTTAAAGTTTTATGAAATGTGCAGTCTAACTTTGGGATACCACAAAGATATTTGAGAAATCAAAATGTCACACTGATACTGTAAAGGTCACACTTCTGAGCTTGCTATTTATACATAAAGTTAGTGCAATTTCAAGGGAGGTTGTACATGCTGTAACCCCTCTCAGCCTGACCCAAGAATATTTGATATTGACAATGGATATAAAAAGAAGCAATATTTTTTATTCCTTAACTTTGGCACGATAACTTTGCAGAAGTGACAGGAAATCATTCCACAATCGATGACTCTCAGCAGAGAGTGACAGTCATAGGGAGCGCATGTCAGTAGATTGTGGGTATGACCATGATATTCCAGCTTTTCATTTTGTTATAATGGATAAAAAATCACCCCTTCCCTTTTTTGATAAATACTGGCTGTTAATGTTGCTCACTGCCACCAGCCCCCTGCCCTCAACTTCCCATGAGCACCACAATGTGGAACCAGCCTTCAGGATGGGGGTGGGGAGGAAACTTGAATTCACTATGATTCTGTCAACAGTAGAAATTGGAGCAGAAAGTGGGTGAGTATAAAACATGGATGAGTAAAGAATATATAAAGGACACTACCATACTTAGAAAACTCTCATAATCCAAAAAAAACTCAGAACAAATCTTCTGGAGCAAAACAATCAGATGTTTAGATTTTGAGTGATATAATTTCTGTTCATCCAAAATGTTTTCCAACTTGGCCTCCTCACAATAGAAAGAAAAAAAAACTGACTAGATCTTAGTGTTGGCAAAACTTTCAAAATATGGTGAGATTTTTCCGAAACATCTGGACTAAAATACATTAGTCACATAGCATTATGAAGTATCTAGACCATTGGAACAGGGAGGGGAGGATCCAGTGGTCGTGGTTCACGTAGGTACCAATGACATAGATAGGATTAGGAAAGAGGTTCTTAATAGGGAGCACGAGGAGCTATGTGCTAATTAGAAAGCAGAGCCTCAAAGGTTATGATCTCTGAATTATTACCTGAGCCACGTGCAAATGGCATAGGGTAAATAAGGTTAGAGAGAGTGGCTCAAAGACTGTTGTAGGAAATGTGGGTTCTGGTTCCTGAGGCACCAGTACTGGGGAAAGTGGAGGCTGTACCATTGGGACAAACTTCACCTGAACCATGCTGGGATCAGTGTTCTAGCGAGTTTTATTATTAGGGAACTAAAGAGTGTTTTAAACTAAATAGAAGGGGGAAGGGAACAAGTAGGGGAAGATGAAGGAAATTAAAGGGAAATGACAGGGCAATAGATCAAGTTAGCAAGGTGAGAGTGACTGCCCTTGACATCAAGGCAGCATTTGACCGAGTGCGGCATCAAGGAGCCCTAGTAAAACTGGAGTCAATGGGAATCAGGGGGAAAACTCTCTGTTGGTTGGAGTCATACCTAGCGCAAAGGAAGATGGCTGTGGTTGTTGGAGGTCAATCATCTGAGCTCCAGGACATCACTGCAGGAGTTCCTCAGGGTAGTGTCCTAGGCCCAACCATCTTCAGCTGCTTCATCAATGACCTACCTACCTCACATGGACTGCAGCGGTTCAAGAAGGCAGCTCATCACCACCTTCTCAAGGGCAATTAGGGATGAGCAATAAATGCTGGCATAGCCAGTGACGCCCACATCCCATGAATGAATAAAAAAAAGAAACCAAAGTTGGCTCCTGGATATCCAAGGGTACATAACATTCAAGAAGAACAAGAAGCTGGGAAAATGTGGTGGGGTAACTCTGGTAATTAAAGAGGGCATTCGTACTGTAGTGAGAGATGGCCTTAGTTCTAAAGTTCAAGACGTAAAATCAGTTTGGATGGAACTAAGAAACAGCAAGAGGAAGAAAACACTGTTCGGCGTTGTTTATAGGCCACCAAAACAGCAGTGGTAATTTAAGTATAAATCAAGAAGTTAGAGGTGCATGTAACAAGGGTAATACAGTAATTATGGGGGATTTCAATCTGAATATAGACTGAGTAACCTTTATTGGTGCTAATATTGTGGAGGATGAATTCTTGGAATGTATGCAAGATGGTTTACTGGAGCAGTACATTGATGTACCAACTATGGAACAGGCTGTTTTAGATCTAGTATTGTGCAATGAAAAAGGGCTAATTAGCAATCATGTTGTAAAGGATCCTTTCGGAAAGAGTGACCATAATATTAAAGAATTGTACATTAAATTTTAAAGTGATATATTTAAATCAGAAACTAGGGCCTTAAATCTAAGCAAAGGAAACTATGAAGGTATGATGGGCAAATTGGCTATGGTGGATTGGGAAACTACATTAAAAGGTATGACAGTAGACAGGCAATAACTAACATTTAAAGAACTAACACATAGTTTACAACAAAAATACATTCCTTTAATGCACAAAAACCCAGCAAGGAAAGTGTTCCAACCATGGTTAACAAAAGAAATCAAGGATTGTATTAGATCAAAAGAAGAGGCGTATTAAGTTGCCAAAAAAATGGTAAGCCTGAGGATTGGGAGCACTTCAGAATTCTGTAAAGGAGGACCAAGAAAAAGAGTAAGAAAGGGAAAATAGAATGAGAGTAAACTAGTGAAAAACCATAAAAACAAGCTGTAAAAGCTTCTATAGGTATGTAAAAAGGAAAAGATTAGCAAAGACCGATGTGGGCCCATTACAAGCGGTGTCTGGAGAACTTATAGTGGGGAATAAAGAAATGACAGAGAAACTAAAAAAAACCTCGTCTGCCTTCACGGAGGAATTTTGTTTTATTCATTCATGGGAGGTGGGCGTCACTGGCTAGACCAGCATTAATGCCCATCCCTAAATGCCCTTGAGAAGGTGGTGGTGAACTGCCTTCTTGAACTGCTGCAGTCCTTGGGGTGTAGGTACACCAACAATGCTGTTAGAAAGGGAGTTCCAGGATTTTGACCCAGCAACAGTGAAGGAACGGCGATGTAGTTCTAAGTCAGGATGGTGTGTGGCTTGGAGGGGAACTTGCAGGTGGTGGTGTTCCCATACATCTTCTGCCCTTGTTCTTCTAGCTGGTAGAGGCCATGGGTTTGGAAGGTGCTGTCGAAGGAGCCTTGGTAACTTGCTGCAATGCATCTTATATGTGGTACACACTGCTGCTACTCTGCATCAATGGTGGAGGGAGTGAATGTTTAAGGTGGTGGATGGGATCCCAATACGAAAGTACTAAAAATCTCCCAGAAATAATGGAGAATCAAGGGACTAGTGTAAATGAGAAACTGCAATATATTATTATTAGTTTAAAAAGTACCAGAGAAATTAATGGGACTTAAAGTAGATAAATCCCCTGGACTTGATGATCTACATCCCAGTGTGCTGAAAGAGGTGGTTGTCGAGATAGTAGAGGCATTGGTGGTCATCTTTCAACTTTTTATTGACTTTGGAATGGTTCCTACAGATTGGAAGGTGGCAAATGTAACCCCACTATTTAAGAAAGAAGGGAGAAAGAAAACAGGGAACTACAGACCTGAAAGCCTAACATCAGTTGTAGGGAAAATGCTAGAATCTATAAGAAAGGATGTGATAACAGGTGTCATGAACGTGCTTCCATTATGAATTTTTTTGAGGACGTGTTTAAAAGTCTGTATAAAATGCCTGAGGAGATGCTGGACTTGTTTTCTTTTGAAAAGGGTCACTGGAAGGACTTTGTTTAAAAACACTTACTGGAAGTCACATGGACTATTGAATTATTTGGAGTTGTTTACAGAGAAGTCACATGTCTGGATTTATGGTGGTCAGGAGGGTTTGGTTTTGTTTTTGGATTGTTTGGAGTGCAGTTGGTGTGTATCCTGCTAAAAGAGAAGCCACCCAATGTATCCTTTGTCACCTGTGTTTAAAAATCTTCTGAAAATCTAGTGTGATAGCTGAATCCACTGATGCAGCAATTCTCCTGACAAGCCTGCAAGACTACTCCTCAATGTCTCCTGAACAGAACTACTCCAGAAAGATCCCAGTGACAGCCTTCTTTGTGTACCTGGATGCCAGACCGAAAGTCATCTGGAACATCTCATATCTTCTTTTTGTATTTGGCCAAAATATTTTTGTTTTTGTAAGGTTGATCTCTGCAGAGAAAGCTTCTTTATTTTTTCTTTAACCTGTGTGTGTGTGTGTGTGTGTGTGCGTGCGCATGTGCATGTGTGTTGGGTTATTTAGAAAGGAATATATTTATACTTTCATATTTCAACCTGTGCATTAATAAGCTTTTCATCTTTATTGAATAAGTCATTTTATAATTAATAATTTTGTTGTTTATTAAAGAAACCTGTTTGGTGGATTTGTATTCTGAAACGGATAAAGTATATAATTGGCCGTATTGGTAACTGGGTAAAACATTTAAATATATGTTGTGACCAGTGGAGTAGTGGGATTCAAGGAAGACAGTGCACTCCTCCAACCTCGGTCATAACTTAGGATACTTAGAAAATAATGGTAGTATTGGACAGAGTCAACATGGATTTATGAAAGTATGTAACTAGCAGAATAGATAAGGGGGAACCGTTGGATGCGTTTTTTTTGGATTGTCAGAAAGCTTTTGACAAGGACCCACACATAAGGTTGGTAAACAAAATTAGAGCACATGGGACTGGGGGGGAATATGCTGGCATGGATTGAGAACTGGTTAATGAACAGGAAACAGAGAATCGGAATAAATGGGTCCTTTTCGGATTGGCAGGCTGTGACTGGTGGGGTACCGTAAGGATCAGTGCTTGGGCCCCAGCTATTCACAATCAATATCAATGATTTTGATGTGGGGATTAAATGTAATATTTCCAAGTTTGCAAATTACACAAAACTAGGTGGAAGAGTGATTTGTGAGGAGGAAGCAAAGACGCTTCAAGTGAATTTGGAGAGGCTAGGCAAATGGGCAACTATCTGGCAGATGGAATACAATGTGGAGAAATGTGAGGTTATTCACTTTGGTTGGAAAGACAGAAAGACAGAGTATATCCTAAATGGTGAGAGGCTGGGAAGTGTTGAATTTCAAAGGGACGGATGCCCTTGTTCATGAGTCAATGAAAGCTAACATGCAGGAACAGCAAGCAATTAGGAAGGGAAATGGTATGTTGGCCTTTATTACAAGAGGATTTGAGTACAGGAGTAAAGATGTCTGACTACAATTATATAGAGCATTGGTGAGACTGCACCTGGAGTATTGTGTACAGTTTTGGTCTACATAACTAAGGAGAAATTTACTTGCCATAGAGGGAGTGCAACGAAGGTTCACCAAACTAATTCCTGGGATGGAGGGATTGTCCTATGAGGAAAGATGAAATAGACTGGGCCTTTATTCTATGGTGTTTAGAAGAATGAGAGGTGATCTCATTCAAACATACGAAATTCTTCAGGGCTCTACATGGTTGATGCAGGAAGAATGTTTCTCCTGGCTGGGGAGTCCAGAACCAGGGGACACAGTCTCAGAATAAGGGGAAGGCCATTTAGGACTGAGATGAGGAGGAATTTTTTCACTCAGAGGATGGAGAATCTTTGGAATTCTCTGCACCCGAGGGCTGTGGAGACTCAATCGTTGAGTATGTTCAAGACTGAGATCAATAGATTTCTACATATTAAAATCATCAAGGGGATAGTACAGGAAAATGGTTTTGAAGTAGAAGATAAGCCATGATCTCATTGAATGGCAGAGTGGGCTGGAAGGGCTGAACGGCCTACTCCTGCTCCTATTTCTTATGTTCTTTTGTTCATTGCTCACTATGGTGCCAGCAGCTATGCCTGGAAAGATGTGAGACTTAAGACAGCCATATAGGATTGAGATTCAGAGAAAAAGTATTATTTAATGTGGCAGCATGTTATGTCCTTGATCTTTTGAAACAATTTTTTAAGCAAGAAAAAATACATAAAAAGGCATTTTTTTGTGAGAAGGCAAATCAGACCTTTTTGTTTTCTATCTCTCATATAAGGATGAAGTTATTTTGCGTGCACAACAGATGATACCCTTTTGACAAATCTTAGAGGAAAACACTTTAAACATGTTTTATTGCAAATAGATTTCAGACAATTATAACTCAGATTTCAATTAAGGTGGTAAAACATGAAACTTGATTTTCATTTCATAATTCCTGATGAAAATTGAGCTCTCCAGAATATCCATTCCTAAAAAAAAACAATCTAAAAGTACAATGATGAAAAAGGTATTGATCTAATTGAAATTCATTTAATAAAACATTAACTCTTCATTCAGAAATTGAACAAAAGATTTTTTTCAAATGCATTCATGGTTGTGGCAAGGCCAGCATTTGTTGCCCATCCCTAATTGCCCTTGGGAAGGTGGTGGTGAGCCGCCTTCTTGAACCGCTGCAGTCCATCTGGTGTAGGTACACCCACAGTGCTGATAGGAAGGGAGTTCCAGGTTTTTGGCCCAGAAAAACAAAAATGTATTGTCTGGTTTTATTCCACTGGTTTTATTCCATTAAAATTTGAGCCATGGAAAGTAATATGCAACTAAACAGTAATACCACAAAATCAATACCAGAAATATTGGATAAATTGAAGCCTTCCATTGATTGCAGGGAAAAACAACTTGGCGATAATAACTATTCTGACATCACTACAGAAGTTAACTTCAAGTAACTTATTACCATGTGAAACATTACTATGCTAAGTGATTTTACCAACTATTTTTAATTTCTTGATGTATAGCCATTAGCTGCTTTTGAAATGATAAATCCGCCTGTAAATTAAAGCCATCTGCATTTAAGTTTGTGGTCAGTATGAATATTGACAATCAGAGATTTGATTTTTGCTGTTGTCTGAAAACCTAACTATTTATTATTCTTCTCAAGAAGGGGAAATTACAATGTAGCAATGCGACAATGTTGATATTAAAGTGTTTTTAACCCTCAGCCATCTCCTCTGTGCATTAAATATCCTGACAGGTTGTTTGCAAATCATGAGGAAACAGAGCAATAATTACAAATTGAGCTCAGTTTAATTCCACTACTTTAGCTCCTTGTTTGCAACAAGCAAATACCAAGCACTATGGGAGAATTTTAAATAAAAAGCGAAACAATGGTGCCTATTTTTATTTTTGAGCCATTTAACTATGCTACGCACAATTCCTTTTATTAGATTTTATACCAGTGCCCCTGGGGACAATAATGATGGGCGAGAATGTTTTCCTGGAAAATACTAGTCAGGGTATTAGGATTAAAGGATTATGACTGTACAATTATTTCCACACTCTATTCTTCCCCTCTCAACTGGGACAAACATTTGAACATTGTTTCATCTAAGGAAGGAATGAAGATAGGAAATAAAGTAAGAAAGAAGAAATAAGAAATAATATTTATACATTGCCTTTCACATCCTCAGAATATCCCAAGATACTTCAAATCCAATGAATTATTTTTGAATGTGCAGTTGCTTTTCCTTTGTAGGAAAACATGGTTCCACAAACAGCAAATGACAGCAATAAGTACAGTGCAGTAGCACTTAACAGTGTGCTGCTATACAGTCAGCATTAGGCAGAAACAAGTATTGAATGGCCACTGGGCTTAAGGAAAGTCAATTGAAATTTTGACAAACAAGCCTAATAGATACAAAAATCTTTAACAGCAGTGTTGGATGAACTGAAATTTGCAGAGGGTGGAGGATGTGAGATTATCAATAAGAGTATAAAAATACTTGACAAATGCATAAATGAGACGCTCAGAAGCAGTTGAGTTGTGGTAGGGGTGGAAGCAGCATGTAATTGACAGAGCAAAGCGATTCCACAACCAACGGATCAGATCCAAGCTCTGCAGCTCTGCCACATCCAGTTGTGAATGTTAGTCGATAATTAAACAACTAAGCAGAGGAGGAGGCACCACAAACATTCCCATCGTCAATGATGAAGCATTTGCATCCATCTTCAGCCAGAAGAGCCAAGTGGCTGACCCATCCCGGCCTCCTTCTGAGTTCCTCAGTCTTCAACCAACTCGATTCACTCCATATCAAGAAACGGCTGAAAGCACTGGATACAGCAAAGGCTAGGGGCCCTGACAACATCCCAGCTGTAGTACTGAAGACTTATGCTGCAGAATAAGCTGCGTCCTTAGTCAAGCTGTTCCAGTACAGCTCCTTCTTCTTAGGCAGTCCCTCAGGACTGAGGATGACTTGTTTCCACTCCAGTTCAGTGAGTTCTAACATGGCTATCGAATCTGATACACAAACTGCAGACTCTACCATATGTGAGGCAGGTGGTGTTTGAAAGGTTGGCGAGTTATTTTAGGAGGCTGTGTGCTCATTCCACTGCCTGGACTTGGCATCCACTTGCTCCCCTCAAAATCTCACTAGGTCCTCAGTACCTTCCTGAATGCATATTCCCCACTTTGAGCAGTCGAGGGATAGGGACTCCCATGAGTCTATAGGTATGCTGGATTTCTTCAGGGATGCTTTGAGAATGTCCCTTAAGTGTTTCCTCTGTTCCCCTGAGAGTGTTTTGCCGCAGCGAAGATCAGAGTAGACAAGTTGCTTTGGGAGCTTGGCATCAGGCATGTGAGTGATGTGGCCCGCCCAACTAAGATGGTTTTAGGTGATTAGCAACTCGATGCTGGAAAAGTTGGCTTGGGAGAGGATGCTGACATTAGACTGCCTATCCTGCCAATTAATGTGAAGGATTTTGCAAAGATATCATTGCTGATATTTTTCCAGTGCCTTGAGGTGCCAGCTGTAGATTTTCCAAGTCTCTGAAGCATATAGGAATGCAGTGATCACTGTTGCCCGGTACACCATGACCTTAATCCCGGGTTTGAGGTTCTGTTCCTCGTATATTCTCTTTCTCAGTCAGCTGAAGGCAAAGCTGGCACATTGAAGTGGTGTTGCATCTATGTCTGCCTTTTTAAAAATTCTTTCACGGGATGTGGGTGTCGCTGGCTAGGCCAGCATTCATTGCCAATCGCTAATTGCCCTTGAGGAGGTGGTGGTGAACCACGGCAGTCCTTGGGGTGGACATACACCCACAGTGCTGTTAGGAAGGTAGTTCCAGCATTTTGACCCAGTGACAGTGAAGGAATGGCGATATAATTCGAAGTTAGGTTGGTGTGGTTGGTAGGTTGGAGGGGAACATGCCTGCATCTGCTGCCCTTGTCCTTCTCGGTGGTAGAGGTCATGGGTTTAGAAGGTGCTGTCGAAGGAGCCTCGGTGAGTTGCTGCAGTGCATCTTGTAGATGGTACACACTGCTGCCACTGTGCGTCAGTGGCGAAAGGAGTGAATGTTGAAGGTGGTGGATGGGGTACTAATCATGTGGACTGCTTTGTCCTGGATGCTGTTGAGCTTCTTGAGTGTTGTTGGAGGTGCACCTATCCAGGCAAATGGAGAGTATTCCATCACACTCCTGATTTGTGCCCAAAGTCAACATCCTGGGGGTTGCCATTAACCAGAAACTTAACTGGACCAGCCATATTAAATACTGTAGCTACATGAGCAGGTCAGAGGCTGGGGATTGTGCTGTGAATAACTCACCACCTGACTCCTCAAAGCCTGTTCACCATCGACAGTGTGGTTCAGCATGACATCATTGCCAGGAGGAGGATGGAGTTGGAGATGATGGCTTTGGTGCTCCCAATGTGTAGCTGGAACAAATTATAGCTGTTTCAAGACTGGATGCTGGGAAAGCAAGCAAAAGCTGGAAAGAGAGTTAGTACATGAACTTCTGTCCAATGGACAAGAAATTGAATTGTACCACTGATTTTCTGATAAGCTGTCTCCAGCATGTGAGACCTGACTGTTAATGTGGAGATCATGGGAAATATAGCTCATAATGTGTTTCCTGCATATATTATTCCATGATACAGTTTCAGTTCTGTCGCTATTTTGAAATTGTCCATTTTGTTAAGCTGACTAATGCCACGTCTGGTCAAACTTCTTGATTGGATCATGCAACTGCATGAGTTCCCCAGTAATGACAGTACTCAGGACTTTGCAAACAAATGTGTAATTTTTTACTAATAGCCATTAATTCATTATTGGAGGGTGGGATTCCTCAGAACAGTGCTAATCACAGAAGAATAGTCTATTTGCCCTTTCGGCCAACATTGCTTCTGTTTCCAGTTCAGATGAAAGGCCGCAGACCTGAAACATTAACTCTATTTCTCCCTCCACAGATGCTGCCAGACCTGCTGAGTATTTCTAGCATTTTCTGTTTTTATTTGCTCCCTTTATGCCCACAGCAAATCTCATTTTTGTGCGTTACAAAAAACTGTTCTTGCTCTATAAATACATGTATATTTAGAGGATTTACTGGGGTGCAGATTGATACATTCAAAAAAAAAGTTAAAATGTAAGAATAAATAAATATAAAGCTTGCATTTATATAGTCCCTTTCATGACCTCAGGATGTTCTAAAGTGCTTTACACTAACAATGAAGTAATTTTGAAGTGTAGTCACTATTGTTTTGAAAGGAAATGGAGTGTTCTTTGGTGGTGATGGTTGAGGAAAAAATCATTGGCCAGAATACCAGGAGAACTTCCTCCTGCTCAATAGATCCATGGGATCTTTTACGTCCACTTAACAAGACAGGTCAGGCCTCAGTTTAACATCTTATCCAGGATCTCTGACAGTACAGAACTCCCTCAGATGGAATTAAACATAATTGGATGAAGTAGGCTTCACTCAGCATAGCTAAGCTACACAGACCCAGATTTGGTCCCAGGCTCTGTTCCTTTATGAACTAGCTATGCCCAGCTGGAGTAGCATTTGAGATGCTTTGGACTAGCAAGATGAATATTAAGCTAGGGTTCTTCCACCTGATTGTCAACCAGTTATTCATGCTGTAAGGTGTGCATGCGTATATGGTGAAAATAACACTGGGCTTGGCTGTGATGTTCTCCATAGTAAAATAGCTATACTCACTGTCTAGGCTCAAACTTAAAGATCAAGTCAGTTGAACAAGGTATCCAAAACCCCTGGGTTTAGAGAGCTCCAACAAGCAAGTATCAGTATGAAGCGGAGAGGAAACAAGAGGAGAGGAGGAGAAGATTGAAGAACATAGAAGATACACACAAATAATCATGATCAGAATGCAACTTTTCTCTTTTTGATTGTAGGTATATTTCACAAATCAGTTGAAAATGAGAATTTTTATTGACCTGGGTGACTAAAAGTTGGTAAAAAAAAAAATCACAGATTACACACAGGTGTTTCAACCAGAAATATTAAACATGAACAAAAATATATAAAAATCAGGAGAGCCGGTACTTAAACCTTATTTTTCTTTATTTATGTTATTAAATTCTGCCTGCTATAGGAACAGGAGTATGCAATTCAAGATGGCAAGCATTGCTACATTAATCTTGTTACCAAGGGCAGAAGATTACAAGATGTTAAAGTTATTTTTGATAGTTCCAGCACAGCATCAACAGTACTCCACAAGGACAAGCTGAAGCTTACATTACTGCAATTTCGACAGCCATATGTCAGAGCTTTATCAATGTTTGTTCTTAATCTAGACAACCATTGTGCATTTGTCTACAATATTGACAGATTTTGAGTTTGCCCACATAACATCAGACACTAAATTTTAAAGTAATTCACTGTGTAAATAGGTTAGAAAAATTGATGCATAAGGTGCCATATAAATATGAGTATTATTATTTCTGTTAGGTGCAAGGAATTTAGTTTGGTTTCTAGTCAGGCTAAATCTAATGTACCAACCATGTATTCTAGTACTGTTAAATACCAACAGGCGACACTATCGTATTTTTCACCTGTTTATCCCCCATTTGCAGAAGGTGCTATTTTTTGCAATGCAGCAGTGCATCTTCACTGACCCAAGTCAACATTGCTCTTTTGTTAGCTCAGCAGAGTTATGGGACCAATTGATGATGGAGCAAAACAGAACTAAGCTGAATTATTGCACGCGCACACACAGGCAGGAATTTTACAGCCCCCGCCAGGTGGGATCGGAGGTGGGGGGCGTGGAGTATCGCGATGGGTGGTGGAGGGGTGGCAGGGCAAAGGGCCCGACACCTCCCCATTACCCAGCAATCTTCCTGGGGGCGAGATAGGCTGACGACTGCCTTCCCGTCCAAAGGCCAATCGAGGCCCTTAAATGGCCTATCAACAGCCAATTAAGGGCCTTTTCCTGCCGCCTCTGGGATCTTACTTGTGGCCCACGGAGGACCCCCACCAGAACAACTTTACCCCCCCTCCCCCCCCCCCAGGACCCTCCTCCCTGTGGACTGAACAACCACCTCTCCTCGCCGTGGCCAGTCCAGTCTGGCCCCGGTGACCCCATCTCACCTACCTCTGTTCCAGGCTTCCACTGCTGGGCCGAGGTCCAAGGCCTCTGCAGTACTGGCAATAGCCACTGCTCCCGGTAGCACTGCTGATACTGCAGAGCTGCCGGCCCTCTGATTGGCTAGCAGCCTTGGAGGCAGGATCTCTGTCCCTTTAAAGTACTGCTCAGAAGGTTTTTTTTTACTGTGAACAATAATGTAAATGAGCAATATTGACTTAGCTGCCCATTATAATCACTAACAACTTCAATTTCCATTGACATCAGTGAAAATGAAAATGATGAGAAATGGGTGTATAATGGGTGGCTGATGCACTATCGACAGTTTTACGCTATTGCACTAAGTCAAAATTACCTCCACCCCCAACTGTGGTCAGTTGATAGTGTTAAGGAGTGCAATTTCTGGTTGATCTTTGTTTTCTTTAGCCCAAGAGCATTGATAGTCTATCCTTCTTTTAGGCTCTCCAAGTATCCTATCTTTCCATCAGTGTAGCAAGATTAGCTAGTCTGAGTTAGTGGATCTCGGTCAGCATAGTGGTCGGAGCTCTATGGTTGGCCTCAAAAGCTTTGGGCTTGTGAGGGAAAATTGGTCAGGATTCCCACTCCTCATTGTTATCTAGTGATGACTGCCAAAAGCACATGGCCGAAAACTTAGATCACACCCAAAAAACATGGTACAGGGTTGGGGCACGCATGGGAGATGCCTATCCTAGACAGCACAGAATATTCATGTTTTCATGCTGCCTGCTCATTTTCATGAATTGGATGTACAGTCAGCACTCTTCATTGGTAGCATTTCTGCTTGGACGGCCATCTCTGTTGCCACTTAAAGATAACCAGCATCTCTTATATGGGAGGTGCACCATGACTACAGACAACAGGGTCAGAGTTCTGTGAACATAAATGGCTTCAGCAAGTACTGAGAAGGTATTAAGGTTTTCCAGTGCTGCCTTTGAGGTCCTAGTGTTTCTTGCCCGCCATATTGAAAGCGTATTCACCCGTTTAGTGCCCAAAAACAATGGGATTTCGAGGCCCATGTATCTGGATTTCAGCTGATTACAATATTAGCTTTGACCATGCGATTTCAAGTCGCCTACAACATGCGTTATTAGGGGTCACTTGGGCAAGGTGGTCGATGCCCTTAGAGGAATCGGCAGGACAATGAGCAAGGGGAGAAAATTATCAGCTAATTTTTTGTTTTTAAGTGAGAAGATTGCCAAATCCTGAACACAAACACATGCCCCAACAATTCACTTCACTAGTGTACCAATTGGTGCCATGCTGTCAATCTGTCCTACTTTTGACAAAATTTGAAAGCAAAAACTAAGATTTGTCACGATAAATGTATGAAACTTGTAATATTATGTGCCTAAGGACAGCTACATAGATTAATAAACCACTCTAATAATGAATGTATTATACAATCAGCAAATTTTGGAGTCTTTAGCTTGTTGCACATGTATTATTTACTAATAATAAATTTCTAACCATGTACCCTGCAGTGCAATAAAAATTGCACCGCAGTTCTTCACTCATTTAATGGGGAAAGAGACTGACCAGAACAATTATTTATTTAGACTCTTAGCTGTTAATGACAGTGCTTTGTATAATGCAAAAAATGTATTATGACACTAAAGAGAACTCAAAGGGATTATTTTAATATTTGTTCTTTTTAAATAATTGCATACATGCACAAATGATGAAGAACCTAATGTGCTGAAAAGAAACAGAAGGCATCTGTCTGCCCTGTTAATAAATAAAAGTCTGCTTCACAAAGCTTATGGACTGAGAATGAATATCTGGAATCTGGCTGTGCAGCATACATATTTAATATTTGCTTCATAATGTATAGGCAGCTGGGAATAAAACTGTACCAGCTGGAGATGTCTCCAACCACTCAGGGTGGAGTCTGGGCACCATCTGTGAAACATTTGAAAAATAGATCAAATGATGCATTCATGTGCATTTTTTCAGAGGAAAATTGACTGCACCTGCTGCATGGTGATATCTCAAGCATTAGCATGAAGCCAAGCTCCATTAGGTGGTGGGGGGAAAAAAAAAATAGAGAGAGCATTTTCACATTCACATTTTCCACATTTCATGAATCGGAAACAATTCAACCAAAATTATTCATGTGAAGGTTTTTCTAGCTGAAACCCTTGAGAATTCCACTACAGAATGATGAATCCAGAATGCAATGGGGGAAGTAGCTGTGGAGAAGAGCTACACCATAATACTGAGACTGAATGTACATCTCACATATTAGGAATTAACTGGTGTGGAAACTTTCTTTTTCAGCAGATACGATGATTACTTGATTTTAGAGAGAGTTGAAGGTGAGTTCTTCAACCAAATAATTATTCTTGGAGTTAGAATATCATTGCATCATTGGTATAGTAGTGACATTAAAATGCTATTTTACTGAAGACTCAAAAATGTCTTTATTATCACTTGTGTTGCAATTTACTTTGGGTTATTATTGAACTTATAGGAACTTTTTGGTGAATTGATTGTGTGAATGGGAATAGAGCTTTATTGTACAGTACTCTGCATCTCACATTTGGTATTTTAATAAGTGTGTTTGCATATCTGTGCAGGTTTATTGGGAATTTTAACTCTCCCTGATCAGAGGAAAAGGTGCAAGGAAGCAATTATAATGGATTTCCATTCCTGCTGATTCCCTATTCTGACGACACTGGTTTGGGCAGTGGATGAGGATCCAACTGGATGCTGGCAAGAGCTTCATTAAGAACTACAAGTTTGGATCCCACTTTGCAGATGGGATCCTGATGGAATTTTAACCTGTTCCTGAGTGGAATGCCAATGCCATGCCATGTAAAACTGTTGCGAAACCAGCAAGGCCACTGAAATTCTTATAAAAGAAACTTTCCATGAGGGACCAAGGAAACGAGGAGTGCTCCTCTCGGCCCCATAAGGAATGGCCAGGCCTCTGCTGCATGGGGCTTTACCCTCCCTCGATTCAAAACCCTCACAACATCTCCAGCTTCTGGACTTACCTTGCAGCCAGCAGCATTCTTCTGATGTCAGTGGGCAGCCCTTGAACTGCCTGATTTCCTCCCTCCACACCCCACCACCCTCACTGGCCTGCTTTCACATTCTGCTCACATTGAAAAGATAGCAGATCAGTAGCATTCAACTGAAGTTTAGCTGTCTCCTCAATTGAAGGCCAGCAGCCATGATGCAGCCACTGGGGAAACACCTCATAGGGGCACTTGGTTAGGCAAAGACACACAGAATGCAGCACTAAGGGAATGCACAAGGGTGAGTATCTTAATTTTGTATCCATTATATAGTAAGTAAATTTATAAAATTGGATTTGAATATTCATTTTCTCTGGTTGATTTTATTTTTGTGTTGACAGAAGGTGGACAATGTGATGGTCAGTGATAGAAAAAAGATAAGGGGCAGGATTTTGTGCTGCCCTTGGAGACAGGCACGGAGGCAGGGGGTGTGGTGATGGGGGGTTGGTGCGGTGGTGGTGGGGGGAGGGGACAAACAAAATGGCAAGGGGTGCCGTTCCCGACAGTGTCTGTGTCCCCTGCCATATTGTCCAGGACGGGGAAGGTTGTGGACAGCATTCCCGCTCCAGTCCAATTGAGGCCCTTAATGGCCACTTAAGAGCCTCTCCCCGCCTCCACCTCGATTTTGTGGAAGATGGAGGAGCCCGTTACTGTGTGGAGACACCGCTAGGGATAGCCTCGCAACCTCCTAGCAGGGTCAGGGGGATCCCTCCTTTGGGGCCAGTCTAGGGCTCCAGGAGGGCCCTCCCTGGCGGCAAAGGCTGCATCACCGGGAAGATGTATGAGAAGAGATTAAGTTGGTTAGGATAATATTCGCTGGAGTTCAGAAGAGTGAGGGGGGATCTTTTAGAAACCTATAAAATTCTAACAGGACTTGACAGGGTTGATGCAGGAAGGATGTTCCCGATGGTGGGGGAGTCAGCACCAGGGGTCATAGTCTAAGGATACAGGGTAAACTTTTCAGGACTGAGATGAGGAGAAATTTCTTCATCAGAGAGTGGTGAGCCTGTGGAATTTGCTACCACAGAAAGCAGTTGAGGCCAAAACATTGTATGTTTTCAAGAAGGAGTTAGATATAGTTCTTGGGTCTAAAGGGATCAAAGGGTGTGGGGCGAAAGCGGGAACAGGTTACTGAATTGGATGATCAGCCATGATCATAATGAATGGCGGAGCAGGCTCGAAGAGCTGAATGGCCTACTCCTGCTCCTATTTTCTATGTTTCTATGACTCCCCACCAACCTCACCAACCCACCCCCTAACACGTCACTGGGGCCTGCCTGAATGGCCCTGGCGAAACTGACCCCACTTACCTCTCCCGGGATCTCCTCGATTGCTCAGGACTGCCCAGCATCCTGCAGTACTGGCAGTGGCCAATACTCCCAGTGGTACTGCTGGTATAAAGAGCTGCCAACCTTCCAATTGGCTGACAGCTCTGGAGGTGGGAGCTTGTCCTTTAAAAGAACAGCTTCCTCGACGGAGAGCAGTTAATTGGCTGCCCGCCATGTGATAGCAATGGGGTCTGACAGCAGGTCGAGGCGGGGCCCACATTGCTGGAATTAAATCCAGCTCAAGGAGTGTGGGACTGTTGGTGAATGGGGAGGTGAGGTTTGTAATATTACCTGTTCCTTTGGTATGTGAAGATTCACAAGACTCTAAGTAATATCCAAAGAATACATGGGTTTTTCTTATGACATAAACTAGAACAGATATATAAACGCAGCAACTACAGGAACCACATCTATACACATCTCACTCTGTCGGGCTACACCCATAACTCCCTGGTCATATGTGATGTTACATCATTTCCACCGGTGACCTTCACTTATAGCCTCTTAAGGTGGTCCCACAATAAGGTTGAGGTTACTGAATTCACTCAAGAATTATCTGATCATGCAGAAGCCAGGCAGAAAGAGGCTGTCTTTGTCGTAGCCTCTTTTCCTCTTCCTGTTCCTTCATTCTTCTTCCTCTTCCAAATCTATTTTGTTTCCCTCCTCCTTCTCTTCCTTGTGCTCCTGCTCCTTAGTTTTTTTGCCTAGTAAATGGTGACAAGGGCTGCTCCTTCATAATGGCCAGGTTGTGCAGCATGCAGAATACCACCACAGATCTTGATAACCATTTAGATGAATACCACAGAGATCTTCCAGAGCTGTCCGGGCAGCAGAAGCATTGCTTGAGGATGCCAATGGTGTGCTCTATAATGTTGCCTTTGGCAGCATGGCTCTCATTGTTAGGCCTGCTGTGCATGTGTGTGTGAGTTCCGAACCAGAATCATGAGCCATGTCATGAGCGGGTGACCCTTGTTGCCCTGTAACCAGCCTTTGACTTACCATGCTGGGTCAAATTTAAGTGGCATAGAGGACTGTCGCAGAATGAAAGAATTGTGACTGCTTCCAGGATAATGGGCATTCATCTGCACGATGCACTGTGGTCACACACCAGCTGCACACTGAGGGAGTGGAATCCCTGTCAGTTCAGAAAGATGGATGAGTTCATATGAGGCACACGCAGGGCAATGTACATACAGTCAATAGCATCCAGCGTCATGGGGAAGCATTGCAAACCCTTGTTCACATTCCGCCTGCTTGTCTCTGGCAAGAGGGGATGCGATTAAAGTGCTTCTCTTTGTATAGAGAGCCGCAGTGACCTCCCAACTGCGAGATGTTGCTTATACCTTCAGCAGCAGCCCGGAAGGAGTCAGACACATAAAAGTTAAGAGCCATGCTCGCCTTGACAGCCACAGGCAATGCAGTTCTTGTCCTGCTTTGAGGCTGCAATTGTGGCTGCAACTGTTGCCAGATTTCACTCATGGCCACTTATGTGAAGCGAAAACATCTCATGCATTGATTCTCCCTGAAGTTGAGGTAAGAGAATTGCTCACTGAAGACCCTCATTGGATATGGCCTCCTGCTCAGTGCCCTTCTCCCCCTCCTCTTGCCCCTCCTCTTCCTTTTCCCTCTTCTAGCAGCTTGTCCTGCTCTATATAGCTGCTCTTCATTCTCCCAGTCATGTTCAATTCTTAGGGGAAGACCTACTACACCATTTATGCCTGGAAGCGACTTGTTTCAGCAGAAGCTTTTAAATGACAATAAAGTGCTTCAGCACCTGCCAGACCACTCCCTATAGAGTATTCAAATGTTAGCCAAGTATCGGAAAGCTCCAAAAATGCAAACTATTGCAGCAGCAGCCAGAAGAAAAAAATGCAGCAGCTCACTTGTAAATACTCTTTAAATTGCGCTGTTGGGGGCAGTGGGCGTTCCATCATTATGTTTAACATTGTGTTTAGCTGTGTAAGGGTAAGACAGGGCCTCAGCTGGAGGATGGCGTTCGAAAAATGTCAGTGGTGGCTTTAAATCAGCATTGCACAGTGATTGACATCGTCATCCCACTGCTCTCCATATTGATGGTGGTCGTTAGGCATGCCTGCAAACCCCTTTACCAAGATAAGATCCTGCACAGTACCCATCGGAAGTGTGAGTGCACATCTTGGCCCATATTTTCGAGCCTCACATGGCTGTGTAGTGCCTAGAAAATGGACCAGTGGCTATAAAGGAAACTTATCACCTTTCCTCTGTTACTATGAATGGGTGGATTCCTGTACACTGTCCAACATTCATTCAATGCTCTGTTGTTTGCTATGTTCAAATTGGGAACATTTCCCCTTTTTAATGTAATTGTTTATATTCTATCTTTTCCTTGCACTTCCCTGTCTCATCGGAACATAAGAATTTTTATGAATAGGACATGACTATTAGGTGAAATGGTCTGCTACTTTTTCATAAATTTTCACCTCCCCTGGTCCTGTTTCATGATATCCCTCCACGCCTTCTCTCTCCAAAAAACATTTAATTGGCCATTCATACTATCAGTTTAAATGGTGTTTCCTTGCTAACTCATGACATGGATTAAATTTTTACTCTGGTGAACCCTGACATGGTTGTGACAGGGTGTTGGGTTGGGATGTCCATGGTTCCAATGCACAGACAGATCGGGCGTAGGCTGTCCCACTGCTCAATTTGTCCTCATAGCACTTGTTCATCATTCACAAAATGTGCACAACACATACCAATTTCTACCCCACAGAAGCTCAAAACCACTTCCCTGCTTGTAGGATGAGATGTCACATAATATGTGGAACTGACCTGTAACTGGAAGATAGTTCAAAAATTACATGCCCTTGGTTCCTTTGAGGAGGACATGATGGATATCTTCACCTTTAAAAAAGAAAAATCAAGAAATAAGTGGAACTCGTGTTTCATCCGGCTCCACATTTAGGCGAGTATATTTTAAAAACGTACCTTGTTGGTAGCAGCTGGTGCCACGGTCTGGTTCTCCTGAGTGTGGCTGGTGCCAGCTGCTTCAGAGCAAACCAGTATTAAAGTAGGGGCCTCAAGCAGGTTAACGGCCCCTTATTTGAGAATGTATGGGCTGGATTTTATGCTCCCCTCCATGACGAGTTTGAAGGCAGGTAGAGCATTTAATCAGGTTGGAGCTTGGTGGGTGGGGACTCCGCTACATTTCCGCCTCCACTCTAATTACGTCTGTGGCGAGAAAGCTTGTGGACGGCCTTCCCACCCCACTGCCAATTGAGGTCCTTGAGTAGGAAACTAATACCCAGTTATGGGCCTCTTCCTGCCGCTGCCTGGATTAGCCCAGCAGGTTGCTTGCCAGCTCCCAGGTTGTGGGGGGAAGGGGGAGCGGTGGGGGGTAGGTGTTGGTTGGTGGGAGGATCCCTCGTTCAAAGGCACTTAGTACCTGATCGAGGGACCCGGCATTGGGAAGGGGTGCCCGCTGAGAGCCACATTCCTGCCCTTGCTGCCAATTCCCCTACAGCCCCTCCATTGTGACCACCACCCTGCAAATCCCCTCCCACCATCATTCACCTGTGGCCTGGGTCCGTCGATGATCCTGGGCATTGGGTGGGTACATTAGCAGCCACCGCTGCTAAGTAAAAGAGCTGCTGGCTTCTGATTAAACATGAAAGGTCACAGACCTGAAATATTAACTCTGTTTTTCTCTCCACAGATGCTGCCAGACCTGCTGAGTATTTCCAGGACATTCTGTTTTTATTTCAGATTTCCAGCATTGGCAGTATTTTGTTTATATTCTTATTGGGGATGTGAGGTCTACACTGGGTGTTTATGAACACTCCATGTCCACCTGGCAGCTCCATTCCTCTCCTGCACTTGGCAGTTGCTCACTTGCTGCAGATCCAACATGACCGCCTCTGCCCAGCTCCAGCACCCACACTGTGCCTGCTCCAGTCACAGCCCTTACTGAGCATGCTCCATTCAGAGCCCGCACTGAGCATGCTCCAGTCACCGTTCGCACCCACCTGCTCCAGTCACCGACCGCACTGAGCAGGCTCCAGTCACCGCCTGCACACAGCATGCTCCAGTCACCGATCACACTGAGCATGCTCTAGTCGCCGCTGCACTGCGTTTGCTCCAGTCATCACCCGCACTGTGTTTGCTCCAGTCACTACTGGCACCACACCTGCTCCAGTCACCGCCCACACTGAGCATGCTCCAGTCACCACCTACACTGCATTTGCTCCAGTCACCGCCCGCACCGCGCCTGCTCCAGTCACCGCACGCACCACGCCTGCTCCAGTCACCGCCCGCACTGAGCATTCTACGGTCACTGCCTGCACTGCACCTGCTCCAGTCACCACCCCCTCTGCGCCTGCTGCAGTCACCGCCCGCACTGAACATTCTCCAGTCACCGCCCACACTGAGCATGCTCCAGTCACCGCCCGCACTGAGTGTGCTCCAGTCACCACCCGCAGTGCGCCTGCTCCAGTCACCACCCACTCTGTATCTGCTCCAGTTACCGCGTGCACTGCGCATGCTCCTGTCACCACCAATGAGCTACTCAGAGACCGTCAGCGAGCTACTGGTAGCTCGGGATCCACATGTTGGCAACCCCTGATCTAGATGCTGGGTGTGAGTGCTGCTGGGTGAGTGATGGAAGCATGGTGCATTGAGAAGCTGGTCTTGTGGTGGGTTGGAGATGTCATGTGAAGATGCAATCACATGCATTGACCAATTGTGTGAGGTCATTATAGACCTCTTGTGGCACTGTAGCCAAGTCCTTGGGGCCACAATCCGTGAGTTGACTGCTGGCCAACTGCTCCCACTTCCTTCTGAGGGTTGTCCTTGAGGGCCTCCCAGAGCCATGGAGTTTCTCCTCGTGCCCAACTGCATCACTTATGGTTTCTCCACACACCCAACTGCATCACTTATGGTTTCTCCTCACACCCAGTTGCATCATTTATGTCTCCAGTACTGTGGAAGAAAACGAATATGAGGCTAAAATGGCTCGGAATATTAATATAGCTTGTAAGAGCTTTACAAGTATATCAAAAGAAAGAGAGTAGCGAAAGGAAACATTGGTCCCTTAGAAGCAGAGACAGGAGAAATTATTATGGGAATGAGGAAATAGCAGAGACATTGAACAAATATTTTGTGTCTGTCTTCGCAATAGAAGATACAAGTTGCATACCAGAAATAGAGAGGAAGCTAGGGGCTAAAAAGAGTGAGGAAATTAAGGTAATTAATATCAGTAAAGAAAAAGTATTGGAGAAAATCTGACAAATACCCAGGATGACAGTCTACATCCTAGGGTTCAAAAAGAGATTGCTGCAGAGATAATGGATGCACTGGCTATGATTTTCCAAAAATTCCATAGATTCGGGAATTGTCCCAGCTGACTGGAAGTTAGCAAATGTAACACCGCTATTCAAGAAAGGAGGGAGAGAGAAAACAGGGAAGTACAGGCCAGTTAACCTGACATTCGTGTTACGGTCAGGTGAGGAGGGGTCAAAGGTCTCCCCTCTTTTCCCTCTCCTTGCTTGACCACAATAGATTTATTTCTTTTTTAAGTGGATATACTTGCCAATTCAGTGAGTGTTTAACTTGTTTATGCGCCGTGACCATAAAAAGAGCCAATCGAGTTTAACAAAGAAAGAGGTTAACTATTATACTTAAACTATCTAAGTAAAAATAATAAAATACCCTTCAACTTTAACACACACACTCACACACCCACACACACACACACACACACACACACCCACAAAAGGGTACAGAGTGGTCAAATTAAAGGCCAGAGAAACAAAAGGGGTATGCAGTCTGTGGAGGTTGGTGACTCGGCTGGCTTCAGGCTGATTTCAGTGGTCCTGAGGCATCCAATTTGAAGAGGTAGATGCTTATTCAATGGTTCTCCGAGAGACAACAAATCAGTTGAATTCCTTTGAGGGAGGTCTTTGTTCTTTCCAGAAAGTTCTGTACCCACAATAGCTCCCCCATCAGGCTTAAGTTATTAAGCACAGTGAACATTGATTAGTGAACACACTAATACCATCAAATACAGATCAGTTAAACCACTGAACACTACAGTCCGCAGCAGGGAATATGCCTCAGTGCTCGTGTTCAGTTGACAGAGGTTGAAACTTGCAAGGTTTGAGCGGTTTGTCTCCACTAGTTTAATATTCAGATTTCCAGCCAGTGGATTAAAAAAATCATAATTCGACCTCACATGTTTTTGTGACATTCGTCATCGTGAAAATGCTGGAATCTATTATTAAGGAAGTCTTAACAATGCCCTTGGATAACCATAGTACAATCAGGCAAAATCAATATGGTTTTATGAAAGCAAAATCATGCTTGACAAATTTATTTGAGTTTTATGAGGCTGTAACTAGTTGGGTAGATAAAGGGGTACCAGTAGGTGTAGTATACCTGGATTTCCAAAAGGCATTTGAGAACAAAGAACAAAGAACAGTACAGCACAGGAACAGGCCATTCGGCCCTCCAAGCCTGCGCCGATCTTGATGCCTCCATAAACTAAAACCTTCTGCATTTCCGGGGACCGTATCCCTCTATTCCCATCCTATTCATGTATTTGTCAAGATGCCTCTTAAACTTCGCTATCGTACCTGCTTCCACCACCTCCCCCAGCAGCAAGTTCCAGGCACTCACCACCCTCTGTGTAAAGAACTTGCCTCGCACATCCCCTCTAAACTTTGCCCCTCGCACCTTAAACCTAGTAACTGACTCTTCCACCCTGGGAAAAAGCTTCTGACTATCCATTCTGTCCATGCCGCTCATAACTTTGTAAACCTCTATCATGTCGCCCGTCCACCTCTGTCATTTCAGTGAAAACAATCTGAGTTTATCCAACCTCTCCTCATAGCTAATGCCCTCCAGACCAGGCAACATCCTGATAAACCTCTTCTGTACCCTCTCCAAAACCTCCACATCCTTCTGGTAGTGTGGCGACCAGAATTGAACGCAATATTCTAAATGTGGCCTGACTAAGGTTCTGTACAGCTGCAGCATGACTTGCCAATTTTTATACTCTATGCCCTGACCGATGAAGGCAAGCATGCCGTATGCCTTCTTGACTATCGTATCCACCTGCGTTGCCACTTTCAGTGACCTGTATGCCCAGATCTCTCTGCCTAACACTGTTGGGGAGGGTTTAAACTAATGTGGCAGGGGGATGGGAACCAAATGAGGAGGTCAGTGGACAGTAAGGAGGTAGTAACTAAAGCCTGTAAGGAACTAGATAATGAAGTCAGCGTGACTAAGGGGAAGAGCAGGCAGGGAGCAGATGATGAACGCAAAGGGACTGGTGGTCTAAGGTGCATTTGTTTTAATGCAAGAAGTGTAGTAGGTAAGGCAGATGAACTTAGGGCTTGGATTAGTACCTGGGAGTATGATGTTATTGCTATTACTGAGACTTGGTTGAGGGAAGGGCACGATTGGCAACTAAATATCCCAGGATATCGATGCTTCAGGCGGGATAGAGAGGGAGGTAAAAGGGGTGGAGGAGTTGCATTACTGGTCAAAGAGGATATCACAGCTGTGCTGAAGGAGGGCACTATGGAGGACTCGAGCAGTGAGGCAATATGGGCAGAACTCAGAAATAGGAAGGGTGAGGTAACAATGTTGGGGCTGTACTACAGGCCTCCCAACAGCGAGCGTGAGATAGAGGTACAAATATGTAAACAGGTTATGGAAAGATGTAGGAGCAACAGGGTGGTGGTGATAGGAGATTTTAATTTTCTCAACATTGACTAGGATTTATTTAGTGTTAGAGGTCTAGATGGAGCAGAATTTGTAAGGAGCATCCAGGAGGGTTTTCTAGAGCAGTATGTAAATAGTCCAACTCGGGAAGGAGCCATACTGGACCTGGTGTTGGGAAATGAGCCCGGCCAGGTGGTTGAAGTTTCAGTAGGGGACTACTTTGGGAATAGTGATCACAATTCCGTAAGTTTTAGAATACTCATGGACAAAGACAAGAGTGGTCCTAAAGGAAGAGTGCTAAATTGGGGGAAGGCCAACTGTACCAAAATTCGATAGGAGCTGGGGAATGTAGATTGGGAACAGCTGTTTGAAGATAAATCCACATTTGATATGTGGGAGGCTTTTAAAGAGAGGTTGATTAGCATGCAGGAGAGACATGTTCCTGTGAAAATGAGGGATAGAAATGGCAAGATTAGGGAACCATGGATGACAGGTGAAATTGTGAGACTAGCTAAGAGGAAAAAGGAAGCATACATAAGGTCTAGGCGGCTGAAGAAAGACGAAGCTTTGGAAGAATATCGGGAATGTAGGACCAATCTGAAACGAGGAATTAAGAGGGCTAAAAGGGGTCATGAAATATCTTTAGCAAACAGGGGTAAGGAAAATCCCAAAGCCTTTTATTCATATATAAGGATCAAGAGGGTAACTAGAGAAAGGATTGGCCCACTCAAGGACAAAGGAGGAAAATTATGCATGGAGTCAGAGAAAATGGGTGAGATTCTAAATGAGTTCTTTGCATCGGTATTCACCGAGGAGAGGGACATAACGGATGCTGAGGTTAGGGATAGATGTTTGATTACTCTAGGTCAAGTCGGCATAAGGAGGGAGGAAGTGTTGGGTATTCTAAAAGGCATTAAGGTGGACAAGTCCCCAGGTCCGGATGGGATCTATCCCAGGTTACTGAGGGAAGCGAGAGAGGAAATAGCTGGGGCCTTAACAAATATCTTTGCAGCATCCTTAAACACGGGTGAGGTCCCGGAGGACTGGAGAATTGCTAATGTTGTCCCCTTGTTTAAGAAAGGTAGCAGGGATAATCCAGGTAATTATAGACCGGTGAGCCTGACGTCAGTGGTAGGGAAGCTGCTGGAGAAGATACTGAGGGATAGGATCTATTCCCATTTGGAAGAAAATGGGCTTATCAGTGATAGGCAACATGGTTTTGTGCAGGGAAGGTCATGTATTACCAACTTAATAGAATTCTTTGAGGAAGTGACAAAGTTGATTGATGAGGGAAGGGCTGTAGATGTCATATACATGGACTTCAGTAAGGCGTTTGATAAGGTTCCCCATGGTAGGCTGATGGAGAAAGTGAAGGCGCATGGGGTCCAAGGTGTACTAGCTAGATGGATAAAGAACTGGCTGGGCAACAGGAGACAGAGAGTAGCAGTGGAAGGGAGTTTCTCAAAATGGAGACGTGTGACCAGTGGTGTTCCACAGGGATCCGTGCTGGGACCACTGTTGTTTGTGATATACATAAATGATTTGGAGGAAAGTATCGGTGGTCTGATTAGCAAGTTTGCAGACGACACTAAGATTGGTGGAGTAGCAGATAGTGAAGGGGACTGTCAGAGAATACAGCAGAATATAGATAGATTGGAGAGTTGGGCAGAGAAATGGCAGATGGAGTTCAATCAGGGCAAATGCGAGGTGATGCATTTTGGAAGATCCAATTCAAGAGTGAACTATACAATAAATGGAAAAGTCCTGGGGAAAATTGATGTGCAGAGAGATTTGGGTGTTCAGGTCCATTGTTCCCTGAAGGTGGCAACGCAGGTCAATAGAGTGGTCAAGAAGGCATACGGCATGCTTCCCTTCATCGGACGGGGTATTGAGTACAAGAGTTGGCAGGTCATGTTACAGTTGTATAGGACTTTGGTTCGGCCACATTTGGAATACTGCGTGCAGTTCTGGTCGCCACATTACCAAAAGGATGTAGATGCTTTGGAGAGGGTGCAGAGGAGGTTCACCAGGATGTTGCCTGGTATGGAGGGCGCTAGCTATGAAGAGAGGTTGAGTAGATTAGGATTATTTTCATTAGAAAGACGGAGGTTGAGGGGGGACCTGATTGAGGTGTACAAAATCATGAGAGGTATAGACAGGGTGGATAGCAAGAAGCTTTTTCCCAGAGTGGGGGATTCAATTACTGGGGGTCACGAGTTCAAAGTGAGAGGGGAAAAGTTTAGGGGGGATATGCGTGAAAAGTTCTTTACGCAGAGGGTGGTGGGTGCCTGGAACGCGTTGCCAGCGGAGGTGGTAGACGCGGGCACGATAGCGTCTTTTAAGATGTATCTAGACAGATACATGAATGGGCAGGAAGCAAAGAGATACAGACCCTTAGCAAATAGGCGACAGGTTTAGATAGAGGATCTGGATCGGCGCAGGCTTGGAGGGCCGAAGGGCCTGTTCCTGTGCTGTAATTTTCTTTGTTCTTCGTTTTATTTTCAAATTCAGTACAGATTCCCTGCCAGCTAATCAGGTCACAGCTTTCCTGTGACATCACTTTTTCAGGTTTTTTTTCCAGTTTTTTTTTACCAGAGGTAAGTTTTTTTTTCTACTTACCGGTCCGGAACTCCGCCCTCTGAGTCTTCTCCCTGGATGTAGGCCGTGAATCCCCGAGGTAAGTTTTTTATACTTACCGGTCCGGAACTCCGCCCTCTGAGTCTTCTCCCTGGATGTGGGCTGCGAATCCCCAAGGTAAGTTTTTTATACTTACCGGTCCGGAACTCCGCCCTCTGAGTCTTCTCCCTGGATGTAGGCTGCGAATCCCCAAGGTAAGGTTTTTATACTTACCGGTCCGGAACTCTGCCCTCTGAGTCTTCTCCCCACACAATGCCACACAAAAGATTAATAGGCAAGATAAGGGCTCATGGAGTTGGGAGTAACATATTAGCATGGATAAGGGATAGGTTAATGGACAGGAAGCAAAGAGTAGGCATTAATGGGGCATTTTCACATTGGCAGACCGTGGCTAGTGGTGTGCCACAAGGAACTATATTAATGATTTAGACCTGAGGGTAATGTATCTAAGTTTGCTGATGATACAAAGGTAGGTGGAAATGCAAGCTGTGAGGAGGACTCAGAGAGGCTGCAAAGAGATATAGACAGGTTAAGTGAATAGGCAACAAGGTGACAGTTAGAGTATATTGTGGGGAAGCATGAGGTTATTCACTTTGGTCATAATATTTTTTAAAAGGCATGAAACTTGTAAATATTGATGTTGATAGAGACTTGGGTATGCTTGTACAAGCAACACAGAAAGTTAGCATGCAGGTACAGCAAGCAATTAGGATGGCAAATCGCATATTGTTTTCTTATTGCAAGGGGATTGGAGTACAATAATAAATACTACAATTGTACAGGGCTTTGGTGAGACCACACCTGGAGTACTGTGTGCAGTTTTGGTCTCCATATCTAAGGAAGAATATACTTGCATTAAAGGCAGTACAGCAAATGTTCACTAGATTGGTTACTGGGATGAGGGTGTTGTCCTATGATGGGAGGCTGAGTAAATTGGGCCTATTTTCTCTGGAGTTTAAAAGATTTAAAGGTGATCTCATTGAAACTTACAAAATTCTGAAGGGGCGTGACAGGATAGACACTGAGAGATTGTTTCCATTGGCTGGGGTATCTGATAGACAGGGCCACAGTCTCAGGATAAGGGGATGATCATTTAGGACTGAGATGAGCAGAAATTTCTTCACTCAAAGGGTTGTGAATCTTTGTAATTCTCTACTCAAGTGGGTTGTGGGATGCTCCATCATTGAATATATTTAAGGGTGAGAAAGACAGATTTTTGATATTTCAGGGAATCAAGGGATATGGGGAGTGGGCGGGCAAGTGGACTTGAAGCCCAAGATCAGCCATGATCACACTGAATGGCGGAGCAGGCTCGACGGGTTGAATGGTCTATTTCTACTCCTATTTCTTATGAGCTGAATTTCCAACCCAGATCCTGTCCTTCACCAAAACCATCTCCTTCCACCTCCATAACATTTGACGTCTCTGCCCCTGCCTCAGCTCATGTACTGCTGAAACGTTCATTGATGCCTTTATCACCTCTAGACTGAATTTTTTCAATGCTGTCCTGGCCGGCTGTACAGTCTTTAAACCTGAGCTTATTCAAAACTCTGTTGCCTGTATCCTAAGTCCCATTCACCCATCATACCTGTGCCTGTTGACCCACATTGGCTTCTGGTTAAGCAAGGCCTCGAATTTAAAATTCTCATTCTTGTTTTCAAATCCCTCCCCGGCCTTTCCCCTTCCTATCTCTGTGAACCTCCTCCAGCTCTATAATCCTCTGAGGTCTCTGTGGTCCTCCAATTCTGACCTCTTGTGCATTTTTGATTTTGGAATTCAGTCACTAAACCTCTCTGCCTCATTACCTCTCCTTCCTCTTTCAAGCTGCTCCTTAAATCCTATCTCGTTGAACATAATGCCAGAACATAAAAGATAAGAGCAGGAGTCGACCATTTGGCCCTTCGAGCCTGCTGTTCCATTCAGTAAGATCTTGGCTGATCTTCTACCTCAACTCCACCTTCCCCCACTATCCCCATATTCCTTGATTCCCTTAGTATCCAAGTTTCTGGTCACCCATCTGAATATTCCTGATGTGGCTCAATGTTAAATTTTGTTTCATAATTGCACTTGTGAAGCACCTTGGGATGTTTTACCATCTTAAAGGTGCTATGTAAATAGAATTTGTTGCATAACTCTTAATACCACACCACATTTATCTACTGAGCCATTATGATTTTTGGCAGGAAGTCCCCAAATTCAAAAAAAATCTAATTCTACTCATTGAAAAATGTTCAGCCTTTTATTATATCCCCAGTAATAAAAAGACAAGCAGCATTGATTCCTGGACATGTTCATGTAATTAATACTTCAAAACCACAGAGCTCACTCAAACAATGATGATATTTGCTTAATGTATGAAATTGTTCTCTCCAATGTCTTAATAGAGGCAGTAACCCATTTATTTTAAGCAGGTGGTTGTTCAGTTAAAAATGTGGAAAAAATAATTTTGTAAATATGTGTTGAAGTGCCACTGTAGCACACATTCATTTCAAAGCTATAAATGAGATATCATCTCCTTCACATGTTCTACGACTCATCAAGCAGATTTGGAATCTGTGTGTAAATTATTTGGCTTATTTGAGAGATGGGTTTTTGTGCCAGTTAAACTGGACTACCAGGTTTATATTTTGTGCTTTACGGTAGCATTTAATTTATTAAATTTAGGTGCAAATGTATTTGGGTAAACTGAGCTCTCAATGATGTAGCAGGTGATTGTCTGATTTTAGTTTTTTCTTTGTTTTGAAAAATAGGTGGCAAAACATCAGGATCATAAAAACAGCTATCTCTAAAATCTGACTGTTGGTTGCAAGCAACACAGAAAAGCTTGAAGAAAAATATGTCAGAAAGCAAATCACAGGTTTTTTTTAGCCTATTTTATGATGCTATAGCCCTCTTTCAGCAAAATCATGGTTAGTTCAATGCATTTGTTCTGTTTGTTCCACTGTGAACTTAAATCCTACTCTCACTTCTATTGATAACTCAGAATGTAATATTCTTCAGCTGAGATATTAAACTGAGGCATGCAGATGCCTGTAACACTGCTCAAAGAATAATATGTAAGTTTCCCTGTGTTCAAGCCAACATTCCTGCTTAAATAAACACACACAAAAAAATTAACCTGTCATTAAACTCATTGGTGTTTTGGTTGGCACGGACAGACTGCAGTCAATCCACTCCATAAAATAATTCTTTGTGTGAAGAGCTTTGAGATGCTTTGATGTGATAAGGCACTATATATAAATGCAAATTTGTCTGTATTTCTTTATCTCATACTCTTTACAGCTAACCCTAATCTAACACAACAGGGTCAATTTTAACCTCAGCAACTCAGCGGAAAACTGACAGGAATGGACGAGTCACCCATTTTACACCTCAATGGAAGTAAAATCAGGGGGGATGGGAAATTGATGGCCAGCTACACTCCTGTCAGTGGAGGGGTGGGTAGATGAAATTGTTCTCCAGAATGCAAATGTAACCTCACTATTTAAAAAAGGAGGGAGAGAAAAAACAGGGAATTGCAGACCAGTTAGCCTTGCTTCAGTAGTGGGGAAAATGCTAGAGTCTATTATAAAGGATATGATAGCAGAACACCTGGAAAGCATAAACGGGATTGAACAAAATCAGCATGGGTTTACGAAAGGGAAATCATGCTTAACAAATCTACTGGAGTTTTTTGAGGATGTAACTAGTAGAATAGATAAGGGAGAATCAGTAGATGTGGTGTATTTGGATTTTCAGAAGGCTTTTGATAAGGTCCCATATAAGAGGTTAGTGTGCAAAATTAAAGCACATGGGATTGGGGGTAATATACTGGCATAGGTTGAGAATTGGTTGACAGACAGAAAACAGAGAGTAGGAGTAAACGGGTCTTTTTCCAAGTGGCAGGCAGTGACTAGTGGGGTACCGTAGGGATCAGTGCTTGGGCCCCAGCAATTCACAATATATATTAATGACTTGGGTAAGGGAACTAAATGTAACATTTCCAAGTTTGCAGATGACACAAAGCTAGGGGGGAAATGTGAGCTGTGAGGAGTTTGCAAAGAGGCTTCAATGTGATTTGGACAAGTTGGGTGAGTGGGCAAATGCATGGCAGATTCAGTATAACATGAATAAATGTGAGGTTGTCCACTTTGGTTGTAAAAACAGAAAGGAAGATTATTATTTGAATGGTGATAAATTGGGAAAGGGGAGATGCAATGAGACCTGGGTGTCCTTGTACACCAGCTGCTGAAAGCAAGCATTCAGGTGCAGCAAGCAGTTAGGAAGGCGCATGGTATGTTGGTCTTCATTGCAAGACGATTTGAGTATAGGAGCAAGGGTGTCTTACTGCAGCTGTACAGGACCTTGGTGAGACCACATCTGGAGTATTGTGTGCAATTTTGGTCTCCTTATCTGAGGAGAGATTGGGTCGACTAGGCCTATATTCACTAGAGTTTAGAAGAATGAGAGGGGATCTCATAGAAACCTATAAAATTCTAACAGGACTAGGCAGGCTAGATGCAGGGAGGATGTTCCCGATGGCTGGTGAGTCCAGAACCAGGGGTCACAGTCTCAGGATACAGGTAATGCCATTTAGAACTGAGATGAGGAGAAATTTCTTCACTCAGAGGGTGGTGAACCTATGGAATTCTCTACCGCAGAAGGCAGTGGAGGCCAAGTCATTAAATATATTCAAGAAGGAGATAGATATATTTCTTAATGCCAAAGGGATCAAGGGATATGGGGAGAAAGCGGGAACAGGGTACTGACTTAGACGATCATCCATGATCTTTTTTGAATGGCGGAGCAGGCCTGAAGGGCCAAATGGCCTACTCCTCCTATTTTCTATTTTTTTATGTTTTTAATAATAGTAATCCCACATTATGGGCCATAACAATACCCTCCTACATTAACACACCTACCTTAGATCCATAATACAAAGTGTTTGTTTATCCATTCATGGGATGTGTGTGTCACTGGCAAGGCCAGCATTTGTTACCCATCCCTAATTGCCCTTGATTGAGAATTTCTTTCCAAAGTTCCTTACTGTTATTAATCATCAGCCAATGTCTACAAACAGTCCAACTTACTAACAGCTGATGGCTATACCTCCTGCTGCTTCTCTCTGATTACACTTTTGTGGGTATTACTCTCTGACAAGGCTTTCTTAAGCAGGCTTCCCCTGGCCATTGATGATTCACTGAGATAGCCTTGTGCAAAGAAATTGGAATTAGATTTCATTTTCGGTGATGTCCAAAAGAGCTTATTGTTTCAATGTGTCCACCTTCGTTCAAATGCCACTGTGTCTTTAATACTTCAGTGCTGTTTGTCAGGATAAGAGTTAGCTCTTTCTCTGGTGTTTGCTGCCCAATCATTTATATTTAAACAAAGTATTGGCTTGGAGAGGAAGATAAATATGCTAAGATATTGGAAATAAAGGGGGTGAAATTGGTCTACAGCAGCAGCATGAAATGGGCTTGTAGCAAATTGGCAGCTGATTTTTTGCCACACCAGTTTTTATTTTCCGTTGATTTAGAAAATATTGGCAAGATTTTTAATTTCAAACTAAAAAAAAAGTGGCAGTGAGACTAGGAAATGAGACTCCAAAAAGAGTTTGAACTATTGTTCTGTGAACTTCAGTGGAAAGATGGGGTGTTGAAAAATCAGCTGCTGATTTACTACGAGCCCATTTTACACTGCTGGCATGGACTAATTCCACCCACCCCCTGCACCCCAAACAGCAATGTTTGAATTCTATGAAAAATAGTAGCAAAGGGAGAAGCAGCAGTTTATATGGTAATAAGTAGTAGCAACAAATTATCTAATTAAGAAGGATGGCTTGATTTTCCTTTTTGCTTGATATACATTGAGACTGCACTTCCTCATCAGGCAGCTTTTATGGGAGGGGGGGTGTATGAGGTGGGAGCACTGCCACCAGATTATCATTCCGTTTCACCCAACGAAAATCTATCCCATTTGAGACACAAAATTAGTGGGGCCCAACTGAAGTTAAAACAAAGGTTGTAAAAGAAAAATCAAACTTTATTTTTATCAGTTCAAATTTTTTGAGTAATTATTTGGAGAAAATTTTGAGCAAAAAGTACTTCTGTTATTCCCTTTTCATTTGGTGAGCACATTTTACTGGTAGGAATTTAATGCTTGTAAAATAGTTGGTTCACTCGGACACACCACAAACAGTGCAATGTGCAAGGTAAATGTGCAAAAGTAAATTGTCATTCTGCAGTTACAGAGAGAAAGATATTGGAGATAAAATCATGCTGTGTGATTTTAGCCTGCGGGCACTTAACATGTTCCTCTGAAATCCCTTTGTGTGTTATTTTAATGGAGTTGTTCACCTTTTAAAAATAAACAGGTTAATGCATCCATTAAAACTGTGCATGAAGGGATTTTTTATGAACAGTAATATACCTAAACATGATTTCATCCCTACTGTTTGAAAGAGGGAAAGAAAATTTGGGTCTCATCATGAACTGTTCACAAGTACAACTCAGTGAAATATTCCACCAAACAATTGTCAGTACTGCTGGAAAGTACAGTATTTACATAGCTCATTATGTCTCATAAATAATGCATTTCAGAACCTCTGCCACTCTCTCTGGAGAATTTTTGTGGTAAATGAATGTTCTGCAGCCTCAGGTGAGACTACATGCCGTTTAACAGGAAATGGAAGATGACATTTCTGACGAAGATTAGTATTAAGGCTATCCACATGGAAACATTGAATTATGATACCTGTGCTGCTCTCTAAAGCAAGGAGTTCTTCATCAGCTTGGAGGTCGCATAATTCAGTAATTCCAGGTGGAAACTTCATCTTTCTATTGCTTGCAAAATAAAATGAAACAGCAGCAGTATGTGACAGAGTTTTAAAATACAGCTTCAATGAGCCATACGGAAGCTGGCAAGTACTTTACATTTCAAGGGGCTCCTTTCACTACCCACATGCACTCACTCCACCCTGATGCCGCTTTAAATGCTGAAATTAGCAACTGGAGCAAAAATTCTGTTCTGATTTTGCACATCCAAGTTAAAATACGGTTTTGCTTATCCAATGAGTGCAAAGGCAACTCTATTGGTCAACTTTGTGGGTGGAATGAATATTGTGAGGAGAGCGTAGAACCCAATAAAAAAGTTAGAGGGGGATCAAATGAATTGGGTGGCAAAAAGTCCAATAAGGAAGTCTGACAAAATTAGGTGGTTTTCATTTGAACTGTTTGGAGATTTAGTCTAGATGAGGGGAATTTTAACCCCAAAAATTTGAGTCGTGTGGGAGGTTAAAGTGCTAAAAAAATGAATCTCGATCCAACCTGCCTCCAAGCTGTCTACCTCCAGGTTTAATGGAGGTGGATCAGGGGACAGTCAACCAACCTGTTCCCAGGAGGAGACGGGGTTGCCAATTTACATATTATAATGAGGCTGGCTGTCTAATTTTGATCTACATTTTCAAATTTAACAAAGGCTGGCAGCTAAGGGAAGATACGGACTGCTGGAGGTAAGTGCCTTTCCACTTACCTACTGGATCCAAGTTACTTGCCTCACCAACCCCCAAGATCGATCATCCAACCCGACCCTTCTGATTAACCCCCACAACCCGACCTCCCCGACCAGGACTCCTATCTCCCACCACGCCCCCCTCGCCCACTCACTACCACCAACTCCCCCCTTCACCCCAGCTTCGGAGCCCCCATGCCCTCACTCGGGGTCTCTGACCACCACCCCTGGTCTCTGATCTCCCTCCTGGCCTCCAATCTCCTATGTGCCCGCCCTCCTCCATCCTCCCAGCCTCCAGTCTCCAATCTCCCATTTACCTCTCTGAGCACCACCTCACTGGCCTCCCATCTCCAACCCCCACCCTGGCTTCAGGCCACTCCTCCACCCAGGATCTGAGCTCAAACACCTCACCCAAAGCATCTTGTTTCTCAGGCCTCTGAACTCCATCCACTTCCTGGCCTCCAGTCCCTCCCTCCCACTTATCCACTCCTCAGCTGTGGCCTGGGGCCGCAGGTCCACCCAGCCAACTGCCAGCTATAGCCATAGGACTAGATTTTATTTCGGCAACATGGTGATGGGCCCAAAGGCGGTGGGTGGCGGGGTGGGGGGAAGTGACCCCACCTTGGTACTTTATCAGACCCCAGCTGAATTCAATAGCAGGCAGGCAATTAACTGCCCACTGTCAGGGATGCCATCTCCTTTCAGGGACAAGACCCCCTCCAAGAGTTGCCATCCAGAGGGCCAGCAGTTCAGCAGTCCCAGCAGCGCCACCAGAAGTGGTGGCCACTGCTGGTACTGCAGAAGGTCTGAAGCAGCATCCATGGAGGAGGCCCCAAACAACAGATAAGTGGGGTCAGGCTTGCTGGGGCAACTCAGGCAGTCCCCGGCAGTTGTTACTGAGGGTGGGAGGGGGGAACGCGGATTCAGGGGGCCCTTTCCACCAGGAAGGGGTGGGGGGTGGTCTGTCATGAGACACAGAGTGGCCGAGTAGGAGGGCTTTGGACACCTCGAGGTCGCTAGGAGTCTGCCAGGTTCAGCTGGCAGTGTCACTATGTGGTGGCGGGCCACTCCAACATTGGCTAAATGGCTAAATTTAAGTAGCTTAATTGACCACCTCCCAGCAGACTTCCCGCCCACCATTCGCAACTCCTCAGATACTGAAGCAGTCCGTGTAGAAATGCAGCAAGACCTGGACAATATCCAGGCTTGGGCTGATAAGTGGCAAGTAATATTCTCTCCACACAAGTGCCAGGCAATGACCATCTCCAACAAGAGAGAATCTAATCATCTCCCCTTGACATTCAACGGTATTATGATCGCTGTACCCCACCATCAACATCTTGGGGGTTACCATTGACCAGAAAGTGAACTAGAGTAGCCATAAAAATACCGTGGTTACAAGAGCAGGTCAGAGGCTAAGAATCCTGTGGCGAGTAACTCAGCTCCTGACTCCGCAAAGCCTGTCCACCATCTACAAGGCACAAGTCAGGAGTGTGGTGGAATACTCTCCACTTGCCTGGATGGGTGCAGCTCCAACAACACTCAAGAAGCCCGGCACCATCCAGGACAAAGCTGTCCGCTTGACTGGCAACCCGTCCACAAACATTCACTCCTTCCACCACCAATGCACAGTGACAGCAGTGTGTACCATCTATAAGATGCACTGCAGCAATGCACCAATGCTACTCAGGCAGTACCTTCCAAACCCGCGACATCTACCACCTAGAAGGACAAGGGCAGCAGATGCGTGGGAACACCACCACCTGCAGGTTCCCCTCCAAGCCACACACCATCCTGACTTGGAACTATATCGCCGTTCCTTCACTGTCTCTGGGTCAAAATCCTGGAACTACCTTCCTAATTGCACTGTGGGTGTACCTACCCCACAGGGACTGCAGCGGTTCAAGAAGGCAGCTCACCACTATCTTCTCAAGGGCAATTAGAGATGGGCGATAAATGCTGGCCTAGCCAGCGACACCCACATCCCGTGAAATGAACAAAAAAATGGTGTACTGCGTGGAAAAAATGTCCTGGGGACATCACCGACACCACCGCATGCCTTTTTGTCTACCACCTCCCCCCAACTCCCAGCCCATCTCCAATGGCTGGATAAAGTCTGCCCATAGAGTTATAGGGCTGGATTTTACCGGCCCTTTTCAGACAGGGTAGGAGGCGGAATGGTTGGTAATATGGCAGGGAAGGTGTTGCGTGGGAAGCCTGACGTCTTCACGCCACTTTGGCATGTTACCAGCGGTTGGAGCCTCAGCAACCTGGCTTCCTACCAGATGGCCAATTGAGGTAATTACTTGCCCAATTAAGGGTCACCTCCCACCCCTGCCAGTATTTTACCAACGTTAGAAGGGGTCACTGCTGCTTGAGGAGACTGCCAGGTGTTCCTGGTGGCCTCCCAGTAGCTTCCTGGGGGGGGGAGGATCTTCCTTGATGGGCACTTGATGCCACACGGAGGGGATCTCCATGGCAATGGCAGCCCCCATAGCTAAAGCTCTGCTGTTGGAATATGCCCCTTCACCCCTCCCACCCCCGATCACCAGGGCTTGCCTGCCTGGCCCCAGCTTCACCCAACAAACTTAACTGTCTTTCAGGGTGTCTTGGTATTGAGGCGGCCTCTCCTTTGCACTGCAACCTCAGCAGTGACCATTGCCAGTGGCTGGGAGCTCTGGGAGGCAGGCCACCATTCCCTATTGGGCGACAGTCATGTCGGCAGCCTCTTAATTGATGGCCACTGGTAAGATGCCGCCTGCCGGTGCAGGGTCGGCTCCTGGTTTTGGTTCTGGTGGCAGCACGTCTTCGTTCATGGAAAAATTCAGCCAATAGAGACATAGGCAGGAATTTTGTTGGCACACCAGGGGCCCACTGTTGGGACCAAATGTGGGTCCTAAGTCCACGCTGCGAACAGCGGGACTCTGGAGGGGATTTTCCTGGTGGAGACCAATTAAGAGGCCGCCAACAGGACCACTGCTAGTTAAGGATGGCAGCCTACCTCTCCAAACTTCCAGCCCAATTGGAAGGCCAGCAGATTGGCAGCCTCATCAAAATGCCATATAATTCTAGTTATTTTGTTGTTTTAAACAACCTTAATGTTAGCCCATAACTTACGTTCTATCCCTTTGGATAAGATTTGGGTTTGTACTATTGACTGTTGCCACACACAGCACTTTCAACAAGTGACCCACCAGTACCCTAGACTCTTCTTGTTTTGTATCTTATAATCTACTCCTATGCATCTTATATTCACACTGCTTATTCTCCTTCCTTAATATTTTTATCCTGAGTTTCTCCAGCTTAAATGGCATCAACCATCAGCCACTTGATCCATTTCATTTGTCACCAAATTACAAAGAAACGAATGATGGAAATAAAACCAAGTTGGTTGACAATCCAAAACAGAGAAACCTAGTCTAGCTTTGTGACTAACTTGGTCTTTATTTCAGTGTTCACCTTTAGATCAGCTTGAGCTAGTCCAAATAGCCTCAGCATTCTTATGGTGGAAAGGGAGTAATCTGCCAGGGATTCTGATCAAACTGACTGCCCAGGGACTCTGGCTCCTAAAGTGTCTGTGTGAATGTTGGGTAATGTCATAATCAGACTTGGCTGTATTGTTTTTCAGGCAAACAAGTTTTTTTGGAATTTAATCCTATTTTAGGCCTTAAAATGTAATCAAATATAAATTGGTGAAATATTGATAAAACAGTTAGAATTTTGAATTGATTGCTAAACTAAAATAACATCAGAGACTTCTTACAAAATGCAGAGGATGGATAATTTAATTAAGATTTTTGTTCTGCGGTGGAAAAACCCACAACCTGTATCACTTAGTAATTCAATATGCACATTGTTGTCTGAAAAAAAAATCACAATTAGAAAATAAAAATGATTTTAATTGTAATAACTAGCATATAAGCTTTTGATAAACCAAAGTTATCTTTCTCATTTACAATGATCACCCATTTTGCAAACAAAAATACCCTATCACAATATTAAAATATTGAGCTTTATTAGATTGGTTGTGGTGGTGGGTGGCCAAATTTTTTTCCATAAAACTTAATTCTGTCTGTGAACTTTTGTTTTGAGTTAAAGCATCATATTAAGAGAACTCATTAAAAGAATAATAGTTCCTACCAACTGTAAAACTGAAAACCCATATAAACCCATTGTACTGTGAGAAAGCACTTGTAACAATCTACTCTAAATGGATCTTACACTGGTAAAAATGCATATAAGGGACACTTGTTGATTGCAATATTCTTCTACAATCAACAAGCTCATTTTTACTACATTGGTTTCCTGAAATCATTTTATTTTTATAGATGAATTTTCTGAGAATTTTAATTGTGTTCATTTTCTATCATCTTAAACATTTTATTGTGGAAGTTTCTTTCCACTTTGCTGAATTAGGATTTTTCCTTCAATTTTCTTTACTCCTGAAGGCATTGACTTGTGCTGTGATATAGTTCTGTCAGTGTTAGTACCTACTAATACTTCAGTAATTTGCATTCTTGGAATATTCTCCCCACCTTTTTCACTTACCAGACTTCAGGCACAGAAAGGCTGCTTCCCAAAAGGATAGGGGGGAACTAATTTAAGTGGCAGTGTTACCTCCCAATGTTGTCTTGAAATGTGCATGCCATTTTAACCCCAGGCCCGTTTACGTCTTGCATGTGTACGGCCTGTCGACAAAAGCTGTCGACAGCATAGATCCAGGCCAGGGTAAGTTATTTTTCTTTTTTGAAGGTTTCTTGTGCACCAGGAAGAGCAAGAATGCTTCTCCTGGCTTGATAACCACTCCTTACCCCTAGCTTCCTTCCCCCACTCTTCCTCACACCCCCTAGCCCTGAATCCCTACTCACCTTGTTAGATATCATTTGTGTGGATCCCTGGCAGCAGTCTGAAATCCCATCAAAATCAACTTACATATGTGGTCACAGCATTCCCACCATCTTTGGAAGTGAGTAAGATTTGGGGCATGCAAATTGTGCACAATGCACAGGAAGGTTCACCTGCTGCTTTGGGCCCCACACTCCTGGTTCCTGTCTTTTTTGAATTAATAACATACAAGGTAACCTTATTGTTATGGAGGCCCTACAGTCTATTCTATAATTGCAAGTTCTGTGCAATGGCTTTAATATAGGACCACACACATGCACACATACTTTGCTGGGAGGGTATTTAGCTGAGACTCACAGGTAGCAGCTGATCATTCCACATGGATTCCCTACACCGAGAGCCACAGATATCCTCTAAGTAGATGAGTTATAATCTATATTCTATGGGATTGAAATTGCACTGCACAGCATTAATAATGATCATGTTATAACATTCATATGAAGTTCTCTTTCTCCTGCTTTAACTATGCCATTAACCCAATTAGAGAACAAGGATTTTTTTTCAACTAGATGCACTAACGTTTGTTACTAATATTATACAGTACAATTTCAAATCAAATCTGGTGAAAAATGTAGGTTCATGTGCATTCCTGCATGTCACATGATGTGTTTCTTCACATCAAACATAGTTAACTACTGTTATGTTCTTCACTATTGCATGCTATATATATCTATTGCTACAACAACAAAAAAATGCTTTTTAATACCAAAGCATATCATTTGAAAATATAATTGGAAATGTGACATACTTTTAGATTTATTCAGGTCACGTGTTCCAATAAATTACTTTTGATGTAGGAATATCTCCTGTTTGAACTATTGAAAACATACAGCTATTGAAATGACTTTTAGACCTGTTAGTGCCTCATCACAGAGAGACAGCAGAAGTGGCACATATATATAGGGGCCAATAACACATTCCCAGCATTTGCTGGTAGTGCATAACAGCTATTTAAAAATTCAGCGGTACACTCTCAATGCATAAGGCTGAATTTTATGCTCCTCTAGAAGGTGGGTTTTTAGGTGGGGGTGGCGGAGAATCGGTGTGGGGTCGTCTGCCATGGAACACAATGCCACAATGCTGCGTTCCGATTCTGCCGAAGGTGGCGAAGTGCCGTGGCGGCAATTCCTCACCGCCGTGACACCATTGACATTTACATATGTTAAACATTCCTTAGCATACATCTGAATTGAATTAATAGCAATCTTACGAGGCGGGCGCAATCTTGTGTTGGGCGTGCGGCACTCACGTGCCTTCAGATTTGCATCTTTAAAAAAGCTGGCGGCACCGAGGCGAGAGTCCCAAAAGGGTTGGGAGAACTCAGCAAGTGCAGAGGTGGTTTTCTTTCGAAAGGCCAGTGCAGGGCACTGAAATGTTGTGGGTTTGCTCATGATGGCTCACACTTTTGGAAATGTTGCGGGTCCAACATCAATCCATACCATGGAGCTTATGTAGGCTTCCTGTAACCAAACTTACAACATCTCTTTGCACAGGTAGGTAAACATAACCTTTGAAGGAAGCCAAAGGTCCAAAAAGTATAGAGATGGATATGATTAACCCTGTTTTCTTGGATTCCAGCACTGTGCTGAGGTGAATCTGCTGGAGGCAGGCCCAAGAAGCAGCTGCGGTGTAAGAGGAGCCTCCTATACGTGAGTAGCAGCAGCTGAGAATGCAATGAAGAGCACAGATACAGCAGCGAGTATATAGAAATTGCCTGACATGCCTGCAGATGTCTGAGTGGAACTACCGGAGAAGACTGTGGCTGTTCAGGGAGGCCGTGACAGAACTCTGCGCACTGCTCAATGATGATTTATGACCAATGCAGGAGTGCACAGACGTTGCAACTGCTGGATCTTGGCTCACAAGTAGAGGGGATGAGGAGCCAGTGTGCACACTTGAATTGCCTTGAGGGGAGACTTGAGATGTGGATTGCCTCCTCTCCTCCTTCCTCTCAAGGCTCCTTGGAGCCTCCCTGCTAACCAGAGAAGGACAAGGAGCTGGAACGTTCTACGGTCGCTTGGTCCTTCTCTCATCCTGTCATTGCTGAGTGGACATCATGGCCAAGGCGAGGGTTTGCAGGTCATGGCGCTACTATGGAATTTGGCTCTCCAAGAGGGTCGGCAACCTCTCGATGAATGAAGCCATGCGCTTATATGCCTGGGACATGACATGGCAGCAGTCATAGCATGGATGGACTCCCCCGCTGTCCGCTCAAGGCTACGCATGGCCTCTGGCATCTCTGTCAGATGTCGCCTTACTTTTCCCTGCAACTCCAGCATGTCCTGTGCTGCCGAATCCAGAGACACATCATGAGCCTAGGGGTCAGCATGGGTCTGGCCATCCACAGTCCTCCAACTCAGAGGCGTGGGCTGTCTCAGCCTCAGCCAGCTGCTTGGGCGCATAGGTTGTGCTTTCACCAGATTGTGATCCTGATTGTAAAACCAAGCAGATTCCCACCGATATGAAAGTATCTGTGCTAGTGGAAGGTGCAGGAGAGTGGTGGTGCATCCTCTGAGTGCTCCTCGTTCTCAGAGGTTGTCGTCAGTCTCTTGAGGCCCTTCGTCTCCTGCGAATGGCGACCTGCAAGATACAATGCAAACAACATATGCGTGGGTTAGGATACACATATCCCATTAAGAACAACATGCCACAGCTTATTCACCAAGACAATTGCAATTTTATCTGATCAGCAATAATTACTTTCATGCGCTGGGACCCCGAGCTCCACTTCTGAGATGGCACTTCCTCTTTGGCTCCCGACTAGTTGCAGTGCCTCCTCTTCAGCTTGACTTGAAGGACGCAGGTCAGGCACTCCACCACCGGTCCTGGCCGTCTCCCTCCTGTTATGGGCTTTCTTCTCCTTAAAAAGTAAGGATGCAGATATTGAACATTGCCAAATGTCAACATCAGAGTTCTACTAAAATGAGCACTTTATCAACACCCGGGGGATGCTTTGTCAGGCATACTGACTCAACCTGTCATGGGTCTAACTTTCTCGGAGGTATTAATGAGGGAGACTTGATTCAATATGCAGCCAGTCATCTGCCATCAATCTGCTATGACCTCCCTGTCTTTGAAATGGCAGTGGCACCCATGTGGCATACCATGTAGTGACAACCAGATCACACCATGCAATTTTGGAACACGCCACTTACCTTTGCTGAAGGCAGGAGGTCATTGACCCTCTTCCTACACTGGACCCAGTTTCATTCATTGACTCCATGGCTGCTGACCTCTTCTGCAATCTCCATCCAGGCTTGCTTGGTCAGTTGGGAGGATCTTTTCTTGCCATTGCTGGGGAAGAGGACCTCCTGCCTTTCCCTTGCAGCCCGGAGGAGAATAAGCAGGGAGGCATCACTGAACTGTGCGGCTACCCTTGTTCAGATCTATGACATGATCAGAAGGATGCCCAGTGGGGTAGCTTACTGAATTTTAGCTTTTTGGAATGGCGCAGAAGTTTTGCTTCAGTGAGCTTCTATAGAATGCAGGGAGACAGTGAATGCAGGGCTGGCAGGCTTTTTAAGATGGTGCCAGCACCTGGTCCTACATCAGGTGACGCCATGAATGCTGTCTCCATTTCTGCCCCACCACGTGATTGGGGGGGGGACGGCCGCCTCCACTGCGTAATCGCAGCGGTGCAGCCAATCACGGGACAAGTGGGAGAGCCACTATTTTGTGCACTCGCCACCGCTCTCAGCGGCATGATCACAAAATTCAGCCCATAGTTCATGATGAGCTGCAAGAACATAGTGTCAGAACTTCCTGTGGAACAGTTTTTGATGACTGCTGCTCACTCTTGAAGTGTCCCAACAGAGGCTAAAATGACTGGTACAAGATCAAGAGATGGAGCAGCTCCATATATAATGAAACTGTTTTTGTGGTACTCTTTTGCAGGAGGCCTTGCAAACAACCATGTCCATTTCAGGGCTATAGGTTCATCCTTCAGTAGCGTACTACCAGAACTTCCAGGATTAATTTGGCATGAAGGGTCAGAAGTTCTTCTTGAATGGGTGGTGTCACATGGGCCACCTGTTATGTCTTGCCAGATATTTGGCTCCATTGAAGTCATGAATATTGGCAAATCAACATTTGTAACACTTAATATGCCTACTCAAGTGATTATACATGAATCAGGTAGCATTACCAAACTGAGAACAAAATATTGCTCCTCCCTCAACTGATGAATCAGTCCTGTTCTATGTTGAAAATCACTGAGAAGAAGCTGTGAAGGAAACAAAAGGGCAGATAGTGTCCTGGGTGAGGGAATTTCAATGAGTGATTCAGTAGTACCTCCATTCACCAAGCTTGCCAGGTCCTGAAGGGTATAGCTGCCAGGCTGTGCCAAAGTCAGGTGTTGAAGGAACATACATGAGTAACTGACCTGACCTCATCCTTACCAACCTACCTGTCAAAGACACATTTTTCCATGATAGTATCAGTAAGAGTGGCCACCACACAGTCCTTGTGAAGAGAGGTCATGTTAAGGACTGGTTCCATCATGTATTGCTACTGCATTGCTAAGACAAATGTACCAATGACAGATCTAGCAGCCTAAAAGTAGTCATTCATGAGGTACTGTGAGCCATCACCAACAGAAGAATTGTAAACTGACACAATCAGTATCCTAATGGCTCAATTCATCCTTCACTCCTTGATCATCATTGAACCAGGTTTATTCTCTCAGTTTAATGTGGATAGTAGATCTGCACCAGGCATACTTTAGAACAAGACATCAACCTACTGAAGCTACCATACAGGGCTACATGTAATAGGCATCAAAAGCAGCAGGTTTTAGGCAGAACTAAATGGTGCATGAGCAACAGATCAGATCAAAGCTCTGCAGCACCAGTATATCCAATTCAGAAAGTAGTGGCCGATCAGGCAACTGGGAAGAAGAAGCTCTTAGCATACAAGTACAGCAAGCAATTAGGAAGGCAAATGGGCATGTTGGCCTTTATTGCAAGGGGATTAGAGTACAAGAATAAAGAAGTCTTGCTACATTTGTACAGGGCTTTTGTGAGGCCACACCTGGAATACTGTGTGCAATTTTGGTGTCCATATTTAAGGAAGAATATACTTGCACTGGAGACAGTACAGTGAAGGTTCACTAGATTGGACCCTGAGATGAAAGGGTTGTCCAATGATGACAGGCTGACTAAACTGGGCCTATACTCTCTGGAGTTTAATAGAATGAGAGGTAATGTCATTAAAACGTATAAGATTCTGAAGGGGATTGACCAGGTAGAAAATGAGAGGTTGTTTCAGCTGGCTGGGAATCTAAAACACGGGGGCTCAGTATCAGGATAAGGGGACAAGCATTTAGGACTGAGTTGAGGAGAAATTCCTTCACTCAAAGAGTTGTGAATCTTTGGAATTCTGTACCAAAGAGGGTATTCCATGCTCCATCGTTGAATATATTTAAGACTGAGGTAGACAGATTTTTCGTCTCAGGAAATCAAGGGATATGAGGAGCAGGCGGGAAAGTGGTGTTGAAGCCCAAGATCAGCTATAATCATACTGAATGTTGGAGCAGTCTCCATGGGCTGTATGATGTACTCCTCCTATTTCTTATGTTCTTACGAGCATCCTTATCCTCAGCTCTGGTGGAATCCAGCATAGAAGTGTAAGAGACAAAGCTAGAACATTTGCAAGCATCTTCAGCCAAAAGGACAATCCTGCTTTGCCTCTTCCCAAGACCAATCATTCCTTTTGCCATCATAGATGCCCGTGTCTTGAAAAGTTAATTCACTCTGGCATTAAAATGTGTTTTGGTGCACAGCACACATAGGCGAGAGAATCCTAACAAATTCCCACGAATATTGCTGAAGGCCTGTGCACCTAGAACTGGCCATCAACCCACCCCGCCCCATTAGCCAAGCTATTCTAGTGTAGTTCTGACACTGGTTTCTACCCGAAGATGTTAATAAATATTTGCCCAGATATGTACCATCTACAACAATTAGGATATATCGAAATCAACCACGTACGACCCTATCAGCCTCCTCTCAATCAGCAACAAAGTGATGGAAGTAGTCACCAAAGGTGCTATTAAGTGACACCTAATCAGCAATAGCCTGCTTGCTGGTGCTTAGTTTAGATTCTTCCAAACCATTCAGTTCCAAACCTCTTCATGGTCTCGATCCAAACCTAGACACAGGAGCTGAATGCTGGAGATGAGAGTAATTGTAATAAATATCAAGCCAGCATTCAACTGAGAATGGAACCTTACCTAAAGGATAAATGCTCCAGTGGCTGGAGTCATACCTGACTTACAGGAAGATGGTTGTGGTTATTGTAGAGTCGTCATCACTGTATTAGCTGCTTAGGCAGAAACCTCAGCCCAACCATTTTTAGCTGCTCCATCAGTGACTTCCCCTCCATTATAAGGTCAAGAGTGGGATTTATCACTGAAGATTATATAGTGTTCATCCCATTCACAACTATTCCACTAATAGAGCAGTTTATGCCATCTTACAGCAAGACCTGAATATCCAGGCCTTGGGTACCAAGTGGCGTAACATTTTTTTTATTCGTTCATGGGATGTGAGCGCCGCTGGCTAGGCCAGCATTTATTGCCCAATCCTAATTGCCCTTGAGAAAGTGGTGGTGAGCTGCCTTCTTGAACCGTTGTAGTCTATGTGGGGTAGGTACACCCTCAGTGTTGTAAGGAAGAGAATTCCAGGATTTTGACCCAGCGACAGTGAAGGAACGGCGATATAGTTCCAAGTCAGGATGGTGTGTGGCTTGGAGGGGAACTTCCAGGTGGTGGTGTTCCCATGCATCTGCTGCCCTTGTCCTTCTAGGTGATAGAGGTCATAGGTTTGGAAGGTGCTGTCAGAGGAGCCTTGGTGCAATGCTACAGTATATCTTGTGGATGGTACACACTGCTGCCACTGTGCGTCAATGGTGAAGGGAGTGAATGTTGAAGGTGCTGGATGGTGTGCCAGTTAAGTGGGCTGCTTTGTCCTGGATGGTGTCAAGCTTCTTGAGTGTTGTTGGAGCTGCACCCATCCAAGCAAGTATTCCATCACACTCCTGACTTATGCCTTGTAGATGACGGAAAGGCATTCGGAAGTCAGGAAGTGAGTTACTTGCCACAGAATTCACAGCCTCTGACCTGCTCTAGTAACCACAGTATTTATGTGGTTTGTCCACTTCAGTTTCTGGTCAATGGTGACCTCCAGGATGCTGATAGTGGGGTACTCAGCAGTGGTATTGCCATTGAACATCAAGGGACATGGTTAGATTCTCTGTTGTTTGAGATGGTCATTGCCTGGCACTTGTGTGGTGTGAATGTTCCTTGCCACTTATCAGCCCAAGCCCCTGGATGTTGTCCAGGTCTTGCTGCATCTGGTCATGGGCTGCTTCAGTATCTGAGGAGTTGCGAATGGTGTTGAACATTGTGCAATCATCAGCAAACATCCCCACTTCTGATCTTATGATGGAGGGAAGGTCATTGATGAATCAGCTGAAGATGGTGGTGCCTAGGACACTACCCTGAGGAACTCTTGCAGTAATGTCCTGGGACTGAGATGATTGACCTCCAACAACCACAACCATCTTCCTTTGTGCTAGGTATGACTCCAACTAGCGAAGAGTTTTCCCCCTGATTCCCATTGACTCCAGTTTAGCCGGGGCGCCTTGATGCCATATTCAGTTAAATGCTGCCTTAATGTCAAGAGCAGTCACTCTCATCTCACCTCTGGAGTTCAGCTCTTTTGTCCATGTTTGGACCAAGGCTGTAATGAGGTCAGGAGCTGAGTGGCCATGGCCGAACCCAAACTGAACATCAGTGAGCAGGTTATAGCTGTGTAAGTGCCATTTGATGGCACTGTTGATGCCACCTTCCATCACTTTGCTGATGATCGGGAGTATTCTGATAGGGTGGTAATTGGATTTGTCCTGCTTCTTGTGCACAGGACAAACCTGTGCAATTTTCCACATTGTCGGATAGATACCAGTGTTGTAGCTGTATTGGAACAGCTTGGCTAGGGGCGTAGCTAGTTCTGGAGCATAAGTCTTCAATACTATTGCCAGAATGTTGTCAGGGCCCGTAGTCTTTGCAGTATCCAATGCCTTCAGTCATTTCTTGATATCACATGGAGTGAATCAGATTGGCTGAAGGCTGGCATCTGTGATGCTGGGGACTTCAGGAGCAGGCCGAGATGGATCATCCACTCGGCACCTCTGGCTGAAGATGGATTCACAATCATATAAATGGCAGTTAATGCGATTCCCAAACAAGAGAAAGTACAGCAACATCAATCTCCTACCCCCACCCCTTACAGTTCAATAGAATCACTATCACCAAGCTCCCCAACTAACAGTATCCTGGACAGTCACCATTGACCAGAAGCTTAGTTAGACCAGCCATATCAACACCTTGGCCATCGGTGTAGGGCAGAGGCTGAATGTTCTGCCATGTTTGGCTCACCATTTGACCCCTCAAAGTGTCTCCACTACCTACAAAGCACATGTGAGAATTGTGATGGAATATTCATCACCTGAATGGGTCTACTCCAATTATGCTCAAGAAGCTCGACAACATCCAGAACAGAGCAATCTGCTTGACTAACACCCATTAATTAATTAACCTCTTGCAGAACCATTTGAGGAGGGCCAGTACAATATTTATAGGCACTATTAAGTCAAAGCTACTGCACCTTCAGCTAAACAATCATAGATGGCAGGTGGAGTGCAGCTTTAAGAAGGCGTGAAACCCAAGGATCATAGAATCATAGAATGGTTACAGCACAGAAGGAGGCCATTCAGTCTGTCATATCTGCATTGGCTTTCTGCAAGTGTAACTCATCAGTCCCCCTCCCCCGCCTTTGCCCCGTAGCCCTGCAAATTTCTGCTCTTCAAGCTAATTATGCAGTTCCCTTTTGAATACCTTGATTGAATCTGCCTCCACCATACTTTCAGGCAGTGCATTCCAGATCCTAACCACTTGCTGCATAAAAATGTTTTTCCTCATGTTGCTTCTTTTGCCAATCACCTTAAATTGGTGTCCTCCAGTTCCAGATCCTTCCGCCAATGCAAAGTTTCTATCTACTCTGTCCAGATCCCACATGACTTTGAACACCTCTATCAAATTTCCCCTTAATATTCTCTTCTCCAAGGAGAACAGCCCCAGCTTCTCCAACCTATCCACATAACTGAAGTTCCTCATCTCTGGAACAATTCTCGGATATCTTTTTTGCGCTCTCTCTAATGCCTTAACATCCTTCATAAAGTGTGGTGCCCAGAATGGGACACAATACTCCAGTTGGGACCGAACCAGTGGTTTATACAGGTTTATACAGGAGGGCATTCGCCATGAGGTGAGGTTGGATAAACTCGGATTGTTTTCACTGGAACGGTGGAGGTGGAGGGGCGACATGATAGAGGTTTACAAAGTTATGAGTGGCATGGACAGAGTGGATAGTCAGAAGCTTTTTCCCAGGGTGTAAGAGTCAGTTACTAGGGGACATAGGTTTAAGGTGTAAGGGGCAAAGTTTAGAGGGGATGTGCGAGGCAAGTTCTTTACACAGAGGGTGGTGAGTGCCTGGAACTTGCTGCCGGGGAGGTGGTGGAAGCAGGTACGATAGTGACGTTTAAGAGGCATCTTGACAAATACATGAATAGGATGGGAATAGAGGGATACGGTCCCTGGAAGTGCAGAAGGTTTTAGTTTAGGCAGGCATCAAGAGGCAGGCTTGGAGGGCCGAATGGCCTGTTCCTGTGCTGTACTGTTCTTTGTTCTTTGTTCTTTATCATAACTTCCTTGCTTTTGTACTCTATACCTCCATTTATAAAGCCCAGGATCCCATATGCTTTATGAACCACTTTCTCGACCAATCCTGCAACCTATAATGATTTGTGTGCATATAATCCCAGGTCCCTCTGCTCTTGCATCCCCTTTAGATTTGTTCCTTTTATTTTATATTGCCTCTCCTCATTCTTCCTACCAAAATGAATCATTTCACACATTCCTGCATTAAGTTTCATCTGTCATTTGTTCGCCCATTCCACCAGCTTGTCTATGCCCTCTTAAAGTTTATCACTATCCTCCTCACAGTACACTGTGGGCTGAATTTTACCAACCTCCAGACATCGGGGGTTGTGGCAGGGGGGGCCGTAAAATGGCTCCGGGAGAGGTCCACCACGGGCCTCAATGCCGGAAAGGCCCTGCCCCATATTGCCAGTAGCGGTGAGGCCTCATGGCTGGGCCCCGCCGCTCGGCAACGGGAGCCACATTTAAATGTGGTACTTAATGTAAATTAAGGAATTAATTAATTACCTGGTCCAGCCGGCCGTCCCGCTCCAATATTGCAGTTGGTAGCTGGCACTCCCTCGCCGTCAGTCCTACGACCAGTGTTGTAAGGTGGAACACTGGTGGGGAGGGGGGAGGAGGTAAGTATATCAGTGCGGGAGGGAGAGCAGGGTCAAACCTACCTGATTGGTCTAGGGAGTGATGGGAAGGATTAAAGTGAAAAGTTTCTGATTTTGTGGGGGGTGGGCGGCAATTGGTGGGAAAGGTCAGGTAGACAGGGCAAGTATTTTGGGGGGTAGAGGGCAAGGAATGAAATGTAAGGTTATTTGGCGGAAGGAGTGGGAGAGTGGCTGGATATATTTATTTAATTAGTTTTAATAAATTTTAAGGCAATGTGTCTTTAAAAATTTTAATTAAATGTAAGGGCTGGAAGCCATTTAAAAATGGTGCCCGCACCAGCGCAGTGGCGCCAGATGCAATTGCTGGGGACAGAGCGCCCGCCCCCTCCATGTCATCGGGCGGATGGGGAGGCGGTCCACTCCAACCATGTCAATAAGTAGCCGCGTTTAATATCACGGCAGCTCCGAGGAGTTAATCCCGTGTGTACGCCCTGCCATCTTTGAAGCTCGCTGCCAAGATTGGCGCCAAGCTGGTAAAATTCAATCCTATATTTCCAAGTTTTGTGTCATCCGCAAATTTTTAAATTGTGCCCTGCACACCAAAGTCTATGTCATTAATATATATCAAGAAAAGCAAGGGTCCCAACAACGACCCCTGGGGAACCCCATTATTTCATTCTATATGCATATAAATAGTAAAAGGGTGGTAAAAGGAGGAGTTGGGTCGATTAGGGACCAGAAAGGGGAATTGCACATGGAGGCAGAGGGCATAGCTGAGGTATTAAATGAATACTTTGCATTTGTCTTTACTAAGGAAGAAAATACAACCCAGGCAATGGTGAAAGATGAGGTAATTCAGACTCTAGAAGTGTTTAAAATTGATAAGCAGGAGGGATTGGATAAACTGTCCGTACTTAAAGTTGATAAGGCACCAGGTCCGGATGAGATGCAGCCAAGGATACTAAGGGAAGTGGGAGTGGAAATTGTGGAGGCACTGCCATAATTTTCCATTCTTCCTTTGACTCAGAGTGGTGCCAGAAAACTAGAAAATTGCAAATTTTACATCCTTTTGTTCAAAAAAGGGTGTAAGGATAAGCCCAGCAACTATAGGCCAGTCAGTTTAACCTCAGTGGTGGGGAAGCTTCTTGAAATGGTAATTCAGAACAAAATTAATTGTCATTTGGGCAAATGGGGGTTAATTAAGGAAAGCAAGAATGGATTTGTGAAGGGGAAATCATGTTTAACTAACTTGCTGTAGTTTTTTGATGAGGTAACAGAGAGAGTTGATGAGGAGAATGCTGTTGATGTGGTGTACATGGACTTCCAAAAGGCATTTGATAATGTGCCAGACAACAGCCTTGTGAGCAAATTTAGAGCTCATGGAATGAAAGGGATGGTAGCAAAATGGATACGAAATTGGCTGAGTGACAGGCAATAGAGAGTAGTGGTTAATGGATGTTTTTTGGACTGGAGGAAGGTTTGTAGTGGAGTCCCCCAGGGATCAGTGTTAGGACCCTTGCTCCTCCTGCCATATATTAATCACCTAGACCTTGGTGTACAGGGCACAATTTCAAAATATGCAGATGATAAGAAACTTGGACACAGTGTGAACTGTGAGGAGGATAGTGTAGAACTTCAAAAGGACAAAGACATTTTGGTGGAATAGGCAGACATGTGGCAGAGGAAATATAATGCAGAGAAGGGTGAGTGATTCATTTTGGTCAGAAGAACACAGAGAGATAATATAAAATAAAGGGTACAATTCTAAAGGGGGTGCAGGAACAGAGGGATGTGGGTGTATATGTGCATAAGTCATTGAAGGTGGAAGGACAGGTTAATAAAGCAGTTAATTGAGTGGTTAATTAAGCATATTATTAATAGGGCATAGAAGACAAAAGCAAAGAAGTTGTTAAACTTGTATAAAACACTGTTTTGGCCTCAGTTGGAGTGTTATATCCAGTTCTGGGTGCCACACTTTAGGAAAGATGTGAAGGCAAAATGGAGAGAATGCAAAAAAAATTCACGAGAATGGTTCTAGGGATGAGGAACTTCAGTTATGTGGATAGATTGGAGAAGTTGGGACTGTTTTCATTGGAGAAGAGAAGGCTGAGAGGAGATTTGATAGAGGTATTCAAAATCATGAGGGGTCTGGACAGAGCAGATAGAGAGAAACTGTCCCCATTAGTGGAAGGATCGAGAAGAAGACGGCACAGATTTAGGATGATTAGCAAAAGAAGCAATGGCAACATGAAAAAACTTTGTCGTGCAGCAAGTGGTTAAGATCCGGAATGGATGGCCTGAGAGTGTGGTGGAGGCAGGTTCAATCGAAGCATTCAAGAGGTATTTTGATTGTTATATGAAAACGAAGAATGTAGAGGGCTACGGGGAGAAGCAGGGGAGTAACACTAGGTAAATTGCTCTTTCGGAAAGCCAGTGCAGACGCTATGGGCCAAATGGCCTCCTTCATTGCTGTAACAATTCTGTGATTCTGCGCTTCCGTGATACCTTCCTCCAGACCGAAAAACAATCATGCACATCTAATCTCTGTTTCCTGTCACTCAGCAAATTTCATATCCATGCTGTTATTGTCTCGTTCATTCCATGGGCTCTAACTTTGCTGACAAGTCTGTTATGTTGCATTTTAAAGAATGCTTTTTGGCAGTCCATGTACACCATTTCAACAGCATTACCCTCATCAAACCTCTCTGTTACCTCATCAAAATACTCCAGCAAGTTAGTTAAATATGATTGCCCTTAACAAATCCATGCTGGCACTCCTTAATTAATCCTCATTTGTCCAACTGACTATTCATTTTGTCCCAAATTATTGTTTCTAAAAGGTTTCTCACCACAGAGGTTAAACTGACTCTCCTGTTGCTGGGCTTGTCCTGACACCCTTTTTAAAAAATTGATAGAGAGAAACTTTTTTTAAAAAGGGTGTAACATTTGCTATACTCCAGTCCTCTGGCACCAACCTGTATCTAAGGAGGACTGGAAGATTAGGGCCAGTGCCGCTGCGATATCCACCCTTACTTCCCTAAGTTTCCTTTAAAGAACAAAGAACAAAGAAAATTACAGCACAGGAACAGGCCCTTCGGCCCTCCAAGCCTGCGCCGATCCAGATCCTGTATCTAAACATGACGCCTATTTTCTAAAGGTCTGTATCTCTTTACTTCCTGCCCATTCATGTACCTGTCTAGATACATCTTAAAAGACGCTATCGTGCCCGCGTCTACCACCTCCGCTGGCAACGCGTTCCAGGCACCCACCACCCTCTGCGTAAAGAACTTTCCACGCATATCCCCCCCTAAACTTTTCCCCTCTCACTTTGAACTCGTGACCCCCAGTAATTGAATCCCACACTCTGGGAAAAAGCTTCTTGTTATCCAACCTGTCTATACCTCTCATGATTTTGTACACCTCAATCAGGTCCCCCCTCAACCTCCGTCTTTCTAATGAAAATAATCCTAATCTACTCAACCTCTCTTCATAGCTAGCGCCCTCCATACCAGGCAACCTCCTGGTGAACCTCCTCTGCACCCTCTCCAAAGCATCCACATCCTTTTGGTAATGTGGCGACCAGAACTGCACGCAGTATTCCAAATGTGGCCGAACCAAAGTCCTATACAACTGTAACATGACCTGCCAACTCTTGTATTCAATACCCCGTCCGATGAAGGAAAGCATGCCTTATGCCTTCTTGACCACTCTATTGACCTGCGTTACCACCTTCAGGGAACAATGGACCTGAACACCCAAATCTCTCTGTACATCAATTTTCCCCAGGACTTTTCCATTTACTGTATAGTTCACTCTTGAATTGGATCTTCCAAAATGCATCACCTCGCATTTGCCCTGATTGAACTCCATCTGCCATTTCTCTGCCCAACTCTCCAATCTATCTATATTCTGCTGTATTCTCTGACCGTCCCCTTCACTACCTGCTACTCCACCAATCTTAGTGTCATCTGCAAACTTGCTAATCAGACCACCTATACTTTCCTCCAAATCATTTATGTATATCACAAACAACAGTGGTCCCAGCACAGATCCCTGTGGAATACCACTGGTCACACATCTCCATTTTGAGAAACTCCCTTCCACTGCTACTCTCTGTCTCCTGTTGCCCAGCCAGTTCTTTATCCATCTAGCTAGTACACCTTGGACCCCATGCGCCTTCACTTTCTCCATCAGCCTACTATGGGGAACCTTATCAAACGCCTTACTGAAGTCCATGTATATGACATCTACAGCTCTTCCCTCATCAATCAACTTTGTCACTTCCTCAAAGAATTCTATTAAGTTGGTAAGACATGACCTTCCCTGCACAAAACCATGTTGCCTATCACTGATAAGCCCATTTTCTTCCAAATAGGAATAGATCCGATCCCTCAGTATCTTCTCCAGCAGCTTCCCTACCACTGACGTTAGGCTCACCATTCTATAATTACCTGGATTATCCCTGCTACCCTTCTTAAACAAGGGGACAACATTAGCAATTCTCCAGTCCTCCGGGACCTCACCCGTGTTTAAGGATGTTGCAAAGATATCTGTTAAGGCCCCAGCTATTTCCTCTCTCGCTTCCCTCAGTAACCTGGGATAGATCCCATCCGGACCTGGGGACTTGTCCACCTTAATGCCTTTTAGAATACCCAACACTTCCTCCCTCCTTATGCCGACTTGACCTAGAGTAATCAAACATCTGTTCCTAACCTCAACATCCTTCATTTCCCTCTCCTCGGTGAATACCGATGCAAAGTACTCGTTTAGAATCTCACCCATTTTCTCTGACTCCACGCATAACTTTCCTCCTTTGTCCTTGAGTGGACCAATCCTTTCTCTAGTTACCCTCTTGCTCCTTATATATGAATAAAAGGCTTTGGGATTTTCCTTAACCCTGTTTGCTAAAGATATTTCATGACCCCTTTTAGCCCTCTTAATTCCTCGTTTCAGATTGGTCCTACATTCCCGATATTCTTTCAAAGCTTCGTCTTTCTTCAGCCGCCTAGACCTTATGTATGCTTCCTTTTTCCTCTTAGCTAGTCTCACAATTTCACCTGTCATCCATGATTCCCTAATCTTGCCATTTCTATCCCTCATTTTCACAGGAACATGTCTCTCCTGCACGCTAATCAACCTCTCTTTAAAAGCCTCCCACATATCACATGTGGATTTACCTTCAAACAGCTGCTCCCAATCTACATTCCCCAGCTCCTGCCGAATTTTGGTATAGTTGGCCTTCCCACAATTTAGCACTCTTCCTTTAGGACCACTCTCGTCTTTGTCCATGAGTATTTTAAAGCTTACGGAATTGTGATCACTATTCCCAAAGTAGTCCCCTACTGAAACTACAACCACCTGGCCCGGCTCATTCCCCAACACCAGGTCCAGTATGGCCCCTTCCCGAGAAGAACTATTTACATACTGCTCTAGAAAACCCTCCTGGATGCTCCTGACAAATTCTGCTCCATCTAGACCTCTAACACTAAGTGAATCCCAGTCAATGTTGAGAAAATTAAAATCTCCTATCACCACGACCCTGTTGCTCCTACATCTTTCCATAATCTGTTTACACATTTGTACCTCTATCTCACGCTCGCTGTTGGGAGGCCTGTAGTACAGCCCCAACATTGTTACCGTACCCTTCCTATTTCTGAGTTCTGCCCATATTGCCTCACTGCTCGAGTCCTCCATAGTGCCCTCCTTCAGCACAGCTGTGATATCCTCTTTGACCAGGAATGCAACTCCTCCACCCCTTTTACCTCCCTCTCTATCCCGCCTGAAGCATCGATATCCTGGGATATTTAGTTGCCAATCATGCCCTTCCCTCAACCAAGTCTCAGTAATAGCAATAACATCATACTCCCAGGTACTAATCCAAGCCCTAAGTTCATCTGCCTTACCTACGACACTTCTTGCATTAAAACAAATGCACCTCAGACCACCACTCCCTTTGCGTTCATCATCTGCTCCCTGCCTACTCTTCCCCTTAGTCACGCTGACTTCATTATCTAGTTCCTTACAGGCTTTAGTTACTACCTCCTTACTGTCCACTGACCTCCTCATTTGGTTCCCATCCCCCTTCCACATTAGTTTAAACCCTCCCCAACAGCGTTCGCAAAAGCACTCACAAGGACATTGGTTCCAGTCCAGCCCAGGTGTAGACCGTCCAATTTGTAATAGTCCCACTTCCCCCAGAACCGGTCCCAATGTCCCAAAAATCTGAACCCCTCCTTCCCGCACCATCTCTCAAACCACGCATTCATCCTGACTATTCTTTCATTTCTACTCTGACTGTCACGTGGCACTGGTTGCAATCCTGAGATTACTACCTCTGAGGTCCTACTTTTTAACTTGGCTCCTAACTCCCTAAATTCTGCTTGTAGGACCTCATCCCGTTTTCTACCTATATCATTGGTGCCTATGTGCACAATGACAACTGGCTGTTCACCCTCCCCCTTCAGAATGCTCTGCAGCCGATCTGAGACATCCCTGACCCGTGCACCTGGGAGGCAACATACCATTCGGGAGTCTCGTTTTGGACCACAGAACCGCCTATCTACTCCCCTTACAATTGAATCCCCGATGACTATAGCCCTTCCACTCTTTCTCCCGCCCTTCCGAACAGCAGAGCCAGCCACGGTGCCATGAACCTGGCTACTTCTGCCTTCCCCTGGTGAGCCATCTCCCTCAACAGTATCCAAAATGGTTCCGAAGAAGGGTCACTGACCCGAAACGTTAACTCTGCTTCTCTTTCCACAGATGCTGCCAGACCTGCTGAGTGAATCCAGCATTTCTTGTTTTTGTTTCAGATTTCCAGCATCCGCAGTATTTTGCTTTTATCCAAAATGGTATCCTTGTTTTGGAGGGAGATGACCGCAGGGGACTCTTGCGCTGCCTTCCTGCTCTTTCTCTGCCTTTTGGTCACCCATTCCCTTTCTCCCTCAGCAATCCTAATCTGCGGTGTGACCAATTCACTAAACGTGCTATCCACGACCTCCTCAGCATCGCGCATGCTCCAAAGTGAGTCCATCCACAGCTCGAGAGCAGTCATGCGGTCTAACAAGAGCTGCAGCTGGACACACTTCCTGCACGTGAAGGAGTCAGGGACATCAGCCGTGTCCCTGAGCTCCCACATTGAGCAAGAGGAGCATGACACGGGTCTGAGATCTCCTGCCATTTTTAATCTTAAGCTTAACTTAGTTAAATGAAAAAGGAACGAAAAGTTTTTACCAATCACACGATAAAAAAAAGAGAAATAGAAAAAGCCTTACCTTATCTACAAACCACCGAGTCCTTTTTTTTTGGTTAGAGGAGGAGGGTGGGTGGGAGACACTACCCGTGTAGTGTCTCGGGTTCAGAAACGGCCCAAATATATAGGGTTTCACTTACCCAGCAGCCCCCTGATCTCCGCCGAAAACAAAAAGAAATTAAGTTTACTTTGAAACTGACCTTCCCAGCTGATCACTCACTCGCACTCTCTGCTCCCGAATAAGCTTCCCAGCTGATCACTCGCTCGCACTCTCTGCTCCCGAATAAGCTGCTGCATCTCATCCGGTCATGGTGACTTATCAATTTTAAGTACAGCCAGCCTATATCGTACCCCCACTTTATCAGACCCTTCCATTGTCTCTTGTTTCACCATGGGCTGGATTCTGTGCAGGGAGAACCCCCGCCTCTGCCTTTTCATGCCCCTGCCCGTGCAATCCTCCGGTCTTTTTAAATCAAAGTTTCAGGAGACGAAATCCCCATCCCTTTAAAGACAGGGATCCTTCCTCCAAGAGCTGCCGGCCAATCTGAGGGCTGGCAGCTCAGCAGTATCAGCAGCACCACCAGGAGCGGTGGTCACTGCTGGTCCTGCAGAGGCCTCGGACCCAGACCCAGAGCTGGAACCCTGGAGAAAAGGTAAGTGAGGCGGGGTCGCCAGGGCCAGTTCAGAAAGCCCCAGTGAGGGGATCTGGGATGTGCTCTTGCAGTCCAGGGGGAGTCGGGTCCCAGAGAGTGAATTGGTTCCCAGTGGGGGTCCTCCGTGGGTGACAAATTTCCCACGGAGGAGGGAACCACCTCCTCCCAAGCCCATTTGGAGGGCACCTTATGTTCCAAGACGACCTCCCTGAATGGCAGAGGTCCCCACACCACCCGTGGCCTCTGGTAAGGTCCAAGCGGAATTGGCCATTGATGGGCCACTTAAGGGCCTCATTTGGCCTCTGGATGGGAAGGCCGTCATCACCTATCCAACGAAGATCATTGGATGGAGCGGAGATGACGGGCCCTCCGACACGCCACTCCCTCCGCCACCTGTCACAATACCGCATGCCCCCCGCCTCCAACCCCGCCTTGTGGGGTCACACAAAATCCAGCCCCATGACTTGGACAGCATCTTCTTCCTTCGCAAAGACAGATGCAAAGTATTCATTTAGTACCTCAGCCATGCCCCCTGCCTGCATGCGTAAATCCCCTTTTCGGTCCCGAATCGGCCCCACCATAACATAGACAATGAAAATGCAGGGCTAACATGCAGCTGCTCATTGCAATACCAAAAAGAATCCCCTTTAATAAATAGAACACAAAATTGCTTAATTTTAAATGAAGCCTGAGCTGTTCCAGCAGTGCAGTTCAAGGAGATCTCATTATAGAGTTAGCCTGTTGCTCTCGCCTTTTCCTTGTCATGCTATGAGTTACAGGAACAAAGATGGTCTCAGACTTCAATGCCTAAGGATGGGTGTCATCTGCGTCTGATGTGCAGCTACACAACTGGTGCCAACCGTCATAATTATCGGCTACATTGTTCCTAGCATGGTGTAAGCTAATTGTTCCACCAGACAAAAATAAAGATATGATTTAAATTATGTTTGATAATAGATATATAAGGATGTGGTTCAGAATTTTTGTGCCCCAGATATCCCTTCATGTTTTCACATCAATACACATTAGACTATGTCTGTTCTATCATAATGAGAAAGCTGCAAAACGAATAAGATTAGAATCTTTAGATTAATGGTATTTTTATATATCTGACCTTCTCTGCTGAACCATTTATTGTAAAATCACTTTTTGCTAATTCTTCCATAATTTATTGATAACTCATCACCTTGGAATGAACGAGACAACAATATGAAGGTCCTGTACTTTGTGTATTAATGTGTCACATTATTCTTGGTTCCAACCCTCCTCAAGGATACACAGCAAATGAAAGAGTGTCTAGCCAGGATTTTATCTGGATGACAGGGGTCTCAGCCACCGACTAAAGTGCCGATGAGGGCCCCATGCTGTCACTTCTGGGGAAAGCCAACTGCATTACGTGCCAATTAGGCACTTAAGTGGACTGCAGCGGGCCTTCCCAAGATTAAAGATCCCGGTGACAGAATTCCAGCCAATCAGAGGCCAGCAGCTCTTTCACTGGGCAGTGCTACTGCGGAGGCAGTGGCTGCTGCTGGTATTGGAATCACTGGTGGCGCTGGACTCAGGCCACAGGTGAGTTAGGATGGAAGAGGTTTCACAGATTGGGGGTCGGGCGGAGGGGGTGTAGGAGGGGTCAGAAGCAAAGGTTGTGGGTGGGGGGGGGTGCTCTCAGCAGGCCCCCGCTTCCCAATACTGGGTCTCTTGTTTGGACACTAAGTGCCTTTTAACAAGGGAACCCCATCCCCCCAGCCCCTTGGAGCCGGGAAGCAGCCCACACGTTTTTTTTGTGCCATGCTTTCCGTGTGGCGACAGGACCACCCCCTGCACAGCTAATTATGGCTGCGGCGGGAAGAGGCCCTTAATTGGGGTTAATTGCCCAGTTAAGGGCCTCAATTGGTGGTGGGGCGCTAAGGCTGTTCACAGGACTAAATTTTGGCAGAGATGAGATGGTGGCGGGACCACCCCCCCCCCCCACCCCCCACCCCCCACCTCCATTCCACGCAATTTTATGCTCTCCTGCTTCCAAACCCACTGTGGGGTAAGAGCATAAAATTCCATCCTGGTTCTACGCGCAACATCATGAGTTTCATAGTCTTGTGTGAAATTGGTGACCGGAAAATGAAGCCGTTGAAGGTAAAGTTGAGGCACTATAATGGTATGATGCTCACTCCAAAAGGACAAAGCAAGCTGAGAGTCCAATGCAACATGAAGAAAGAAGAACTACAGTTCCAGACAGTGGACACTGAACAAATTCCCCTCATCATGGCTGAAACAATCAAAAGCTTGGACTGGTAACCCTCCACGTACTAGATGAGATTTGCAGCGTTTCGCATGACACCAAGCAATTGACTGCTGAACAAATCCTGACAGATTATAAAAATGTATTCACAGGTCTTGGATGCCTTCCTAGTGAAAATCATCTCGAAGTAGAGATGAGAGTGTGAGGTCAAATCAACATCTTCGAGCAGAGTTCCAGCTGCTCTCAAGACCAGCCTGAAAGACAAGATAGAGGAGTTTGAAAAGATGGGAGTAATCAAAAAAGTGACAACTTTACAGACTGGTTTAGCAGCATGGTAGCAGTGAAAAACCCTGAAAAGTTGTAAGTGTGTTTCGATCCAAAGGACCTCAATAAAACTTTGAAGAGATCTCACTACCCTATACCAACCATTGAAGAGATTCTGTCTCAACTTACCAAAGCAAAAGTCTTTACCACCCTAGACACTGAGGTTAGATACTGGCAAATAAAGTTGGATCAAAGCAGCATCTTTCTGACTACTTTCTGGATGCCATTTTGGAGGTACAGATGGTTGTCCTTGTCGTTTGTCATTTCTACTGCTCTGGAAGAGTACCAACGCAGACAGCATGAGATAGTCAATGGTTACCAGGAGTGGAAGTGATCGTGGATCTTCTAGTGTATGGATGTGGAGATATGATGGAAGACGCCATCACAGACCATAATTGAAATCTAGTGAGACTGCTGGAGAGAGTTCACCAGGTGAACCTGAAGCTGAACAAGAAAAGGTTGCAGCTGAAGATGACTGAAGTCAGCTACATAGGGCATGTACTGACAGCTAAAGGACTTCGCCCTGATCCTGCTAACAAGTGAGCTGCAGTAGAGATACAGCAACCAATAAATGTGAAGGCAGTTTGACAATTTGTTGGACTTGTGAGCTACCTAGCCAAGTTCTTGCCCAATCTGTCGTCAGAGTGTGAACCTTTACGCAAGCTCACTGCAAAGGGTGTTCAATGGTATTTGTGCACAGAACAAGAAGCAGCATTCACTTGCATCAAATAACTAGTGATGACAACACCAGTGCTGAGCAACTATAATGTCAAGGAGGAAGTCACCCTGCAGTATGATGCCAGTGAAACAGGACTTGGAGCCACTTGCATGCCTCAAGGACAACCAGTTGTATTTGCATCCAGAGCATTAACACAAACTGAATGATGCTATGCACAGGTTGAGAAAGAGTATCTAACTATTGTCTTTGCTTGTGAGCATTTCAACCAATACATGTTTGGGAGAGAGAAAGTGATGGTAGAGTTTGACCACAAGCCACCTCCAAGCATTTTTCTCAAACTGTTTCTATCTGCTTCAAAGCGCCTGTATTGAATGTTACTTCATTTGTAGAGATACCACTTGGAAGTGCAGTACAAGCAAGGGAAGCAGATCTACATCACCGACATGCTGTCGTGAGCTGCACTCCCTTTGAAGGAAGTTGCTGATGCTAGTACAGCGTGTGAAATCTTCCAGCTTCAACAAGAAGCAACAGCACGTTATGCTCTGGACCTCATCACCCGGTAGAGACATTGAATCTGAGAGACAAGCGTCTTGCTCTGATCAAGCAAACTACGCGATGAGCTGCAACTCTGCAAGTGCTACAGGAAGTTGTGATGAAAGGATGGCCTGCAACCATCAAGGACACACCTGTTGCTGTAAGAGAGAGCTGGGCATACAGAAATGAAGTGACCACCCAAGATGGCATCTTGTACAAAGGGATTAGGGTCATTATCCCTAAAGACATGGAGAAAAGAGATGCTGAAGCGCATCCATGCAAGCGATGAGGTAATCAAGTCTAGTCTGAGGAAGACAAAGAAGTGCTCCTCTGGCCAAACATGAGCAATGAGATTAAGGACCACATTAGCCAGTGTAGTGCTTGCAATGAATATCAAGGTGAGCAAGCTAAAATTCCCTCATGACTCATAGACCATGGATGAAGCTAGAACTGATTATCTCGTCATAGTAGACTACTATTCGGACTACTCTGACATCAACAACTACCAGTGAGATTATAGAATGCCTAAAAGCGCATTTCAGTCATCTTGGCATTCCTGACATTGTGATGCGTGACAATGACCTTCACTTCGTGACTGAAGAATTCAGACGCTTCATGAACGATTGGGAAATTCAGCACTACACATCATCCCACACAATGCCCAGTCAAATGGAAAGGCTGAGGCAGCGGTGAAAATTGCCTAAAGGATAATAATGAAATCTACTAGATCTGGCACAGATGTGAACAAGGCAATCTTAGAAAGGAGAAACACACCTGCTGAAGGCATGGAAAGTAATCTAGTCCAGTGATTAATGTTGTGTTGCACCCAGTCTACTCTTCCAACAGCTAAGAAATGGCTGAGCCAGAAATGGTAACAGGTGTGAGGGACAGGATCATAGGGAAATGACAGAAAGTCAAATGTCACTTTGATTAAAGCTAATAATTGGTTGCCTGAGCTGAGAGTTGGAGAGCCAGTCAGAGTGCAAAGATTGAATGCACTCAAGAAAAATGGGCCCATTTGGCAACTTGGGACTTGCATGAAGAAGTTGTCAGCTCGATCATACTAGGTGAAGGTGAACAACCGGATCTACGCTCTACCAGGGAAGCTGCTCCTTCACAGCAAGCAGCTGATGAGAAAGATCTGAGTTCGCCAACTGATCAAGGGACTGAATGACCATCAGTCAGAGAGGTCAACGGTACTCTAACCAGCGCAACAGATGAGCAGCAACAATCATCACCACAGCAACAACACTCACTGAAGCAACAACATTCCCCAGAGAAGAAACACCAACAACATCACCCAAGGAATCAGCAGACACCAGACAAACAGCCGGTAACAACTCGCACGCTTACCATAAAATGACCTAACGCTTTAAAGATTGTGGGCTGGCGGCGAACTTCAAAAATGGCAGCCCACATTAGCGGGCCAAACACCAGAAAGCCGCCGTGATTCCAAGTGTGGCCTGGTTTATATAATTAAATAGCCACATTTGGCCACTGCCCCCAATGCGCGCCCCCCCAGATCACGTGGAAGGGGCGGGCTGTCTGTTCCCAGCAATGGTGTCAGCTGCCCGCGCGCAGGCGCTGACACCATTTTTAAAGGGTTGTCAGGCCTACTGGCTAATATAATATTTAAAGATAGAATGAATTAAATGAAGTAAAAACATTTCTTTTGCCCTTCTCCCACCCTCCAATAACAATTAAATTAATTATTTGCCCTTTCACCCACCAAAACACTTCCCTTTACCATCTGAGCTTCATAAACTGCATAAACGTTAAACTACAACCCTTCGCACCATCCCCTACACTTATGATGTTAATTTGACCCTGAGCACAGTTGAACTTATCTCCTCATCCCTCCTCACCGGTGTTGCGCCTCATTTCTCCGCCAGTGATCCGAAGGTGCGGGAATACTGGCCGCCGGACCAAAGATCGCAACGGGATATGAGGAAGCGACGTAAGTTTATTTAAATTAATTATTTTAATTGATTTAAATGTTCAAATTGTGGTCCCGTCGCCCAGTGGTGGAGAGGCCATCGCGGTGCCTGGCTGCCGCTGGGAGGATCGGGCCGGGCCCTACTGGCATCAAGGTCCATGGTGGGCTTCATCCAGGGCCATCTTCAGGCCCCCACCAAGCCACGGATCCTGACACGAGGGCTCCTTAAAATTCAGATTTGTGAGTGAAATGCTTATGTCGGGACAGACAAATTTGAAAGGACAAGAAAGAACAGACTTTTTTATGAAAAGGGGGTTTGGATAAATACTTTTGTACTATTTGGTTTGTCTTACACATGTGACTTCTGAAGTCATGTTATGTAAATAAAGGCTTTTGGCAGTAGCCATTTTATACACCACATGGAACAGTACCTGTGCCATGGATTCATTTTGCAGGTAAAATGGCTCTTGTAGCACCAAAAACAAAGAGCACTAAGGAGCTGAATTTCATGGTCAAAAATAAAAAACATATGCAAATAATTTGGTTCGAAGATATGGAAGAACCTCATACAAAGAAAAAGATGAAAATAGCTGAATTGGGGAAAATGCAAATACAAAGCAGAAAGCGTTGGCAAAAAGTAGCGTGTTCCAAGAAGAAAATAGGTAAACAATTCCAAACAAATTGCATTAATATATAAAGACTGCTGTTAGTAAAGTACGCCAATTGTGAACACTGCAATTGTGTGCTGATATTATCATTTGCTGAGCCATTGAAATTACATCATTGCTGTCCAGCATTGCCATATCTTTCGTCAGTGGCTCTTAATTAGTGTTACATTCAGGCTCCATTAACCATGAAACCATTCAGTATCTCATATACTTCAAAGTAGCAATAACGACAGAGGCTAGTTATTATGGTTTGCTCCAGAAATTGCTATTTCCTCTTAGTCTTTATGAACCAAACGCAAGCTCTTCCTTTTACATGGACACTAAGGATATATTTTGGCACCACTCCTTACCAGTCCTGCAAACATTAACTCAAAATTCTGCGAGCTGGTGAGGACAGAAATTTGGTGCAATCCCTGCACAGGGCTTTAATTTGGGTGAGGAAATCAAATTAACTAGGTTTATGTCCCACATAAGAATTACAATAAATAATGCATTAGGAGGGGCAGACACTACTTATGCTTGCCCCATTATATCTATAATCATGCTTCCCCTAGGAATTCTGTCTAAACTGCCTCCTGAAAGACCTAGTGACATTTACACCTGTTTAAGAGCAGACAGAGGTCCCATATATGCCTGAGGGATTGATTATCTTTAAAGACTGTTCCTGTGTTCCTGGGAGGGAACTCTAAAAGAAATGTTTGGACAATTTTTCTATGGCACTTCCCTGGTTTGCATACTATCAAAGTGACAACATGCCTGCTTTCAGTATGCAAATTAATCTATTTCCAAGATTTGAGATGGATGCAACAGCTGGGCAAAGCGACAGGTGGAAATTCCATCCTGCCAAACTTCTTAAAAGGGGCCACAGAACGTTGGACTCATTTAATTATTTTATGGAGTTTATGAATTTTATGGTACCACTGAGTTTCATTCTGTCCTCGCACAATAATCATGTAAATATCCTTTCAGCAGAAACCCCCACTGGTTTCTCCCCACACTAAACCAGTAGCACTGAAATTAATTCTAGCATACTTAACATCAAACTGGCTGAGTTCAGCTAATTCAGAACTAACTGGAGATTGAACCGAGGAATTTTCATGATCTACACAATTCAACTGTACACTAGAAAGTGTAATTACCAATTGAGTCGTCAAGAAGGTGGATATTTTGTCATCAAACCAGGTTGCAATACATTTTCCTCTGCAACAGAATGTTTGGACCAAATTGTCACCTTCTAAAATGGAATTTACTAGCTTTATTGTTAGCAGAACCTTACAAAGGCATATATGTATCAAGAGCTAAAATATCCTTGGGAATTATACTGCATTTTGGCATTTTATGATGTGTGGTTTTTCAGCTTTGCTGAGAACTTGGCATCACTAATAGCAACCAACAACATCAGATTTTCCGATGGGAATACTTATGGTACCATACACTTTCCCAGTGCCAAAAGTGGTAACACTGTAAACAAATGACAAAAAATTTACCTCCTTCTCTCTGATTTGGTGGGCCATTCTTCTACAAAGCCATAAGATTTCCATCACAATGCAAAAATATCAGACTCCACAGATGCACCTAGTCTGGGCCCTTCCAGCAATCCAGATTTTGTGCACTTATAATGTTCCAGAACATTCTTTTTTTAATCAAACAGATTGCACAAATAGAGCTGATCAAATGGAATCTGGCCACACTTGCACTTGAGCGACTGCAAGAGTACTTACCTTGGGAGAAAGGGAAATATTGGAGAAGCCATAATCCAGGTTACTTTTGTGTATTTGCTTGCATCCACCACTGGTACATTGTGGCAGCAATGTATACCATCTAGAAGATACGCTGCAGCAACTCACCAAGGCTCCTTCAATAGCACCTTCCAAACTGGTGACTTCTACCACCTAGAAGCATAGGGGCAGCAGACGCATGGGATCACCATCACCTGCAAGTTCCCCTCCATCCTGACTTGGAAATATATCGCCATTCCTTCACTGTCACTAGGTCAAAATCCTGGAACTCCCTCCCTAACAACGCTGTGGGTGTAGCTACACCAGATGGAGAGCAACAGTTCAAGTAAGTGGCTCACCGCCACCTTCTCAAGGGCATTTAGGGATGGGAAATAAATGCTAACCTTGCCAGTGATGCTCACATCCCATGAATCAATAAAAAAAGACTAGCTATGGAGAGGCATTGACGGATGCCAAAGAGCAGAGGTGTCTTTTCATCTGTGGAAGGCAAAGCCAAGGGAGAAAAGTGGAGAATATAAATTATATTTTGTTAATTGTTGCTTTTGAAACATGTATTTATTACTACAATAATATATATAATTATTTTGTCCTTTCAAAAAATATTTTTGAGGGATTGGATGGGCAGTGGGTTAGAACACTAAAATTTCACCTCTGGGTCCTGGAACTGTATCAGCCATTTTATGTCATGAAAGTTATGGAATTACTAAATCTTGGAATGAAAAGAAAAATCCAATTAACTATTCACTGAAAAGTATTCACTAGCTAGTTTGAGATATACCTGTACGAATTTGTGTACTTCCAACCAGATGATGCAGCCTCAGATAAAGTGTCATCTCTGTGGAAATTAAAAACGGCAGATGGACCAGACACAAATAAACTTGTCAGAACAAAAATATAATCAATGAAAATCAAAAAATCTTCCATTCCTTTTCAGTCAATGCCACAAACCAATAGAAACATATTTTAAGTGTCTTAATAAGGTGTCATGATGCTGAAACTGGACAGAAACAGCAAATCGCCCACAGCTGGCTTATACAAATTAAGACCAAATTCTATTTTTGACCTAAGTACACCCGAATAGACACAATTTAGATCTTAAATGTGACTGAAAGGTTATTCCTAATACACATTAACAAATGCATCCTTGCCAAGATTTTCTGGGAATTTGTTCAACTTTTGATGAGAATTCACAAAATGCCATGTCAATTTAGTTGCCTTAGCACTGCATTAGCTGAATGCATGAGAGAGAGAAAAAAAATGAGAATGCTTACATCCCATGTGGCTGGTTTGAATTGCAAGCCAGATGCTAGGGCTAAAAGGATTGTCCTCGAATCCATTGCACTATCCAAAAGGCGATCATCACCTTTATGAAATAATGATACCATAATATCTCAAAACTGATGGATGCTCGAATAAAGCTACACCAGGCTATTGCTGCCTCACACATTCACCCTGTAGTGGTTATTGTCATTTAAATATGTAGTTTATAATGTGGCTATTTTGGAGGAGCAAAAATGTTTGGTATAATTCAACCACATACCACCTAAGGCATTGTGGGAATGAAATGCCGTAAAATTGAAACAGTAAATACTTTTAGCAAAGGTTATACCTGGCAGGGCTTTAATAGCTTATTTAAAGCCAGCACAAGTTTATTAATAGCAAGACCCATGGTTTAATATTGGCTGGAAAATGCCTTGAAGCACACTGGCTGACAGCCTATCAGTAGTTTGTTATTGCCATTGGCTGACCATGATGGATAGCTTGGTTATTTTCACTCCAGAGATCATATGTCTGCATCTCAGCCTAAAATTTCCTTCTTGCTTTGTACCCCCATCTTTCTCAGAAAGCTGGAAAATGAAATAGTTTCTTGTACATTTATGACTTTTATTAACTTGGCAAGTATCTGATCAAATGAAAAGCTATTGCATTTCTTTGTATTTAATTACTAATAAATTGTAGCATTAAAATGGCTGCAGTTCATTGATGGTAGGTCCTTTGTTACTGAAGCCTGATAACATGTTTTTAATAAAGTCCAGGGGAAAAAAAATAATTTGGCAACGAATGTTCAGATTTTTGACAAATGTTTTATTTAAACATGTAATCAATCATTTTGCCTTATATTTTGGAAACTAAATCAACTTAATACAGATATTAAAGCCACTTTAATGAAACTGGAGGTTTTTTTCCCTTTCAGCAAGTCAAAGATAATATTTAACCAATACTTCTAAAGGCAGGAAAAAGTCTTTCAAAAACAGCACTTAAAAGGCAAATTGCTTATTTTATTTGGTCAAAATATTGTTATATAATTACATACAGGAGATAGCTATTTTTTCAAAAAAATATAGTTTTCATCATCATCTATTGCTGGACCCTACTTTTGTTAAAATCACATCTCCTTTTCCAATACCATGAGGTAGAATTTTGAAAAGCTGAATTGTCATGGCTGTTTAAATAAAGAGAACACACTCGCTACCTTCCTTTTAGAATCTAGCAAAATTTGGTACCAAAACATTTCTTAGTTAAGCTTGTTATACAGTATAGCTAGCGTCAATGCAAAATGGTTTCAGCTTGGCATCAACTCAAACTCTGTATTGTCATTTCAAAATGACGCCACTCAAACTAAATTTTGGCGTGTGGTGTGAACAATATTCAGGAGGTTGTCAGACGCACTGTAGTGCACATGCCATGAGCTGCCTTAGAACTATTCAAACTTAATTTAATGATTTTTAAATATTCTCAGATAGCCAATATTAATTCTAGAAAATGGAATCCCTGCAAGGTCTTTTAAGGGCACTGAAATAGGAGGTGGTATGACTGAGGGCAGGACTCCCAGCCTGGTGGATGGCCCAGTATGTTGAGTGGAACTGGGCATATCCAACTGATGTTGGCTCCACCTAGGAAGTTCAGGGTATGTGCTTTGCTGGATGGGCACCCCATTGTGCCATTACTGACTTGAGTGCCCACAATATTTTAATTCTCTTATTCCTGGGGTTCAGGATGGGTTCATAGCAGAACCAAAGTGTTGGGTGGAAATTCTACCTTGTCACACCTCTGACTGCACAACAGTGCCACCAGAATTTCTACCCTAAACCCAATTAGCAATTATTATTGGCTACAGGTAAGTTCTAATGTAGCGTCCATACCCTGATACAGATATGAAAGCCTAGTGGCTATGGTACACAACTAGCAATGCATAGGTCAAAAGTTCAATTGAAGAGATCTGAAAAATATCATGTAAACTGCTGGATTGTTGTAAAACTCGAATTGTTTCTCCAATATCTTTCAGGGAATGCAACCTGATAAGGCTTAGTTGAGACAAATGAGTGACAACTGAAAACAACAACCCATAATCATGCATACTGTGTGAGCTAAGATATGGGTTAGAAGAAAAGAGGGTGAGATGATTAGAACTCTAAGAGACTTGACCTCCAGCCTCTACTGATGCACCCGCTGTCCTCAATGTCCATGATGATTTCTCTCTTCCAGAGGGGACAAGATGTACCAGAGATGCTCGGCCTTTTCCAGTGGCCACCTGTTTCCTGTTATAGGGTGCCAGCTTCTCTTGTAAGAAAGAAGTGGGTGTGTTATTGTTAGCCCAGTGAGATGTTGTGAGAGTGTGCTGGTGCATGAAAGATAGCTCAGGTATGAGAGATGAAGGAACTGGCAATGAGGACGGCAGCAGGTGCACCATGTGGCAGTAGCAGCAGAATGAGGTGGAGTGAACTGTGCTGTCATGATTGGAGAAAAATCATGGGAAGCAGGAGAGGAAAGTGTTGTGAACACTGAGACTACAAGTAATTTAGGGCTAAGCAGAGAGTAGCGAGTGATATGAGTTCGCAGTCATACCTTCAAAACCCTTGTCAGACTACTGAATGTTTTGCTGCATTGCATCCAGATCCCTGGAGCAATGCTTCTGTCATTTACCTGTTATGCCATCTTTGCCAACTGTTGTTACAAAACTAGTGGGATGCTTTTTTGCCATTGGGTGGAAAAATGAGAATCCCTTCTTCAGCCGACCTCCTCCATTAGCAGCTCCAAAGCTGGAGCTAAAAAAGGAGGAGCACTTCCAATATCTCTTGTGCTTACCAGTGCAGTGCTGTTCAGAATGAAGCTGATTGCAGCCACAGTGTACCTGCCCTTTAAGAGGTGCTGGCCTACTTTATTTAATGCCAGTAATATTTGATTTTCCACCCCCTTATGACAATCACAGGTAGTGCTAGAAGTTTGCTTACGTCATGCACAGTCCCCGAATCCACGTGAACAGGCACATGATCGGATCATGTTGGCCATTTCGCTTGTATTTTCAGCCAATTACCAATTTAGGCCCCCCCCAGTCTTTTAAAAAAAGGATTCAAGATCATTAGCAAAAAGTGAATGAAAGATCAATTTGTGCTCGTTAATGTCATAAATAATGAACTTATGCTGTATTTCATTGCTGTGCAGGCAAATGGAAAAGTGATTATTTTATTCCAAGTCAAACCTATCAAAAGTAAATCTAATGAAGGGAAGGATTTTGAGCTATCACTACAGCGACATAAGCAGATACATAGCAGCAGCTCATCAATCCACTCCATTTGTCCAAAATGGGGCATGGCATATATTGCGGGACCAGAGGAGAAAAACAAACAAATATAAATTGATTAAGCTGGTTAGAAATTTTGTTCCCATTCTAATCTCTTTCAAAATCAATTGACAAATGGTGGCACGTTTAAACACTTCTGAAAGGGGACATGGACACTGAAGGCATACAATTCATTTTCCGGGAGTACTCTGCATGCATCTCAGCAATGAAATATACCTGAGGCATATTTGCTGCACTTGCATCACATGATGTACATATCTGAGAAAATCAACATCTAGAATTCATTAATGAAATATGTTATCTCCTGGACCAGGTCTTCAAACAACTTACCAGATAGAGACAGCTCTGCCAGTTTCTGTCAAAGTGACCATTACCTTGATACCTTTATTCAACTAGTTCTTTCCTACTAACAGCAGGGGTTATCGGCCAAATTACATACAATGCATGAATCAGGTGATAAGATGCCAGCCACGCTATTTCTCAAAGATCCTCCTGCTTTGCCATTGTAACTTCGCCAGCAGTGTGATAGAATGCTAGTTTACACACAGAACTGGCTGAGGGATCAATTTTTACCCAACCAGATATCAGGAAATTGCCTAACTCTGCGATATCGAATTTTATGCAGCTAAAGGTAATTGGACAATCATCACCATGGGAGTGTGATGCAAGTGCAGCAAATTTGCCTCAGGTATAAATGCACCTTCCCTTAACACTGCTTCCACCCTCTTCCTCAGCCACTGTCTCAGGTTGAAGCCAACTGTTCTCAGCCTTGGCATCCTATTTAAATCCATGCTGAACTTCTGACCCGATATTCTGTCCATCACAATGACTGCCTGCTTCCATCTCGACAACTTATATCCTGGCTCTCAGGAACAGGGAAGGTCAAAAATGGCTTCTGGCAATTCTTAAACTGGGAAGGCTGAGCCAGTGGATCTAAACGATAGTTGAAGAACAGCTTAAGAAATATCACAGTAGTCCATCATCTTCTGTAGTTCTGATGGATTTCTATGGATATGTGAATTATCTTACATGGCCAGAAGCAAGCCTGTGTAGGCAGAATGTAAAACAAATGCTGCAAAAGGTGTTTCCCGGTTGTCAAAATTGCTACTGAAGCTCTCCAGGCTCTTCAGGCTCAAACACTCTTCATTTCTGCCTGTCTCAGATGATCTTGGGAACAGATAAATGGGCAGAAATTCAACTGTGATCAATGGATTCATGGCTGGGATTTTATCTGGGCGACGGAGGTCTCAACCAACAGTGAAAGCACAAGTGAGAGCCCCGTGTCACCTCCTCTGGGGAAGGCTCACCAAATCAACTGCCAATTAGGCACTTAGGTGGGCAGCGGCTGGTCTTCCCTGGTGACGGATGTCCCGCCTGCTGAGAGCTGCCAGCCAATCAGAGGCCGGCAGCTCTTTCACTGAGCAGCGCCACCGGTAAGTCATAGCAGGAGGGGTTTTGCGGAGTGGGGGTTGCGGGGGAGGTGGGTGTAGTGAGGGTCAGCAATGGGGGTGGCTCTCAGTGGGCCCCCCCTTCCTGATGACAGGTCCTTCATTCAGGCAACCCCCCACCCCCCCCCACCCCATCCACCCGGTAAGCAACCTGTACAGGTTTGCTTGGTGTGCTCCCCGTGCGGCTACAGGCCCGCCCAAAGTTGGGCTAATTCTGGCAGTGGTGGGATGAGGCCCTCAATTGGCCATTAATTGCCCACTTAAGGGCCTACCTTGGCAGCGGGGCGGAAGGCCATTTACAGGCATTCCCGTCCCAGAGTTAATTTGGGTGGAGGCGGGAATGTGGCGGGGTCCCCCACACCACAATCCCGCCTGATTACATGCTCTCCCTGACGCAGTGGAGAGCATAAATTTCCTCCCATGTGTGTGCTCCTCTCCACCCATTTTCCCGTATTTTTGCATTTAAGTGATGCAAAAACTCCAGATGTAGAAGGAGGAAAATCTGTCCTATTTTTAATCTTCATCTGTGCTGCAATTCAAGCCATTTTATCTGAGGAAATCAAAAGTGCAGTGCATTGTGGGTAAACTGGGACTTTCTCTTCTGGCATTCTGCCTATTTGCTACTGTATGTGTGCACACCACAACTGGATGAGCAAATCTTTTGACATTTATATTACTTAAATGGCTTGTTAGTCATTTGAAAAGTGTTAAAGCATAATTATTGCAGGCATGCGGTGATTGATTGAAATGTTGTTCATTACTATTAAAAAAATTAACAGGGAAAAATCATAACTTGTAAAGTGAGTATGTTCTTGTGATTTTGCTGGTAGATGATCCATTTCATTAGAAGTAGTTTTTTTGCATATATAAGTGGATGACAAAAATAGGCATCATGCCTACTTCTGAGTCCAACTTTAAAAAAACAAATAAAAACAAGAAATGCTGGAACCACTCAGCAGGTCTGGCAGCATCTGTGGAAAGAGAAGCAGAGTTAACGTTTCGGGTCAGTGACCCTTCATCGGATCATAAATTTCCCCCCATATGTGTGCTCCTTCCCCACCCATTGTCCTGTATTTGTTGCATTCAAGTGATGCAAAAATGCTAGACGTAGAAGCAGGAAAATCTGCTCTATTTTTAAACTTCATCTGTGCTGCAATTCAAGCCATTTTTTCTGAGGAAATCAAAACTGCAGTGTATTATGGGAAAACTGGGACTGTGAATTCATTTCTTTTTTGTATCTTTTTGGCTGATTTTTTATTATGTATATATTTATGCATTTATTCCCCATCAAAGTTTTAGATCAATTCTCCCTCTTTTAAAAACCTTTTCTCTAAACACATACTCCATTTCTGAACTGAGATGGCAGTTGACCTTTATCAGCAGGGGTCTCTATTTTGTGAGCAGGTGTAGGGTTTGTATGTTCTCACATTAGGGGTCAAATTCGGCACCTTTCCTGAACCCTTACTGAGGTCAACTAACTTAGTATAGATGAGAAATTGAATCTGGCACCTTCCTATCCTCTATAGTTCGATATCACATAGGCTAACAGTATACCACCTGAACTATCAGGGGAGCTGTACTACATATTCTTAATCAGAGATGTTAGCAGGCAGCTCAACATTATTTATTTTATGAATGTTCTACATACAATAAAATTAGTGTAGCAGTTACTTTCCTGCTTGATTCATAAAATAAATTCTTTTGTGCCTCAGGTGCAGATTTTATCAGTCTGGCCAAGCAATTGATTAAGGTATGATTTTCATCTTTACTATATCAGGAATCATTTAAGGACAGATAATAAATACATGATAACAGATAATCTGCAGAGTTCTGCAAGGCAATATATGTTGCTGGGTTGAGATTACATTACAAATTCCAAAATGCATCACTGCCTGGAGGAAAAAAAACAAGAGGAAAGAACTTGCATTTACGCAGCACCAGGTGCCATTCCCCATATCCTTATTCTTGTGTACAGATGAATTTTCTAGATCAGTATGTTTCCAGCCCAACAAGGAAGGAGGCATAGTTGGATCTGGTTCTTGTGAATGAGGTGGGTCAAGTGGATCAAGTATCAGTGGGGGAACATTTATAGAACAATGATCATAGTATCATAAGGTTTAGATTAGCTATGGAAAAGGACAAAGAGCAATTCAGAATAAAAATAATTAATTGAGGGAGGGTAAGAATGGCCCAAGTAAGTGAAATCAAAGATTGCCAGGCAAAACTCTAATGAAACAGTCCTTTAAAGATGAAGTGGTTCGAGTATAGTTGGGTACATTCCCACGTGGGGAAAAGGTAGAGACACCAAAGCCAGAGCTCCCTGAATGATGAATGAGATAGAGTAAGATGAAGCAGAAAAAGGGCGAATATGACAGATGTCAGGTTAATAATATGTGAGAACCAGGCAGAATATAGAAAGTTCAGAGGGGTAGTGAGAAAGGATATAAGAAAGGCAAAGAGAGAGTATGAGAAGAGGCTGGCAGCTCACATAAAAGAGAATCCAAAAGTCTTCTATAGGCATATAAATAGTAAAAGGGTGGAAAAAGGAGGAGTGGGGCGGATTAGGGACCAAAAAGGGGATTTACACATGGAAGCAGAGGACATGGCTGAGGTATTGAATGGATATTTTGCACCTGTCTTTACCAAGGAAAAAGATGCTGACGAAGTCATAGTGAAAGAGGAGGAGTTGAGACACTGGATGGGCTAAAAATTGGTAAAGAGGAGGTATTAGAAAGGTTAACTGCCCTTAAAATTGATAAGTCACCAGGTCCCTATGGAATGCATCTAAGGATAATGAGGGAAGTAAGGGTGGAGATTGCAGAGGCACTGGCCATACTCTCTCATCCTACTTAGATACAAGAGTGGTGCCAGAGGACTGGAGAATTGCAAATGCTACACCCTTGTTCAAAAAAGAGTGTAAGGATAAACCCAGCAACTACAGGCTGGTCAGTTTAACCTCGGTGGTGGGAAAGCTTTTAGAAACTGATGATCTGAGATAAAAGTAACATTCATTTGGACAAGTGTAGATTAATTAAGGAAAGCCAGCATGGATTTGTTAAAGGCAAATCATGTTTAACTTACTTGCTTGAGTTTTTTGATGAGGTAACAGGTTGATAAGGGAAATGCGGTTGATATGTTGTACAGGGACATCCAAAAGGTGTTTGATAATGTGGCACATAATAGGTTTACCAACAAAATTGAAGCCCATGGAATAAAAGGGACAGTGGCAACATGGATATGAAATTGGCTGAGTGACAGGAAACAGTAAGTTATGACGAATGGTTGTTTTTCGCACTGGAGGAAGGTATAACCAGGGGTCAGTATTCGAACCACTGCTTTTCTTATGTATTTATGATCTGGGCACAATTTCAAAATTTGCAGATGGTACAAGACTTGGAAGTATTGTGAACTGTAAGGAGCTTGCTGATGGACTTCAATAGACAGGCTGGTAGAATGAGCAGACATGTGGCAGATGAAAGTTAATGCAGAGAATGTGAAGTGATACATTATGTTAGGAAGAATGAGGAGAGACAATATGAAATAAATGGTACAGTTCTAAAGGGGATGCAGGAACAGAGATACCTGGAGATATATGTGCACACATCGTTGAAGGCAGGGCAGGTTAACAAAGTGGTTAAAAGGCCTTCTTGTGCTCTTGTGTTCTTGCATACAGATTCTGGAGCTTTATAAATAGAGACATGGAGTACAAAACCAAGGAAATTATGATGAACCTCCATAAAACAGTGGTTCGGCCTCAACTGGAGCATTGTGAGCAATTCTGTGCATTACACTTTAGGAAGAATGTGAATGCATTAGAGAGGATGCAGAAAATATTTACAAGAATGGCTCCAGGGATGAGGGAATTCAGTTAGGTGGACAGATTGGAGACGCTGGTGTTGCTCTCCTTACAGAAGAGAAGGTTGAGAGGAGATTTGGTGAAGTGTTCAAAATCATGAAGCGGAGATAGGGAGAAATTGTCCCCATTGGTGGAAGGGTCGAGAACCAGAAGATACTGATTTAAGGTGATTGGCAAAAGAGCCAAAGGCAACATGAGAAAAAGCTTTTGTACACAGTGAGTGTTTAGGATCTGGAATGCACTGCCGAAGAGTGGTGGAGGTAGATTCAATCATGGCTTTCAAAAGGGAATTGGATAATTATCTGAAGAGGAAAGATTTGCAGGGCTATGGGGAAAGGATAAGGGAATGGGACTAGCTGAGTTGCTTTTGCAGATAGCCAGCATGCACTAAATGGGACAAATAGCCTCTTTCTGTACTGTTATCATTCTCTGATTCTCTGATTCTAACTCTTTATCCATTTCCATTTTAAAGTCTATCATGAGTTCTGCTACCACAACTGTTTGTGGTATGAACTGTCAACTCTATGTTTAAACATGCTCCTTCAACTTTTTGGTGACAATCTTCAATTTATTGAATTAGAAACTAGTGAAACCCTTTTTCACACTTAGCTTATCAAAACCCTTCATAATTTTGAACACCTCTATCAGATCTCCAGAACATTCTTTGTTGAACTGAAAAGAGCCACAGTTTATCCAGTTTCTCCTCATAATTGAAGCCTCTCATCTCTGGTATCATCTTAGTAAATCTTCCGGCCCCTCCCCCCGTCACAGAGCCCACTGTCGGGAGCTCAGTAAAATCCCTTTAATATCATGTGTCTTCAATTTATCAATAAGTAACAACTAATCAAGTACCTTTTGAAAATCCAAAATAATAATATCTACTGCATTTCTTTTATCAATAACCTCCATAATTTCTTCAAAGAATTCTTAAATTCATTGAAATTACATTCAGCTTTGTCTCTTGGACAGGTTAAACCAAACAGTGCCATTGTCAGTTATCTATTTCAATATCTGTCTATCTCAGCACTACTACAAAAGGGTCAACCCTGTCATACAGACAAATAAGGTAACAGTGGGAACTATTTGTTACAGAAAAGGTCAAAACCACAAATGGATCCTGGATAGAACCTGGAAATGGGTAGAAGAATGGAAGAGACTAAAAATGGAGACTGAAAGATGCCAGAATCCAGGAAAAACAAATAAATGCCAAAGAAAGTGCAGAAGTTACAAAAGAGACTGGATAGAAATTAATACTGAAGAAGCAGAGGAAGCTGAAGGAGCTTCAAAGCTGTATTATAAGATAACAAAGCTTCTGTCAGGCAGAGAAGGACAAAGGTCATTCCCTGTAAATGACAAGCAAGGATTGACTTTGACTATAGAGAAGACAAGTGTCATGCTAGGCCCCACCTGCCAAGAATGAGGCACATTAATTTTGTCATGAACATTGATTTTAAACTGTTACTGGAGTGAAGAAGACTTGTTAAACAGGTCAGCCGTGGCTGGAAAAGACATTTATATATTAACAGACTGTGTTTGGATGGACAAAGCAGCCATGCCCTTACATTCAACCCACAATGGACTTTTGATCACCAGACATTGAAGGAGTAGCTCACATTGCAGGTTGACTGCTAAGATGGCTGAATACACAAACGGAAATGGTCAAATCAGCTAGTCACATGACTAACCTGCTGGGCAACTTGAGTTTTTTGAATTTGTACAAACAATTTGGGCAGAAAGTCTGTTTGCTCCTGGACTAAGAATATCTCGCTCCTATCGGCTCCCATCTCTTTCTCACAAGCTTCTGAATCCACTGAAGACACATGAACCCCAAGAGAGAAAAGTCTCCTACAGCGAACAAGGTTTAAGAAAAATACTGGGCCCCAACGAAAAGCAAGATCTACCTACAATCAAGGACTCTACAGTGAGCTCGAAGAACCGTAACAGCTCTTCAGAAATTGCATCAAACCTTTCCACTTTATTTTGTCTGTTTTCTTTCTGTCTCTATCTGCATGTGTGTATTGCATATGCATGCCAGCATGGGCGCGTCGTGTATCCGGAGGCATTAACCGAATTAGAGTTAAAGTTTAATAAATTTCAACTTTTCTTCTTTAAACCTAAGAAAGCTTGTTTGTGCTGGTTTCTTTGCTTTATAGTTGGAAAGCAGTGAACAAGGATTCACCAAGTGGTTGCTAAAAACATGGTGTCTTTAAAATTAAACCCTGTTATGGTAAGGCCAGGTGAAGGGTGAAAGTGAACCCGGGACCTCTTTCTCATTTGGTCGTAACACAAGATAAAATAGTAGGATGAACACTTAAAATAGCTTCCAAGCAAACTTGAGCGAAAGAAAAGCTGAAGGTTCCAGAAAAAAAACAATGACTGTATTTGATGTTAAAAGTGCCATTTGAATTGAAGCAGTCAGAGAAGCCAAAACCAAGCTGAAGACTGTAAAGACTGCAACATCTGACAAAATAACAGATGATCAGCAAGGTTGGAGACACAGGGCTGGAAGTTACATTGTGCAATGTGATTGCACAAACCCTTAATGCATTAGCATCTAATTCCTCTTTTAATGTTTAAATGCATACATTATCTTGTTTATTTTAAGCGTTCATCAGATTATGTTGCACGGCATAATGTCCAGGCTATAATGGCAATAAACACAATGCTTCACTCAAATACGATATGCGCATAAACAAAGAATCCATGGACTGCGATAACGTTCTCATCACAGAGCTACCAAGGAACTATCAGACTGTGACAACCAGTATGAAGTACCTTTACTATCAGTTCCAAGAAACTTATTTAACTTTGTGTTGTTGGATAGGATTAATTATGATGTAGACAGAAAAAAATGCACAAAAAATGCACCAGATTCAAGAAGAGATCATGAAAAACTTCACATTTTGTAATCCAAAATATTGAAAAGGAAGTTAAGAATAAATAAATGTCAGGGTTCTCATTAACTTTGTTGATTTTGAAAGCAATACTGTTTACAACATCTGAAATAATGGTAAATAGTTTCTCAACTATATATGCATTAAAGAGTGGGGGAACGTATTGGTCCACTTAAAATGAGAGTGGGAACTGGAATCCAGGGACTCTGGGAATAAAGAAAAAGCAAGGCCATTTAAAAGTTATTTCACATCTGCTTTTAACCAGGTGGGAGAGAGAAAGTTGTCTCAATCAGATATTATTTCCAGGAACAGGAAAGGAAGAGCTGGATAATATGTAAAGAACAAAAGGAACTCTTAAACAATGCTCGCTATATTTTTTTGTGTGTGTGCGCGTGGCGTGTGGTAATTTATATGGGCTGGCTTGTGCGAGGGCTGCGTAGGGCCCTATGAGTTGTTTTGTGGCTGCGCAACTTAGAGGGAACATTGCTCTTAAACTGTATAAACTATTTGGTCTAGATAACATGCACCAATAAAATCTTAAAGGAGAACTGAACTTAGTGATTTAAAAAAATTTTTTTTTGATAAGTTCATGAAATTGAGAACAGAATTCTGAAGATTTAAAAGGTTAACCTAGAGTTTCCACTGTGGTGGCTGGGTCACTGATAATGTAACAGGGCAGGACTTCCATGTTCCTGCCAGGTGTGGCCAAGACCCCATCAATTTTCTGGGAGCAGACTAAAATATCTACAAAAAGATGGGGAGCTGTGGTGTGCTCCTCGTGGATTTTCATCCTGCTTTGGAGAACTTGCCTGGTGCAGACAGGGGAAAAAAAGAACATCTCAATTGCTACAGGACTCTGACATCTGCAGCAACATACTGGCACAGTACCAGGGAAGGACAAATTTCTGGCCTATGATAGCATCAGCATGAGGTCTTGATAGGAAAATGTGCATCGATCATTGATTTTCAGGCTGAAAAGCTTGGTTTCATTCAGCACAGACATGATAGGCTGAATGGCCTACTTCTGCATCATAAATATTCTATATTTCTAGCTTTTTATGTTTTATCACTTCACAATTTATGACACTCCCTATGAAGTGTGTTTACATTTTCAAAAGATATCACCAGCCTTAGCAATGCTCGACATGTCTTGCACACAGGACAACGTGATGTATGTCATTCTATCATTAGCACCTTCTTTGCTTACACCCGCTCTTTTCTTGCATGGCTGTCTCCTGCGTTAGAAAAATGTAGTTAGAAGATTTAAATGGACCAGCAAATGATTGTAACATCGGCGGAAAATCCTCCCTGTGATGTTTTTTAAGCTTTTAGTGACATTGTACAAGGCTCGTCATTAGTGATTAATGGGAACGGTAAGGAGTCATAGAAACAAGAAACAGAAGAAAGCTACAAGTGGGAACTATTCAAGCAGTTATGAGTTTGGTCAGTCTTGAGACCCTTGCTACTCCTAATGTGTGCCAATTGATCAACCATTGTTGCTCATGACAAAATAAAAATGAAATGTAATTTAGGAGGTTTCAGCAGATTACCAGACCCAGGCTTTCAACTTAGTTACACTTTCAGTTAGAATTTCTAAATTCAGAGGAAAAGGAAAGGACAGTGCAACTTTTTTGAACAAAAGCTATTGAGAAATTATTGGAGACAAAGGAGTCAATCTCAACAGTGGAAATGGGCAGCAGTGTACCTCAATAGCAAGAAAAATCAGGGAGTGTATAAAGCAGGTGGCTCACCTGTTGCCACCCGTTTTATATCCAGAGGAAAGAGTTAAATTCAACTCCAGTATAATAGGGTTCACAAGACAATTGGGTACAAGGATAGAGTTCTACTGACACTGAGAGCCCACCAATACCTCATCTAAATTTCTATTATTAACACGTGAGCTTAGATAGGAAGTGTTGATATTCAACCATGAAAGGCATCAAATCAGACCCAGATCCTGTCCTCAAGCAATGTTGACACGAGTACTTTCCAGCAGTGGTCCCTGGATAATGGTCAGCAATCAGAATGTCACTGATCTTTTTCTGTCAAGCACTGAGCCCAACTGAGGCACTGACACTACTGCTCTGGTGCGATCAACAAACTTAGAACAGATCAGGTATGAAATCTGGGACCTTGCTGGTTTGTATGGCAGCTACTGCACATACATTGCATTCAACCACGGAGCCAGCAGTGGAACTTCAACCCTGTATCTCCGAAATAACGGATCAAAAAACTTGCAAGTGTAGATTTCTCACATGCACAGAACAATCTTGGCAAATATTGTTACAGAAACACAACTTTGCTGCAAAATAAGGCTGCAAATCTTGTGTTCCCTTTTTCTCTTGCACAGCACTGTGAGTTGCACAGTACATTTATCTTATAGGAAGTCCAAGCACATACCACAGTAAATGCTGGTTGAAGCCGGCATTATCTGGCAGGTTTTAAAAAAAGATTGAAGTGTTTTTGATCTCAATTCGTTCAGAAAGAAATCAGCCTCTGCTCACTCACTAATAGATGTTATAGAATCATCTGAAACAGACTGTGTGACAATTTAACACAAGGCTACCAGCTAGTGATGAACTCTCTGCTGATCCACTGAAAACAGATATGCCTAGAGTTGATAAAACTGTTATTTTTACTGAATATGAGTGTGCTATTCCTATTAAAAATAAAGAGGCTGCTAAAAGGTAATATCCCTCAAAAGAAATATTCACAGAAGACTGCCTTTCCATTTAATGACATATCATCATGAGATTACAGCAAGCTCCTATCTTCACAGCACCTCATCAGGTGGTCTGACTCTGTGATATTGAGTGTAGATTATAAGTCAGATGGGTGCCAGTATTGATGAGACACTTGGACAGCTGTTTCTGTTACAAAGGTGGTGCGCCTATCCAAAAATAAAAATATGAAGCAAATTACGCTTATGGACCTTTATAATGCAATTGCACGAAGTGATGGACTGGGCCACAAAGGCAGAAAATTATTGATGACTGGAGAAATCAGGGAATAAGATGTTATTAAGCAACGTCAGAGATAGATATCGATACTTAATAAAACACAGTTATTGGTTTATGGGCTCCAGGAGAAAGAGTTCATGCTGTTGACCTTTTGTTTCTCTTTTAATTTGCTGGAGGTGTAGAGTCTATGAATAAAACATTGGTCCACTTAAGTTATAAGCCAATGTTTTCTCTCTTTTTCATGTTGACAGCCTGCAAGGCACACACTGGTGCTCCTCTTCCATGAGGTTTGATTGCTACACCATGGAATAGAGAGCAAAGTGATGATTATATTCAAATGTTATACAGTGCAAGCTGTTGTATCTTCAATACATCTGTAAAGGATCTCAAACAAGAACCTGCTCATGACAGACACTACTTCACTTAAGGCTGTTATTGCAGATATAATAGCATGTTTATTAATAATAAAGATGATGTTTTGAAAGGTGCTTTGATATTACAATAAACATTATTCTGAATTTTCTGAATAGTGAGATCTCAGAACAGGTCCTTGTTCTGGTAAAGTGTACATTTTATTTGATTTTTAGGGATCTGTTTCTGATGTCCATCAATAATTATTGCATTTATACCATTTTGGTACAAATCTCCTAAATGTGACACCCCCATCATTTGGTTAAGACACTACCTAGTATGAAAAGGGCAAGTAGGTTTAATTTTGATCCTGTGTCTGAACTGGGCTAGTGATGTCAACCGGGCTTAGCAGTTCTGAGCAGAATAAAAAATTAAAACTATAGTAACTCATCCTAATCACTTCATAGTTGCTGAAAAGTGGATGTACATGGACATCAGGTAATGGCAGGATCATGCTTTCCTGTGCTCCCTCCCACGAAAGATCAAATAACCCATGACACTCACATATGAAGAATGGCCATTCAGGTGAGGTACTGAAAGGACCATGCTCAGAGTGAGTCAACACGTTCAGGAGAGATGGCAGGTAAAATGGGAGATGAAGAAAAAGGTTGAATTTTATCTCTTGAGTCTGTTCGTTTAAAGTAACAAGTGATGGATATTACATTTACACAAAAGGATAATAAATCATAATTTACACACATCAGCAGAGAAAGCTCTGGCAACAGCTTTGGCATGAAGATTCAATAATTGAGTATATTAAACATTATTGCCCTGAATTTCTAAGGTATTTTCCCCTAACCTTTGCTGCACCTTCAGCAGGAGGCTGGCCAAGCCCCTGGTGAAATAACTGAAAACAGCCCCTGTGCAGGTTCTAGGCATATATTGGGCTGAATTTTACTCGCCCTCCAGGGACAGACTGGGAGGAGAGGGCCCATGAAATAGTGAGAGAAGGCTGGGGTTGGACTGTCCATCATCTACCCAATGCCATAGAATTTTAGTAGCCCAGAGGCCAACTGAAGCCCTTAAGTGGCCAGTTAAGGGCTACTTAAGGGTCTCTTTCTGCTGCCACTGGCCACTTGGCGGCCTCCCTGTGGGCTGGAGGGTGGGGTGCCCTCCTGATTGGGCACTCTGTGGCCTACGGCGGGGCTCCTGGCGGCAAGGTCTGCCACTGCAAAAATATCTCACCCTGCCCTCAACAACCCCAACCCCACCCACCCCTCACCAGGGCCTGCTTGATTGGACCCGGTGACCCCCGACCCCACTTGTGGGGAGGTGACAGTCCATTTTTGACAGCTGCAGTCCCAGCAGTGGCCACCGCTTCTGGTGATGCAGCTGAGACTGAAGCCCTCCCAAGACAGGAGCTCGACACCAGGCAGTTAATTGCCTGAGCGCCGTGTTACAGTCAAGTGAAGTGGGGTCAAAGGGCTTCCCTCTTTTCCCTCCTTGTTTGACCACAACAGGTTCAATTATTTCTTAAAGTGGTGTACTGGCCAATTCAGTAGGTGTTTGATGATTACTTACTTGCTATGATCATAACAAGAACCAATCTGAAGGTTTTCTTCAGATTAACAAAGAAAGATGTTAACTTTATTGTACCTAAACTGAAGTAATGAAAATAATAAACTACTTGCCAACTTTCACTCACACACACAAATAGGTTACAGAGTGGGGAAAGGTAGATTGGTTGAGTTAGAGTCCATAGAAAAAAGGGGTATACAGTCTGTGGAGTTCAGTATTTCGGCTGGCTTCCAACTGAATTCGGTGGTCCTGATGCTTTTAGTTTGAAGAGGTAGATGACTGGTTCGGTAGGTCTCTTCGAGACAGCGATGCAGATGATTTCTTCCAATGGAGTTTCTGATTGTAGCCGGAGTAGGTAAAGGTGGTCAGTCTACAGGCAGGATTTGAATCTTGCAAGCTGGAATGTAGAGAAAGAGAGAGAGAGAGGGACCCCCACTTGGGTCTACACGTGTCAGAGTCCAGATGCTTCTCCTTGCTGCTACAGAGAAACACAAGCTTAAAATCACAGATGGGGACTTGTCACACTCAGTGATTCAAGCATAGTAGTTAGCAGTATTTCTTCTTGTGAAAAGAAAAAGAACAGGGAGTTCCCTTAAACTTCCCGGATCTTGGTTCGTGCTGGGATGAGCAGACATTTTGTCTTCCTCCTCACAGGCCTTGCAATGTAGGATACAATGTTGCAAATTAGGTGGCCATCTTAAGCTGCTAGCAAAGTCATCTTTTATTTGTTCTTTTAAAAATGTCTTTAAAATATATAAATTCATATCTCCAGTCAGTGGATCAAAGAAAATTATCATTCAACAAAGCAAGTTGGCGTGACAGCCGGAAAATGCAGTAGCGGGGTTCCCCAAACGGCCGAGCTGAGGTTGCCCTCGGCTTTCCGGGCCGGCATCAGGACCTCCAACTAGCCAACACAATTCAACTCATTTATTGCAAAAATCGCAATGGAGTTGATCTGTCCACTGCCTGTATCAGTACCATGGACTTTATCCAGAGCAGTTTTTAATGGCAGCTGGCTTTTTCAGTGCTTGGAAACATATCACACAGGAACTTTCAAGTTAACAGAAGAACTAGAATCATTACAATAAAATATGAAGTAAGTCAAGTGAGCCAAGCATGATTTAAACTCTGCCCCATCTTTTTGTTTTGTTGCATACAGATTAGCTGCTGCATTCCCTACATTACAACTATACTTCAAAAGTGTTTCAATGTTGGTAGAGCTATCATTGTTGGTGATGCAAAATTATTCGGGATCTTTGAGAATACTAGTTTAGCAAGACTAAAAAGTCAGGATATATAACATGGGATCTCGCAGGCTGCAATGCAGATGTGGCAGCATGATATGCTCTAAGTGTTTGTTGCATGCATAGTCCAGCCATCCTTTTGCTTCCCATGGGCACCCATTAGTGTTCACTACCATGGCATTCTATCGGATTCGGGAGAACTTTTTTTCTCATTTTCTTTTATGCTTCACTGGGGAGACAGCATTTGCACGATTAGTAGATTCCTGCAGTGACTGTATTTGTAAGAGTTCCTCTACCACCAAAATTTTTACTTACCTCAAGGACACCTTTGGCCTCCATCCAAATCTGGCCTCAGGGGGCCTGTATTTTTGTGTCTTAGGTCTCATTTAAGTGTTGCTGGTGAGCATCTGTGTGCATCTGAATAATTTAAATATGCTCCTTGGCCATTTTTCCTGTGTGTAAGATTTGCTTTACCTGTCGAGGGTACCCTGCTGCAATTCGTTGCTTGTGCGAGCGTGGCAATTCAGTTGGCTTCCACATGAAGCTGGCTGGCAAATCGAGCTGGGGAGGAGGTGGCGGGAGTGGGGGGTGGAGGGTTAGCAGCGTGGGGGATGGCGGTGGGGGGGGGGGGTAATCCAGAGGGAAGCCATGCATGGAGAAGCAACAAACCAGAATTATTTGTGGGTCCAGGAGGACTGCTGCTATTTCAAGCCCCACAAAAATAAGAATAAATATTTTTTTCTGATTGATGATGAGGCTACTCAATGTCTGATACAAATGTGCAGAATGTGAGACCCTGATTCGTATATTTAAGGAGCCTTCCAACAGTAACTGCTCATCTCTTTACAGCCAATATGAAAATTGCATTAGACTGGCCTTATAAGGATGGCGAGGCCCTCCACAGTCCCCTGATTTTCAACTGCTAGCTCTATGTTTCTTGAAGTTAGAAATGGGTTGCCAACATTTGAAAATTGCATCGCTCCTTTAATAGATTGAAAAAAGGACAGATCTGGGAGTTTGTCTGGCCATGTTATTCTTTAACTCCAGATGCCACCAAAAAAACATGCTGTCCCCTTTAAAAGCTGCTGCACTCCTGATTCCACCTCGACAGGTGAAACAAATCTTATACACAGGAAAAATGGCCAAGGAGCATATTTAAATTATTGAGATGCACGTAGAAACTGGCATGGTAGGTGCTCTATTCAACCAGCATGGATGTGCCCTGGGGTAGTTGCCACCTTTAGTTTTATTGTGGAATCAGCTCTTATGGGTTAGAAAATAAAACATACAACCTTGTAGAATATCAGCTTTTCAAGTGCTGAAAGATTGAGGGAGTTAGTCTTCCATGTAGCATTAAAAAAACTTGTTAAATGACTGTTCGCACTTCAAAAATTAACAATATATTTTACTCATTTTGTCTCATACATGCATTTGTATTTAATAATGTGGTAAAGCTCCAGTATCTATTCTGTGTGTGAGTTATTCAGCAACTTGCTTAGAACTCTCCTGAAACTAGCACATTGAACCTTTGCTCTGCTTGGCAAGAATGCTTTATATATTACACAGTGCACTAATTGCATTCTCTAAAACCATTATATTTGAAATGGAACATTATGCAGGATCAAAATCTGCATGCATTCAAAGAGTGCCGAACCTTTCAAATGTTCATGAAAACAAGTGGATGTTAGAACTGTTTTTCTTCTTACATGGAAACTTAATTTGATATCACAATAAAGCATTTTTGAAATATCTTTTGAACTCTCATAAAATTTTTGTACTCAAAATAAATTTAAGAAGATTTGTGACAAATCTATTGAAACAAATTAAGATTCAAAGACATCATTGTTTAGTGTTGCAAAGTGAATGCCATTCTAGGCATCCTAATTCTTTAAGATTTTAAATGTGCATCAATTTTAAACAAGAAATGTCCTTTATTTGACAGTTGTGGATTTTGGAGCACTTTGGTATCACCAGTTATGCACAAGACTACATATAACTAATATAACACTTCATCTACAGCAAAAACTCCTCACACGCTTCATACTGCTCCATAGACCATAAACTGACTAAAATAAAAGCAAATCAGCACCAAATATGACTCCAAACAAAAAAGCATTTATGGTCCATTATGGTACAAGTACTGCAACATAAGCAAAATACTGCAGATTATGGTAAATCTGGAATAAAAACAGAAAATACAGGAAACATTCAGCAGTATGTGTGGAAAGCGAAACAGTTAATGGGCTGAATTTTCGGCGTGGAGGCAGGAAACAGGAGCCAGGTTTGTTTTTAGGGCAGAAACCCGTTTCTGGTGGGAAACTGAATAAAGTTAAGATTTTCGCGTGGGGATACCCTTAATTGGTATGGAGACAGTTTCCTGCCCAGTTAGAGCCACTGCAGGTGGGTCAGATGAAGTGTGGGACTCATTCAGACACCCATAGCAGCCATCACTGAGGCTGCTGGTTATCCTGAGGGAGAGCCAAAACCTTCGACTACATCAGAGGGGAGTGAGATGTCACAGGGGAGCCGGAGGCCTGGCACCCAGGGCAGGGCAGACCTGACCCTCACTTCCTCAATGCCGACCTGGATCTAATGCTGGAAGCTGTAAGGGAGAAGAAGGAGGTCTTCTTCCTGGAGGGTGGCAGGAGGAGGCCACCCCGTCGTGCAGCAGGGGAACCTCTCTGTTCAGCATTATCTCCCTCTGCCTCCTCTTCCCTCTTCTCTCTCACCTCGTGCTCGTGCTCCTCCACCCATGAGCTGTCTATTTCCAGGGCCTCACTATCCACACCACTCTGGAGAGCCTTGTTATGGAGAGCGCAGCAGACCAATGCGATGACCGAGAACCTTGCAGGTGGGTGTTGGAGGATGCCACCCGACTGGTCCAGGCACCAAAATTGCATCTTCAGAAGCCTGATGGCCTTCTCAATGGTTGTCTACTGAGCAGGTGGCATTGGTTGTATCGGACTTAATTTTATGGGCTCCTGGAGATGGGCTAGGAGGTGGGGGGCCCATAGAATTGCAGCAAGGGCATAGAGTGCCTGTTGCCTTCCTGTCGCACTGCAATCGGGAGTGGTTGGCCTCCCACCCAGAGGCCAACGGAGGCCATTAAGAGGTCTATTAACAGCCGTTTAAGGGTCTCTTTCCCCTGCCTCTGGTATTAATCCTGAGGGCCTCTGACTCACAGGGAGGTTGCCAAGTGAAACGAGAACCCCTGCCAACAAAATACTCACATGTGAACATACGAATAAGGAGCAGGAGTTGGCCACTCTGTCCCTCGAGCCTGTTCCGCCCGCCATTCAATAAGATCATGGCTGATCTAATCGACTCTGCATTCCTGCCTATCCCGATAACCTTTCACCCCTTTGATAATAAAGAATCTATCTTGCCCAGCCTTAAAAATATTCAAAGACTCTGCTTCCACTGCCTTTTGAGGAAGCGACTCCCGACTCTCTGAGAGAAAAAAATTCTCCTTATCTCTGTCTTAAATGGACGATCCGTTGTTTTGAAACAGTGGTCCCTAGTTCTAGATTCTCCCACAAGAGGAAACATCCTTTCCACATCCACCCTGTCAAGACCCTTCAGGATCTTATTTATTTCAATCAAGTCGCCTCTTACTCTTCTGAACTCCAGCGGATACAAGCCTAACCTGTCGAACATTTCCTCGTAAGATAGCCCACCCATTCCAGGTATTAGTCAAGTAAACCTTCTCTCAGCTGCATCCTACACATTTACATCCTTCCTTAAATAAGGACATCAATACTGTACACAGTGCTCCAGATGTGGTCTCACCAATGTCCTGTACAACTGAAGCATAACTTCCCGACTTTTGTATTCAATTCCCCTCGCAATAAACAATAACATTTGATTAGCTTTCCTCATTGCTTGCTGTAAATGCATACTAACCTTTTGTGATTCATGCACGAGGACACCCAAATCCCTCTGCATCTCAGAGCTCTGCAATTTCTCGCCATTTAGATAATATGCTTTTTTATTCTTCCTACCAAAAAGGACAATTTCACATTTTCCCACATTATACTCCATTTGCCAGATGATTGCCCACTCACTTAAACTATCGACATCCCTTTGTAGTCTCCTTATGTCCTCTACATATCTTACTTTCCTACCTATCTTTGTGACATCAGCACATTTAGCAACCATATCTTCGGTGCTCACCTCATTGGACTCCCCTCCCATTGTACTCAACACCTCCCACTACCACTATCGCTGGGGCCTGCCGGCAGGCCCTGGTAACCCCACTTTACTTAGCTGGGGTCCGGGGTTCCAGTGCTGGGCCTGGGGCTAAGGCCTCTGCAGTACTGGTAGTGGCCACCACTCCTGATGACGCTGGCCCTGTGATTGCCCCATAGCTCTTGGAAGAGAGGTCCCGTCTTTAAAGGGATGGGGATCCTGGATCCAGTCTGTTAATTGCCCAATCACTGTAGACTCACACCAGGAGAGGGAGCTCCAAATGGCCGAGGCGGGATTCCCTCCCACCTTTTCAGCCCAGGGCTGGGAACCCCACTGGCACTACAACTTCAGCCCATTGTCTCTGTGTCTTTGTTTGGGACTCCTGTAGTTGGGTCAGTAGCTATTTTTTCAAGGGATATCCTTGTCCCCTCGGATCCATCCATGCACTTTGGGGGTTGGAGTGAAGATCTGAGGCAGCCTGGACTAGAACATAAGAACATAAGAACTAGGAGCAGGAGTAGGCAATTCAGTCCTTCGAGCCTGCCCCACCATTCAATACGATCGCGGCTGATCTCATCTCGGCCTCAACTCCACTTTCCTGCCCATTCTCCAAAGCCCTTCAACCCACTCCTAAATAAAAAAGTGTTTATCTCCTCCTTAAATTTACTCAATGTCCCGGCATCCACCACACTCTGGGGTAGTGAATTCCACAGACTCACGATCCTCTGAGAGAAGTAATTTCTCCTCATCTCTGTTTTAAATCTGCTACCCCTCATACTAAAACAATGACCTCTTGTTCTAGATTGCCCCACCAGAGGAAACATCGTCTCTACATCTACTTTGTCAATCCCCTTAATCATCTTATATACCTCAATTAGATCTCCTCTCATTCTTCTAAACTCGAGAGAGTAAAGGCCTAAACTGCTTAATCTCTCTTCATAAGACAAACCCTTCATCCCTGGAATCAATCTAGTGAACCTCCTCTGAACTGCCTCCAATGCAACTACATCCCTCTTTTTTTTTTCCTTTTTTTTGAACAGCGGTAGCAGTGAGAGTGCGAGCCAGGGGGCAGCTGGGAAGGTAAGTTTCACTATAAAGTTCGTACCCAGTGATTCGGCAGCTTCGGCAGGGTGGGAAAAAAAAAACTGAAAATGTGACGTCACAGGAAAGCTGTGACCTGATTGACTAATAGGGAATCTGTACCGAATTTGAAAATAAAACTGCTAAAAATTGATTAAAACACTAATTAACCAATTAATAAGTAGAGTAACTGAACCAGAGGGAGGAGATTACTGTATTTAGACAGCATTTAATATTTATTGTAGAAATCTAGCACGAGGGACCACATAGTGAAGTGTATCATAATTTAGTAAGGATTTAATAAGTATTTATTTATTTTATATCAATTAACTAATTAGTGATAGAAATGTCAGTTAGAGGGGTGAAGTGCTTCACCTGTGAGATGTGGGAGGTCCGTGACGCTTCCAGCGTTCCGGGCGACTACATCTGCAGGGAGTGTACCCAGTTGCAGCTCCTCACAGATCGCATGGATCGGTTGGAGCGGCAACTGGATGCACTTAGCAGCATGCAGGTGGCAGAAAGCGTCATAGACAGGGGTTTTAGAGAAGTGGTTACACCCAAAGTGCAGGCAAATAGATTGGTGACCGCGAGAAGGGGCAGGCAGTCAGTGCAGGAATCCTCTGTGGCTATCCCCCTCTCTAACAAGTATACCGTTTTGGATACTGTTGGGGGGGGATGGCCTATCAGGGGAAAACAGCAGCAGCCAGAGCAGTGGAACCACGGCTGGCACTGTTGTTCAGCAGGGAGAGACAAAGCGCAGAAGAGCAATAGTTATAGGGAACTCTATAGTCAGGGGCACAGATAGGCGCTTCTGTGGACATGAAAGAGACTCCAGAATGGTAAGTTGCCGACCTGGTGCCAGGGTCAAGGATGTCTCTGAACGGACAGAGGGCATTCTGAAGGGGGAGGGTGAACAGCCAGAGGTTGTGGTACACATCGGTACCAATGACATAGGCAGGAAGAGTGATGAGGTCCTGCAGGGGGAGTTTAAGGAGTTAGGTAGTAAGTTAAAAAACAGGACCTCTAGGGTTGTAATCTTGGGATTATTCCCTGTGCCACGTGTCAGTGAGGCTAGAAATAGGAAGATAGTGCAGCTAAACACGTGGCTGAGCAGCTGGTGGAGAAGGGACGGTTTCAGATATCTGGACCATTGGGCTCTCTTCAAGGACAGATGGGACCTGTACAAGAAGGACGGGTTGCATCTAAACTGGAAGGGCACTAATATCCTGGCTGCAAGGGTTGCTAGCGTCACTCGGGAGGGTTTAAACTAGTGTGGCAGGGGGGTGGGAACCAGAGAGGTAGGACAGCTAGTGAAGTAAATGAGGAGGGGATAGTAAATAAGGCCAGTAGGACTAAGAGGAAGAGCAGGCAGGGAGATGTTGCTGAGCACAGCGGGACTGGTGGTCTGAAGTGCATTTGTTTCAATGCGAGAAGTATAACAGGTAAGGCAGATGAACTTAGAGCTTGGATTAGCACTTGGAAATATGATGTTGTTGCTATTACAGAGACTTGGTTGAGGGAAGGGCAGGATTGGCAGCTAAATGTTCCAGGCTTTAGAAGCTTCAGGCAGGATAGAGGGGGATGTAAAAGGGGTGGGGGAGTTGCATTACTGGTTAAGGAGAAGATCACAGCTGTACTGCGGGAGGACACCTCGGAGGGGTCATGCAGCGAGGCAATATGGGTGGAGCTCAGGAATAGGAAGGGTGCAGTCATGATGTTGGGGGTTTACTACAGGCCTCCCAACAGCCAGCGGGAGGTAGAGGAGCAGATATGTAGACAGATTTTGGAAAGATGTAAAGGTAACAGAGTTGTAGTGGTGGGTGATTTTAACTTCCCCAAAATTGACTGGGACTCACTTAGTGCTAGGGGCTTGGATGGGGCAGAATTTGTGAGGAGCATCCAGGAGGGCTTCTTGAAACAATATGTAGATAGTCCAACTAGGGATGGGGCCATTCTGGACCTGGTATTGGGGAATGAGCCCGGCCAGGTGGTCGAAGTTTCAGTGGGGGAACATTTTGGGAGCAGTGATCATAATTCCATAAGTTTTAAGGTACTTGTGGATAAGGATAAGAGTAGTCCTCGGGTGAAGGTGCTAAATTGGGGGAAGGCTAATTATAACAATATTAGGCAGGAACTGAAGAATTTAGATTGGGGCGGCTGTTTGAGGGTAAATCAACATCTGACATGTGGGAGTTTTTCAAACATCAGCTGATTAGAATCCAGGACCAGCATATTCCTGTGAGGAAGAAAGACAAGTTTGGCAAGTTTCAGGAAGCTTGGATAACACGGGATATTGTGAGCCTAGTCAAAAAGAAAAAGGAAGCATTTGTAAGGGCTGGAAGGCTAGGATCAGATGAAGCACTTGAGGAATATAAAGACAGTAGGAAGGAACTTAAGCAAGGAGTCAGGAGGGCTAAAAGTGGTCATGAAAAGTCATTGGCAAACAGGATTAAGGAAAATCCCAAGGCTTTTTATACATATATAAAGAGCAAGAGGGTAACCAGGCAAAGGGTTGGCCCACTCAAGGACAGAGATGGCAATCTATGCGTGGAGCCAGAGGAAATGGGCGAGGTGCTAAATGAGTACTTTGCATCAGTATTCACCAAGGAGAAGGACTTGGTGGATGATGAGCCTAGGGAAGGGTGTGCAGATAGTCTCAGTCATCTCATTATCAAAAAGGAGGAGGTGTTGGGTGTCTTGAAAAGCATTAAGGTAGATAAGTCCCCAGGGCCTGATGGGATCTATCCTAGAATACTGAGGGAGGCAAGGGAAGAAATTGCTGGGGCCTTGACAGAAATCTTTGCATCCTCATTGGCTACAGGTGAGGTCCCAGAGGACTGGAGAAGAGCCAAAGTTGTTCCTTTGTTTAAGAAGGGTGGCAAGGATAATCCAGGAAATTATAGGCCGGTGAGCCTTACGTCAGTGGTAGGGAAACTATTAGAGAGGATTCTTCGGGACAGGATTTACTCCCATTCGGAAACAAACGAACTTATTAGTGAGAGACAGCATGGTTTTGTGAAGGGGAGGTCGTGTCTTACTAATATGATCGAGTTTTTTGAGGAAGTGACAAAGCTGCTTGATGAGGGAAGGGCAGTGGATGTTGTCTATATGGACTTTAGTAAAGCCTTTGACAAGGTCCCGCATGGCAGACTGGTGCAAAAGGTGAATTCACATGGGATCAGAGGTGAGCTGGCAAGATGGATACAGAACTGGCTCAGTCACAGAAGACAGAGGGTAACAGTGGATGGGTGTTTTTCTGAATGGAGGGATGTGACTAGTGGTGTTCCGCAGGGATCTGTGCTGGGACCTTTGCTGTTTGTAGTATATATAAATGATTTGGAGGAAAGTGTAGCTGGCCTGATTAGTAAGTTTGCGCACGACACAAAGGTTGGTGGAGTTGCGAATAATTATGAGGATTGTCAGAGGATACAGCAGGATATAGATCGGTTGGAGACTTGGGCGGAGAAATGGCAGATGGAGTTTAACCCGGACAAATGTGAGGTAATGCATTTTGGAAGGTCTAATGCAGGTGGGAGGTATACAGTAAATTGCAGAACCCTTAGGAGTATTGACAGGCAGAGAGATCTGGGCGTACAGGTCCACAGGTCACTGAAAATGGCAACACAGGTGGATAAGGTAGTCAAGAAGGCATTCGGCATGCTTGCCTTCATCGGTCGGGGCATAGAGTATAAAAATTGGCAAGTCATGTTGCAGCTGTACAGAACCTTAGTTAGGCCACACTTAGAATATTGCGTGCAATTCTGGTCGCCACACTACCAGAAGGACGTGGAGGCATTGAAGAGGGTACAGAGGAGGTTTACCAGGATGTTGCCTGGTCTGGAGGACATTAGCTGTGAGGAGAGGTTGGAAAAACTCGGATTGTTTTCACTGGAACGACGGAGGTGGAGGGGTGACATGATAGAGGTTTACAAAGTTATGAGCGGCATGGACAGAGTGGATAGTCAGAAGCTTTTTCCCAGGGTGGAAGCATCAGTTACTAGGGGACATAGGTTTAAAGTGCGAGGGGCAAAGTTTAGAGGGGATGTGCGAGGCAAGTTTTTTACACAGAGGGTGGTGAGTGCCTGGAACTTGCTGCCAGGGGAGGTGGTGGAAGCAGATATGATAGCGACGTTTAAGAGACATCTTGACAAATATATGAATAGGAAGGGAATAGAGGGATTTGGGCCCCGGAAGTGCAGAAGGTGTTAGTTTCGGCAGGTATCAAGATCGGCGCAGGCTTGGAGTGCCGAATGGCCTGTTCCTGTGCTGTACTGTTCTTTGTTCTTTGTTCTTTTGTTCAAGTAAGTGGACCAAAACTGTACGCAATACTCCAGGTGCGGTCTCACTAATGCCTTGTACAGTTGCAGTAACACTTCCCTACTTTTATATTCTATTCCTTTAGCAATAAATGCCAAAATTCCATTTGCCTTCCTTATTACCTGTTGCACCTGCATATTAGCTTTCTGCAATTCATGCACGAGGACACCGAGATCCCTCTGCACCGAAGCACTCTGAAGTTTCTCTCCATTTAGATAATAATTTGCCTTTCTATTCTTCCAACCAAAATGGATAACCTCACACTTATCCACGTTAAACTCCATCTGCCAGATTTTGGCCCATTCACCTAACCTATTCATATCCATTTGTAAATTTCTTATTTCTTTATTGCAACTTACAATCCCACCTATTTTAGTGTCATCTGCAAATTTGACTATTGTACCTTCTATCCCTGCATCCAAGTCATTTGGTGGTCTGAGGTGCATTTGTTTTAATGCAAGAAGTGTAGTAGGTAAGGCAGATGAACTTAGGGCTTGGATTAGTACCTGGGAGTATGATGTTATTGCTATTACTGAGACTTGGTTGAGGGAAGGGCATGATTGGCAACTAAATATCCCAGGATATCGATGCTTCAGGCGGGATAGAGAGGGAGGTAAAAGGGGTGGAGGAGTTGCATTACTGGTCAAAGAGGATATCACAGCTGTGCTGAAGGAGGGCACTATGGAGGACTCTAGCAGTGAGGCAATATGGACAGAACTCAGAAATAGGAAGGGTGCGGTAACAATGTTGGGGCTGTACTACAGGCCTCCCAACAGCGAGCGTGAGATAGAGGTACAAATATGTAAACAGATTATGGAAAGATGTAGGAGCAACAGGGTGGTGGTGATAGGAGATTTTAATTTTCCCAACATTGACTGGGATTCGCTTAGTGTTAGAGGTCCAGATGGAGCAGAATTTGTAAGGAGCATCCAGGAAGGTTTTCTAGAGCAGTATGTAAATAGTCCAACTCGGGAAGGGGCCATACTGGACCTGGTGTTGGGGAATGAGCCCGGCCAGGTTGTTGAAGTTTCAGTAGGGGACTACTTTGGGAATAGTGATCACAATTCCGTAAGCTTTAAAATACTCATGGACAAAGAGGAGAGTGGTCCGAAAGGAAGAGTGCTAAATTGGGGGAAGGCCAACTATACCAAAATTCGGCAGGAGCTGGGAAATGTAGATTGGGAGCAGCTGTTTGAAGGTAAATCCACATGTGATATGTGGGAGGCTTTTAAAGAGAGGTTGATTAGCGTTCAGGAGAGACATGTTCCTGTGAAAATGAGGGATAGAAATGGCAAGATTAGGGAACCATGGATGACAGGTGAAATTGTGAGACTAGCTAAGAGGAAAAAGGAAGCATACATAAGGTGTAGGCGGCTGATGAAAGACGAAGCTTTGAAAGAATATCGGGAATGTAGGACCAATCTGAAACGAGGAATTAAGAGGGCTAAAAGGGGTCATGAAATATCTTTAGCAAACAGGGTTAAGGAAAATCCCAAAGCCTTTTATTCATATATAAGGAGAAAGAGGGTAACTAGAGAAAGGATTGGCCCACTAAAGGACAAAGGAGGAATGTTATGCTTGGACTCAGAGAAAATGGGTGAGATTCTAAACGAGTACTTTGCATCGGTATTCACCGAGGAGAGGGACATGACGGATGTTGAGGTTAGGAACAGATGTTTGATTACTCTAGGTCAAGTCGGCATAAGGAGGGAGGAAGTGTTGGGTATTCTAAAGGGCATTAAGGTGGACAAGTCCCCAGGTCCGGATGGGATCTATCCCAGGTTACTGAGGGAAGCGAGAGAGGAAATAGCTGGGGCCTTAACAGATATCTTTGCAGCATCCTTAAACACAGGTGAGGTCCCGGAGGACTGGAGAATTGCTAATGTTGTCCCCTTGTTTAAGAAGGGTAGCAGGGATAATCCAGGTAATTATAGACCGGTGAGCCTGACATCAGTGGTAGGGAAGCTGCTGGAGAAGATACTGAGGGATAGGATCTATTCCCATTTGGAAGAAAATGGGCTCATCAGTGATAGGCAACATGGTTTTGTGCAGGGAAGGTCATGTCTTACCAACTTAATAGAATTCTTTGAGGAAGTGACAAAGTTGATTGATGAGGGAAGAGCTGTAGATGTCATATACATGGACTTCAGTAAGGCGTTTGATAAGGTTCCCCATGGCAGGCTGATGGAGAAAGTGAAGGCGCTTGGGGTCCAAGGTGTACTAGCTAGATGGATAAAGAACTGGCTGGGCAACAGGAGACAGAGAGTAGCAGTAGAGGGGAGTTTCTCAAAATGGAGACGTGTGACCAGTGGTGTTCCACAGGGATCCGTGCTGGGACCACTGTTGTTTGTGATATACATTAATGATTTGGAGGAAAGTATAGGTGGACTGATTAGCAAGTTTGCAGACGACACTAAGATTGGTGGAGTAGCAGATAGTGAAGGGGACTGTCAGAGAATACAGCAGAATATAGATAGATTAGAGAGTTGGGCAGAGAAATGGCAGATGGAGTTCAATCAGGGCAAATGCGAGGTGATGCATTTTGGAAGATCCAATTCAAGAGTGAACTATACAGTAAATGGAAAAGTCCTGGGGAAAATTGATGTCCAGAGAGATTTGGGTGTTCAGGTCCACTGTTCCCTGAAGGTGGCAACGCAGGTAAATAGAGTGGTCAAGAAGGCATACGGCATGCTTTCCTTCATCGGACGGGGCATTGAGTACAAGAGTTGGCAGGTCATGTTACAGTTGTATAGGACTTTGGTTCGGCCACATTTGGAATACTGCGTACAGTTCTGGTCGCCACATTATCAAAAGGATGTGGATGCTTTGGAGAGGGTGCAGAGGAGGTTCACCAGGATGTTGCCTGGTATGGAGGGCGCTAGCTATGAAGAGAGGTTGAGTAGATTAGGATTATTTTCATTAGAAAGACGGAGGTTGAGGGGGGACCTGATTGAGGTGTACAAAATCATGAGAGGTATAGACAGGGTGGACAGCAAGAGGCTTTTTCCCAGAGTGGGGGTTTCAATTACTAGAGGACACGAGTTCAAAGTGAAAGGGGAAATGTTTAGGGGGGATATGCGTGGAAAGTTCTTTACGCAGAGGGTGGTGGGCACCTGGAACGCGTTGCCAGCGGAGGTGGTAGACGCGGGCACGATGGAGTCTTTTAAGATGTATCTAGACAGATACATGAATGGGCAGGAAGAAAAGAGATACAGAACCTTAGAAAATAGGCGACATGTTTAGAGAGAGGATCTGGATCGGCGCAGGCTTGGAGGGCCGAAGGGCCTGTTCCTGTGCTGTAATTATCTTTGTTCTTTGTTCTTTGTTCATTAATATAGATTGCAAATAGTTGGGGCCCGAGGACCGAACCCTGTGGCACCCCATTAGTTACATCTTGCCAACCAGAAAAAGACCCATTTATCACGACTCTCTGTTTTCTGTTGGTTAGCCAATCCTCTATCCAAGCTAATAAATTGCCCCTAAACCCATGTGATGCTACCTTGTGTATTAACCTTTTGTGCGACACCTTATCAAATGCCTTCTGGAAGTCGAGATATACTACATCTACAGGATCACCATTATCCACTTCACTTGTTACATCTTCGAAGAACGCTAGCAAATTAGTAAAACATGATTTACCCTTCATAAAACCATGCTGACTCTGATGGATTGTGTTTTGACTTTCTAAATGTCCTGTTATTACTTTCTTAATAATGGATTCCAACAATTTCCCAATGACAGATCCTAAACTAACTGGTCTATAGTTTCCTACTTTCTGCCTCCCTCCCTTTTTGAATAAGGGCAATATATCAGCTTTTTTCCAATCCACTGGAACCTTTCCCGCATCCAGGGAATTTTGGAATATTATAACCAATGGATCCACTATCTCCGCTGCCACTTCCTTTAAGACCCTCGGATGTAGGCCATCAGGCTCTGGGGACTTGTCTGCCTTCAATCCCAATAGTTTGCTCAGTACTTTTTCCCTACTGATGATGATTTCCTCTCTTTCTATAACCTCTGCATTACCTGTTACTATTGGGATGGTACTAGTGTCCTCCACTGTGAAAACTGAGGCAATATACTGATTTAGTGTCTTCGCCATTTCTGTGTCTCGTTCAATTAACTCCCCAGTCTCATCCTCCAAGGGACCAACATTCACTTTAGCTAGTCTCTTACGTTTTATATACTTATAGAAGCTTTTGCTATCCGTTTTTATATTTTGCGCTAGTTTTCTTTAATAATTTACCTTTGCTCTTTTTATTACTTTTTCAGTAACCCTTTGTTGATCTTTTAAAAGTTTCCCAATCTTCCAGTCTGCCACTGGCCTTTGCAATATGGTATGCCTTAGTTTTTGTCTTTATGCTATCCTTAATTTCCTTGCTTAGCCTTGGATGTTTTTTTTCCCCTCTTAGAATCTTACTTCTTCTCTGGAATATATTTTCGTTGGGAGGAATTGAATATCTCCTTAAACATCTGCCACTGCTCATCAACTGTCCTACCTTTTAGTCTTCCTGCCCAGTCCACTAGGGCCAAATCTGTCCTCATGCCGATGTAATTACCTTTGTTTAACTCCAGAACACTAGTGTGGGACTTCAGTTTCTCACCCTCAAACTGAATTTGAAATTCTGGCATGCTATGATCACTCTTCCCTAGAAGATCCTTAACTGTGAGATCATTAATTAATCCCACCTCATTACACAATACCAAATCTAGAATAGCCTGCTCCCTGGTTGGTTCCACAACATATTGCTCCAAAATTCAATCTCTAATACATTCAATGAACTCTCCCTCGAGGCTACCTTTGCCAATTTGATTAATCCAGTCTATATGCATATTAAAATCACCCATGATTATTGCCATACCTTTCGTACAAGCCCCCAGTATTTTCTGGTTTATACTGTGCTCCACTGCGGAACTACTGTTTGGGGACCTATAGATTACTCCCACCAGTGACTTCTTTCCCTTGCTATTTCTTTTTTTGACCCAGACTGATTCTACGTCTTGATCTCCAGTGCCTATATCATTTCTCACTACAGCACTGATCTCCTCCTTTACTAAAAAGCTATAGCTCCTCCTTTTCCTTCCTGCCTATCCTTCCGATTCTTTTCTAAACTAAACTAAACTAAATCATGCCCAATCATCTCGATTTGTGCTGTTAACTCATTTATTTTATTCTAAATGCTTCATGCATTCAGATACAAAGCCTTAAGTTTGTTATATTATCAAATTTCCCTACTCTTGTACGATTCCTTGGTGCAATATGACGTTCACACTTCTGTCCCTTCCTTTTATTTTCTGGTAACAATCAGCCTCATCACTAACCTGCACTCCTACCTTCTCCTTCAACTTTGACTTCCTAATTTTTCATGCAACTGAACCCTCCCCCCCACCATTTCATTTAAAGCCCTATCTACAGCCCCAGTTATGCAATTCGCCAGGACTCTGGTTCCAGCATGATTCAGGTGGAGCCCCTCCCATCGGACCAGCTCCCTCCTTCCCCAGTACTGGTGCCAATGTCCCATGAATTCAAACCCATTTCTCCCACACCAATCTTTGAGCCACACATTTACCTCTTTAATCTTATTGACCCTGTGCCAATTAGCTTGTGGTTCAGGTAGTAATCCATAGATTATTACCTTTTTCGTTCTGCTTTTCAATTTAGCCCCTACCAGTGTATTAGGGAGCTGTGAGGAAATTGAGTACACACATGGGGCTGAATCTAGTGGTGTCGCTGGGCCGAAAAGGCGGCAGGAATCCTGCCTCGGCCATATGGAGCACCCTGGCACAATTCTACGTTGCCCAGACAGTTAACAGCCCAGCACTGGAATCCCCATCTCTTTAAAGACAGGAATCCCGCCTCCAAGAGCTGCCAGCCAATCACAGGGCCACAGCTCAGTTGTATCGGGAGCATCACTGGGAGCAGTGGCCACTGCCGTATTGCAGAAGCCTTGGACCCAGGCACAGTGTTGGAGCCCTGGACCCAAGGTAAGTAAGGCAGGGCCGTGGGGCCAGTCTGGCATGCTTTGTTATTTAATCTCTCCTGCCCTCTGCTTTATCACACACCTTTCCTTTTGTTCTCTTCCCCACCAAACCCCTCCCCCCCACCTTCACTTACTTAAAACCTGATTCTTTTCTAATCTTTTCCAGTTCTGATGAAAGGTCACAGACCTGAAACGTTAACTCTGCTTCTCTCACCACAGATGCTACCTGACCTGCTGAGTATTTCATAGAACGTAAAAACATGGAAAATAGGAGCAGGAGTAGGCCATTTGGCCCTTCGAGCCTGCTGTGCCATTCATTATGATCATGGCTGATTATCCAACTCAGCCTGTTCCCACTTTCGCCTTTGATCTCTTTAAACCCAAGAGTTATATCTAACTCCTTCTTGAAAACATACAATGTTTTGGCCTCAATTGCTTTCTCTGGTCGCCAATTCCACAGGCTCGCCACCCTCTAGGTGAAGAAATTTCTCCTCATCTCAGTCCTGAAAGGTTTACCCTGTATCCTTAGACTATGACCCCTGGTTCTGGACTCCCCCACCATCGGGAACATCCTTCCTGCATCTACCCTGTCAAGTCCTGTTAGAATTTTATAGGTTTATAGGAATTTCCAGCACTTTCTGTTTTTATTTCCGATTTCCAGCATTTGCAGGATTTTTTGCTTATGCCCAAATTCTGACAATGTGCTCCTCCGTTGACTAATTCAGCCCCAATGTTTCAGGTCAATGACTTTTCATCTGAACTGGAAGATATTAGAGATTAACAGTTTTTAAGCAATTCCAGCTCCAGGGCCAAAGTAGGGGTAAAGGAAAGAACAAGAAGTCTGTGGTGGTTGAAGAGCAGGAGTGATTGACAATAGAGGTGACATTGCAAGGCAGAAGTGGGTGGTAATGGGACAAATAAAAAGATGACTATAAGGCAGCTGCAAGTAATAGCTTGATGAAAATCAAGTAGCTGTTTTGGAGCAATGTGGGCCAGCAGCTATGAATCATTCTCAAATTCCATATCACTCTGCACACTGGCAAAGTAGAGTGCAGCACTGTTCAGGATACTGGTTATATTGTTAGCTGGTGACAAGATGACTGTACCTTTAGTTCTCCACTAATAGTAAAAATGGAAAGGTGAACTATCTGGGATTATTTGCATCTTTTTTTGTTTAGCATAACAATGTGGATTCTCAGCAACTATAGCTGATGTCCTTCTGTAAAGGCTACTTTCTTCACGTGGATTCACGTGATTTGCCGGAACTCAATGAACCATCTGTAGCCAATTGCCAGAGAAGTATGTCTTTTATGATTCAGACTTTGTCATCACACTTTTATTTTGCCAGTTTTCATGAGTTTTGAACTGAAACCCATGCTCGCCATGAGTAAGATAGCATGCAATACCCACCATCTTCTTGTCATGGTAGATAAGGTGTGTGCCATTTATTTGTCCTGCTCCTCTGGGCATACACCCTTCCTGTGTCTGATTTCAGGTTAATTAAAATGCTGGGGCGGACAGCAACATGCTGGGAACATGCGGCAAACTTCCCCACAATCCTGAACCACCACCCCACCCCTGTCAACACTATTCCCACCAGGTTGGGGATGAGCTAAGATTCAAGTTTCCCTCTCAAAAAGGAAAATAGCTTCTCATCAGACTATTGCCAAGTGTACATTTGAACCCTAGCTCGGCAAACAGCAGTTCTTCATGAATGCAATGGTGAGCAACACAACTCAGCAAGAATATCTTCCTTACTATAGAATGGATACACATCATACTCCATCAAAAGCTGGCTCAACCAGTTGGAGTTGCAGAATCCCAGCTATTTGCCCCACTGCAATCCAATTATGGTAGGCACTGAACCTAGATATGAGTGCATGTTTTTATCATCTGTTCAAATTATTTGTTAAGCTACAGTGATATAATGAGACCAGCTAACCACAGAGGATAACACATATGTTTTAGACTGGCACCTAAGGGCTCTATTATTCAAATATTTCAATTACTTTCAAATTGCATTTACCCACTCAGGAACCATCAATTTGTGAACTACCAACCTTAATATTATTTTTCACTTCTTTGAGTTCAGTTCAGTTCAGTGGTAGTAACTCCAACAACTGTATGTGCTTTAAAATGAGGAGATCGGAAGCTGATAGAGCTCCATTGTTAAATGCATACCTACATGACTACTGTACAGTCTAGTGCAGTCCACGCAGAATCTGTTGCCTCATTTTTAAAAAAAGCTAGTGTATTCCTGGTTAGCAAGAAAGTGAATAGATCCAGCTTTGATCAGTTATGAGTTAGTGATATAAATTATAGAGTCATCAGAAGATACAGCACAGAAGGAGACATTAGATTGATGGTGCAGACTGTGGCTCAGTTAGTAGCTCTCTTGTGTCTGAGTTAGGAGGTTTTGGGTTCAAGTCCATCTCCAAGGCTTGATAATGAAAATCTAGGCTGTCACTCCAATGCAGTACTAAGATAAGAGAGTGCTGCACTGTAGGAGTTTTTTTTTTATTCGTTCGTGGGACGTAGGCATCGTTGGCTAGGCCAGCATTGATTGCCCATCCCTAATTGCCCTTGAGAAGGTGAGATTGAGCTGCCTTCTTGAACTGATGAAGCCCTTGGGGTGTAAGTACACCCAAAGTGCTGTTAGGAAGGCAGTTCCAGGATCTTGACCCAGCGACAGTGAAGGAATGGCGATATAGTTCCAAGTCAGGATGGTGTGCAGCATGCATCTGCTGCCCTTGTCCTTCTAGATGGTAGAGGTCATGAGTTTGGAAGGTGCTGTTGAAGGAGCCTTGGTGAGTTGCTGCAGTGCATCTTGTAGATGGTACATATTTCTGCCACAGTGCATCAGTGCTGAAGGGAGTGAATGATGAAGGTGATGGATGGGGTGCCAATCAAGCGGGCGGCTTTGTCCTGGATGGTGTCAAGCTTCTTGAGTGTTGTTGAAGCTGCACTCATCCAGGCAAGTGGACAGTATTCCATCACACTCCTGACTTGTGCCTTGTAAATGGTGGACAGGCTTTGGGGAGTCAGGAGGTGAGTTGTTCGCTGCAGAATTCCCAGCCTCTGACCTGTTCTTGTAGCCACAGCACTTTTGTGGCTGGTCCAGTTCAGTTTCTGGTTAATGGTAACCCCCAGGATGTAGATAGTGGGGGATTCAGCAATGGTGTTATGACTGACCGCTCCAGTCAAAGCCCCCCAATCAAAATATGTGATTCTGATTGTAATGGGAGAAACACACTGTTAATTCAATCCCGTCCCTCCACAGATTGTCTAACATATCATTTTAAACTTACTAAATTAAAGAAAGATCCAGCCAAATTGTACCATCAATTAACTCCCAAATGAGGCTAAACAAACCAGGTGTCTTTAAATCAACAAATTAACTGTTTAATTAAAAAAACTAAATTCTTAAACACTATGAAGATATACATAACATTTAAAATAGAACAAATTAGAGTCCTTTCAAACTTACAGCCCAATGTTGCATGAATTCCTCACAGCCGTCCGATGGGGAAAAAAGGTTCTTCCACAGTAGAACAGTCTGTAGTCTAATTCCAGCAGTAAGTGATGCTTTCCTTCTCCAGCGAATTTCAACAATTAATGACTTACAAACACTTTTAAAATGAATCAATTAGGCTTTAGAATTTTTGAGGATAAAAGATTGTCACAGTCTAACTTCCCTTCCTTCAGTTTAAATTACCAGAGATCTCTGTTTTGGCTTGACTTTTTTTAGAATTTTGAGAGATAATAATTAAACAGACTAACATTCTCTTCCTTCAGTTTAAATGGCTGAGAGCTCTTTTTTCAGGTGCTAACACTAGCTGTCTATCTGTGTTCTCTCTTAGAACAAACTTTCTCCAACTAAAAAGCCCAAATTGAATTATAACAAATGTATCGCATGATGTTCAGTCCAAGTGGCTGTATTCAAGGTAACGAGAATGCACCCTTTGAATTGCAGTCTCCGAACGGCTGTTGCTGGGTAACCAGAATGCATTCTTTGAAGCTGGTTGCTTCCCTCTCCATATGCTTGTATCCAACGGCAACCAAAATGTATTTTCTCTTTAACTCCTGAGGCTTGCTGATTCCTGAAGCAGTACTGATCCTTTGCAAGCCTTAAAGACACACCACATATTTCCTGGAGAGATAAAAGACCTAAAGGACCATTTCAATGGTAATTCCATTGAACATTAAGGGAAGATGGTTAGCTTCTCTCTTGTTTGAAATGGTCATTGCCTGGCACTTGTGTGGTGCGAATGGCAAAATTCAAGGCTGTCACTCCAGTGTAGTACGAAGAGAGTGCTGCACTGTAGGAGGTTTTTTTTTCAATTGTTCATGGAATGTGGGCATCGCTGGCTAGGCCAGCATTTATTGTCCATCCCTAATTGCATTTGAGAAGAAAATTTCAAATGAGATGTTAAACTAAGGCCCCATTTGCCCTCTCAGGTGCCTGTAAAAGATCCTATAATGTTATTTTGAAGAAGAACTGGGGATTAATCTCCAGTTTCCTGGTTAATATTTATCCCTCAATCAGCATCACAAAAACAGATTATCTCGTCATTATCAGACTGCGGTTTGTGGGAGCTTGCTGTGTGCAAATTGGCTGCCTCATTTCCTACATTAATATAACTTCTGAATCTGCTTCCAAAACCCTTTCAAGCAGTGCATTCAAAATCAAAATGATTTGCTGTGTAAAAAATTGTTTCCTCAATTGCCCTTGGTTCTTTCGCCAATTACCTTGAATCTCTATCTGCCACAGCAAACAGTTTCTCCTTATTTACTACATCAAAACCATTCATGATTTTGAACACCTCTAACTTCCTTGCTTTTATACTTTATTCTTCTATTAATAAAGCCAAAGATCCCATATGCTTTTTTAACTGCCTTCTCACAACTTGTGCTGCCACCAAGATTTGTGTATGCATAGTCCCAGTCCTCTCTGTTTCTGTACCCTCTTTAAACTTGCACCAAGGCTCCTTAGACAGCACCTTCCAAACCCGCGACCTCTATCAACTAGAAGGACAAGGGCAGTGGATGCATGGGAACACCACCACCTGCAGGTTCCCCTCCAAGTCACACACCATCCTGACTTGGAACTACATCATCGTTCCTTCACTATCGCTGGGTCAAAATCCTGGAACTCCGTTCCTAACAGCACTGGGGGTGTACCTACCACACATGGACTGCAGCGGTTCAAGAAGGCAGCTCACCACCACCTGCTCAAGAGCAATTAGAGATGGGCAATAAATGCTGACCTAGCCAGTGATACCTACATCCCATGAATGAATGAAAGAAAAATATTTCCTATTTCCTCTCCTCAATCTTTCTACCAGAATGTATCACTTTACCCTGTGCTACATTAAATTACATCTATGTGTCTGACCATTTCACTAATCTGTTTATATCCCCTTGAAGTTTATTATCCTTCTCGTTTTTTACCATATTTACGAGTTTCATGTCACCTGTGAACTTTAAAATTATGCCCTATATACCCAAGGTCATTAATATATGTCAAAAAGAGCAGTGGTCCTAATATCAACCTCAGGGCAACACCACTATATACTTCCCTCCAGTCTCAAGAACAACCTTTCACACTACTCTCTGCCTTCTGTCCCTTAACCAACTTTGCATCCATGTTCCACTGATCCTTTAATCCCATGGGCTTTAACTTTGCCAACAAATCTATTATGTGACACTTTGTAAAATGCCTTTTGAAAGTCCACATCAACCCCACTACCGTCATTAACACCCCCCCAACCCCGCCCCCGTTATTTCATCAAAGAACTCAAGTTAGTCAAACACAATTTGCATTTAACAAATTCATGCTGACTTTCATTTACTGACCCATAATTTTCCAAATGGCAATTAATTTTGTCCAGGATTATTATTCATCATGAATAATACTTATTAAGTTGAATTGAACTGAAAGGCAGAGCCTAACGTCATTGTTTTACGTAAGGGAGCTTATTAACCATAACTATCATACCTATGACTTCTTGGTTTAAAATTAGTCCTTATAATTTTTTGATATTCTGAATTTGTTTGTAATTTTGCCCTGCAATTGCAAAATTTCTGATTTAGGTTTTTGTCAAAATCCCACATTCAGAAAAAAAGACTTTTTCTCAAAAATTAATCTAGATTAATTAAGCAACTTGGGACATTTTACCTTGCTAAAGATGTTATATAAATGCAAGTGTTGTTGTAAATCCTTAATACTAATGACTAAAGCTATAAATCAAGCTCCCTCAATATTGGAATGTCTAGTCTGGCATTCTTTAGTTTCTCCATGTCTTTCTCTACTGATCTCTGACAAATTAAATGGAAATAGACCTATTTGTATTGAGTTGATTTGATGGCAAATTGTGAGCAGTGCTTAAAATAAAGGCTCTCAAATGAAATATGTTTTGTTTCATTTGTTACTGAAATAGGCTCAGACTTTGGGCCTTCTTAGCAAAATGGACTGTTCTCATTTGTACCTTTATATTTTTATAAAGTTGCGAGTTGCACAGATAGTGGAGCAGATTGAAAGCAGTGGAGTGGGCATTAGGCTTAATGAGTTTGCAAAGGGATTGAACAACGTGGAACTCAGCCAGTCACTAGCAAGCTACTCGTGACGGCTGACCCAGCAGCTGTACTCCTGACTAAGAGTCCAAATTCCCAGGGTAAGCTGGCACTAAAAACCATTTTGGCTTGATGACTGGTAGGTGCATATTAGAAGTTAGAAGAAATTTTGGACTCTACAGAAAAATTAAAGTTTTCAATGAGAGGTAAAATTAATCACAATGCAGTGATGATAAATAGTACATTGTATATTAGATTGTTACTTGTTTGTCCATTTTACAATAGTACCAATTTTGTGTTCATTCTAATAAGTTGCTATAAGGCATTGGCCCAGTCATTGCTGGAGCAGTGGATCTAACTTTTACCCCTCCCTTTAGATGGCATTATTTTTGCATCACAAATTGCTGGGAATGCGAATTGGTAACGGTGTGAAAACATCAACATCATTTCTTGTTGCTCTTGAACATCAATCCCAACAGTCCTTACCTCCTTAACCAATGAAATTAAATGATAGAGAAAGAAACAGAGTGAACGATAGAGAAGGAAATAGGTTGAGTTTGAATCAAATTAGATGTAGGAGGAAATAAAGAGAAGGTTAGAGAGTGGATTAACAGAGAGAGAGAGAGACAGAAAGGAAACGTATAAAAAGCATGTAAAGATTTTAAATTTCATATACCTCTAGGAAATGAGGTGCACAAATTCAATTGTTCCCTTTCTGGGCTTTCAAGGTTGAGTGCCATGTCAGGACCTTAAATCACATTATTAATAAGGTCCTTACAACATAAATTACCAACCCTAAATGGTAATTGTTTGTTTCTGGCGAGGCTAATGTGGACCGATGCAAATCGTCCAGCAAATTGTCCAGCGGCGAACTGGAACCCATAGCATATCTCTTCTTTGTCAAAAATTGTTGTTCTTTTATTGCACTAATAATGACTGGTGTCATGGACTCGACATTACTTTTCCTGAAATTTCTTGGCCATTATATATGCCTCAGAACTAGAATATTTTTCAACAAGTTAAGGATGCCCTCAAACTATGATCAATTTATTTTTCAATAGAGTAGGATAAAGGTTATAAAAGATTCGCATGACTACACTGGTCACAGGTCATGTGTGGGAACAAAGTTTATTTGCAGTTTTTACTTCAGGAAGAAACTGTGCTTCAGAAACAGAGAATACGGTCAATCACTATGCAACAGCAATTTAGCTCCTTCCATCTCCTCTTCATTGCCATTGATTTCCCCCTCCTGCTCCCCTCAGTGTTTCTCCTACTCAAATTGTGCTGTCAATGGAAGTGTTTCTGACTGCTGCATATATAGGTGGAAACATATGTTCTCAGGAGAATTCCTATGTGTAACATGCAGTGACTCGATAAATTACCAAAAGAAAGATTTTCACAACCTCAGGATGTCTAAAAGGCTTTACAGCCAATGAAGTACTTTTGAAGAATAGTCATGTTTTAATGTGAAACCGCTGAAGCTGAGGAGAGAGAGCCCAATCCATGAATATCATGGTGAGAAAAATGCTGATACACAGAGTAGACTCCAAAATGCCATAAGTATAAAACATTGATGGCTATTATATATGCCATTATATTATGCATAGTAAAACTGAATGGCTTAGTCAGCTAGATCAATGTCCTGATAGTTAATAACTGATATCTATCAGGATGTAAATCTCCTTCATTTATTTCTTCTTCCTCATTCTCCACTGACAATTGTGCATGGGACTCTGGCTCCTTCAGCATCATGATATTTTCTTGCATTATGGTAAAGCATTGCCAGATGCAACACATGGCTATCACCTTGGAGAATTTGGCAGAGTGGGAGCAGAACTCCTGTGCTCCATCCAAATAATATAATCTATATGACCATGTGGGTGTATGTTCCACCAAAATTCTGGTAGAGGCATGAGCTTCATTCGCTGTTTCCATATTCCATGGCTATGCATGGGTTTCTCATTGGGATTAACAACCATGTTACCAAAAGGTACCTTTTATCCCCAAGGAGCTATCTTTAATTTTGGCAATGTAGACAAAGCAATGTGAAGGCATTGTGGGTGCTACTAGTTATCAGGAATTTATGTGCATAGTTCAGCTCTTGTGGTCAGCAGTCACCTGTATATTCATACATGTAATGCTTTCCTGTTTGTGTAGGGCATACATTGATGCTTGGGGTCTAGAGATGCTCCTGTGGTTTGTAGATTGGGGTCAAGGAGACACAATAATTTGATGACTGGTTATTGGATGTTTTCCACTCTTCTTAATCAAGATTATTTCAGCTTGTGGATACAAGATCACTCTCTTGGGGAGCCTGATCTCCCCATAGCATTCAGGATGTTTATTGTAGCCTTGATAAGCTTTCAATTATGCATTGGGGATAATGAGCAGTAAACTCTGTCAGTTATTTTGAAGTTACTGAAATTTTCCTATTTCAGCAGAATCTCACCACAGTCTTTGAAAGCTACAAAATACCACATCAGACCTTATATTAAGCTTGGAATATGAATTAAACATATAAATAATTTAACAGTAATATAATACAATTATATATCTACAGAAATCTATTACCTAACTCCACAAATGGAAAAAAACAGTTCAAGAGTTGCAGTCAAACACGAAGTTCTTCTTTTATGGATACCTTTTCTTTTTTTGCAATCTTTTTCTTTTCTGACTGAAGGTGTTAACTAGCAAACCTACCTATGACTATCTCCTGCTAACTCAATTCAGTGTAATGAACAGATCAGTAGTGTATATATATATATATATATATATATATATATATATGTACATATATACGCACATTTTCACTGGATGCCCTGGCTTCTTTGCATTTTTATAATTGCCACTGGATTCCAAAATAATTGGCTGCGCAACAATTCAAAGAATGAATTCCATAATTTCTGTTTGTTCAAAATTAACTTGATTCCCCGTCCAGCCTACAGTTTGAAATATGTCCACAGTGCATGTATTGAATTTGGCTGGGACATAGTTTTGTTTATTTTTAACTGTAGCTAGTTTTAGCTTACTTAGCTCCAAAATTACAGGAGACATCCTCCACTGCTGGAAGTGTGGCAGAGTGGAATTCTCATCTGTCCATGGAAACCCCTGTAGAATCTATCTCAAATCTTGAGGGTGGGGTCATTACCATAACTGGGGCTTGCAACCTTTGTCTGTAAGGGTGCACGGCGACACCAGAATTGAATCACACCATGCCACTTCAATAAGAGAGAACCAAAGGAGAATTAAAGTAATGTTGTCCCACAAATATTAAATATCCAGAATGAAAAAGATAATTAATCCCCTTGGGTACTGGAGAAGAAGGGGAAAATCTTGGGAAGAGTCATAAATCCTTATTTAGAGGATTTTCGATACAACAACAAAAATTTGGTTTTGAGCGAGCCAGGGAGAAGAGGCTGAAAGTACAGAGACTGTACAATGATCCAGCTAGTAGGTGCAAAAATCTTGGAATCATTCAAAAGATAATTGGATGCCGTGGTGGGGGACAGAGGGAGGTTTTTTTCAGGTGGATCACCTGCAGTAAGCCGCATGGTTTTCCTTAACATTGTCTTTGTCAGAAGATCACAAGAGAATTACAAATGAAGAAGGCCCTTTGACCCATTTTAGTTAATTAACCCAAAACCCTACAGTCCACTCATTACTGCTTCCACTCTATCTCCTAAATGCATCTCCTAAATGCATCCAAGGTTTTCATCTCCACCATTGTCCATTCCAAGTGTTGATCACTCTCTAGGTAATGAAGAACTTCCTGATTATTAGTCCACCTTTTACTTGTTTGAACTTGTGTTCCTTGTCCTTTGCCCAATATTATAATGTAATATTCCAAATTTATCATTTCCACACCATTTACTAAAAGAACACATCCTTTCCAAACTGAAAACCCCAAGACAGGAATTTTTCATTGGGTGGGAGGCCCCATCCATCAGCCAAAAAGTCGGTGGCAAGCTCGTCTCTGCTGGGCCTGGGGAGTCAGACTGGGATTTTTTGGTCCCCAGGCCTTTAATTAGTATTGGGCGGGACTTCCACCTCCTTGAGGCAGGAAGTCCCACTTAATAATCCTGCCCAATCAGCGGGCTGGCAGTTCTTAGTCCCAGCGGTGGCCACTGCTGGGACTACACTCAGCTTCAGTCGGAAGAAGAAGTACAACCCGGGAAATGAGGTAAGTTTTTGGGGCCTTGCCGGGGACAATCAGTTGGGCCCCGGCAAGGTAAGGGGGGATCGGTAAGGGGGTGGGGGGAGTGTTATGCATTGGGTGTTTGGGGCTTCTTGAGTGGCCCCCATGGGGCACAGTGTGCCCGATCAGGAGGGCCCCTCAGCAGCACGCAAGAAGGCTGCCTGATTTCACCAGGCGGAATTTTTGAGGCTTCAGCCATCTGGCTCCAAGGGTAAAATACCTTTTTATGGTATGGTGGCGGGCAGAAGCCCTAAGTGCCAGTTAATTGGCCACTTAAGGGCCTTGATTGACCTGGGGCGGGTGGGCTGTTGCTCACTGCTGTCGTCCCATGTAAAAGTGCAGCAGAGGTGGGAAAGGGCCAGGAACGGCACCCCTGCCTCCCACTCAATTTTACACCCCCCCCACCCCCCCAACCCCAACACCAACCCGTTTGATTGGGGGCATAAAATTCTGGCGCAAGTCTCTCCACTCTCTTCTCAAGTCACAGATCCATGACACTAGAGACCAGCAATGTGACTCTTCTCTGCACTCCCTTTGGTATTGGATGTTTTCTTTGTGTATCAGCAACCAGGACTGGACAAACTACATAAGGTGTTATATAACCAGAGCACTGTACAGTTCGATCATAACTTCCTCTAACTTACCTTCAACATTCTGTTGCCTTACTGGTTGCTGCTTTGTATTGGGTGGACAAGTTTAGTGTAAGGTTTAATAAAACATCTAAGTGCATCTTCACGTCATCTTCAACTATTTCAACACTATTTATGGAATACGTCCTATGAGCAGTATTTTGCACTTGCCTGCAGTAAATGTTAATTACCTTTTATCTGCCCGCATACTTAAACATTAGGTAGAAAATGAAACAAAATTCTTGACTGTATAACATTCAGTTCACTTTCGAAGATACGGTACCATAGTGGTTACGTTGCTGCACTAGTGATCCAGAGGCCTGGACAAATGATCCAGGGATGAGTTCAAATCCCACCATGGTAGTGGGGGAATTTAAATTCAGTTAATTAAATCAAAAATATGGGATAAGAAGCTAGGGGGGAGTTTTAGCATTCTGATGCTTTGGGAGCATGGTGCCCTGGTAGCACATAGGAAACCTGCAAGATTTAACTCCAAAGCATGCATCTTTCATCATTAACAGGTTCCTTGCACAAAGCTCAGCCTGATTGACAAGCTTGACTTCCAATTGCGAAGGGAATACTCTGGAGGAGGCCGGAGGACCTCACAACATTCAAGTTTGGGCTGATAAGTGGCAAGTAACACCACACAAGTGCCAGGCAATGACAAGAAAGACTCTAACCAACCCCCCTTGCTAGTCTACAACATTATCATTACTGAATCATCCACCATCAATATCCCGGGGGTCAGAAAATTAACTGGACCAGCCACATAATTATTCTGACTACAAGAGCACAAGAGCAGGTCAGAGGCTGGGTATTCACCTCCTGATTCACCAAAGCACTTCCACCATTAACAAGGCACAAGTCAGGGGTTTGATGGAATACTCTCCATTTGCCTGGCTGAGTGCAGTTCCAACAACACTCAAGAAGCTCAACACCATCCAGGACAAAGCAACCCTGTTTGTTTAGCACCCATCCACCACCTTAAAAAATTACTTCCTCCACCGCCGGCACACAGTGGCAGGAGTGTGCACCATCTACAAAAGGAACTGCAGCAACTTGCCAAGGCAACTTGCCAGCACCTTCCAAACCTTGTCCAACACCACCGCCTGCAAGCTCCCCCCCCAAATCACACACTATCCTGATTTGGAACGATATCGCTATTCATTTACTATCATTTGGTTAAAATCCTGGAACTCCCTCCCTAACAGTACATGGATGTACCTACACCACACGGACTGCAGTGATTCAAGAAGGTGGCTCACCACCATATTCTCAAGGGCAATTAGGGATGGGCAAGAATGATGTCCCTGTCAGAGATGCCCACATCCCATGAATAAATGAAAACAAGAAAAATAGTGGGCTTCCTTGAAATTTTTAAATGTATACTTTGATAATTGAATAGCCAGGATACAAGTTGTATAACAGATTGATAATGTACTCTGCATATCCTGATTGGCAGGCCCTAAACCCTGAAGTAGTAACCCGTATTCTATGAACTCTATATGAATGTGAAAGCAGTATTGCAAGCAATTGTAACTGTAATGCAGCCTGCAACAAATTCTGTTCATGACTAGGCCTCATACTGATTAAGGCACTCAGCTATGACCTTGTGCTTTAATTAGCTCTGTGTCCCCTATCCTGACATAGCACCTGCTGGAGAGCAGATTACAGCAATACAAATTAGACTGTGCTGTAAGATATTGAGAAACTTTTTTCCACTTAGCCAAAGAACAGGCACTGCTTCTTCATGTCTTAATACAAATTTCAGCAATTTTCTGTGTAGTTTATAATTTGAAGCCTTCACAAAGACAATTTGTGACTTATTCGAACTCTCTATTGTGTTATTATAACAGACCAAGAGGGCATTCTCCCACAGCAAACAGTAGGAGGATGCACTCAACAGTAAAGTCAATTTTGTGCCTTAGGCTGTACACCTCTTCCGTATACTGTTGACCGCCCATTGTTTTTTTATAGAGCCATAACAACAGAAAAATAGTTTATATGGACTAAAGACAAATAAACTGCTATAGAAATAAGAATGGCACAAAAAGGGTTTTAGAATCCTAATAATGGTGCAATGTCAATACAAGGCAGACTTGTACTTTATACATGAGCTTTCGGCGTGTTATACATAATGATTGCTCCATGGAATCTTCAATACTATAAAGCATCACATGCTTCCTGCACCCCACAAACTGACACATAGATATACCCCATAATGTAGAAATTATTATTCCTCAAAGCTATCTATATTGTACATATTTATTGCAGCTGAAGTTTATTATAAAGATCAAAGGTTGAGTTTAATTAATCAAAACACATTACTGGTTGGCATCCTTCCATCTACAAAAGATGATGTACACACAGCAAACAATCCATTTCGGTGGGGTGGCTTCTCTTGGTGCACCTTTGCTGATGGCTGTGAAGGCCAGTCCTTGAGAGGCAGGTTCTGCCACAAGTGCCACACGTGAAGCGGCCAAGTGAGGCTGTAAGTTGCTGTTTTTGATATTGGTGCCTGTTTCCAAGCCGCTGTAGCAAAACTGGTTGTCATGGTAGTGCACACCAGTCCACAGGATGTGTCACCATTTCTCTCTTTCGCCAGATAATGACTTCCAGTTGCGACAGTCAACATTTAGGGCCTTCATGTCATCCTTGCAAGCATCTTTGAAGCGGAGCTTTGGGCGCCCCACTGGTCATCAGGCCTTGACTACCTCACCATACAGAAGATACTTTGGTATGCAACCATCTCCCATGCTGCGGACATGTCCAATCCACCAAAGCTGCCTCTGTTTGATTAGTGCCAACGCATGTGGGAGCTCTGCCTTTGACAGGACTGCCACATTTGTGATGTGCCAGGATATACCCATAATACACCGCAGACAGTGACGATGGAACTGATTGAAATTCTTTTCCTGGCAACTGTAAGTTACCCATGTTTCACAGCCATGCCACAAGGTACTGAGAACACAGGCCTTATAAACCATCACCTTGGTCCTAAGGGTCAGCTTGGTGTTATCCAATGTGTGTTTTGTGAGTCGGCCAAAGATGGCGTTAATTTCCCTATGCGTGTATCGAGATCTGCATCAAGGGACAGACTGTCTGTCACCGTGGATACAAGAAAGCAGAATTTGCTAACCACTTCCAGTGAGGTGTTATTCAGTGCTATTTACTAAAAGTAGAGTAATCTACAGAATCTATTTTGGTTCATTTTGTGCTTTTTAGTTGATTTTATTTGCACAATAGATAGGCGATAGCAGCTCAGGGCACTTTACTATTATTTTATTCCTTTGGCAATAAATTTCTGTGTTATCTGCTCATGAATCGGTGTTACGTAATTTGTGACTCAAATATTCTCTCTTAAAATCTCATCGGGGAGAATTGTTTTCACTATGCTCTTAATTTCTCCCCCAGTAAGCCTGTAATGTCCACCAATATAAATAACAGGGTTAATTTTATCCGAACTTGCCCGGTGGGAAACTGACCCAACCAGATTGATTGATTTTACTTTTACCTTAAGTTGTGATCTAGGTGAATGATTGCATCACAGCCTTATCATCGGCAGTGAATATACAGTTGGAAAGATGTTACACAAAAATTCTGTTTCTCAGAAAACTGATACACCAATATTCAATTGGCTGACTTGTACATGTTGTCTGGAGTTCAACATGGGCATGACAGAAAAGCAGCTTAACACTGTGCCATTATAAGACTTGACTTTTGAAGCCTAGACGTATATTTGTTTTATTGAGAAGTACTCTGAAATGAAGTTGCAATAGTGAAAAAAGTTGTGAATCGAGGTCCAGTAACTAGTTCCTCAGAGATAGCGGCAGAGCTGGAAGATCACGCCCCATTCAGTACAGACATATTTATTTATGGAACTAACTGCTGAATAGCAATCAGAAAAGAGAGCCTTGGCAGATTTATCCTTGCCTCACTCAACAGCATAACGTCTGACTGCAGGTCCCTACTGTCACTCTGCGTCAGATCCACTAACACAGCACAAATGGGACCTTCCTAATCCGTATTGTTCAGCTACAAGCAGGTTTAACCAACTGGGTCATTGAGAAACCTAGAATAATGATCTGAACAAAGATTAATTCTTACCAGAGATGAATCTCAGGGGTGTCACTAACTCAATCATTACAATAGAAATGCATAGCTACCAGAGTCTTGTAGAAAAACAAATCAGGGAAGATGTACAAATATGTGAGAGATGCAGAGTAAGAGCAGCATCAATATAACAGATAGAAATATTGAAATTCACACTACATGATGATTTATTTAATTTATAAACAATATTTGTGCTGAAGAAAGTTTGATTTGTCAAGTAAGAGTCCATCAAGCTCCTTCTAAACATTTCCCATGCACTGACTAAAATTTTATGCATTAGCAATGTAGCAATGCTATGCTAGTTAAAAATCCATCTCTGTGATCAGGTGAGGCAGGCTGATTAATTGTTATTGCTAAGTTACTTCTTTGTTATATTCATTGTGAAACTTCACTTTTTATTTGCAATGAATAAACCACATTCTGAAAATTCCCAGATTTGCATTGTTAATAATATAGATGTCTTTTATTGGGATGTGTAGGCTTAGTTGAGAGTCTGTAAGAGATGGGGTAAATCTTCATCTTCACTGCATGGGCTTTAATCTGGCGCCGCTCCCACCCCCACAATTTTCACTGCATTTATTTCATAATTAGCAGGTGATCTACTTCGCCAGATTACCGCCCATGTGGTGAAGGCAGATGCATACTCATTATAATTTTTATGGAGAGACTTGAGTGCAGAACCAAAAGGAGCTTTTATTTCTTTAGGGCATCATCCCAGATGTTCAACGTTTTCACAAAATTACAGATCACATCCTAATCCAGAGGCTAAATGCAATGATATTTTTGCACTGTATTTTTCTGGTACTCACAAAATAATTTTTCTGTCTAATGCTCTTTTTCTTAAAGCTGTAAGCTAAAGTCACAAAGAATGAATCACATTCTTTGCTTTTTCAATCTTCACCCTTCAGTTTCTCCACTTGCTTTGTTTTGATTGAATTTTATACTCTCACGTCCTGCCCTTTTCTCTCTCTGCACACCTAACTCAGTTAAAGCCAAACCCCTTCAGTCACATCACACCAGAGAGGCAGACTGTAGCAGTTGTGAAAAGTGAGCCACATCTCACAATAGTTTCACAATGTAGCAAAGCTTTGGAGAAGAAAAGAAATTTGGCCTTCAGACAGTTTTGATCAGACTGTGGAATCTGGATTTGTCATATTTTTATTTTGACTTTCATTGGATTAAGAAACTCATTTTGTATGAAGACTTTCTTCACCCTCAGCTCAAAATACACCTTTCTGAAATTGGTAAAATCTGTGCTGGACCTTCATTTTATTTGACAATTCTTATTGAAGTCTACAGCATTTAGTTGCCCAAATCAGATTATCACATCGAAATATCTTTAAAAACAAATTTGTAAGCATCACTTTAAATTTGCTCTTAATTTAGGGTATTAATCATAAATATTTTGCATTTCCACAAAATTCTTTTTTCAACAATTTTTCATTTGCAGATCATTGCCAGTGATTTGGCAGAAAATACTGTTTCCTACTGAATTTCATTGAATATTGCAATTAAACTTTTTTGCTGGATAAACAGCAATATATTTTTGCTAATTGGGTTCACAAAGTTATGTGAGCTTTCAAATTGACAAATTATAGTAACTAATCATCTAAAGCTGCCACTAATTATCCATAAAAATATGAAATACATTTAACATTGCATGGATTAAACTTTCAAGACTATGGTCTGCTCTATCTGATTTATACATAATTTTCTTCACAAACACAATGAACATCCAATATTGTACTTCTGGCTCTGTTATAATGATCTGGGGATCTTCAAAGAAACAAGAATGGATACAGGTAAGGCTTTGGTTACTATTTTGAGTTCTATAAATACAGGATCAGAGGGGCAAGCAATATCACAATATTTAAAAATGACTGAGGGATGAACATGGGATTTATGTTAGTTTAACATCCATAGCAGGGAAGGTGTTAAAGAGCATTTTATGTGTGCTATTAATGTTCAGCTAAAAAAGAGCACAGAAGACAGAAGGAGTAGTTAGCATGGTTCACAAATGCTCTAATTCCTTGAGGAGATAACTCAATTAGTAGACAAAGGATACCCATTTGATATAAGAATTAAAGCAAACCTGGAGTGAGAAAAAAACATTCGACCCACCAAGCCCTTTCTTTCCAAAGGCCATGTACAATCAGTCCTATCATGGGCTTTAATTTCCTCAGGGAAATTTCTGCATAATTTACTTGGGTTTTGAGAAGGCATTTGATCTAGTTCTACATTTAAGGCTTTTAAGAAAGTTAGGAGTTTGTGGAGTAAATGGTAAATTAGTTATTCAGAAACTGTCTTGAACAACAGAAAGTAAAAGATGAATGTAGAAGTTACAATACAGAAATAGGCCATTCAGCCCAACCAGTCTGTGCCAATGTTTACTGCTATATAGGAAAATAATCGTAATTATGCTGATCCACCCTGCTCCCATCATCCTTTATTCCTTCATCGACCTATCTAATCTAATCTTGAATGCTTTTTTTAGTTTCTGCCTCAACTAATGAAACTGGGGTAAATTCAAAAGCCTCACAATTCTCTGTGCAAAGAAGTTTCAACTGCTCTCTGTTTTGACTCTCTAAAAATTAACTTGTATCTATGGCTCATCATTCTAGACAGCTCAACTAGTGAAACAACCTTTTCTTTTATTCATTCATGGGATGTGGGCATTGCTGGCAAGGTCAGCATTTATTGCCCCATACCACATTGCCCTTGAGAAGGAGGTGGTGAGCCACTTTCTGGAATCACTGCAGTCCATGTGGTGTAAATACACCCACAGTGCTATTAGGGAGAGAGCTCCCGGGATTTTGACCCAGTGACAGTGAAGGAACACGATATATTTTCAAATTAGGATGATGTGTGATTTGGAGGGGAACTTACAGGTGGTGGTGTTCCCATTCACCTGCTGCCTTGTTCTTCTAGGTGGTAGAGTTTGTGGGCTTGGAAGATGCTGGCGAAGGAGCCTTGATGAGTGACTACAATATACCTTGTAGATGGTACACACTGCTGCCATAGTGCACCGGTGTGGAGGGAGTGAATGTTTAAGGTGGTGGATTGGGTACCAATAAAGTGAGCTGCTTTGTTCTGGAAGGTGTCAAGCTTCTTGAGTGTTGTTGGAACTGCACTCATCCTGGCAAGTGGAGAGTATTCCATCACACTCCTGTCATGCACGCTCCCACCTGCCAAGAATGAGGCACATTAATTTTGCCACCTGGACATTAAATTTCAAATTGTTGCTAGGGAGAAGGCCCGTTACAAGGAATTGCTAGGCCCCTGGCCAGAAAGACATTATTGAACATTGGCATAGGGTGTTGGAACCAAGGAGCTATCCCCTGCTCCCATACAATACACGGAACAGTCCTGGCCATACCAGTTGGTCACGTGACCACCCTGCTGGCCAACTTGGGGAGTTTTTAAGTTGTAGACACAGTGCTTGAACTGGCAGAAGGCAGTTTTGCTCCTGGCCTGAGAACATCTCTCTCCTGTCTGCTCCCATCTCTTTCTCACCAGCCTCGGAATCCATTGAAGACACATGAACCCCAAGAGAGAAAAGTCTTCTACAGTGAACAAGGTTCAAGAAGAATACTAGGCCCGAATGAGAAGCAAGGTCTTCCGACAAGCAAGGACTCTACAGTGAGCTTGAAGACACGTAACCATAAACTCTTCAGATATTGCCTCAAACTTTTCCACTTTATTTCTTTTGCTCTTTTCTGTCTCTATGTGTGTATCACGTATGCATGTATTGCGCATGCATGCTAGCGTGGGTGCGTCACGCATCCGGAGGCGTCAACCGAATTAGAGTTTAAGTTTAAGTTTTAATAAAATTTCACCTTTCTTCTTTAAACCCTAGAAAGCCTGTTTGTGCTCGTTTCTTTACCTTAAAATTGGAGAAGCGGTGAACAAGAATTCACTAAGAGGGAAGCGAAAAATAGTGTGTTTAAAAAAATGAAACCCTGACACAATAAGACCAGATGAAGGTTGAAAGGGACCCCTAAACCTCTTTCTCACCTGGTCGTAACACTCCTGACTTGTGGCTTGTACATGGTGTAAAGGATTTAGGAAATCAGGAGGTGAGTCGCTCATTGCAAAATACCCAAAGTTTGAACTGCTCTGGTAACCACAGTATTTATGTGGCTGTTCCAATTAGGTTCTGGTCAATAGTGACTCCAGGTGCAGGACTCAGCAATGGAAATGCCATTGAATGTCAAAGGAAGGTGTTTTGTTTGTTCTTTCATGGGATCTGGGCATCATTGGCTAGGCCAGCATTTGCTGCCCATCCCTAATTGCCCTTGATAAGGTCATGGTGAGCTGCCTTCTTGAACTGCTGCAGTCAGTCTGGTGTGGATACACCCACAGTGCTGTTAGGGAGGGACTTCCAGGAATTTGACACAGCAACAGTGAAGGAAAGGCGATATAGTTACACATCAGGATGGTGTGTGGCTTGGAGGGGAAATTGCAGATGGTGGTGTTCCCATGCATCTGCTGCCCTTGTTCTTCTAGGTGGAAGAGGTCATGGTTTTGGAAGGTGCTGTCAAAGGAGGCGTGGTGAGTGGCTACAATACATCTTGTAGATGGTACACACTGCCGTCACAGTACACTTGTGGTGGAGGGAGTGAATGCTTAAGATGGTGGATGAGGTGCCGAGCATGCGGTCTGTTCTGTCCTGGATGGTGTCGAGCTTCGTGAGTGTTGTTGGAGCTGCACTCATCCAGGCAAGTGTAGAAAATTCCATCACACTCCTTACTTGTGCCTTGTAGATGGTGGACAGGCTTTGGGGAGTCAGGAGGCGAGTTACTCACTGCAGGATTCCTAGCCTCTGACCTGCTCTTGTAGCCAGGGTATTGATATGGCTATTCCAGTTCAGTTTCTGGTCAATGGCAACTTCCAGGATGTTGATAGACTCTCTCCTATAGAAGTTGGTCATCACCTAGCACTTGTGTTCTGCGAATGTAAGTTGCCACTTATCAGCACAAGCCTGAATGTTGTTCAGGTCATTCTGTATGCAGGCACCAACTACCTCATTATCTGAGGACTTGTGAATGGAACACTGTGCAATCATTGGCAAACATTCCCACTTCTGATTTTATGATGGAGTGAAGTAGTTGAAGATGTTTGGGCCCTGGACACTGCTCTGAGAAACTCCTGTCTTGGGGCTGAGGTGATTTTTTTTTATATTATTAGTATGTGAGATATGGGCATCGCTGGCTCGGCCAGCATTTATTGTCCATCCCTAATTACCCTTGAACTGAGTGGCTTGCTAGACCATTACAGACAGTATTTAAGAGTCAACCACATTGCTGTGGGCCTGGAGTCACATGTAGGCCAGACCAGGTAATGACAGCAGATTTCTTTCCCTAAAAGGACAGTAGTGAACTAGATGGGTTTTTACTCATTGACAATGGTTTCATGGTCACCATTAGACTGGCTTTTAATTTCAGATTTATTAGTTGAATTCAAATTTCACCATCTGCCTGGGCTCTGGATTACTAATCTAATGACATTACCACTACGCCACCTCCTCCCCCAAGCCACAACTATAGCCACCCTTCTTTGTAATAGGCATGACTCCAGCCAGTGGATTTTCCCCTGATTTCCATTCCAAGGCCGTCATTCTCACCTCACCTCTGCCAGTTAGATCTTTTGTTCATGTCTGGAGCAAGGCTATAATGAGGTCTGGAGTCGAGTGATCCTGGTGGAACCCAAACTGAATATCAGTGAGCAGGTTATTGGTGAGTAGGTGCTCTTTGATAACATTGTCAACAATAGCTTCTGTCATTTTGCTGATGATTGAGAGTAAACTGATGGGGTGGTAATTGGCAGGATTGGATTTGGCCTTTTTTTCATGGACAGGACATACATTTCCACTTTGTTGGCTATCTACCCTCTCCCATCTTTTCATAATTTCAAGCATGTCTGTTATGTTGCCCCATAATATGCATTAGTCTAATGTAAAATGTCCAGTTTTTTAAAAGTCTTCATCATCATATTTGTATTTCCTTATGCCAGGCAGCATCCCAATGAATCTGCACTGTACCTTCTCGACAACCTCAATATCCTTCTTATACTGTGGAGCCCAATACTGCACACAGAGTTCTAACTGAGGTCTTATTAAGATTTTATATAAGCTCATTATTACCTTTGGCTTTTAGATTCTGTAGCTCTTGTGATAAAACTTAGAATTCTATTCATTTTTTATGGCTTTATTAACCTGAGGTTCTGCCTTTAATGTCCTGTGATTTCATACTCTCAAGTCTCTCTGCTCTTCCGCAACAGTGAGCCTATTTCTGTTCAGCTTATAATTTTGCCTGCATATTTTCTTCACCAAAATCTGACAGGGAGGAAATGGTGGCGTAGTGGTAATGTCACTGGACTAGTAATCCCGAGGCCCAAGCCTAATGCCCTCAGGACACAGATTTAAATCCCACCATGGCAGCTGGTGGAATTTAAATTCAATTAATTAAAAATCTGGAATTGAAAGCCAGTCTCAGTAATGGTGCCATGAAGTTTTCATTGATTGTTGTAAAAACCCATCTGGTTCATTAATGTTCTTTAGGGAAGGAAATCTGCTGTCCTTACCTGGTCTGAGCTACATGTGATTCCAGACCCACAGCAATATGGTTGACTCTTAACTGCCCTCTGAAATGGCCTAGCAAGCCATTCAGTTGTTATGGGCAATTGGGACGAGCAACAAATGTTGGCCTGCCAGCGACACCCACATTCCACGAAAGAATGAAAAAAAAAAGACACCTTAACTACTGACACTGAATACCATCTTTTAGCCTATTCCCCCACCTTATCAGTATCTCTTTTCAGCTGCCTTTGGTCTTCTGAAGAAATAACTAAACCTCCTAATTTTGATATTGTCTGGGGAAGTTGTTGAGTCAGAAACTTTAGGGACTTTCAAACGGCTTTTAGATAGGTATATGGATAAAGGAGAATGATGGGGTATAGATTAAATTGTCCTTGACAGAGGACAAAGGATCGGCACAACATCGTGGGCCGAAGGGCCTGTTCTGTGCTGTATTTTCTATGTTCTATGTTCTATAACTTATATTTGACTTTCGCTTCTTGGGAGTTTTCTGTTTTTTTCAAATTCTAATTGAAAGTTAATCATTGGTTCACAGAACATTGATAGCATAATTAATAATAATCTCTAATTTATGTTCACATACACATTGTTGCAATTCTTTCACGCATTTCCGATGTACAGTGATAAATAGTAGTGGATATATTAGCAAATTCTGAAACCTTGGGTCCATGGTGACAGACAATCTATCCCTTGATGCAGAGCTCGATACACGCATAGGGAAAGCAGCTACCACCTTGGCCAACTTGCAAAACATGCATAGAATAACACCAAGCTGACCATTAGGCCCAAGATGATGGTTTATAAGGCCTGTGTTTTCAGCACCTTGCTGTATGGCTGTGAAACGTGGGTGACTTACAGTTACCAGGAAAAGAAGCTCAATAATTACCATCATCACTGTCTGCAGTGTGTTATGGGTATATCCTGGCAGGACAAAATCACAAATATGACAGTCCTGTCAAAGGCAGAGCTCCCACATGTGTTGGCACTAAACAAACAGAGGCGGCTTCGGTGGATCGGACTTGTCCACAGGATGGAAGATGGTTGCATTCCTGAGGACCTTCTGTTTGGTAAGGTAGCTGGTGCCAGACGACCAGTGGGGCACCCAAATCTCCGCTTCAAGGATGCTTGTAAGCAAGACATGAAGGCCCTAAATGTCGACTATCCCACCTGGGAGTCACTAACTGGTGAAAGAGGGAAATGAAGACATATCAATTTCTGAACACTAACAACATCAAGGGATATGCGGATAGTGGGGGAAAGTGGCGTGGAGGTAGATGAACAGCCATGATCTGTTTGAAGAGCAAAGTGGGCTCGACGGGCCCAATGGCCTACGCCGGCTCCTATTTCCTATGATCCTATGATCCTATAATAAAAGAGGAGGGAAGTTATGCTGGACCTATATTCTTTCTTCTTTTTCTTTTGGGCCTCCTTATCTCGAGAGACAATGGATACGCGCCTGGAGGTGGTCAGTGGTTTGTGAAGCAGCGCCTGGAGTGGCTATAAAGGCCAATTCTGGAGTGACAGGCTCTTCCACAGGTGCTGCAGAGAAATTTGTTTGTTGGGGCTGTTGCACAGTTGGCTCTCCCCTTGCGCCTCTGTCTTTTTTCCTGCCAACTACTAAGTCTCTTCGACTCGCCACAATTTAGCCCTGTCTTTATGGCTGCCCGCCAGCTCTGGCGAATGCTGGCAACTGACTCCCACGACTTGTGATCAATGTCACACGATTTCATGTCGCGTTTTCAGACGTCTTTATAACGGAGACATGGACGGCCGGTGGGTCTGATACCAGTGGCGAGCTCGCTGTACAATGTGTCTTTGGGGATCCTGCCATCTTCCATGCGGCTCACATGGCCAAGCCATCTCAAGCGCCGCTGACTCAGTAGTGTGTATAAGCTGGGGGTGTTGGCCGCTTCAAGGACTTCTGTGTTGGAGATATAGTCCTGCCACCTGATGCCAATTATTCTCCGAAGGCAGCGAAGATGGAATGAATTGAGACGTCGCTCTTGGCTGGCATACGTTGTCCAGGCCTCGCTGCCGTAGAGCAAGGTACTGAGGACACAGGCCTGATACACTCGGACTTTTGTGTTCCGTGTCAGTGCGCCATTTTCCCACACTCTCTTGGCCAGTCTGGACATAGCAGTGGAAGCCTTACCCATGCGCTTGTTGATTTCTGCATCTAGAGACAGGTTACTGGTGATAGTTGAGCCTAGGTAGGTGAACTCTTGAACCACTTCCAGAGCGTGGTCGCCAATATTGATGGATGGAGCATTTCTGACATCCTGCCCCATGATGTTCGTTTTCTTGAGGCTGATGGTTAGGCCAAATTCATTGCAGGCAGACGCAAACCTGTCGATGAGACTCTGCAGGCATTCTTCAGTGTGAGATGTTAAAGCAGCATCGTCAGCAAAGAGGAGTTCTCTGATGAGGACTTTCCGTACTTTGGACTTCGCTCTTAGACGGGCAAGGTTGAACAACCTGCCCCCTGATCTTGTGTGGAGGAAAATTCCTTCTTCAGAGGATTTGAACGCATGTGAAAGCAGCAGGGAGAAGAAAATCCCAAAAAGTGTGGGTGCGAGAACACAGCCCTGTTTCACACCACTCAGGATAGGAAAGGGCTCTGATGAGGAGCCACCATGTTGAATTGTGCCTTTCATATATATAAAACACTGGTTAGACCACAACTTGATGAACAGAATAACAAGGGGGTACACAGTGGTGTAGTGGTAATGCCACTGGACTAGTAATCCAGAGACCTGGTGTAATGCCCTGGGGATATGGGTTCAAATCCCGCCATGGTAGTGGTGGAGTTTTAATTCAATTAATTAAAAAAATATGGAATTAAAAGCTAGTCTCAGTAGTGATGTCATGAACTTATCATCAGTTGTTGTTAAAAACCCATCTGGTTCACTAATGCCTTTTAGGGAAGGAAATCTGCCATCCTTACCTAGTCTGGCCTACATGTGACTTCAGACCCACAGCAATGTGGTTGACTCTTAAATGCCCTTTGAAATGGCCGAGCAAACCACTCCGGCATCAAGGATAATTAGGGATGGGCAACAAATGCTGGCCTTGCCAGTGACGCCCACATCCCATGAAAGAATAAAAAAAATACAGAAAGGATGTAACTGCCAAAGAGAGGGTACAGAGGAGATTTACGAGGATGTTACCAGGACTGGAAAAATGCAGCTATGAGGAAAGATTGAGTAGGCTGGGTGGTTCTTCTTGGAACAGAGGAGGCTGAGAGGAGATTTGCTTGAGGTGCACAAGGTTGTGAGGGGCCTGGATAGAGTTCATATGAATTAGGAGCTGGAGTAGGCCACTTGGCTCCTCAAACCTGCTCCGCCATTCAACAAGATCATGGCTGATCTGGCTGTAACCTCAACTCCACATTCCCACCGATCCCGATAACCTTTCACCCGCTTGCTTATCAAGAATATATCGACCTCTGCCTTAAAAATATTCAAGGACTCTGCTTTGACTGCCTTTTGAGGAAGAGAGTTCCAAAGATTCACAACTATCTGAGGGAAACCATTTCTCTTCATCTCTGTCTTAAATGGGTGACCCCTTATTTTTAAACAGTGTCCCACAAGGGAAACATCCTTTCCACTTCCACCCTGTCAGGACGCCTCAGGATCTTGTTTGTTTCAATCAAGTCGCCTCTTACTCTTCTAAACACCAGCAGGTACAGGCCTAGCCTGTCCCAACTTTCCTTATGAGACAACCCACCCATTCCACGTATTAGACGAGTAAACCTTCTCTCAACTGCTTCCAATGCATTTACATCCTTCCTTAAATAAGGAGACCAATACTGTTCACAGTACACCAGATGTGGTCTCACCAATTCCCTGTATAACTGAATCATAACCTCCCTACTTTTGTATTCAATTCCCCTTGCAATAAATGCTAACATTCTGTTAGCTTTCCTAATTACTTGCTGTACCTGCATACTAGCCTTTTGCAATTCAAGCACCAGGACACTGAGATCCCTCTGCAATCTTTCACCATTTATATAATATGCTTCTTTTTTATTATTCCTGCCAAAAAGGACAATTTCATATTTCCCCACATTATACTCCATTTGTCAGATCTTTGCCCATTCACTTAAACTATCTATATCCCCTTGTAGCCCCCTTATGTCCTCTCCACAAATTATTTTCTAACCTATCTTTATGTCATCAGCAACCATACCTTCGGTCCCTTCATCCAAGTCATTAATATAAATTGTAAATCACTGATCCCTGTGGCACACCACTCATTACATCTTGCCAACAGGAAAATGACCCATTTATGCCTACTCTCTGTTTCCTGTTAGCTATCCAATCTTCTATCCATGCCGATATGTTAACCCCTATACCATGAACTTTTATTTTCCGCAATAATCTTTGATGTGGCAGCTTTCTGGAAACCGAAGTACAATACATCCGCCTTTATCCACCTTTATCCACAGCACAAGTTACTTCATCCTGGAGGTTCACCAGGATGTTGCCTGGTATTGAGGGTGATAGCTATGAAGAGAGGTTGAGTAGATTAGGATTATTTTCATTAGAAAGACGGACGTTGAGGGGGGACCTGATTGAGGTGTACAAAATCATGAGAGGTATAGACAGGCTGGATAGCAAGAAGCTTTTTCCCAGACTGGGGTATTCAATTACTAGGGGTCACGAGTTCAAAGTGAGAGGGGAAAAGTTTAGGGGGGATATGCGTGGTAAGTTCTTTACGCAGAGGGTGGTGGGTGCCTGGAATGTGTTGCCAGCGGAGGTGGTAGACGCGGGCACGATAGCGTCTTTTAAGATGTATCTAGACAGATACATGAATGGGCAGGAAGCAAAGAGATACAGACCCTTAGAAAATAGGCGACATGTTTAGATAGAGGATGTGGATCGGCGCAGGCTTGGAGGGCCGAAGGGCCTGTTCCTGTGCTGTAATTTTCTTTGTTCTTTTGTTCTTTGTAATTCCAATAAATTGGTTAAACATGATGACCCTTTCACAAAACCATGATTGGGAAGGACCTACTTTTCCCTAAGCAGAGGGGTCAGTGACTAGGGGTCATAGATTTAAAGCGATTGGTAGAAGGATAAGAGAGGAGATGAGGAAAGTGTGCTAGGAAGCTGGAACTCACTGTCTGAAAGGATAGGAGAGGCAGAAACCCTCAAATCATTTAAAGGGTGTCTGGATGTACACCTCAAGTGCCATAACTTCAGGGCTATGGACCAAATGCTGGAAAGTGGGTTTAGACTGGGTGCTTCATTTTTCAGGAGGTGAAGACACGATGGGCAGAGTGGCCTCCTTCTGTGCTGTAAATTTTTCTACATTTTCTAAATATCCTAAATATCTGAAAAGGAGGAATGTGCAGGGATGTGGGAGAGGGCATGGGAGTGGCAGTACATGAATTACTCCTTAGGAGGGCCAGCACAGACACGATAAGCTGAATTTTATGAGTGCACCACAAATTGTGGTGGTGCGCTCTGATCTCGGCAGTCTGCCTGCATGGATCCGCCGCGCTGAGCCCCCGCGATATTTCATGCAGGGGCTCATTTAAATGGAGGGGGAGAAACGGCCGCCCCCGATGACATAGAGGGCATCCCCGGCAACGGCATCCGGCGCCACTGCGCAGGCGCTGCCACCATTTTTAAAGGGCTTCAAGCCCTTGACAGCTGATGTTAAATTTTAAAGTTACAACCGCATGTAATTTAAGTAAAAACATTAAAGCAGAGATCAAAGCCCCTGTTCCACCCTACCCCCCGCCCCCCAAATCATCAACCAATAAATGTATTTCCATCTCCGCCCCCCCACCCTGGAAAACCATTTTTGCCAGTCCCCACCTTTCAACCCCAAACGTTGTACTCTTTGCCCTTCAACCCCTTCCCAACATCTCCTCAGCCAATATTATCAGTTTTCTCCACTCCCCCCCCCTCCCCAACCTGAAAATTACACTCCTGCCCCCTCCCCGCCAGTATCTTGCCTCAGATTCCCAAACAGGATCCCGGTTCAGGTAAATTCATTAGCATGTATTAGCCTTTTAATTTTAGTCTGCAAATGAAGGCTCCGCCACCGTGTGGTGCTGGGGGGAGGGGGGTGGGTGCAGTGGGGCCGCACCGAGGCCTCGCTTCCACGGGTAAAATACGACCGGGCTCTTCTTCACGTCGGGGGGGGGGGGGGGGGGGTGGGGTAGGGGGGGGTAGGGGGGGGGGTGCGAAGTGGGCCTCTCCCAGAAGAATTTTCCGGGCCCCCCCACCACGACCGCTGACTTCAGAGGGCTGGTAAAATTCAGTCCCATGGGTCGAATGGCCTTCTTTTGTGCTGAAATGTTTCTATGATCCTGTGGACTGGTGTGCACTACCACAACGACCGTTCACTACAGCAGGTTGAAAACAGACACCAATGTCAAAAACAACAACTCACAGCATCACTTGGCACCTTCATGTGTAACACTTGTGGCAGAACCTGCCTCTCAAGGATTGGCCTTCACAGCCATCAGCGAAGGTGCGCCAAGAGCAGACACCCCACCTAAATGGATTGTTTGTAGTGTGTCCGTCATATTTTGTAGATGGAAGGATGCCAACCAACTATTACTAGTACTTCACTATCAAAGGAAACAGCGAGGATATCATATCATTTCTCGACAGTGGAATGAACCTCTGCAGATTAAAGAGTGGATCTCAGATGCACCAGGTCGGCGGATCCTGATTTTTCAGGCAAAACATCTTCAACTGACATTCACATTCTGCATCAGCAATGCAAAGGACTCCTTCGTAGGAGGTGTCTTTATGGAAGGTTTTTGGTCATGCTTTCTTACCTTGATCATATCATTCGCATCATGGACATCTATTTATTTCAGAGCTGCTTTTAAGCAGTCTTTAGCTTTCTTTTGACGTCCACCACAAAATCAATTCACGGTTGTCAACATGCTATGAAAGATTCACGATTTGTTAATCAGCCATTTAGATCACATGACCTGACTATCATAGCAATGCATTCATGATCAGAGCATCTATGCCAGCTTTTTAAGATTTTGTTTTGTCTTGTCTTGTCATCTGCTCTTCATTATTCATCTCAGGCAGCTTGGGTGAAAGTGATTCAGATTCTTAATGTGACATGCATATGTTGTTCAAGTTTCACAAGCATAATGGAGGATCATCAGAATGGTAGCTGTGTATACTTTGAACTTGGTCCATAGACTGAATCCTTTCTTGTCCGAGAGGTGCTCATGAAGTTGTCTCAAGCTAAGCTGGCATTGGTGATTCTTCAGGATAGTTTCTTTATTGATATGTACTTCTCTAGACAAGGTGTTATCCAAATAGATGAATCTGTCCACAGCCTGTAGTGTATGAGCACCAATAATGATGATCAGTAGAGTGTAATTCATTTTAAGGCTGATAGTCATGCTGGATTTCAGGCAAGCTGTTGCAAGGTGGTTCATGATGGTTTTGCATATCATCCTGAAAGTGGGCCACGAGAGCACAGCCATCAACAAATAAGACTTCACGAACAAATTCTTCCAGCACCGATGTTACAGCTTATAGGCTGCTAAGGTTGAAGAGCTGTTAGCAATCTTGAATCCAGAATTAGTATTGCAGTAAAGAAATCACAGCCATTCAATAAGGAATTATTAATAATTCATCGATGAAACTTCCACTATTACTTGAGCTTTTTGAAAGGAAGGTAATGTAACAGGACAATATAGTCTGCAAGTTACTATCATTGCTGTTATTGTACATGTGCTTAATAACTCTTGTCAAATTCTTCTCTCCACTATTTTAAAAAAGGTTTTACCCCATTTAAAATATACAGTTAATGACAGAGAGAAAAATTTGATGTGGGCACATTAAACATCTGTGCAAACACATGACCAGCAGTAAGTTCTAGTTCAGTTACGGGAACCTAAATATAAATTGAGAAGCTGAGGTGAATTGTGTACTGTGTGGTCATTTAACTGTTGGCAGTTTAAGGGTTATTAAAGAGAGCTGAAGCTCCTCTGATGTGATTTTGTTACAAAACACAGAGCATTCTGACATGCAGTACCGCCAGGGCACAATGGTAGAGTTGATTTGTTTTTAATGTGTTGGACTAAGCACGTGATCAATTATTGTGCAAGGCTTGCCAAGCTCAATGATTGATTGCAACCGTTCAATCCCATAAGCTTAAAACACACTCAAGTTCTTACCAAAATGCCACCATAACGCTTTATCTCTTTCAGTTATTTGATTGGTCAGCTGTGCCATTGTTGACCCCAGAGGGTTATTGTTGACACCCATGAAGAACAACATAGCAATAGGAGCAATCAGTAGTTATAACTATACCGTCCTTCATGGCTGCTTTTTTGAGATTTCTAGTAAGAACTGACTGAAGTGAAAGATAAGTGGTTATATAGCATGGTATTTATTTGTGCTCTCAAGCACTAATTATCTCCAAATCTCTTTGCTGAACACAATTCAGGCTGCTGAAAGCTTTTTCAGGTGTACTCAACCACATGGAGCACACACCATCCCACAGCAGATAATTGTTTTGTGATGATAGCCTCCTAGTTAGGACTTAGGCAATTGGTAGGGTGCCATGTATTTTTCAACAGTCTCAATTTTATCTGCATCTAGTAGAATTCAACGTATTGTTGGCAGTCCAGTTAGAAAATATAGCTCATATGGTATATAAGCTTTTGTATTTTATTTTATATTTATTTTATTTAGAGATACAGCACTGAAACAGGCCCTTCAGCCCACTGAGTCTGTGCCGACCAACAACCACCCATTTATACTAACCCTGCAGTAATCCCATATTCCCTACCACCTACCTACACTAGGAGCAATTTACAACGGCCAATTTACCTATCAACCTGCAAGTCTTTGGCTGTGGGAGGAAACCGGAGCACCCGGCGAAAACCCACACGGTCACAGGGAGAACTTGCAAACTCCGCACAGGCAGTACCCAGAATCGAACCCGGGTCCCTGGAGCTGTGAGGCTGCAGTGCTAACCACTGTGCCACTGTGCCGCCCAAATTTAGGGCTGTTTGGTCAAGTAAGCCTCCAATTAGTTTCATTTTTCAACTGAAGTAGTTTTTCTAAGAGTCAGTTAGATTCAGTGACTGATATGGCTGATACAGCATTCTTAAAGAGGTACTTTTCCATTAAATTTATGATACAGGTAGAAAAACACAGAGCTTAATGCTGTCAATAATTCCAGGAAATAAAATATTTTTTGTCTTGTAAAACAATGTTGCTGAGGATATTCTGCCTGCTTGCGTTTAGCAGAAAACCAAGCTGAGCATCAGAATTTATAGACCCGATCTTAAAGTCGCGGTATGAGTGAGGCTCGTGAGGGCCAGGCTGAATCGTAAATTTGCATCAGGTTGCCGCATGTGACCCACAGAGATTTTAACTCCCAGGCCTCATTTCAAGGTGCAATATCAGATTCACACCCAAACCCAGCAGGAATCACCAGGTGGCTGGTGGACGGGCAGGAGCAGGATTTCAGGCGACCTGAGTGGGAATGGTTCCCAACATTAAGGTAAGTGGTTAAGGCTTGAGGTCAAGGTAGGAGTGAAGCCTAAGGCAGGGGAGGATGAAGGAGCTCTTCTGCTTCTCCTGGCCTACAAGGAAACCAGAAACCAGAATACATTTTAAATGCATCTCCCTTGATCTTTTCTGACCCCATTCCTGCTTGCCATCAGGTTTCTTTGGCAAGTCTGGCACGCACTGCATCACACACAACCTGGGGTTAAAATCACATTGGAATCCTAATTGCATCATCGTATCCTTACATTTACATATTTATGATGCACTTGTCTGCCCGCAGCAAGCACCTCTGAAGGGCGGCACAGTGGCGCAGTGGTTAGCACCGCAGCCTCACAGCTCCAGGGACCCGGGTTCGATTCCGGGTACTGCCTGTGTGGAGTTTGCAAGTTCTCCCTGTGTCTGTGTGGGTTTTCTCCGGGTGCTCCGGTTTCCTCCCACAAGCCAAAAGACTTGCAGGTTGATAGGTAAATTGGCCATTATAAATTGTCACTAGTATAGGTAGGTGGTAGGGAAATATAGGGACAGGTGGGGATGTTTGGTAGGAATATGGGATTAGTGTAGGATTAGTATAAATGGGTGGTTGATGTTCGGCACAGACTTGGTGGGCCGAAGGGCCTGTTTCAGTGCTGTATCTCTAATCTAATCTAATCTAATCTAAAATCTAATACTACCCAAAACCCGGAATGAAAATGGTGGCAAACAAGATGTGGTGCAAATGGGGAGATGAGTACTCTCCACCTATTTTAATTCCCACCTGCCCATTCTCATTAGGCATTGCGGTTATAAATCAGAGTTTTAGTCTTAGTCATTGGATGCTTGTTTTCTACACTGGGGTGTTGGTAGTTGCAAACACTACAGTAATTAAAGTGGCAATTTTATAGAATTCTCAAATTTGCATAATTCATTTAGTAATGGGGTTAGTAACCATCGAGATGAAAGTTGAAATGCTATTCTGACCTTAGGGGGAGAGGACGGGAGGGAGGTGGATGGGCAATGGTGGATGAAGGGAGATGATGGGGAAGGGCAATGGGGAGAAGGAATCGGGACAAGGATGAAATGAAGACAGGAGGAGAAGGCAGAGAGAGGAGCTGTGGAGGAAACAGGACAACAGGGAGGGAGAGGGATTGAGAGGAGAAAGAGAGGAAAGAAATAAGGGGAGAAAGGATAGGGCAAGTAGAATGGGGATGAGAGAGGTGAAGGTGAGGAAAGGGAGGATGAGACAAGGGAATGGGATATCAGAATGGGGGGAGAGGATGTATGAGGTCAGGGAAGGAAGAGGATAGTGAGCAGAAGATATTTAAATAATTATTGGTGTTGGGAGAGGTAACAGTTGCCCAGGGTCTGATGAAATGCTTTGTGGAGGATGAAGGGGTGTAGTTTATTCGGGAGAATTTTCTCACTCAGTGTTGAGAATGTGTTTGGGTAGGTTAAAGTCAATTTCTCTTCCAAGTGTGGCAGGAGGTTAACAATTTTCCTTTTCAGTGGTGAGGGAGTTTGGGGGTTAGGTCTGACCTAGTTCTATTCGTTGCCCTGATTAGTGCAAGGGTGTCTGGGCAAGAGTGCTGACCAGTGGAGGTGGGTGGGAAAAGTGCTATTTTGAGAGGGTGGCAAAATAATTTTCAGTAGGGGTATCAAATAGAATTAGTGAATCATAGAATCTTATAGCACAGAAGGAGGTCATTCGGCTTGTCAGGCCTGTCCTGGCTCTTTGAATCTTATAGCACAGAAGGAGGTCATTCGGCTTGTCAGGCCTGTCCTGGCTCTTTGAAACTACTGTCCAATTTAATCCCAGATGGCAGCTTTCCCCCCCCAAATGCTACAAATTTGTCCTCTTCATGTCCAATTGCCTTTTAAAATTCCTATGGAATCTAATTCCAACATCCTTTCCAATAGGGCATTCCAGATTTCAACATCCCTGTTTGAAGAAATTTCTCCTCATTTACCCTCGAGTTCTTTTGCCAATTATTTTAAATTTATGTCAACTAGTTACTGTCCCACTTGCCAGAGGAAGCCAGAAATATTTCTCAGTGTGAGGGGAAAGAGAATGCTCATTCGGGAATGAGAAATGGGGAGAAGCTTGAAATCCTGCTCAGAGAGTTGGCTGCCAAAAGAAATGTTCAGTTTTGAAGGTAGGGAATGCTAAGTAATAGGGACAAAAGCTGAAACCCCCAAAACCTGGGGGTGGGGAGGTAGACCTGCAGAAAAAGATACAATGCTAATTTTCGTAGAGGTGGGTGGTATTACAGAACAAAAAGATAGATGGTTGCTTCAAGAAGACCCATGAATAGGTGAGCCACTTGAGAGCATTTTATTAAAATTTTAAAATCAAGTTACATGAACCTTCAAGAACAGATTGGTAAGAACACATTTAGAATCTTACTTTCAAAAGATGAACTAGAATTCAGGAGGTGAGTGGTGGAAATTCAGTAGGGATCCAGTTCAGAGAATCACAGAACTGTTACAGCACAGAAGGAGGCCATTCGGAATGTTGTGTCTGTGCTTTATGGACTGCCACTCCCCCGCCTTCTCCCTGTAGCCCTGTTCATTCTTCCTTTTCAGATAACAATCCAATTCCCTTTTGAATGCCTCGATTCAACCTGCCTCCACCAAATTCTCAGGCCATACATTCCCGATTCCTAACCACTCGCTGGGTGAAAAAGTTTTTCTTTATGTCACTATTGTTTCTTTTGCCATTTACCTTAAATCTGTGCCATCCTGTTCTAAATCCCTCCACCAATGGGAACAGTTTTTGCCTATCTACTCTGTCCAGACCCCTCATGATCTTGAATACCAAATTCCTGCCTCTTTTCCACTATCATAACTTTCAGCCAATGGGGGTCTAGGCATGTATTACATGCTTGGCGGTACAGCGAAGGGCATCCAGGAGAGACTTGAAATTTAAAAGGCTGGGATTTTCCTATGAAAACTGGCTTATTAATAAACAAGAGGACCCTGAAAATCCATGTTTGTATTGGTCAGGCAGGAGCGCAATGACAGTGTGCCAAAAATTAGAGGGCCACATTTTCAGCAAGCCCCATTTCTATGAATATTCCATCCAACTTTCATTCCCCTGGTGTTCCTGGTCCATGTCAGAGATGTGATTTATTGTCCTTGTCTCTTCATCGATGCACATATGCTAATCAAATGCATGACTGAAGAAATCAGAATTCCTGACAGTTTCATAATTTCCATCAGGGTAAATTACACATAGAGTAATGAACATATGAGCAAACAAACATACGAATTAGGAGCAGGAGTAGGCCACTCAGCCACTTCAGCCTGCTCTACCATTCAATAAGATCATGGCTGATCTGACTGTAACCTCAACTCCACATTCCCACCTACCCCTACCTTTCACTCCTTTGCTTATCAAGAATCTATCTACCTCTGCCTTAGAAATATTTAAAGACTCTGCTTCCACTGCCTTTTGAGGAAGAGAGTTCCAAAGACTCATGACCCTCAGAGAAAAAAATTCTCCTCATATCTGTTTTAAATAGGTGACCCCTTATTTCAAAATAGTGAAACGGAGTGCAGTCTGCAAGCTGAGTGTGGAGATTCGGGTTTGGTGAGTGGGGATTTAAAGTGGCATTATCTTTATTAAAGTCTGGTCTGCACTTAGCATTTAACCAGGATTTACCCTCTAGATAAAGTAGGGTTAAGAAAGTAAAGTAAGTTTCTTACAGTCTTAGGCAGGGATTAACAGGCTCTACTGCAGAGTAGCGGATTAGTTAAGTAGCTAACCAGTCAAATCTGGTTGCTGCTGTTTCAACTTCAAAAGGTATAAATATAGAGGTCTGGATGCAGCCTGCAAATGGTGTGCAGATTGCAAGCTGCGTGTGGAGATTCAAGTTTAGTGAGTGGTGAGTTCGGTCAAGGAGGAGGAGATGCTCCATTTTTCTACTATTTATTTCTACTTTTTTAACCCTCCAGTATTTGGTTCTTGCTTCGGTGCAGTGGAAAGAGCTGGTTGGTGAGTACCTTGTAAGCTATTCGAATTATAATAAATAGTCTGTAAAGTTAAGGTATGGCAGGGCAGCTCTGCTGAATGGAATGTACAGGCTGTGGCATGTGGGAAGTCATGGATGCACCATATGTCCTAGACAAACACATGTGCGGGAAGTGTCACCAGCTGCAGAACCTTGAGCTCCGGGTTTCAGAACTCGAGCAGCGGCTGGAGTCACTGCTGTGCATCTGAAAGGCAGAGGGCTACGTGGATAGCATGTTTAAGGAGGTAGTCACACCATGGGTTAGGAGCATGTAGGCAGATAGGGAATGGGTGACTGCCAGGCAATCTAAAAGAACCAGGCAGGTCGTGCAGCAGTCCCCTGATATGATCTCACGCACTAACCAGTTTTCCATTTTGGATACTGGTGAGACTGATGGTTCCTCAAAGGAGTGCAGTCAGAGCCAAGTTTATGGTACCACAGTGCACAATAGTGGAGGAAGAAGAGTGGAAGAGCAGTAGTGATAGGGGATTTGTTACTTGTTACTCTGTGGCAGTAAACGTGACTCCAGAATGGTGCGTTGCCTCCCTGGTGCCAGACTCAAGAATTCACGAACTAGCTGTAGGACATTCTCCTGGGGGAGGGTGAACAGCCAGAGGTTGTGGTCCACGTTGGCATCAGTGACATAGGTAAGAAGGGGGATGAGGTCCTGAAAGCAGATTTTAGGGAGCTAGGAAGGAGATTAAAAAGCAGGACCTCAAAAGCAGTAATCTCAGGATTACTCCCAGTCCTACGTGCAAGTGAGTTTAGGAATAGGAGAATTGAGCAATTGAACACGTGGCTGGAGAACTGGTGTACAAGGGAGGGCATCAGATTTCTGAGACATTGCAACCAGTTCTGGAGCAGGTGGGATGAACAGGTTGCATCTTAGCAGGACTGAGATGATTATCCTTGCAGGGAGATTTGCTAATGCTGTTGGGGAGGGTTTAAACTAAATTGTCAGGAGGATGGAAACCTTAGAGGGAGCTCAGATTGGAAGGAAGCAAAACTGATAACTTGTCTGGGGTGTAGGAACCAGGAGCAAGTATCAGACAGGAATACCAAGGTGCACAGAATACTGGGGGGAGATAGATAGCACAAGAGTAGGGAATAGCAAGTTATTAGGTGGGGTCAGAGTAAGGGAGAAAGTAATAAAGTCTGGATCGGGGTTAATGTGCATGTATGTGAATGCATCTAGTGTGGTTAATAAGACTGGTGAGGTACAGGCACAGATTGCCATGTGGAAATATGATGTTGTGGCAATAACAGAGACCTGGCTCAAAGAAGGGCAGGACTGGATGTTAAATATTCCTAGATACAATGTGTTCAGGAAAAATAGGAAATTGAAAAAGTAGGAGGGGTGGCGGTATTGATTAAGGAGAGTATTGGAGAAAAAGGATGCCCTATAGGGGTCGAGGACATAATCAATTTGGCTAGAGCTAAAGAACAAAAAAGGTGCGGGTACATTGCTCAGCATTGTCGATGGGCCACCAGCTCATGGGAAGGATGTGGAGGAACAAATTTGCAAGGAGATTACAGAGAGGTGCAAAATTTATAGGGTAGTTATAATGGGGGGGCTTTAATTATCCAAACATAGACTGGGATAATAGTAGTGTAAAGGGCAGTGAGGGGCAAGAGTTCCTAGAGTCTGGGATCCAGGGTGAGTTAGCCAATTGGATACAAAATTGGCTTGGTGATAGGAGGCAGAGGGTGGTAGGGGAGGGTTGTTTTTCAGCTTGGACTCCGCAGTTATCAGTGTTGTTTGTCATATATATTAATGACTTGGATGTGAATGTAGGGGGCATGATTAGTAAGTTTGCAGATGACACCAAAATTGGTGGTATAGTGGACAGTGAAGAAGGTTGTCTAAGGTTACAACATGATATAGATCAACTGGGAAAGTGGGCAAGGGATTGGCAAATGGAATTTAATGCAGACAAGTGCAAAGTGATGCATTTTGGGACGTTAAACCAGGGCAGGACATATACAGTGAATGGCAGGGCCCTGGGGAGTGTTGTTGAGCAGAGAGACCTGGGGTGCAAGTACATAGTTCCCTGAAAGTGGCAACACAGGTAGACAGGGTGGTGAAGAAGGCGTATGGCATGCTTGCCTTCATCGGCCGAGGCATTGAGTACAAGAGTTGTGACGTCATGTTACAGTTGTACATAACGTTGGTTAGGCCACATTTGGAGTACTGTGTGCAGTTCTGGTCACTGCACTACAGGAAAGATGTGATTAAGCTAGAGAAGGTGCAGAAAAGATTCACAAGGATGTTGCCTGGTTTGGAGGGCTTGAGTTATAAAGAGAGATTGGATAGGCTTGGTCTGTTTTCCCTGGAGCGAAGGAGGCTGAGAGGGGACATGGTAGAGGTATATAAAATTATGAGAGTCATAGATAGGGTAGATAGCCAGAGTCTGTTTCCCATGGTAGGGGTGACTAAAACTAGAGGGCATAGATTTAAGGTGAGAGGGAGGAGGTTTAAAGGGGATGAAAGGGGTACATTTTTCACACAAAGAATAGTGGGTATCTGGAATGAGCTGCCGGAGGAGCTGGTGGAGGCAGGAACAGTAGCAACGTTTAAGAGACATCTGGACAGGTTCTTGAATGAGCAAAGCATAGAGGGACGTGGTATTAATGCAGGCAGGTGGGATTAGTATAGATAGGCATTATGGTCAGCATGGACGCTGTGGGCCGAAGGGCTTGTTTCTATGCTGTATGACTCTATGACTCTGTGACTCTATGTATTCAATTCCCCTCACAATAAATGATAACATTCTATTTCTTTCAAAATTACTTGTTGAACCTGTATACTAACCTTTTGTGATTCTTGCACTCGAACACATGGAGACACAACCATCTCAGGAACTGACCCTAAATAGTGACCCATTTAAAGGTTTGTAAATGCTAGTGCAGTCTTTCAACAGGATAACGATCAACAGCTTTTTCCTGAGTATGGAATGTTAAAATGTATTTTTCTTATTTCCTTCCCTGAAAGCACTGCCGAGATATGGTGTCCCAGCACTAACAACCATCTATTTCTTCACCCAAATATCCTTCATTTGTGTCTTGACAATATGCTTTGGGCCATCTCAGCTGAGCCTGCCCCAGTCCATACCCAACTTCCCCATTCAGCAGCTCTCCATAGAAAATCAGTGTGAATCTTGCTGAGCTTTTCCCTTCTAGCCCAGTGGTAGTGAGGCCAATTGTTGTATTCCTACTGATGAAAGTTCATCAACCCAAAATGTTAACTCTATCTCTCTCCACAGATGCTGCCCGACCTGCTGAGAATTTCTAGCATTTTCTGTTTTTAATGTCGTGTTCCTACAGTTGCTTCAAGAGATCAACTAACTGGGTAAAATTGAGCTAGCTCAGCAAACACCTGTGATCAAATTTGATCTTTGTGATTGGACAGTGCATTTACTAGCTGATGATCAGAGAAGCATAAAGGTGTTTTCTTTTGCTGAATCATATTCACAATAGTCATGAATTAGAACGATGATAAAATGTAACCATAAGACAGGTAATGCAGTGAAATTGGTCTTCAGCTGTAGTGCAAAGTGGGCAATGGCGAATGGGCAGTGTTTTTTGCACTTTGATCAATTTTCTCAGGCAAGATGTAAAACAAGCTGCTGATTTGCTATACCCTAGTTTTGTGCTACTGTTGAGGACCAATTTTGCCCCTGACATCTTGATTAATCATCTGATGTAAAACCTGGTAGCTATCAATAATTTTCTTTCAGTTCCATGTTTGCAAAGGGTTCAAGCTAGAGCAAAGAAAAAGTCAATCACATTAGTGCCATAGAATTTCACATTGATAATGATAAATTATTAATTTATCTGCAAAAGAGACTAGTAGCTGTGAAGCAGCTGCAGCTAATTGAATTCTGGCTGACCACTGATTAGCTGCCTCGAGAATACTATAGCACACACTAAAAAAAACTGACAAGGAATTTGATATTCAGGGACACTTACACTGGTTTGCACAGCAGGGAAAATACTTGGCTTGTTCATTGGTAATCAGTTAATACTGAAGGAAGAAAGGAGAAACTTTTCCAGGTTATGTCTTCAAACATGAATTGAAAAAAAAACCTATGGACAAAAAAACATTAACCATGCAATTTCAGGCTTACATTGTGTCATTAGCATGGCTCTAGAAATAGATTTTAATGTTATATCAAAGGAGTAATCTTGTACTCAAAGCCAGACATATGTCTCATGATTGCAAGCACAGAAAATGTCCAAACATTTTGATTTGGGCTTATGAATGATCTTTTTGTGTTCTCATCATCTGATTACCATTATGAGAATGCTTTAAATGGGGTTAACTTTTAAATGTACAGGTTTCATTAATATTTCCAGAAATATTGTTCCCACATCTCCACATTTCACAAAGCTGCTCCCAATGACCTTAGTTTTGTCTTTCATGCCAAACATTACCTTCCTTTCAACAATTCTTAATTCTCTATAAAGCTTAAGCCCATTGAGACATGAATGCTACTGTCTTATCTAGGAAGCATTTTTAGCAGTGGACAAAATACAAGAAAAAACTAGTCACCTGATATGCAATACTTCTGTACTTTTCAATTTGTCTCTCAAAGCTCTAACTTCTTCTCCATCACAACTTTTCTTGTTTGTTTGTTAGTGCTGAGGCTATTATTTCTCTAAACTTCCCTCCTGTTCCTTCTGAGCTCCAGGTACACAACATTATTTGTTCCATTTCTTCTTGCATCCTCACCTTAAAATGAGGTGCCAACCTGATGAATCTACAACTCAGGACTACATACATGCTAAACAATGAAAGCATCATGCGAGAGACAGAGCTAAGTGATCTCACAACAACAGATCAGATCAAAGCTCTGCAGTCCTGTCACATACAGTCATGAATCGTGTTCGACGCTTAACCAAAGGAGGAAGCTCCAAAAACATCCCCATCTTCAGTAATGGAAGCATTTGCAACCATCTTCAGCCAGAGGTGCTGAGTGGATTGTTCTATATTGGGAGGAACTTCTGAAGAGAGTCAGACACCAAAATGGCCAGATCACATGTTTAATGACAGCATCACACTGGGCATGGTCATAACATAGGAATATATTACACTGCTTCCCCTTTCAAAAAAAAAGCTATTTACAGGAACACTATACAACTTCAAAAACAAGCAAATCTTTGAGAATATGCACACTTGGCAAAATAACAACTGACTCTCTTTAACGATATCTATAAATCAAGTCTAACAATTGGTTTATGAAGTCTTCCACACCTTCTCACAGGTTTTGTGTAGAGTCAGGTTTTGGACTGTTTGGTTTCAGTTCAGGACTTACAGAAGATCTTGTTTCTTTGTCTGAAACTGGTACTTCAGATATTGAAGTCTGAACTGGTTCACACGCTGGCAAAAGCTCGCTATCAAATAGGTCATGCTCAGGTTTCGGATCATTCCTCGCTGGAATCATGTGATCTACATAAAAACTTTGAAATGGTCGGATTGACCATGGCCATTGATTACAAATGAGTTTTTGGTGGCTTATTCCTGCAGTTTCGACAAATGGTTTATTATGATTCTAGTTCACTGTCTAGACCAGGCCAATAAACAAAATTCTGGCTATGGATTTCATGCTAACTATGCCCGTGTGTTCAGAATGAAGTTCTGCCAGAATCTTGTCTCTTAAAGAACTAGGTACTACCACTCTGTGATCCCACTTAATGCATCCCTGTTCACGTGACAACTCATTTCGTCAATTATGGAATGGTTTCAGTTCCTTGTCTGTACACCGGTCAAACTCTGTCCAACTATCCAAAGTCTGTTCGTAGACTTTTCTTAAAATTAGGTCTTTACGAGTTTCAATTTCAGTTGCAGTGATTGGAAAATCCTCATCCACAACTCCTATTGTGAAGTTGCTCCTTCACAGCCTAATTTTGAGTCTTCATGTGGCAAATGCAACAGTGCGTGAGCTATAGTATTTTTTTTTATTATTCATGCATGGGATGTGGGTATCGCTTATTGCCCATCCCTAATTGCCCTTGAGAAGGTGGTGGTGAGCTGCCTTCTTGAACCACCGCAGTCCATGTGGGGTAGGTACACTCACAGTGCTATTGACTTTGTAGTGGTTAGATACAACTGAGTGGCTTGCTAGGCCATTTCAGAGGGCATGTAAGAGTCAACCACATTGCTGTGGGTCTGGAGTCATATGTAGGCCAGACCAGGTAAGGACAGCAGATTTCCTTCCCTAAAGGACATTAGTGAACCAGATGGGTTTTTACAACAATTGACAATGGTTTCATGACCATCATTAGACTAGCTTTTTAATTCCAGATTTATTAATTGAGTTCAAATTCCTACTTCTGCTGTGGTGGGATTTGAACCCATGGCCCCAGAGAAATACCCTGGGTCTCTGGGTTACTAGTCCAGTGACAATACCACTAAGCCACCACCTCCCCTTAAGGTATGCCCCTTTGAACTACAGTATTCAATATTGTAGTCGTACTGTGAGAGAAGTACAACATCCTTGATGCTGCCATAGTCAGTATTGCAGACTTTGGACCTAGAATAGCTACATGGGTTTATCATCAGCAACCAGCCTAAAATTTCTACCCAACAAAAACTGGTGAAACTTTTTGATATTGAAGATGATTCCAAGCGCTTCCTTTTCTATCTGCGTGTAGTTGCATTCACTCTTGGTCAAGGTATGTGACACAAATGCTATGGGCTTCTCTTGACCATCATCCATGGCATGTATAGAAAGTGGAGGGGGGGGGGTACTTAAAAAAGTAATTAGGAGAGCGAAGAGGGGGCATGAAAAAACACTGGCGAGCAAGATAAAGGAAAATCCCAAGGCATTTTATAAGTATATTAAAGGCAAGAGGATAACCAGGGAAAGAGTAGGGCCCATTAGGGACCAAAGTGGCAATCTGTGTGTGGAGCTGGAGGACGTAGGTGAGGTTTTAAATGATTACTTTTCATCTGTGTTCACTATGGAGAAGGACAATGTAGGTGCAGAGATCAGGGAGTGGGATTGTGAAATACTCGAACAAATTAGCATTGAAAGGGAGGAGGTATTAGCGGTTTTAGCGGGCTTAAAAGTGGATAAATCCCCAGGCCTAGATGGGATGTATCCCAGGCTGTTATGTGAGTAAAGGGAGGAGATAGCAGGGGCTCTGACACAAATTTTCAAATCCTCTCTGGCCACAGGAGAGGTGCCAGAGAACTGGAGGACAGCAAATGTGGTACCATTATTCAAGAAGGGTAGCAGGGATAAACCAGGTAATTAAGGGCTGGTGAGTCTAACATCAGTGGTAGGGAAACTATTGGAAAAAAATTCTGAAGGACAGGATTAATCTCCACTTGGAGAGGTAGGGATTAATCAGGGATAGTAAGCATGGCTTTGTCAGGGGGATATCATGTCTAACAAACTTAATTGAATTTTTCGAGGAGGTGACTAGATGTGTAGATGAGGGTAAAGCAGTTGATGTAGTCTACATGGACTTCACTAAGGCTTTTGATAAGGTCCCGCATGGGAGATTGGTTAAGAAGGTAAGAGCCCATGGGATCCAGGGCAATTTGGCAAATTGGATCCAAAATTGGCTTAGTGGCAGAAGGCAGAGGGTGATGGTCGAGGGTTGTTTTTGCAATTGGAAGTTTGTGACCAGTGGTGTACCGCAGGGATTGGTGCTGGGACCCTTGCTGTTTTTAGTGTACATTAATGATTTAGACGTGAATATAGGAGGTATGATCAGTAAGTTCGCAGATGGCATGAAAATTGGTGGTGAGGTAAATAGTGGGGAGGAAAGCCTTAGATTACAAGATGATATAGATGGGCTGGTAAGATGGGCAGAGCAGTGGCAAATGGAATTTAATCCTGAGAAGTGTGAGGTGATGCATTTTGGGAGGACTAACAAGGCAAGGAAATATACAATGGGTGGTAGGACCCTAGGAAGTATAGAGGGTCAGAGGGACCTTGGTGTACTTGTCCATAGATCACTGAAGGTAGCAGCACAGGTAGATAAGGTGGTTAGGAAGGCATATGGGATACTTGCCTTTATTAGCCGAAGCATAGAATTTTGGAGCAGAGAGGTTATGTTGGAGCTGTATAAAACGCTAGTTAGGCCACAGCTGGAGTACTGTGTACAGTTCTGGTCGCCACACTATAGGAAGGATGTGATTGCACTGGAGAGGGTGCAGAAGAGATTCACCAGGATGCCTGGGCTGGAGCATTTCAGCTATGAAGAGAGACTGGATAGGCTAGGGTTGTTTTCCTTAGAGGAGACAAGGCTGAGGGGAGACCTGAGAGGTATACAGAATTATGGAGGGGCATAGATAAGGTAGATAGAAAGAAACGTTTTCCCTTATCAGAGGTGTCAATAACCAGGGGGCATAGATTTAAGGTAAGGGGCATGAGGTTAGAGGGGATTTGAGGAAAAATTGTTTCACCCCAGAGAGTGGTTGGAATCTGGAACATACTGCCTGAAGAGGTGGTAGAGGCAAGAACCCTCACAACATTTAAGAAGTATTTAGATGAGCACTTGAAACTCCATAACATACAAGGCTACGGGCCAAGTGCTGGAAAATGGGATTCAAATAGATAGGTGCTTGATGGCCGGACACGATGGGCCAAAGGACCTTTTTCTGTGCTATATAACTCTATGACTCTAAGACTGATCGCTGCTCCAACTCCATAGTTTGAAGCACCCATGCTAGTTTCAGGTCATGATTTGTGTTGTAATGAATGAGTAGTGCATCACTGGTGAAGCTTCTCTTACATGCATTATAAGCATCTTGTTGTGCTTTAGACCATTCCCATTTCACACCTTTCTTCAACAACTCATGTAGTGGAGCTAACACCATTGCAAGCTCAGGCAAAAATGGTGAGTAGTATTGGACCATGCCTGGAAAAGATCTGAGCTCTTTCACATCTTTTGGCTTTGGTACATTAGCTATAGGCACTATCTTCTCTTTCACTGGCTGTAGTCCTTTTCCATTGATTTCCAAGCCTAGGTACACTACCTCAGATTGCACAAAAGCACACTTGCTCCTTTTCAACCACATTGTGATCATTGACTTTTTAACACTTTATTCAACACTTGAAAATTCACTTCCTCTGTTGTGGTCATGATCAACACATTATCCAGTGGTATTCCTTGCAAAATTAAAATCATTGTAGCTTGGAAGATTTTTGGAAAAGACTTCACACCATAGGGTAGCTTCGTGTAGGAGTACAACCCCTTGTGTGCATTTATCATGAGATATTGCTAACTTTTTCTATCCACATTGAGCTAGGCATAAGCATGGGACAAATCCAGTTTCGTGAGTAGCTTGGATTCTGCTTACTCTTCATACAAATCTTGAGGGGTCAGTAGTGGATACTGCTCATCATCCACTATCTGGTTGATTGTGACTTTGTAGTCCCCACATAGTCTTATGGTTTTGACTGACTTGAGCACTACTACAATTGGTGTTGCCCAATTCACTGTGATCAGTTTTCACTAGAACACCATTCAACTCTAGCTTTTTTAGTTTCTATTCAACATGAGTTTGAGAGCATAAGGAACCAGCCTAGCCTTGCAATATACTGGTTTTGCTTCAGGCCTAATTCGGATGTTTGCTTTCACACCTTATTTATACCTTCCCAGCTGAAAATTTTGCTGTAACTATTCAATAGCTAATCAACCTTCTTCAACGTCTCATCTTGGAAAACATGCCTCCAGTCTAAATTCAGCTTAAGAAGCCAGTCTTTGCCCATTAACTTTGGTTTGTTGAAATATCTTGCTACAACAATGGGTAACTTGAGGGATTTGTCCTCATATTGGTCATTGCACTCCGTTTGTCTAACACCTCACCAGAATAGGTTTTCAATTGAACTGTGCTTTCAGTTAGAGGTATGTCACTGAATTTGCTCTCGCATGTATCTCTACTCATAAAGGAACAATCTGCAACTATAGCGACGTGCATGTTGATGTATTGTTAATTTACCAACACCTTCGTAGAAAAGCCTCTATATTTCAGTGATTGCTAATAACATAAATCCTGTACAACCCTCGATCATTTTTGCTTAAGCACTCTGGATTCACTTCAAGATTGTGAACTCTACCCTTGTTAAGCCGCTGCTTTCCATTACTACTAGAAACCGTTCTCTTTCCTGCTTTGGCCTTTGCTCGGCAAGCAGTTACAAAATGGTCTTTCTTTTGGCAATTAAAGCATTTGGCCTTTCTGTACTGACAGTGCCAGTGGTTGCCATTCCAGACATATCAAGTCACTAAACATTTATCAACAGCACTCTTCTGATTAGGTCTCCCTGCTTTAGACTTGGCAGAAGCCTTCTGACAGTGGACAGAAGCTATACTAGTCACTTGCATAAGATGAAATTCCTGAGCATTCTTTGATGCCATCTACATGGTAGAAGATATCTTACATACAAGCTCAAACGTGAGACTTTGTGTGTTTAGTAACTTGGAGTGGCTTCTTTCATCCACCAATTCACAGATGAATTTGTCTTGTAATGCACAGTCTAAGAAAGTACCAAAGTTGCAAAGTAGTGATAAATATTTCAGTGCCACAATGTACTGGTCAATTGTTTTGCTACTTCTCTGGTTTCTGATTACAAATTTGTAGCTTTCTGGTATATCTAGTGGCTTAGGATTAAACTGTTCCTCCAACCTGGTGATAATTCTCTTGAATGGCACATCTTTTGCCTTGTTGGGAGCAAGGAAACTTGCTAGCATGCAATACACATCCGGGCAAACCTCTGTCAGCAAAATTGCTTTGTTGACCTCAAGAATTGCCTTGTTCTGAGTCTGGGCCTCTTCAATTTCACCTTTGACTTCTAAAATGTTATGAGGTCTGAAGAACATGTCTACTCTTTCAATGCATGAACAGAATAGTTCTCAAGATCTATCATACATTCCTAGCCTTCCTCAGGCCCAGCAGTGCCACCGGGAGCAGTGGCCACTGCTGGGACTGCACTGAGTCAGAAGAGGAGCATGGAAGTTGCCTTTCAGGAAGATAGGCGAGGTTTGGGCCTCACCAGGGACAATCAGCTGGGCCTCTCGAGGGGTCGGGGGGGCGGTCGGAATGTAGGGCCAGGGGATAGTTATACTGTGGGCGGCAGGTGCTTCTAGGCACCTCAGCAGGGTACAGGATACCCACAAGGAGGCTGCCAGGTTTTACTGGGCGACCTCCTCAGATGGTGAAGTGCCTGTCTGCACTGGTAAAATACCAATGGTGGCGGGAGGAGGCCTTTAAGTGACAATTAATTGGCCACTTAAGGGCCTCAATTGGCCTGGGGCAGGCGGGCCATTTGCCACCTCTCCCACTGCTGAGAAAATACCAGCGGGTGCGGGTAGCTGACAGGAACGGCAGCACCTCCCACCCCACCGCCCCCCCCAACCCCCCGCCTCTCACTCGCCACCGGGTGGGCGTAGAATTCCAGCCAATGAGGCTCAACAATCTGGTTGAAAATCTTCACCATCCGAGTAGGTATGTCACTGCGAGCTAGCTTATTTTGTTCATCACAGTCTCTACTGTAAAAATATTTGCACTTTAATCCAATTTCATCACCAAATGATGTTATATATTGGCGGGAACTTGTAAAGGAAGACAGATACCAAGATGGCCAGATTACATAATCATTACACAGGAATACATTACATGGATGATCCATCTCAGCCTCCTCCTGAAGTCCCCAGCATCACAGATGCCAGTCTTCAACTAATTCAATTAACTCCACGAAATATCACGAAATGGCTGAAGGCCTGACAACATTCCGGCTGTAGTACTGAAAACTTGTGCTCCAGAACTAGCCACATCCCTAGCCAAACTGTTCCAGTACAACTGCAACACTGCCATATACCCAACAATGTGGAAAATTGCCAAGGTATTTCCTGTGCACAAAAAGCAGGACAAATCCAATCCAGCCAATTACCGCCCCATCAGTCTACTCTCAATTATCAGCAAAGTTGGGGCGGCACAGTGGCGCAGTGATTAGCACCGCAGCCTCACAACTCCAGCGACCCAGGTTCGATTCTGGGTACTGCCTGTGCGGAGTTTGCAAGTTCTCCCTGTGACCGTCTGGGTTTTTGCCAGGTGCTCCGGTTTCCTCCCACAGCCAAAGACTTGCAGGTTGATGGGTAAATTGGCCATTATAAATTGCCCCCACTACAGGTAGGTGGTAGGGGAATTGAGGGAAGGTGGGGATGTGAGAGGGTAATGAGATTAATGTAGGATTAGTGTAAGTGGGTGGTTGATGGTCGGCACGGACTCGTTGTCCGAAGGGCCTGCTTCAGTGAAGGAAGGGGGTCATTGACAGTGCTATCAAGCAGCATTATTCAACAATAAACTGCTCATTGATGCTCAGTTTGGGTTCTGCCAGTGCTATGTGACTCCAGATCTCAATACAGCCTTGGCCCAAACATGGACAAAAGTGCTGAATTCCAAAGGGGAGGTAAGAATGATTGCCCCTGATGTCAAAGCAGCACTTGACCGAGTATGGGTCAAGAAGCCCTAGCAAAACTGATCTTAATGGGATTCAGGGGGAAAACGCTCCATTGGTTGGAGTCATACCTAGCACAAAGGAAGATGGTTATGGTTTTTGCAGGTTAATTATCTCAGTCCCAGGACATTGCTGCAGGAGTTCCTCAGGGTAGTGTCCTGGGCCCAACCATCTTCAGCTGCTTCATCAATGACCTGCCTTCCATCATAAGGTCAGAAATGGGGATGTTCGCTAACGATTGCACAGCATTCTGTACCATTCATAATTCCTCTGATACTGAAGCACCCCATTGACCACCTAATACATTCATTCCCTCCATCACTGGTGCACACTGGTAGCAATGTGTACCAACTACAAGATGCAGTGCAGCAACTCACCAAGGCTCATCCGCTAGCACCTTCTAAACCCGCGATCTTTACTACCTAGAAAGACAAGGGCAGAAGATGCATGGGAACACCATGGGGGTAGCAGAAAGTAGCAGCCTTTGGACACTTGGACAGCCAATCCCAGTTAAGTGAATATTTTTATTGAATGAAAAAAATGCAAGTTTCCCTCTAAGTCACACACCATCCTGACTTGGAACTACATCCGTTCCTTCACTGGTGCTGTGTCAAAATCCTGGAACTCCCTTCCTAACAGCACTGTGGATGTACCTACACCACATGGACTGCAGCGGTTCAAGAAGGTGCATCACTACCACTTTCTCAAGGGCAATTATAGATGGACAATAAATGCTGGCCTTACCAGAAATGCTCACATCCCATGAACAAATAAAAATAACGATGGTGCGATCAAAACTGATTACACAGGGCCTGATTTTAACTCTGCAAGTTGGTGGGTTTTGAATGGGTTAAAATGAGGCTCCTAATGATCACCTACCTCCTTAGGATATGTGTAACATGAAATTGGTTTATGAGAGCAAAAGTGCCAAACAAACTAGTCTACTAATATGTATCTCTCCAACCACTATTGCATAAAATAAGCCCATCAGAAGCAAGTGTTGGAATTTATCTGTTCTTGTCGGCAATTCTCAACGGGGAGCGATTCAGAATTCTGGCACCCTGTGACTATGAGAACTATTTCATTTGCTAACTCATTCCACGGTATCAAGATTCAATTTCAACTTGGCAAGGCTCCCACCACAATTGAATCTTAATATCACGGTACTCACTGCAAACTAACTGGGTCTTGCCAACAGGGTGCCCAAATACTCATGTAATCTGCTAGAACAGGTAGTGACTGAAACTGAAAAAAACAACTGATCTTTGAGTAACAGCATGTATCTACAATTCTGTAATTACTTGCATGCACTTTCAGCTCTCTGAAGAATAGGTAAGGGCATGGTTGGGGGAATTCCAGTCATGACATTAGTGGTGCTCTACTAAGTTCTGATCTTTAAGCCCCAGTGAATCTGCGCAGTCTGTGGTATTGTGGCCTTTCTTTGGAGCAGATGTAATATCTGCAGGTTGTCATCATAGCAAGAAATGTTAATGAAAGATTACAGCTATTTTTGTATTCATAATGGAGAAATACAAATGAGTAGCAGAAAGTAGCAGCGTTTGGACACTTGGACAGCCAATCCCAGTTAAGTGAATATTTTTATTGAATGAAAAAAAATGCAGTACCATTTTCTATCTGCACTGTATTCATTCTTGATGACTGAAGAGTGTTTATGGCATTAGTAATCACTGCATGAACTCACCAGCTTATCAGGGAGGTTTCATTTCTCCACCATTGATATAACAGAGCTTGACATTGGCACTGATTTTACAAGGGTAAACAAGGGCCAGTTTCAGGAATCAACGTTCAAAGGATGGCTGAATGACACCTGACTGGATATTGGGTCTGACCATTTTTCAGGCATCCTGCCTGTCACCTAAAATAGATGTTCCCCCCTTACAAGTGTAAACATGCAGCATTCCTACAGAGCTTTTATTGCAAAAATAAATGATGTTAACTATCCATTTGGAAGCATTAGGGTTTTGTACAATAGACTGTTTGGCTTGGGAAGCACACCCATGAATTGTAAATTGTAAATCAGAGTGTTGTTAATCTTTGGAATTCTCTAGCCCAGAGAGCAGTGGAGGTGGCATCATTGAATATATTCAAGGTTGAGTTTGACAAATTTTTGATCTACAAGGAAGTAATGGGTTGTGGGGGGCAGGCAGGAAACTGGAGCTAAGTCCACAATCAGATCAGCCATGATCTGATTGAATGGTGGAGCAGGCTTGAGGGGCCAAATGGCCTACTCCTGCTCCTATTTCTTATGTTCTTATGCAAGAAGCTGTGGATCTGTAAGTGGCATATATAGTTTATCCTGTGGTGCACATAACGACTAGTAATGTTTAATTCGAGCTTTTGACTGAATGGATATAGGTAGGGCACCAGATCAACCAGTATCAAACCACTGAATGACATTTGAAAATTTAAGTAAGGTAAACTTTGAAGAGCGCCCTTCCGATTCTCAGAATATCTCACACAACAACAGCTACCACAAAACCATGAGCAAAGACAGTCATCCACAGGGGACTCAATCCTTATGTGATCAGTGCAGCCTTCACATGATCAAACTTCCAGGAACATGTCCTAATCCTGCCATCCGATCATTCTTCAGTTTTGAAGAAGGGCCTGCACCCAAAATATTAACTGGACTGTTCTCTCTCCACAGATGTTGCCAAACCTGCTGAGTGTTTATAGCATTTTCTGTTAATGTTTCATTACAGATAGGATACTGTCAATAAAAGCTAAAGTGGACAGAAAAAGGAATATAAGAAGAATAAAATGACAGCAAGAAGAAAAAAAAATTCTCATGCAGTTAAATCAAAGAATAAAATAGAGAACCAACACCAAGATTTCAAGTAGCTGACAATTTTTCAGGAAAAAAAAAATTAAACAATGATTTAAATTGTAATAAAACAAATTGAAAAGATTAAAGTGTCTATTTTCTAACATGTTGTTGTGAAGAAATTCACCATGCGTATAATATTTCAACTTTGATGAAGGAGAAAATTTGGTACTGGATGTAGACAAGTTTGCGAACTTAAACAGTGGTATACGAAAAGTTCATATTTTAATCTGCGTGCAAAAAATGGAAGCGTGTAACTGAACTCTGGACTTGCAGAAAGAAATGCAGAGTTGGTGAATTAACAGAACAGTATGGAGCAGAATCGTTTTTGGAATATTGTTCACCAACAGGTATGGTAGAGTAGTGAAATAAAAAAGGAAAATTCTGGAAATACTCAGCAGGTCTGGCAGTATCTGTGGAGAGAGAAACGCAGTTATTGTTTCAGGTCGATGATCTTTCATCCAGTTCTGGAACGTTGGTGTTACAGCCAGGTGAGGGGGGGTATCAGGCTCCCCTCATGCCCTTCCTCTAATTTGACCACAACAGGATTTATTCATTTCTTAAACAGTGGTTGTGCTTACCACCTCAGTGAGTGTTTTACCTTTTTTTCTTTACTGTGATCATGAAGGAACCTATTGGGCATGTTTTCTTGAGTTTAAACAAGAAAGAGTTAAGTTTATTAAACTTGACAATCTAACCCCAATTTAAAAATGCTGAACGTTCACAGATACATTCACATGAGAATCACACACACACACAAATAGATTACAGAGGGAGAAACAGATTTGGTGGTTGGATTAAAGACCAGAATAAATGGGACTTATATACACAGTCTGTGAAGTGGATGATCTGGTAGTCCTCCGGCTGAAGCTGTATTGTTGAAGTCTCGGCTGGTCAAAGTGCACTTTGTGGTTGGCCTGCTTTGCTCAGGGTTTTCGTAAAGGCAAACTGGTAGGTGGCTCCCTTCCCCTGGTCTCTGGCTGTTGCAGTCTGTAGGCTTGGAGGGTCCACAGTCGCAGACGGTTTTCAAACTTGATGTTTTCTGTGGCGGGGGGGGGGGGGGGGGAGGTGGGGAAGAGAGAAAGAGAAAGGGAAGCACACAACCTTCTCTGCTGCTGCACACACAGTTACTGCTTGTCTTCTGTGAGTGCTACAGAACTCACAATTTTTTGCCGAGATGGACAGAACAGTCACATTGTTCTCTCAATCCCCTTTGCTTTAATGAAATCCAAAGTCTAAAACACAAAACCTCTCTTAGGTGGAGTTGTCAGTGTTTATCCCCTGGAGGGAGTCTCTACTTATGAACGCCTCAAGATGGCTTTGGCTTTCCTGCTAACAAGAGTGATCTGCATAATCTACTCAGTTAACCAAACCATTGTTCTGACTGGGCTTCTTGTTAGACTTTTGTCTTCAGTTCAATCTTCTGGTATTTCAGATGCAAATTGCAGTAGCCATCTTGGCTGCTAGTTTTTAAAAGTTAACTGTAGAATTTTTTCCATTAAAAGTCTAATGTAAGTTTCCAACAGATGAAAGTAATACTTCTCATTTGGCATATGGGGTTTTCTTGACAGTTGGATTGAATATTTCCAGCCCTATGGTGGCAGGAATGGAGGTGGTGGCAGGGTGGGTGCAGGAAAATGGGGGGAGCTGTTTTGTGATGGCTCCCCAACACATTCCCACTGCCGGGTTGGTTCCCAGGGTGGGCCGGGAAGCGGATTGCTTGCCTGCTGCACAGAGTGGGCATGCAATTTAAATAATTAAGGCCTTAATTCAGGGCAATTTTGTATCTCCATGGAGATGGACTTCCTGTGGCAGTCAGGGGCCCTCAGAGCCAGAGGGTCCATCCCCCAAGAAGGGGCCATGTGCAGGAAAGGTCGCACCTGCGGTTCCAACACTCCAACTGGAGGGGTTTCCCTTCTGGTCCGAGGGGCCTGTTGTTTTCCCCCCACTGAAATATTTAATTATTTTTACGCCTCTGCGGACACCTCCATTTTAAGGCACCCCCCCAAAGTCTCCTATCTGCCTCAGCAGCACCCACCTCTCCAGGTGGGACTGCCGAGGTTCCAGAGCTGCTGGCCTTGTGATTGGACTGGCAGCATCAGGAGACCGCCCACCATCTTTCATAGGGTGGCCAGCCCAGAGGTGGCCGATTAGAAGGCCCCCTCTGGGAAAATAGCTCCGCCAGTCTGGCTCCCGGCAAGAGCAGTCTCAGGACACACATTTGATCCCGAAGCCCATGGGAAAATCCTGTCCATTAAGTCTGTTTCTCTCTCCATAGCTGCTGCCTGACCTGCTGAGTATTTCCAGCATTTGGAAAGTAGTGCTTACTGGAACAATAATCCAGAGAATGTGAGTTGAGGAAATTTATGTGAACGCAACTGGTGTAATTCAACAAAAGATTGGGTGTAAATTGGGTATAAGGAACGCCATAACAATTACACAGGATTGCAGTATGGGTGTAATTGCAGCATGTTAACAGAGCACTGTAGGTTTACTCAGGAGTAAAGGTATCAAAGAGAAGGTGTGTTGCCAATATTGTATATAAGTGCATCAAAAAAGGCATTGTTTATTTCAGTAGCAAAATAAGCCAAATTGCTTTAGCAGAGTTGGTGCAAACACGATGAGCTGGATTTTCCTTAATCCATCCCCACAGGGTCAAGGCAGAGCTTTTTCTTGTGTGTTGAATGAGCCATGAGCCCAAGCTCACTTTCCTGCACTGGGAAACATATTCACAACAGCTCCCAATTAAATCCTTGCCAGCAAAGAAAAAGTATACCAGTCGCCCTGAGAAAAATTCAGATGTTGTCACAGGACCATCATTGCAATATCAGAAGAGACCTTGATACACTAAGAGGATTTTGTTACGGCCACATCGTGTGATGTGGATGGTTCCCACTGTTCAACTCTCCACCTGACCACATCAAGTGTGTTTTGTTATTAGGGTTTAACCCCTTATTGTTTTATTTTTCAAATAAAGACAGCGACGGGTTTTGTTGTGGGTTTGAAAACAGAAAATCGATTGTTAATTGATCAAGATGCCTTATCTCGAAATTGTTGCAACTTATGCATTCGCACACACACAAACACGCACACACACACACTCAAGAAGAGACAAATAGAGAGGGAAAAAGGGAACGTGATTTAAAGTTGGGGGGGGGGGGAGGGAGGTCCTGATAAATGTGGTGAATTCTCTTAGAAATCAAATTCTCGTTGAATGCAGGCCTGAGATGATTATTGATTTCTCTCTTGATTGAAAGCTCAGTTGAAGACAGTGGATCGCTTCTAGTTCACTGTTGTCTAGTATAGATGTAGGATTCTACAGCAGGGCACATGCTTTCTGGTTTTCTGGAAAACAAGCTACTGATGTTGCTTTGCCTTCTCTCTCTTTCTCCGGACTCTCTCTCTCTCAAGGCTGCTTTTTTAAGGTAAAGCTGTGTTACTTCTCAGCTCCTGGTAGGAGATGCTGTGGTGTCTTCCCCATAGTGACCGCACAATGGCCCAAGACATGGCTACTTCACAACGTCTTTGTTTCAGAAGAAGTCATTCAATTCAGGAATGTTTTAGGATGGGTGCAGTTGACACCTCTTCGCTTTGAAGATCTTTCCTTTGTCCTTGTCAGACAATTTGAATTCACAAAAGCCAATCCCTATTATTTGTCGGTGGCCATTTTGGACCATTGCTCACGTTTCAAAATAAAGGTTCATTGTTAAAAGACAAAGTCAAGTTTTTATAACTGTTCAGAGTTAGTCCATAATTTGTATCAAGACACTTCTTATGTGCATGCCAATTTCTTAAAGTGAAAAATGAGAACAGACTTGAGAAAATGCTTGAATGTACCAGAATAGCCATGCTGTAACTTAAAAAGAACAAATCTGCATTTGGAACTATTGAATTGATATTTGTTGGTGACATCACTTTTAGCAAAGACACTGGGATAAATTTTAAGCGTGCGCTGCATTCCTCAGTGGCGCGCTTTCAGCTTGGTGGCCTTCCAACACGGAAGATCCGCCGAGGAGCCCCCGTGATTTTTCGCGCGGGGTCTCATTTAAATAGTGGGGGTGGAGTGGCTGCCCCCGATAACGTAGAAGGGGGCGGCTGGCGCGTTGCCAGCAATGGTGTCCGGCGCCACTGCGCATGGTATCATCTTTAAAGGGCTTTAAGCCCTGATCAGCAATTTTAAAGTTTAAAGGGACCACGAATTTAATCTTTAATAAAAACAGTCAATTTCACATAAAAGCGCCACTTCCACCCCCCGCAATGATCACACAATAGATTTATTTCCCTCTCGGCCCCCCCCCCCCAAAAAAAAATTCATGACAATCCTGAACCTTAAACCCCAAACTTTGCACTCTTTGCCCTTCAACCCCTTCCCACCATCCCCACAGCCAATGAAAAATGTTTTCCCTGCTCCTCCACCCCTCCCACACTGAAAATTTAATTTCTCCCCTTCCCCGCCAGGTTCTCACCTTGAAGCTTGGTATGGAGGTCCGAAGGTGTGCGCGTTGTGTTCGGAGCTGGTAAAATCAGTGTAGGACATCCACCGCCTGCAAATAAGTTTATTAGCATTCGGTTCATTTGTTTCTTTAGATGAAGGGCCCGCCGCCAGACGGTGGAGGGGCCGCACCGAGGTCCCCCTTGATGTTGCGGGTCGAAGTGGGCCTCTCCCCTCAATATTTTAGCGGCCCCCCGCGCCGTGACCCAGGGCATCGAGGAGCTGGTAAAATTCAGCCCATGAAGTTTGAGATGAAAGTATGAGTTAGTGAATACGTCATATTTATATTTAAGGAAGACATGTGAAACCTCCTGGGGATGGTCAGTTACCAGGGTTAATTTAACAACAACAACTGTAAGCTTGTACTTATGTAGCCTTTAACATTGGAAAATGGCCCAGGGTACTTTATGGATTGGCAAAAGAAGGACAATAAGCAGAAAGAAGGGGTTAAGTGCTGTACCCAAGGGCATGGTTGGATAGGTTTTAAGAAAGCCTGACACACACATTGAGCAGAAACCGTTAAACATCAGGTTAACTTGTGAAAACTTCAATCAATTTGTGTATTGCCATTTGATTAGTGTTGAAATGGACTGTAGGACACAAGGAAAGCACAATCTCGCTGCTTGAATGGTAAGGCCAATTTTGGGTTTCGGGTCTAATTTATATTGAGCTGCTAAAAGCAGCAGGGAGCTTGCCGGGGAGGAGCAATTGAATATGAAGCTTCTGCTGACATTGCAGCGGCTCAGGTAAGTAAGGAAGGATGAGAAACTGGGAAAGGGAGGTCAACTGGGAAGGGATGGATAGAGTTGGTCAGGAGGTAATGACAGCGGTCAGCGATGGCGATCAGTGACAAGGGAGGTAGCAGCGACGATCGGGAACGCTGGAGGTGAGTGGGAAATTCGAAGCAGTCTCGCTGCTGGCTGGCTCCACATCCAGGCAAGAATATTTTAAAAACGTATCCTGTTCGTTACGGCCTGAAGCTGCCCCTTTAAGACTGTTAGATTGCATGTAAACCCGATTTCCCCGTATGCAGCCTAATGCAAAGCACCTTCTTAATGCTTCCTTCAGGGGTTGGCACTGCATGCTGAATCTTCAGGCCTTGAATAAATGCACGCTTCCTTTCCTCCATGTCGGAGCCTTAGGAGGCCGTTTTGCATCCGAAAAAAGGATGTAGCGCGGCAAATTCCTAAGTCTAGTTTTTCTGTTTATGAAATTTCTAAATATTCATTGTGGATACAAGAATAATGAGCAGACTACAAAGAACAGTGAAAAAGCTGATGAGTATATTCAATCTTACATTGATATATTTATTCTGGCAATTCCAGCATTAAGAATTTGGCCATATGCCCGCTATATTCATCCTCGTGAAATCTTGGAGGCTGCACCAAAATTCAAAAGATGCACTCCTGTGTGAGGAGCTCCCCATTGGGCGCATAAAAGCAAAGATTTACCTTAATGTTTCATGTCAGTTTTTTGAGATGATTTAGAGACATTCTATTAACAATCATTATCTGACACTGTATCAATTACTTGTGTCATTCTATACATACATACAGCCTTTAACTTTATTGGTAAATTGATTAGCTGATTTTTAATAGTAGTTTGTTTAAATGGTTGACATGCTGTGCGATTGAATCACTTGATTATAGTGTCAGCTTGGCTCAGCAGTATTACTGTACTACATGAGTCAAAATGTTGTGGGTTAAAGTCCTGTTCCAGGACTTGAGTGCATAATCTAGACTGAGACTTTAGTGCAGTATTGATGGAGTACAAAACCGATCCTCTGCACTGCTTTTCACAACCTTTGGTATGACTGGTGATAATAACAAAGGACTCAAAGCTCCACTCCTAGGAATTAACAAATTGACTTGAAAGAATTATTTAACAACACCTCAATTGAGGAGAAATGAAATATTTGTAAGCATATAATGCTCAGCCTATGAAATAAACAACTACCTATAATTAACAAGAGTAAACTAAGCTAGCATGACTGTAAATTGACCCAGAAGGAAATTCAACACAAACTAAGAGTAGGAATTGATGTGGGTCAGGATACATGCACCAGTGTGTTGGATGAGCTGAAATTTATTGAGGTTGGAGAATTAGATCATTGAAATAGTAGAGTCTGCAAAGGCATGGGTGAGAATTTCAGCAGCAGATGGATTTAGGTAGTGCCAAAGACAGTCAATGTTATGGAATTGGAAATAGGCAGTCCTGTGGTGGGCTCCAAAGACAATGGCTTTGAACTTCCCAATGTTTAATTGGAGCAAGATGCCAGATAAACAGGTGGACCACAGAGGGAGGGGAAAGGGTCTGGAGAGGTAGAACTGAGCATATATAAAGAACCTGAAATCATGTCTTACAAGTAGTTGAGGAATAGGAGAGAACCAACGGTAGATTCATGTGGGACCCCAGAGATAACAGGGCGAGAAGCCATTGCTGGAGATCCTCTGTCTACAATTGGATATGCAAGAGTGGAACCAAACAAGGGCATTCCCACCGAGCTGGACATTGGAGGAGATGTGGTTGAGGGGGATAGCATCGCCAACCATGTCAAAGGCTGCAGAGAGGTTGGGAAGGATGAAGAGGGATAATGTATCATGGCCACAGTCATGGAGGTTGTCATTTGTGACTTTGATAAGGGCTGTTTCAGTGCAGTGACAGGGTGGAAATCTGATTAGAGGGATTCAAACATGAGGTTGTGGGGAATATAGGTATGGATTTTGGAGGCAATATTGTGTTTGTTGACTTTGGAGAGAAAAGGAATGATGGAGATTGAATGGTAGTTTTCTAGGACAGAGAGGCCAACGGTGCTTTCATTTTGAAGAGATAAGTGATGACTAGTTTTGAAAGTGATGGAGACACTACATGAGGAGAAGGAATAACATCAAATAACATGAGGGCCAGATAAAGCAGTTGAGTGGTCAGCAGTTTAGTAGGAATGGGGTTGAGCAAGCAGGGGGTGGATTTCATGGACGAGGTGAGCTTGGAGAGGGCATGTTGGGAGGTAGGATAAAAGGTAGAGAAAGAACAGGCTCGGGGCTAAGGTAGGGCCAGCCTTTGTGGAAGTTTGACTTGGCAAGAAAGGGAAATGGGGGGGGATCATGCAGAGGCGACTGAATGGATGCTCTCAATCTTAGTGACAAAGATGTACCTGAGCTCCTGGCACTTGTTTTTTGAGTTGAGGACAGGAGACATGGTATAAGTAAACAGTTTGTAGTAAAGAAAACGAGCCAGGGGTTATCTTTGCATTCCAGCATAACCCTGGATTAGTGAGCATTTTTGGTAGAGGAGACGTCTTGAGGTGCCTCTTGGAATTAAGGAAGCAAAAATGGGATTAGATGAGGAGGAATGAACAAGGTGGGAAAGAGTGTAAATGTTTTCCTGGAGACATGGTGGTGAAATTTATGAGCACGGCGCCATTTGCGGTGGGGCGCTCCGATATCGCTGGTCTTCCTGCGTGGATGTGCCGTCGCTGAGCCCCCGCGATATTTCGCATGGGGGCTCATTTCAATAGAGGAGGCAGAGCGGCTGCCCCAATGTCGTAGAGGGGGCGGCTGCTCTGCCCCCGGCAATGATGTCTGGCAACAATGTGCAGGCACCAGCGCCATTTTTAAAGGGCTTAGAGGAAATTTTAATCTTGAAAGGGATATTTTTATAAATGTGATTTTAAAATGTTAATATAAGCTGGAGGCCCTTTCGACCCCACCCTCCTCCCCCACAATGTCTGTTTTAGGGCCACCGACCCTGAATAAACTTTATTGCCAACTCAAACCTCCCCCCCAACCTCATTACCTTTGCCCTGCAACCCCTTCCCACCATCCCCTCAGCCAATAAAAAGTGTTTTCCCCGTTCCCTCCACACTTTCTGCCCTGATAATTTCACTGCTCCCCCCTCCCCAGCAGTGTTACGCCTCGGAACTCCGAATGGAGTTCCAAAGACACGGGAGTTATGGCCAGTGGCCGGAATAGTGGCGTGGGACTGCCTCCGGGACATGGTAAGTTCATTTGAGTGATTTAAACTTAATTATAATATTAAAATGAAGGCCCTGCAAATGTTCTGCGCCTCCCCGCCACAGCCCCTGATGCTGGAGGCCTCATAAAATTCAGTCCATGGTATCAAAAGTGAAGGTGAGGGAGTGAATGAGCAGATTGACAGCTACAAAGTATCGTGGCTAATAGGAGTTGGCAAGGTTGGTGGTGTAAAGGGTAAACAGTTGGTTATTGCCAAGTAAACTTGTAAGTGACTTGGAGGAGAGTTTTTCCAGAGATGAATGACACTTTAATTGAGTGAGGCCCAGCAGCTGGAGTGCAGCAGAGCCAAATTGGCCCACTTCTTCACTGTCTGTTGTTTGTCATCAAACCACAAGGGAAGCATTCAAGCCCTGGAGGTGGTACTGAGAGGAGGCATGAGGCTAATCTCTAGTTCACAAGAATGAGTTATGAGGGAAAGGTCTGGCCACAGGTTTCCATGCAGTTCTGGTTATTCCAGTATAAGACAGATATTAGATCCATGGACAGAGTGCAGCAAAATGAGTAGAATGACATCAAGAATAAGAAGTTATTGTTGTGAAAAAGGTCCAGAATGAAAGACATTTCTTTTCAAAATTCTGTGAGGTTTTGAGAAGGTAAATAGTGAAAGATTGTTTCCCCTGATTGACAAATCAGTAACAAGGGCCCATAGACTTGGAATTGTCACTGGAACAGTAACGGAGAAACTTAGAAGAAATTCTTTAACACTGAGATGCACTAGAATATAAAATGCTTTACCAAAATATGCAATTGAGGCTGAGAATATAATAATATTTGAATTGGAATTGGATAAATATTTTCAAAGGAAGAATGCAAAAGGTTATGGAGAAAGTGCAGGGAAATGGTAAGAGAGTAAATACCTCCTGTCCAAGAGCTAGCATTGGTATAGATGGAATGGGAGAAATAGTCTTTTCTGTGCTGTACATTCTATAGTTGAGAATTTCCTTGCAACTGCTCCTGCTTTGCTGCTTTAAATTTGCCGGAGGTGCGGCAAAACGGTGTGGAAATAGGGTTAACCTCTGGAAAAGCTACATGACAGAGTGAAAACAGCTTCAAGATAATTTGCAGAAAATGACTCTATGACATGAAGAAAGACAGGAGAAGCACGTCAACCTTAATAAGATCATAAGAAAAAGGAGCAGGAGTAGGCCATTCAGCCCCTCCAGCCTGCTTCGCCATTCAATACGATCATGGCTGATCTGATAGTGGCCCTAACTCCACTTTCCTGCCTGCCCCTGCAACACTACCACCCCCAGCATACCCCCTCCCCCCACCCCATGTAACCCTTGCAGATCAAAAATCTGACAAACTCAGCCTTATATTCATTGACCCAGCCTCCACTTCTCACTGGGGAATAGAATTCCAAAGATTAATGACCTTCTGAACAAGTTCAGCCTCATTTGAGTTTTAAATGGGAGACCCCTTATTTTTAGACTGTGCCCCGTAGTTCTAGAATCCCCCACGAGGGGAAACATCCTCTCAGCAGCTACCCTGTCAAGCCCCCTCTGTATCTTACATGTTTCAATAAGATCACCTCTCATTCCTCTAAACTTCAATGATTATAGGGTCAACCTGCTCAACCTTTCCTCATAAGACAACCCCTTCATCCCAGGAATCAGCCTAGTGAACCTTCTCTGAACTTCTTCCGATGCAAGTATATCACTCCTTCAGTATGAAGATCAGAACTGTACACACTCTAGTTGCGGTTTAACCTATGCCCTGTACAGTTGTAGCAAGTCAGCAATGCCCTGTACATTTGTAGCGAGTGAACAGAGCTGGTATATATTACAAGGTATTAAATGGTATAGAGAATGGTAAATCCAGAGCATTACTTCAAAATATGTCTTGGAAGTAATACAAGGGGGCATCATTAAAAATTGAGTTTTGGCAGGTGCAGTGGAAGCAGGAATTAGTGACAGACTAGATATAAAGGCCATCTCACAGTTGAGCAGAACATTACCAATGCAGAATGTTAGGTTTGACTTGAGGAAGCAACTGAGGAGGAAGATACATGAATGCAAAGTGTTCAGAATTTCTAATGAGAACTGAACAGGATTGCTTCAACCATAACAATATTTAGCTGGAGGAAATTCTGGTGCATTGATGGTTTTATGTCAGATAAGCGAACAGGAAAAATAAAACCATGTTGACAAGTTATTTGGAGGGCATCACAAATAAACTAAATCCTTTTCCCTCCTAATGTCCACATAGCAAAGTTTCCAGCAGCAGTCACTGGATAATGATTGAATTTTCCCCTTCCTAGCTCTGGGGGTGCCCCAACAACTTCCTGACTAATTAGTTACAGACTGGGAGCCAAACTGAGGACCCTAAGGTTATTGCTACACCAAGTGATGCCTTTAAACATTCCACCCATTGTATGCATATAGCTGATGGTGAAGACTAAATGATTGCATAGTGAAGTGAACAAGATACCCTTTTGTTTCAGAAACTGGTGAGCAGTTCTAGACATCTGTGGTAGTACACACAAACAACTCTGAATATCATTCACCACTGTTCTGTCACCAGTTGTATGGAGGAGATGTACTCACTCAGTCTCCACTCAAAAGCTTTCAGATCTTCTGTTTGTTCTTCATAACGATCCATATTTGGCATCAATTCAATCATCAAAGACAATGTAAGAGAAAAATGACCTGCTTCCTCTGATCTTTTTACAGAACAATTGCACCAAAAGCATGTAACAGAAATTCAATTTTAAAAGAGCTATGAAAATCTAAACAGGCAGCTGAACAGTTAATGTGAATGTGGCGAGGTGTAATTCACAAGATGCAATTTAAAATAGCTATTACTGCCTGAGGCTACACAGCCCTGAATGTCAAACAGCTGTGTCACTTTCTACTTTTCTTGAACATGTCACACTTCATGGAAGCACAGTAACTTTTTCAAACATGACTTGTATAGATACTCTGACAAAAATAGCTGAGGCTTTATTTTAACACAGAGCACCATCAATGAAAGAATAATGTAAAAGACAATATATTTCTCAAATTTCCCTGAGACTAAGCTATTTCACACTGAGGTTATTATAGAATCAACATGGTGATCCAGTATTCCTCAATGGCATGAAAAAATCTAAATTTCAATCTTCTCAACTGCTTAATATGTCTGCCGTGGAAAGATAAATCTCAAGCCCAAAATTAGGGCAGTCTCTCTTTGCTTCCCATTATTAGATCAATGGGTTTTATGGGTTTTTTTTCAGATATCTGCAGGATCTCTATAAATTACTCCTATTACTCTCCTGGATCGATCTCACAACACAAATTTGTATAATATTATGTTATGACTTATGCTAATAAGGAAGCATGAGCACTGAATGAAAGCAGGAAAATAAGGTGGGGAGAGGCAGGGTTACAAAATTGAGTGGGAGGCAGGGGAGGGGCCGTTCCCGACACTTTCCCGCCCCTGCAGCAATTTTACGAGAGACGGCAGCACTGAGAGACAGCTCGCCCACCCCATGCCAATCAATGCCCTAAAGTGGCCGATTAACTCCCACTGAAGGGCCTCCTCCCGCTGCCGCTGGTACTTTACCAACAGTGGGTGGGTGGATCAGGACTTCCAGGGAGGCCGCCAATTAAGCTTGGCAGCCTCCTTGCGGGCTGGGGTGATCCCTCCTATCAGGCATCCTGTGTCTCATGGAGGGCTCCCCCCACAGCCTAACTGCCCCCAGTACACAACACTCCCCCCACCCCCTTTGCCTCACCGGAGCCCGGCCGATTGATCCCGCGAGGCCTCAGACCCTTACCTTTTTTCTGGGGCCAGCGTCCCTCTAGCTCCTTTCACTGGTTGCAGTCCCAGCAGTGACCACCTCTTATTGGCCGACAGCTCTTGGAGGTAAAACTGCCTGCCTCAGAGGGGCAGAAGTCCCACCCAAGGCCAATTAAGGGCCTGGGGAGGGTAAAATTCTGGTGTGGCTCCCCACGCCCAGTCGAGGTAGGCGGGCCCTCTCACCCAAAGTAAAATTCTGGCCACTGTGGGCGGCACAGTGGCGCAGTGGTTAGCACCGCAGCCTCACAGCTCCAGCGACCCGGGTTCAATTCTGGGTACTGCCTGTGGAGTTTGCAAGTTCTCCATGTGTCTGCATGTGTTTTCGCCGGGTGCTCCAGTTTCCTCCCACAGCCAAAGACTTGCAGGTTGATAGGTAAATTGGTCATTAGAAATTGCCCCTAGTATAGGTAGGTGGTAGGGGAATATAGGGACAGGTGGGGATGTGGTAGGAATGTAGGATTAGTATAAAATGGGTGGTTGATGGTCGGCACAGACTCGGTGGGCCGAAGGGCCTGTTTCAGTGCTGTATCAATAAATAAATAAAAGCTGAATTTTATCTTTCCTCTAGGAGCAGGCAGGGTGTTGGCAGGGCTGGGGTGGGGGCATAAAATAGAGATGGAAGGTGGGAGGGGTGTGGAGCTCGTTGCCTTACCGACATCATTCAATTTTTTCAGGGACTGGGAGGGCTCAGAGGCCAATTGAGGCCCTTAAGTGCCCAATAATTGGTCACTTAAGGGCCCCTTCCCATTGGTGCTAGTATTTTACCAGCAGCTGTAGGGGGCTTCTGCTATGTGGGGAGGCTGACCAGTAACACCAGGCACCCTCCCCCTGGGCTGGGTGAGGGGGCTTCCTGCTTGGGTAATCTGTGGCCCATAGAGTGTCCTCCGCAGCAAAGGCTACCCCTACGCCAACGCCCCACATCCCCCCCTCAACAACCAGCTCTCCCAACCCTTCGCTTGGGCCTGCCTGACTGGTTCCGTCCAGCCCACCTCCACTTACCTGCAGTCTGAGGCTTCATGGCTGCTGCTGGTCCTGGGCCTACTGTAGTTCCAGCCACTCCCAGTGGCACTGCTGAGACTCATAAGTTGCCATCCCTCTGATTGTCCGACAGCTCATGGTGGGGGTGGGGGGGGGGAAAGCTCCCCTTCTTAAAGGGACGGGGACCTTGGGGCGGGCAGTTAACTGCTTGAGCCATAAAATGTAGCCAGGCGTCCCCCAGAATGGCTGAGCCGGGGTTCCCCTCGCCTTTTTGGAAAGCTGCCTGCATAAAATCTAGTCCACAGTTTCAAAGAAATAAACTGGCACAGCCCCAAGGAAGTGGACAACTCAAATAGAGCCCTAACATATGAAAGCAAATAGTTACAAGGGTTTTGTAATTTATTATAAATCCTTACTACATACAGACATTTAAGCAACTTTTTCAATCCAAAGTAAAAAGAAAGCTTACCTTGTTTATTGTCAATGTTACCCATGTGTTTGCCTTCCTTCTGGGTGACTTGTTTGATGTGCTCTCTTTTGTTCCCCAGTAAATGAATGCAGGAGCCTACATGCACAGGACCAGAAGCAGCCCCAGGAGCATGGTTAAATTCAACGCGAGCTCTGTGTCAGCACAAGGCCATGCACAAATGGACTTTGGAATGCAGAGACACCTCAACAACCAAGCAGAAAGGAACCTCCTAGCATTAGGATGTAGATCAACTGGGAAAGTGGGCAAGGGAGTGGCAAATGGAATTTAATGCAGACAAGAGGGAAGTGATGCATTTTGGGAAGTTAAACCAGGGCAGGACATATTACAGTGAATGGCAGGGCCCTGCGGAGTGTTCTTGAGCAGAGAGACCTTGGGGTGCAAGTACATAGTTCCCTGAAGGTGGCAACACAGATAGACAGGGTAGTGAAGAAGGCGTATGGCATGCTTGCCTTCATCGGCTGAGGCACTGAATACATGAGTTGGGACGTCATGTTACAGTTGTACATAACGTTGGTTCGGCCACATTTGGAGTACTGTGTGCAATTCTGGTCGCCGCACTACAGGAAAGATGTAATTAAGCTAGAGAGGGTGCAGAAACGATTCACAAGGATGTTGCCTGGTTTGGAGGGCTTGAGTTATAAAGAGAGATTGGTTAGGCTGGGTCTGTTTTCCCTGGAGCAAAGGAGGCTGAGAGGGGACATGATAGAGGTATATAAAATTATGAGAGGCATAGATAGGGTAGATAGTCGGAGTCTGTTTCCCATGGTAGGAGTGACTAAAACTAGAGGGCATAGATTTAAGGTGAGAGGGAGGAGATTTAAAGGGGATCAAAGGGGTAAATTTTTCACACACAGAATAGTGGATATCTGGAATGAGCTGCCTGAGGAGGTGGTGGAGGCAGGAACAGTAGCGACATGTAAGAGGCATCTGGACAGGTACTTGAATGAGCAAGGCATAGAGGGATATGGAATTAATGCAGGCAGGTGGGATTAGTATAGATAGGCATTATGGTTGGCATGGACGCGGTGGGCTGCAGGGCCCATTTCTATGCTGTACGACTCTTATGACACTTTGAGGAGATATTGGAGTAATCACCATTTCAGTCAGAGGTAATGCTGAACTTTAGGAATTTGCAAATTAAATCATGCCATATGCACCCCACCCTGCCCCTTTTAAGAGGTTTCAGGCCTTTTTTAAGCAGTGAGGCTAACTGTAAGTAGAGCTAGCCACTCACGATACTGGCCTCTTGCTGACGCACCCAGCCAATGAACAGGGTGGTTAGTGTTGGCTGGACACAGAGATCATTCAAATGAGCAGGCAGTACAAAGTTGGCGTGCTGGTGCTGGCTGCATTGCAATCAATCAACGGGCAGGGGTAATCATGCATCACAATTCCCATGCCCATTTTAAAGACCTATCCAATTTATCCCCCAAAAGCTTAGATCATCATGCCTTTGAGTGTTGGCCTGAGTTCCATTGAACAGCTGTTATTTTCATCCAGGAATTCAAATTTGTTAACAGGATTTTAGGTGCTAGTGATCCAGACATAAGACAAATGTCCAAAATTCTTACAATTTAAAGCTACAGTGTTTATTTATTGTTGTGCTTCCAGGTCTGAATTTATGACCAATACACACACTATTTCTAAGTCCTCACTTCGAACTCTACACAGCAACAAAGTCACCCAGACCTGGGCTGACGTACATGTGGTAATAATTGCTGCATTGCCAGTGTTGCCCAAATCCCAGAATCACATGTTAAAAATATTAATTTAATTCTATCTAATCTATTATTTCCACATTTTAGGTAGAATTAAATTAATATTCATTTTTGTACTTTATTTCTTTAAAAAGTTATAATGCTCGACTTAATTTAATTGCTTTTCCTACTAACTCCAATCTTCCATTTAGAAATGGAAGCAGTTTTCAAACAGTATATCAATTGCTGTTTTTTTTATTATACCAAAACAAAAATATGTTTCTGAATGTTCACAAAAAGCTATGGGTTTGAGATCAATACAAAATAGGCCAACTAAATGAGCAATGTGCCTTTAACTGTGAGAAATGAGATTCGAGCATGGGCCAGAGTTTCATGCACTGACAGCTTTTGGACTAAATCCCCTGCTTGGTACTTTTGGAGAAAAAAATGTGCACATCTGTTCTGTTTATGAGTGAGCTTGTATTTCTGAAAATAGTTTGATTAGTGTTAGTACAATACAATTATGTACTTTTATTTCATTTTATTATCTAAATGTTCTCACCACTCATTTAGCTTAATTTTTCACATGTAAAATCATCACACAAATTTGCAGCATGCGTTAGTTTTCCACCTCCTTCACATCTCCCTTCAAATGTTACAAGGTCATTCTAATTTTTCATCATTAGATGTTAAGGTGAGTTATACTGCCGACTTTGCATGTACATTCAACATCCCCTTGAATATGATCGCATGCCACGAACCTGATTTCAACTTCACGCCCAAACTAAACTGAACATGGTTTGTGTTGATGCAAAGCTCAAACCACGGCTGGAATTTAACAGTGAGGCAGTGGCCCCGCCCACTGGTTGAGGGCTGGGGCAAGGCTGCCTCCGCCAGGCCTGGAAGCCACACTGCTATTTTGCGTGGCTGAGGCCCTTAATTGACTTCGGCGGGGCTTCCGCCCCTTTGAGGTGAGAAGTCCCACCTCCAAGAGCTGCTAGCCAATCAGAGGGCTGGCAGTTCTTCAGTCCCAGGAGCGGTGGCCACTGCTGGGATTGAACCCAGTAAGAGGACCATGGACGTAGGCCTCCAGAAAGGTAAGTCGGGTTCAGGCCCTGCCGAGGGGAGTGGGAGTTGGAGTGTAGGGCAGGTGGAGTTGTTTTAGCGGGAGCAGCCCATTCTGCTGGGGGTGGGGTGCCCGCTCCGGGGACAGTAGCAGGTGGAGAGTTTGACTGGAGCGGTACACCTGTCATACTGTAACGCAAGTGTCTTAAAGCGAGCTCAGGGAAGATAGAAACCTCCTGTGGAGCAGAAGGACAAAAGCTTGCTTGATCTTGATTTTCACTGTGAATACAAACAGTGAAAGTGGGGCCTCACGATCCTTCTGACCTTTTGAGTTTTAAGCAGGAGGTGTCACCATGGGGGTTAACTGGCTTGTGGTGGCCAAGCGTTCATAGTGACGTCGCTTTTTGATCCTTTGATGCTGGCTCTTCCTATCATTGTGAGGCAGAATTCACCAAGCTAATATAAAAGCAAAATACTGCGGATGCTGGAAATCTGAAACAAAAACAAGAAATGCTGGATTCACTCAGCAGGTCTGGCAGCATCTGTAGAAAGAGAAGCAGAGTTAACGTTTCGGGTCAGTGACCCTTCTTCGGAACTGACAAATATTAGAAAAGTCACAGATTATAAACAAGTGAGGTGGGGGTTGGGCAAGAGATAACAAAGGAGAAGGTGCAGATTGGACCAGGCCACATAGCTGACCAAAAGGTCACGGAGCAAAGGCAAACAATATGTTAATGGTGTTTTGAAAGACAAAGCATTAGTACAGATTAGGTGTGAATATACTGAATATAGAACATCAGCAAGTGCAAACCTGAAGAAAAACAACCTGAAAAAAACAGTGGGTAAGCAAACTGAACAAACTAAGAATTCACCAAGCATTGGATTGCTCACCCACTATAATTGGGGGAGGCGGTAGAGTAGTGGTAATGTCACTGAATTAGTAATCCAGAGGCCCAGGCAAATGGGACATGGGTTCAAATCCCACCACAGCAACTTGTGGAATTTAAATTTAATTAATTAATAAAAATCTGGAATTGAAAGCTAGTCTCAGTAATAGTGCCATGAAACTATCATTTATTGTCATAACAACTCATCTGGTTCACTAATGTCCTTTAGAGAAGGAAATCTGCCATCCTTTCCTGGTCTGGCCTACATGTGACTCCAGATCCACAGCAATGTGGTTGACTCTTAACTTCCCTCTGAAATGGCCTAGCGAGCCACTCAGTTTTTCAAGGGCAATTAGGGATGGACAAAAAATGCTGGCCTTGCCAGCAATGCCCAGATTCCATGAAAGAATAAAATAGAAAAGGAGGGCCCAGTCCGCAAGGAGGCTGCCATGTATTACTAGGTGGCCTTCTCAGGTGCTGAAGTGCCCTGTTACTGGTAAAATCCAGTTAGCCTAAGGGTGGGTGGGCTGTTTGCCGCCTCCCCTACCACTGATAAAATAGCAGTGGGGGTGGGTAGGCGACAGGCATGGCACCCCCGCCTCCCACCTGATTTTATGCCTGCTCCCAGGCCACATTCCATTGATGAAGACTCTGCAATATAACTAGCTGTAAACCTACTGTAGGTAAAACAAAATGCGTCAGTGATTACTGAAGCCTTGTCATAATGATCAGTGTATCTGAAGGAAACTAATTTCAAACTGAGTCAGTGACATAGCAATCTAGGATTGTGTTGCCCAGAGATGCCAAAGGAAAGAAACTATAGGGGTGACCTTCAACCTCAGCTGTGGTGGAAACTTGGCGATATTGGATTGGATGCTCGTTACGCGGCCTACTCGATTTTCCTCTCCATTGATTTCAAGTTGAATTTGAAAATTACTCCATCACTGCACAATAGACCAGATTTTTGCTTCAGATTGGTTTTATTCTACAAACTTCTCTGATTGTGTCCTTGCTGTGACTTCAAGTTCATTGCCAAAGAGAAATTTCATAAATGACAAAGCCAGCTGCAATATGATGTCAAAGTCAATATCCTTTTTATTCTCGAGACTTTTTTAAAGAATTATAGGAATCATATCTCTGCATTTTCTTTACTTACACAGGGGAGTCATTTAATAAATTCCAACATGAATATTCTGATGCAGGCCCCCACCTACCAAGAATGAGGCACATTAATTTCACCACATGAACACTGATTTTTAAACTGTTACTGGAGTAAAGAAAGAACTTGCTTTTAAAAAAAAACACCGGACCCTTGACTGGAAAGACATTTGCATAGTAACAGACAGTACTTGGAAAGGACAAAGGGGCCACTCCCTGCTCCAATTTAATCCACAATGGACTTTTGAATACCAGACATTGAAGGTGGAGAAGCTAGCATTCCAGGTTGACTGCTAAGATGCTCCCAATACACAGAAGAGACCTGGTCAAACCAGTCAGTCACATGACCACCTGCTGGCCAACTAGGGGAGTTTTAAATTGGAGAAACAGTGTTTAAAGTCAGAAAGCTGTTTGCTCCTGGACTGGAAAAGACCTCTCCTGGCTAGCATGCCACTGCCTCTCTCTCGTCTGCTCTCATCTCTCTCACCAGCTTCTGAAACCATTGAAGACATATGAACCCCAAGAGCGAAAAGTCTCCTACAGTGAACAAGGTTTAAGAAGAATACTGGGCCCCAAGGAAAAGCAAGATCTACCGACAAGCAATGACAACAGAGAGCTTGAAGCACAGTAACAAAAACCTCTCTTCAGAGATTGTCTCTAAACTCACAACTTTATTTTTCTTCTGCTCTTTTCTGTCTCTATTTGCATATGTGTATCGCGTATGCATGCTAGTGGGGCGCAGCGTGTATCCGTAGGCATTAACCGAATTAGAGTTTTAAGTTTAATAAATTTCACTTTTCTTCTTTAAAACTAAGAAAGGCTGTTTGTGCTCTTTTCTTTGCCTTATATTTGGAATAAAGTGAACAAGGATTCACCAAGGGGGAGCTCAAAACATGGTGTGTTTATAATTAAAACCCTGTTACAGTAAGACCAGGTGAAGGCTGAGAAAGACCCCTAGACACCTTTCTCACCTGGTCATAGCAATATGATATGATTTTATCTTATTGGAGCTTTTTGCCATTCAAAGTTTAGTTTATTTAGAAAATGCTCCATGTGAAGCAATAGCAGATTCGTAACATACCAATTCCGTTTGCAATCAAATCATTGTGTAATTAGGACATTGGTAGATAGTTGTTCAGGGTCACAGTTTCTAAATTTTTGCTATTCAGTTATGTTACTTGTAGAGGACAAAATGGGCTGTTTGGTCCTGGATGGTGTTGAGTTTCCTGAGTTTTGTTGGAGCTGCACTCATCCAGGCAAGCGGGGAGTATGCTATCACACTCCTGACTTGTTATTTTGTAGATGGCAGTAAGACTTTAGGGAGCCAGGAGTTGAATCACTTTTTTTGTCACTGAATACCCAGCCTGTGACCTGCTCTTATAGCCACAATATTTATATAGCTGGTCCAGTTATGTTTCTGATCAATGATGACCCAGGATGTTGATGGTAATGCTGTTGAATATGAAGGGGGAGTAGTTGTATATGTTGTCATGGTCACGAGAAGTACAGCAATGAAAATACATAACCCAAACTGAAAAGTAATAAAAAATCGACTTTTCCTTTAAAAAGTGGACAATGTGCCTCAAAATGGGCGCCAAAGGTCAGGCTGACTTGGCCTGTATATTCAAACTGTCTCACTGTCTGCTAAAGACAAAAGCATACATTCCAAGCTAAGAGGTGTCAACTACACTCATCCTGAAACCATCAAGAGACATTTCTGAATTGAATAGGTTCTTCTGAAACAAGATGCGAAGTAGCTATAGTGTTGTAGTGTTTTGAAATTGCAATGTGCATTGTGTACACTTGAGGCTGCTGTAGAAGACACATGCAAGCAAAGGAGAAGTGAAAGTAAAACACAATACAGAAGAAGCCTTTATGTTCAACAGCTTGCTTCCTCTGTCTCAATCTCTTCCTCATATCCTATACTAAACTCAGCTGAACCTCACTTAATTCCCAAGAAACATCACAGTAGCCACATCCTGGTCCATTGTATGGTCACCACAGGGAGGGGGCTCCAGGGCCTAATGTGAGAGACTTTTACCTTAAAAGTTAGCTCGCTGGAGAGAGAGGGGGTGATTACAAGAACATCACAGATGAGCAGTCCAGCTAGGGCTGTGGAAAGGCCAGCTGAAACAAGAAAGGAGCCCTGCTGTGAATTCTACACTTCAGCTTGGTGCAGCAGAGAACTGAACGTGACCATCGCCTTCAGTCTGAAGTCTTAACCACCAGAAAACTACAAACAACAAGGCCTGCAACTTTAAAAAGAGACTGTCCGCGTAGAAGATTCAACAAGTTTACTGTGAGCCCCGATCACCTACCTCACTTCAAACCACTTAGCTTTTTCCTCTCTAGCTTTCTATTCTGTGTGTTTGTGCGTGTGAGAGAGAGAGAATGAATGCATATGTGGGTGTGGTTGCGACCATGTTGAGAATGAATATTGCTCAATAAATAGTTAATCTTCTGTTTTAAACCTAGAAGAAAGCCTGTCACTGTCTGTTTATTTGACAAATACAACACAAGGTGTTAAAACACTGTGGTCAGTTGGGAGGTGAACAGTAGGAACAAGGCACTCCGTCACCCACCTGGCCATAACAATGTTCATAAGTAAACAATCTCGTCATAGCCAGAAAATCTCCTCAATGGCTTATCTTCCCAATCCCATACTGTTATCTCTGGCGTTCCGAAGGATTTATCCTTGGCCCCTCCTATTTCTCATCTGCATGCTGCCCTCAGCAAAATCATCTAAAAACACAATGTCAGGTTCCACATGAACACTGACGACATCCACCACCTCGCACCTCACCCCCACCTCTCTCAGCTCCTCCACTGTCTCTAAATTGTCAGATTGCTTGTCCAGCAACCAGTACTGGAGGAGCATAAATTTCCTCCAACTGAATATTGGGAAACTGAAACCTTTTTCTTCAGTTCCCAGCACAAATTCTGTTCCTTTGCCTCTGACTCCAGCATTCTCCCTGGCAACTGTCTGAGGCTGAACCTAACTGTTTCCAATCTTGGTGCCATATGCATCTCAAGTGCCGTAAGCTGTAGGGCTATGGACCAAATGCTGGATGGTGGGATTAGAGTAGGTGGATCGTTTTTCGGCCAGCACAGACATAGTGGGCCATGTGGCCTCTTTCTATGCCTTAAACTTTCTATGATTCTATACTGATCCCAGGATGAATCCCCAACCCTATATTCACACCATCATTAAGACCACCAATTTTTACCTCAGTAACATCCATATTTCCCTCAGTTCATTTGCAGCTGAAACCCTGATCCATGCCTTTATTCCCTCTTGACTTGACTAATGCACTCCAATGCACTTGTGGCTGGCCTCCCATCTTCCACCCTCCCTAAATTCCAAAAGCCAGTCCGTATCCTAACTCACACCAGTTCCTGTTCACCCATCATGCTGTGATTGCTGACCTACATTGACTCCCTATTAAGCAACAACCTTGATTTTAGAATTCTCATCCTTGTCTTCAAATCCCTCCATGGCCTTGTCCCTCCCTATCTCTGTAACCTCCTCTAGGCTGACAACTCTGCAAGATATCTGCACTCCTCCAATTCTGGCCTCTTGTGCATTCCCAATTTTAATCACTCCATCATTGGAGGCCATGCCTTCAGCTGCTGAGGCCCTCTGCTCTGGAATGCCCTCCCGAATCCTCTCCACCTCTCTACTTATTTTTCCTCCTTTAAAATGCTCCTGAAAATCTACCTCAATGACCAATCTGCATTAATATCGCCTTATGTGGTTTGGTGTTGAATTTTGTTTGATAATGCTCCTGTGACATGTCTTGGGACATTTTACAATTTAAAGGTGCTATGTAAATACAAATTGTTGCTGTTGTTCCTGTTGTAAACTGAAGCAAATAGTTTATTCATTTGACAGAACATATGGACAGTTAATGGCAGTCATGCAGTCCTGACAGTTAGATTTTGTGCATGTAAGAATATAATAATCTATAGAAAAAAAAGAAAAATGAATCATCAACTCTTATAGTGGCTCAGTGGTAAATAACCAGCATAATATTGAAGCATAAGTTGAGGAAGGTTCATTATTTTGTAGTTTGTAGTTTTACTCAGTGAGCCTGGGCTAGTGAGAGCACAATCATCCAGGGTTCTGATGCTGAACACTGTCCAGTGTCTGCCAGATGTCAGTTAGAAACAGGTTCAAGCTTAGTTTTTATGCGCTGTATGGATCAATAGCATAGTACTACTCACTGCCTGGAATTATACTTGAAGAATGGGCATTTTGGTGAGATATGGAGAGCTTGCAAGATTCATGTACCCATACCACAGTAAGTGAAAAAAAATGAGATAAACATTGAATGCAATTTTTCTTGTATGAAGACGAACAATTTAACGTGTAGATTTCTGTGCTTTGCAACCATAGATCAGCTAAAGTACAATAGGTAATAAATGAAGACAGGCAGTTTGACTGAAGGATGAGATCTGATATCAGGCTGCCTACTTCAATTACAACCTACTCTGCTCAGTTTGTCTATCATTGCTATTCAATTAAACATTAAGGAATAAGAATCTAATAAAGAAAATTTTACAAAATATTTCATTCACATCTGTGAGCTCTGCTGGTGTTTGAGAGATTGCTCAGCAGGGGATAGAAGAAGCAGCTGTAAATAACCATTTTATTAATGTTGCCCTAACTCTACTACTCGTCGCTTCTATTTAATTTAGCAGCTTGTGAAACAATGTCGAGTGGCCAACTGTGTTAATGCACTTTTCTTTTACTGTTGTCCCTCTGTCTCTGTGGGAAATGCCTTCTTTCACACTCCAGTTCCTTGTGACCTCAAGGATTTTTTTTTAAAGTACTAGACTTACCTCTTTAGTCCTCTTCTGAGCCCACCTTTTGCCCCCGGTTAAAATAGCAGCCAGACCCCAATTATGTCACTGGAACCTGATCTGTATATTTAAAGAAAAATCCTGATGGTTTCATATGGGTATCCTTGCTACAATTGAAGACCACAGGAAAGAAGTGGGACATCGGCTGATAACTATCCCAGACAATTTTAATTGCCCATTCACCCAGTTTGTGCTCAGCGAATAGGGTTAAAATCCCTTCTAAGGTATGGAGAATTGTGGGTCATAAACCAATTTCTTATCACGCTAACATAATAATTTCCTTCCTTTAGGGAAGGAAATCTGCCATCTTTACCTGGTCTGGCCTACATGTGACTCCAGACCCACAGCAATGTGGTTGGCTCTTAACTGACCTCTGAAATAGCCTAGTAAGCCAGTCAGTTCAAGGGTAGTTAGGGATGGGCAACAAATGTTGGCCTGCCAGTGACGTCCATGATCACAATCCCATGAAAGAATAAAAAAAGTGTATTGACATATTGACCTTGCACTGTATGAAAACACAGGACAGAAACCTGGAGTTCGATGTTATGCTAGCTTTTAATTAGTACCAATTCCATAAACAGGCTTGTGCACCAAGCTGAAAGATTTTTTTATCCTTTGCACTGGAAATTCCTGAGGCCCTGATCCAATCATGTCAGTGCAGTGAAATGGAATTCATGCTTACTGAAATTGGAGGAGGGTGACCCTGTCAGAAATTATGGCATCAGTTAATTTAAATAATGCTGGTAGGATAAAGGTCCTATCAGCAGCAGTTCAGATACTTTGAGGAAAATCAGAAAATTTAGCAATAGGGAGAAGCTTAGATGGTTTCAATCTTGGTTTTGAGGGCCACTGTTGAAAGGGGCTTCCAAGGCATTACATCATTCCTGCACATTGTTCCCCAGCAGACCTCCAGGAGTACTGAGGCACTTTCTCAAGAGAGTGACCTTGGCTCCATAGGAAAGGCACTTGCTGTCCTTTTTCTACATGACAGCATGCCCGCTGCTCCACCAGATATTTCGCCAGTGCCTTTGCTAGTGCCTCTTAGCTAGCCAGCCAAGACTGCTGCAGCCCTCGTTGAAGTGATGCAGTCTGCAGCTAGGTCCTCTAGGCCCAGAGCAGCTTGAGTTTGCCCTCCAAAGCCATCTGAAGTGAAGGTCAACAGCCTTTAACCTGCCAGTTGCAGCCACTGGGAGGCACCTCGTTGGAGCCCCTGGATAGACAAGCATGCATCCAACACAGGCACTAAGGGATTGCTGGTGATTAGTATTTTTTTGTCAGTGCTGACATGCTAATACAAGCTGTGATATTTTGCTGGTGTTACCTGCTGCAACATGAAAGGAGGCCATGGCAGTTCTGTCCATGCTCTGGCTTGAGGTTTGAGTTGCTGCTTGGTGATACAGCTCAGTGATAACCTCCTGCCACTCAGACCTTTCATAAGCTATTAAGCAAAAGTGACTCCTGCATTGTTCCTCGGTTAGGCTGATATAAGAGAAGTGCTCCCTGAGTATCCTCTGTGGATATGGCCTCCTATTCAGTGGCACCAGAACTCTGAAAAAAGGTAATCGACTTGAAACTTTAACTCTGTTCCACTGTCCACCGATCCTACCACACCTGCTAAATATTTCCATCATTTACTGTTTCTATTAAAGAGAATCACATTGTCTCAAGTTTGAATCAGGACTGGGAGGGCTTGTTTCATTTCCAGATATACTTGTCAGGGGTTACAAACTGTATTAAAATCTATAAGCTTGTTCTGAAGATCTTAATGCTCCTATAGCTACCAAAACTTTATGGAGCAAGCCTTTGGTTCAGTGGTAATATTCCCTCCACTGAACCAAAAGGTGCAAGGTTTGAGCCCCCAGGGAGTGTGGGTAGCCATTGTATGGGTTGTGGATGCCTATAAATTCTCCCACTATAGAAGACTAACCATGCTACCATTTGGTATGAAGATTGTTGTGACCATGGAACGTTGCAGCCTGTGAGACTGTTAATCAGCCTGTGAATCCTTCTACAACTTCACACCCTTCCCCAAGAGAAGAGTGTGAAGATATAAAAATAGCAACTGCCACAGTTTATGGATAGCGCATGAGCTCATTGTTAATTTTTTACACAAACATTTGTATTACACAATTAAGTGTTACTTAACAGAGAAAGCTCATGCTCTAGTTCTGTATATATTTGTATATATCAGGGTAAATTAACTGTCACACAGGTTGGAGAATCATTGCTACAGTTGTGCCCCATCTCCAACCCAGACTGCATTTAGAAACAGCTCCCTATTGGGAGAATGAGACTGGTGAACTTAAGCTTTAAAAAAATTCAGCTATCACCTCTTTTTTCCTCTTCTGTTCATAATTGTAGAATTGGATATATAATATTTGTTCACATCAAAATACAACCATATTAAGTGCTGCATAAATTAATAACTAACAAATGTTCCTGTTAATAGTTTATTCTCCACAACATAAATAATCCAAATAATACATAAGAAATATGTATTCAATGGTAACTGCTGGCATTAAAAGTTATGGCTTACAGTTTTGTTACAAACGTGCTTCCATTTTTTAATATTTTATTTTTTGAGGACTTGTGTAAAACTGAAAAGATTCCATGGATGTGTTTTTTTTAACTAAGTTCATTGAAAGGACATTTGAGATGTTATTTGAAAACAACCTGTGCTGAAAATCATTGTTTTAAGCTGAAAAGAAACATAAACCTTGGTGACCTGGGCAAGATATTTACAGAGAAGTCACATGTCAAGGTTTATGGAGGTCAGACTTTCTGTTCCGGGTTTGGATATTGTTTTCAGTTCAGTTGGGGTGTGAACTGTTTTGAAGACTGTTAGTGTTTTGCCGGCCAAGGAAAAAGAAACCACCCCGCTCACCTCTTTGAAGAAACCCTGCAAAGATCCTGTGTGGGAGAGCTAAAATCCCTGGTGCTGCATCTCTCCTGAGAAGTTGGAGAAACTAAATTAATTTTCAACACCACTTGAAAAGAAGTGCTTTAGAAAAGATCCCAGTGACCTGGCTCCGTACACCCGGATGCCAGACCAAAAGGGACAACTGACTTCCTTCCGTATCTTCTCTTTTTTAAGAATTAGCATGTTTTTGACTAATTTGTTTTGTCTTTTTTGGTAGCAGACCTCTGCAGAGAGAATTTCTGTATTTTTTGTGTGTGTGGAGGAAATTTAAAAAGGGAACTTGCATATTTCAATCTGTGTGTTAATGCTTTGCTTCGTTACTGGATAAGTCTTGTTTGATAATAAACTGATAATTTTGTTGTTTATTAAAGAAACCTGGTTGGTGTATTTTATTCTGGGATAAAGAGTAGAGTATATGATTGGCTGAATATATGTTGCGGCCTGCAGGGAAGTGGGACTAGAAAAGACAGTGCACTCCTCCCACCTTAGTCATAACAGTCTTCTCAACATTGATTTAAAAACAAATAATATCTGTGATACACATAGATAATTTCTTCAGTGTATGATAATATAACACTTATTTTGAAATTGCTTAAGACCTTTCCCCCTTAGTTCTAAGTACCATATATTCTTTCATTGTGCAAGTCACTTTTTGCTTGTTAATTGTCTGTGATGTTGAGGTGTATGCAGTACTGGCACATTTATTTTGTCATTCTGTTCGAGTAAGAGTTAGGGCTAAATCAGTGCAGGTTAGAGAGACAGCTTGTTACGGAGAGCTCAGCAACAATTCACTTTCAGTCAGTCACACTTTGGTTTGGTACCATCAGCAAGGAAGGAGGAGGGGAAACAGCAGTAAGAAGTGCTGCAGCAAGAAGTTAAGTTGACAGTCTAGAAGAGATCATCACAGGAAGACATGCAAAATATGTTCCTTCCTCAGTCACATGGTGTACTGCCCTGAGTCAGCTATCTGTGACTCTTAGAGAAGCAATGCTTCAAAAGGCTCTGGCTAAGTAAGGAGACAAAGTTATATATGCCTCCACCTATTACAACAGGACCTGCAGACACATTGGCTGGAATTTTACGCTGGCCGGAGGCCCCACCCACTAGCAGAAAAAGTTAGTGATGAGCCCGCCTCCGCTGAGCCTGGAAGCCATGCGTGATTTTACGTGGCCCAGGCCCTTAATTAGCCTCAAGCGGCACTTCTGCCCCTCTGAGGCAAGAAGTCCTGCCTTCAAGAGTTGCCGGCCGTTCAACAGGCCAGCAGCTCTTCAGTCCTGCAGCACCACTAGGAGTGGTAACATGGCTGAGGACCTGGAATGCAGGTAAGTGTGTGGTGCCTCGCTGGGTACAATTGGCAGGGACACGGCGAGGTGCGGGGGGGAGGGGGGGGTGGGAACCGCTTGAGAGTGTGGGGGGAGGCCTTCAGAGGGAATGGCTTGTGTCAAGGGTGGTGGACCCTCCGCTGGGCACAGGGTGCACAATCAGGAAGGGCCCCTTCACACCCCCACCCCCCATAGCCTGCAAGAGGCTGCCAGGTTTTAATCAACATCCTTCTACTGAGCCGCCTGCCCACCACTGGTAATATACCAGCGACGGTGGGAGGAGGCCCTTAAGTGGCAATTAATTGGCCAGTTAAGGGCCTTAATTGGTCTGGAGCGGGTGGGCTGTTTGTCACCTCTGCTGCTGCTCGTAAAATTCCAACGGGGGCAGGAAGGTGACGGGAATGGCACACTCCCCTCCTGCGGAGGTGGCATAGAATTCTGGTTATTCATTAAATAAGACTTGCAATTCCACCGACAGTAAGGTGGTCACACCTTTGAACTATTTTGCAATGGAGACTTTCCAGTACAAACACAAAGAATACAACAAAAACTGCAAGCGTTGGAAGTACACAGTAGGAGCATTAGCATCTGTGAGGAGAAAAGACCAGTAATGCTTTGTGTAGCTGTGGGTTGTCCCCTCTTCAAGGCATGGGTTACGGGAGGTCAAAAAACCCTTCTGCTGTTTATGACTAACCATTCTATCATTTGATATAATGATGGAAACAGCCACAGAAGTAGCATTTGTGGCATGGTCTATCAGACTGTTCATCAGCTTGCGATTTGTTCCACTTCTTCAACTGTTCTCCAAGGCAAGAATGTGAAGTTACAACAAATAACAAAGCAGCCATTCATGTACCTATAAGCGATACAATGACATGCAGAAGGAGGAAGGGATATTAGCCAGGAAATTACTCTGTATGATATTACTGAACAAACACTTAAATTATCTCCTGCCATATCATTCCTGGTTCTTAAATTAATTCCTGCCATATCATTCCTGGTTTTTTGCATCTCTGTGTAAAGAAAATCAAGTACAGAATGCATACTTGTGCAAGTATTTGTAGCTTTAGTAGTTCCTTTAGTCATCAGTATTGGTTTCCAGCATGGATGTATGCTATGATGTGGAAATATAGGTTACAATATATGCCTGAAATTGCTCAAGCATAAGGCTGGGTACTGCTCTTCAACTTCTGTCTGGCACAACCTTTCCAAGACTTCTGTGGCACAAATCTCCAGAATTGCTTCCTCCAATGTGTTGGTGTTCCTTCTTATTCTAGGTCAACTACTGCAAAGGTGAAATATTTAACATCAATTATGCATTCAGCCTTGTCTGCATGAACATTCCTGTGTGCTTCTTCTTACTTTGCCACCTTCATCAGCATAGATTCAGTTGCCTCTCCTGATCATTACTCTGTACTGTGAAAGTCGTGGATGTAGCTTGATATCCTTTCAAACCATATAACTTGTAAAATGGTTATAAGTCTGCATGTTATCAGGTCACAGAGGAAGGGGAGGCGGTGGGGTAGTGGTAATGTCAGTCAATATCAGCTATTGTGTTGGGGATATGGGTTTGAATCCCACCATGGCAAATGGTGAAATTTGAATTCAGTTAATAAATTTGAAACCAAAAAAGCTTGTCTAATGGTGACCATGAATCAATTGTTGTAAAAAGCCATCTGGTTCACGAATGTCCTTTAGGGAAGGAAATCTGTAATCCTCACCTGGTCTAGTCTACATGTGACTCCAGAACTACAGCAATGTGGTTGATCCTTAACTGCGCTCTGAAATGGCCTTGCACGCCACTCAGTCCAAGGGAAATTAGGGATGGGCATTAGTCATTTACCATTTGGTATAAGATCCACACAGGAAATAATCCAAAGAACTATGTTGAACATTCTACAGGGCCTTATCGAGTAATATGCAATATGGATGACATCTTAGTCCATAGTGAATCCATTGAAGAGCATGATCTGAGGGGTAGAGTGGTTTTGAATTATCTACAAGAAGGGCTGACACTTAACAAAAAGTGTTGTCATGCAGGCCCCCACCTGCCAAGAATGAGGCACATTGGTTTTGTCACATGAACATTGATTTTGAACTGTGGCTGGAGCAAGGAAATGACTTGTTGAACAGATCAGCCGTGGTTGGAAAAAACATTTGCAAATGAGCAGACCGTGCTTGTGTAGACAAAGGATCATTCCCTGACACATTCAACCCACAATGGATGTTGATTACCGGACAGTGAGGAGGTGGGGAAGTGCATTCCAGGGCCTGCTGTGTTGATGCAATCCACAGGGGCCAGGACTGACTGAACCAGCTGGTTCCATGACTAACTGGCTGTTCCAGGGTTTTTTGAACTAGCTGCAGAGAGTTTGAAAAGAGAAGGATTGTTTGCCCCTGGACTGAGAAGATCTCTCCTGTCTGCTCCCATCTCTTTCCCAAAAGCCTCTGAATCCACTGAAGACACATGAACCCCAAGAGAGAAAAGTCTCCTACAGTGAACAAGGTTTAAGAAGAATACTAGGCCCCAACGAAAAGCAAGATCTACCAGCAATCAAGGACTGTACAGTGAGCTTGAAGAACCGTAACAAAAACTCTTCAGGTATTGCCTCAAAAGTTTCCACTTTATTTTTTCTTCTACTCTTTTCTGTCTCTATTTGCATGTGGGTGTTGTGTATGCATGCTAGCGTGGGCGCGTTGTGCATCTGTAGCCATTAACCGAATTAGAGTTTAAGTTTAATAAATTTCAACTTTTCTTCTTTAAACCTAAGAAAATCTGTTTGTGCTGGTTTCTTTGCCTTATAATTGGAAAGTGGTGAACAAGGATTCACCAAGATGGAGCTTAAAACATGGTGTGTTTAAAATTAAACCCTGTTACAGTAAGACCAGGTGAAGACTGAAAGGGACACCTAGACACCTTTCTCACCTGGTCGTAACAGAAATTTGGGAGCTACTGTCCTGGATTTTACCCACAGACAAACAAGAGAAATTGGAAGTGGGAAGCCAAATTGTTCCCAATCAAAAAAGAGCAAGATCTCAAAACAGGTTTTCTTGTAGTTGTGTGTGCTTGGATACAAACATGTCTGCAACTGAAGCTAGTATAGCTCCTGAAGCCAGGGTGAAGTAACTTGGGATAAGTTAAAAGCGCTGTCTATGGAGGAGTTAGGGAAAATAGCTGAGCAGTGTGGGATCACTGTATGTGGCAAGGCTAGGAAGTCTGAACTCCTCTGAGTAGTTGCCAACCATTTTTCCCTTGAATCTGAGGAAGCAGAAGCCATGTTAGAAGTAGATCCCGGCAGGGTATTGTTAGCAAAGCTACAATTGGAACAGAGAAAACTTGTATTAAAGGAAAAAGAAAGAGAGAGAAAGGAGAGAGAGAAAGAGAGGACCTTCCAGAAGGAACGTGAAGAAAAATAAAGTGAGAAGAAGGAACGAAACAGAGAGGAGAGAGAGAGAGAAATAATATTCTGGAAGGAATGTGAAGAAAGAGAGCTGAGTGGCTTGAGTTAACTAGGGAGCCACAGAGTAACCCCAGTGAAAGCATGGCCAATATGGAGGAGCGTAATTCAGGGCGGGTACAAAATTGTTAAAACTAGCTCAACTCATTTCAAAATTCAATGAGGAGGATGCAGAAGAATTGTTTGTGTCCTTTGAGAAACTGGCAAGGTGGCTAAAATGGCCAGCTGAGACCTGGCCTCTTTTACTGCAAAGCAAGCTAACTGGAAAAGCTCATGAGATTTAGTCCCTGTTTCCAGATGAGAGTTCATCAAGTTATGAACTGACCAAAATACTATCCTCGGGGCATATGAATTAGTACCCGAAGCCTACTGCCAAAAGTTTAGAACTCTCAAGAAGCAAGCTAATCAAACTTATCTGGAGTTTGAAAGAAGTAAGCAGCTGGCTTTTGAGCAGTGGCTGAGGGCTCTTAAAGTACAGCTCAGCTATGAGAATCTCAGAGAAGTAATTCTGTTAGAGGAATTTAAACACTCTCTCCCACTTTTCATAAAGACCCACGGAGAGGAGCAGCGGGTTCAGAAAGCCCAAAAGCGGCTGTTCTGGCCGATGAGTTTGCTTTAATTTATAAGTCGGTTTCCTAGGGGAGAACCTTTCCTAGTCATCCTCACAATCCGAAAAGGCCAAAGGGTGGGAAGGTGATAGGAGCCCAAGCAGTGCTGGAAGAGGAAGGAAAGCAGGAGACACAGGGGGCCCTCCGCCAGCCAAAAAGGAAGGTGCTGTGAGCAAGAGTGAGACTGAAGACCTGTGTGCTTCCATTGTAATAAAGCAGGGCATTTAAAAGCTGTCTGCTGGAAACTAAAGGGTAAACCTGTAGGCTTAATCAGGGCACATCGGCTCAGTGAAGAAGGAATCCTGGAGGAGAGCATAACAGAGCAAGCTGTAGCTTTAAATGTAGTAAGAGTGAGACCCAGAAAGCTTACGGCTGCGTGCAGGAAAATTTAATAGGGTTCCTGAAGGTTATCAGGGTTTTGTGTCTGAAGTGAAAGTAACCCCATACCCCTTGAGTGGGGCAAGCAAGCCCATAATAATTCTCAGGGACACAAGGGCCACTAGATCCCTTTTACTGGGAAAAGGCCTAACCTTTCCCTCAGAGAGAGCAGTGAACACCAGAATGGCAGCGAATGATATTGGATGGCAGTATATGCCTGTACCTGTACACCGGGTGAACATGGAGTGCAACTTAGTTTCAGGACCGGTGACCATAGGAATTGTCCCTAGTTTCCCTGTGAACGGGGTTGACCTGCTCCTAGGTAATGATTTGGTGGGGGTGAAGGTGGTAGCACCCACAGTGGTGAAAGAAAGACCTTAGGAGGTCAGAGAGTCAACGCCGTGACAGGAGACGGATCCCGTCTTTAAATGTGTAGTGTATCAGGCCATGATAAAACCAGCTCCTCTAGAGGAGACTTAATTAGCACTGCAGGCAGATGACCAGGTCTGTCTGAGACATTCTTTGGAAAGTTAGAAGACCCAGGGAATGAATTAAATGGATTTTCCCTCGCTGAGGCTCAGCGAGCCGAACCAGTATTGAGAGAGTTACCACAGGTTGCCCACTCTGGACGTGAAGCAGAGGGAGTCCCTGATTGTTACTATTTAAAGAATGAGGTGTTAGGAGGACCCTCGAAGAGGGCTGGTGAACTGTAAGGGAACCCCCGCTGAGAACAAAAGGAGATGGACAGGCACAAGGCTGGCAAAAGTTTAGAAAGGGAAGGGGAAAAAGCAACCAAGAGGGCAGGTTAAAGGGAATCCAGGAGGAATCCTGGATGAAAACCTTTACTGTCTGGTCAGCCAACCCCGGAAAATGTGAAAAGTTAGACCCCACATCCTCCTCTGTAAAGGCAGACACTAGAAGCACCCCACCAGAGTTGCTAACAACATTTACAGGAACCTTCAGAGAGAGACCTCTAGAGGGCAGAAAAACTGTGAGGGTGATACCTCACCTAGTTGAACTGCCACAGGGGAATGCAGTCAAGTCTTGTAAGCAGGAGTGTCACAGAGCACAAAGGGGAGATTAGCAAAGAATCCTTTCCCACAGTCAGAAAAAAAGTGAACCACCCATCCCCTGAAGTCAAAAGCCTTTGCCTGACTCAGCAAAGCACTGAAAGAGGGTTCAGGAAAGACCCACCTACTACTGACTCGCCTGAAAAAAAAAATCCAACTCAGGGCTAATTAAACCTAACCATCTCAAAAATCTTAGGCACCCATGGAAATGGGCAAACTGAAGAAAAGTTCCCCAAAGAACCACATGTTTACTGGGATGCCAAATAGGGTGCAATTAAAGCAGCACTGACACTAGGAAAAGACAGGCTGTATAAGTTTTAGGATTTATGAATGAATGGGAATGAATGAGAGAAATGCATGTTTTTTTTGGTATCTTATATTTTCTCTCGACCCTGTTAATGAAATGCACTTTTCTTAAATCACATTTCATTCTGCTGGGTGTGGAGGTGTCATGTAGGCCCCTACCTGCCAAGAATGAGGCACATTGGTTATGTCATATGAAGATTAACTTTGAACTGTGGCTGGAGCGATGAAATGACTTGTTAAACAAATCAGCCATGGCTGGAAAAAATATTTGCAGACTAACAGATGGTGCTTATGTAGACAAAGGACCATCACCTGACACAGTCAACCCACAATGGATGTTGATCACCGGACAGTGAGGGGGTGGGGAAGTGCATTCCAGGGCCTGCTGGGTTGATGCAATCCATAGGGGCCAGGACTGACTGGACCAGCTGGTTCCATGACTAACTGGCTGTTCCAGGGTTTGTTGAACTAACTACAGAGAGTTTGAAAAGAGAAAGACTGTTTGCTCCTGAACTGAGAAGATCTCTCCTGTTTGCTCCCATCTCTTTCTCAAAAGCCTCTGAATCCACTGAAAGCACATGAACCCCAAGGGAGAAAAGTCTCCTCGAGCAAACAAGGTTTAAGAAGAGTACTGGGCCCCAACGTAAAGCAATATCTACCTACAATCAAGGTTTCTACAGTGAGCTCGAAGAACTGTAAAACCTCTTCAAATATTGCCTCAAACTTTTTCACTTTATTTTTTTCCTTCTCTTTTCAGTCTCTATTTGATGAAGGGTCACTGACCTGAAACATTAAATCTGCTTCTCTCTCCACAGCTGCTGCCAGACCTGCTGAGTATTTTCAGCATTTCTTGTTTTTATGTGTTTTTAGCTCCCCCTTGGTTAATCCTTGTTCATCGCTTTCCAATTATATGGCAAATAAACTAGCACAAACAGGTTTTCAGGTTTAAAGAAGAAAAGTTGAAATTTATTAAACTTAAACTCTGATTTGGTTCTTACTTATGGATACATGACGTGCCCACGCTAGCATGCATATGCGATATACACATGCAAGAGACAGAAAGATGAAACGTTAACTATGTTTCTCACTCCACAGATGCTGCCAGACCTGCTCAGTATTTCCAGCATTTCTTGTTTTAATTCTAACTTGAAACATTAACTCTGTTTCTCACTCCACAGATGCTGCCTGACCTGCTGAGTATTTCCAGCATTTTCTGTTTTTATTATCCTTGATAGATGTTTCACTGCTTCATTGGCTTTAGTTCTTATCCCCAGAACATGCATCCTGAGAATAAAATTAGGCTTTACCAGCATCATCTAAACCCTGTGAACAAATCAGTATAGTCATCAGTCATATAGATCAGGAAGATGCCAGTTTTGATTCCTTTACTATGGTGCATTATCTAATTTTAGCCCGTTGTTTAGAGCACTCCACTCAGCATACCTAGGTAAACAAAGGAAACTCTGTTATCCGGTAACTCCCACTGTTAAGTCCACATCTCTGAATGTTGGGTGAGACCAGACTCAGACTTGACTGTGATTCATTCTATAGTTGAATGACCAACCAATTATCATTTGGCAATGGAAACATGCACACCTGAGAGAGGTATAGAAAGACAATCAGCACCTATGGAATTTACCACTATAAAGAATCAATCGACAGGAATTTCCTCAAAGCTGCACTGGCACTGTCGCCATAAACCCATGTGGATGCCTGTACGCAGGGTTGCTGTCACACCTGTGTGAAGTTAAGGCAGAAGAACAGGAAGAGGTCCAAAGAAATTACTGGCAATACCTCTAAAACAAGTAAAAATAAAATAAAATCGTCAGAAAGAGAGCTCTGCAACACAAGCCTGTGTCTAATATGTTATTATTTATTTATTTAGCGAATGCAAATCCCCAGAGCCAAGCAATAGTCTCCTCATTTGCTGAGTTTAAGGTGATTAGTCAGCAACTTAGTCTGTAGAGGGAACACTCCTCGGTAATGTGCAGCATTGTTTGTGTCTCTCCACAAATGCATAAAGGGTTTGTACTGAGGCCCCAGTGGTGGAGGTTGGCTGCGCAGGGGCCCTGGCTTGTCCTGCACCTGTTTAGCAAGGACCACTCTCTCCTTGGTTGGTCAAAGCCTGCCATTCGACAGATGGGGTTTGTCACAAGGAACTTGTTAGTGAGTTCCCGTGTTTCCCATTCCTTGATCCAAAGGATGTCTGCTGGTAGATCTTGCTCAGGAAGATTGCTCCATATGGGGCACCTAGATGGAAGGCTGGCAGTAGGTGAATTGGACATGTCATTATGGAGTGGTAAGTGAGGTACAGCACAGATGGTTTCAACCAGCTTGTGGATTTTTGTCATTTGGCAGATGTGTGGCGGAGTGACGTTTGCAAGGACAAGAAGCCAGGGAAGGGATGTTGAGTGGAGGGTTCCAGTTATGATGCACATTGTTGCATTCAATTGAGGATCAACAAGATGTCATCCTACCCACATTACACTGCATAATGAGGAGGAATGAAGTGAAAATTCCCCAGGGTGGAAATTGAAAAGTTCCAAGTCAGATTTTCCTTTTCAGCATCAGGCATGACGTGATTTAAAAATATTTGGCAAACAGAGTAAATCCCCAAATTGCAACATTTTAAGGAAAAAAGATGGAATTTACCTTCCAGTAACCATTTTGCCTTCAAAGTCACAGTGTGTTTGAAAGGAAACTAAACTTTAGCACAGGAGACATATTTACAGCAGAAAAAATTTAATCTGCCTGGAGATGGCCATTTAATATTATACATGCGGCTCTGATAGACATTAACCTGCTGTGGTGAAACTGGTGCTGTGCTGTATCTTTGCATCACCAGATCTTGAATTAATTTCCATCTGCTTTTGAGACTTTTTATGAAAATTGCATGTTACTTTGCAATGAATTTGGATCAATAAAAATAAAAATATGATAGTCTGGAAATTTTCAGCAAAGCATCAGAGCTGGGCATGTCAAAACTAAAGGCCTTATACCGGCTTCCACAACAGGACTTGAGATAGGCCCACTGGCACAATATTTTCATCATACCGCTTCGTATCTGATTTGTTCTGACAGATGATTACAAACGCAGCAATCAAGCAATTCTACTGGGAACTGGGTCAGCTTGCATACTGGAATCCATCAGCCTGAATTCCAAACTACTAAAATGATGGCTGGAATTTTACACCAGCCCGACAAGCTAGATGGTGGGGGGGGTGGCGTTGTGGGGGGGGGGTGTAAAATGGAGCTGGAGGCACTGGGAGACCTTCCCGACCCGCTCCCACCTCCACCGCCACTTTGTGCAGGGCGGCAGTGGCGAAAAGCAGCCTGCCCGCCCCAGGTCAATCAAAGCCCTTGAGTGGTCACTTAACGGCCACTTAAGGGCTTTTGCCCACCTCCACGCGGATTTTACATGTGGGAAGCAGGCATCCTGGAGCTGGGAGAAGCCGCCTTATGAAAACAGGCGGCTTCTGAGCATCCTGGGTGTCCTCATGATTGGGCACCCTGTGCCCAATGGAGGGCCGCCCCCGCTGCCCCAATCACCTTCAAGACCTAACACGCCTCCCCCTTCCCCCCAATCAACCACCCTTGCCTCGCCAGTGCCCGACCAATTACCCCCGGTGAGGCAACCAAAACTTAACTTCCTTCCTGGCTCTCAGGCATCTTCTTGGCATGCTGGGCTGCAATCCCAGCAGTGGCCACCATTCCCAGTGGCGCTGCTGGGACTAACAGCTGCTGGACCGCTGATTGGCCGACAGCTCTATTAGGCAGAACTTCCTACCTTAAGAGGGTGGAAGTCCTGCCTCACACCAATTGAAGCCTGGGGACCCGCAAAATACAGGTCAGATCCCCAGGTGAGGCAGAAGCGGGTTCGCCACCGACTTTTCAGTTAATGATGCTGAATTATTGATGCCATTTTTTAAATCTCTGACTCTGAAAAGTGTAAGAATATATTTTAAATAAGAAAAAATACCTGGAGATATATTTTTGAGTCTCAATGTTTAATATTTTATTTTTCTGGTGAGGTTACCTATGCATGAATGGCAAGCGACTCCAGATTTAAAAAAAATTGAACCACACTTCAAATTGTTCAAATACCTGAGAAATGATAGTGTTATTTATCAATCTGGAATAAAGAGCTGGTATCAGTAGAAGTGATCATGAAGCAGATGGATTGTCATAAAAACCACTGGTTGCCATAAAAACCAACTTGCAGGTTGGTTGGTAAATTGGCCATTATAAATGTCACTAGTATAGGTAGGTGGTAGGGAAATATAGGGACAGGTGGGGATGTTTGGTAAGAATATGGGATTAGTGTAGGATTCGTATAAATGGGTGGTTGATGGTCGGCACAGACTCGATGGGCCGAAGGGTCTGTTTCAGTGCTGTATCTCAAATCTAATCTAATCTAATGTTCTTCAGGGAAGCCAACCTGCCATCCTTAGTCTGGCCTATAAGTGTGTCCAGTCCCACACCAATGTGGTTGACTTTTAACTGCCCTCTGAAGTGGCCCAGCAAACCACGCAGTTATCTCAAACCGCTACAAAAAAGTACAAGTAAAAAATGGATGGCTCACTCAGCTGCAACCTAGGCATCGAATCAGAACGCAATGAAAGCACACTCAGTCCAGTCAACCATGCAAGTCCTTCCTACCAGCATCTAGGGACTAGTGAAAAAGTTGAGAGAGTCGTCCCATAGACTAATCATACTGACAAAATTATACCTATCAGCCGACATCCTAGACTCCTCCATCACCATCGTTGGGTATGTCTTGTCCCAGCAACAGGACAGACCCAATAGAGGTGGAAGCACAGTGATATAATTGGGGGTGGTTGGGGGGTGGAGTGTGTCCCTGGGAGCCCTCAACATTGACTGCCGATACCATGAAGCCTCAAGATATCAGGTCAAATATGGGCAAGGAAACCTCCAACTGCAAATATTAACAATAACTGTGACATTGCTGCCTCGAACAGCCATTTCTTGAGCACATTGTTTAGAGGTTTTCTAATTACTTTTTAAGCACTATCAACACATTCTCTCTGAATTGTTCTGTCAATTATGTTTGTGTCAATAAGCACATGTGACTTCTTCCTCAGAGAGTAACAAAAGGTTCAACAATCCTGTAATTTTAGCAAAAATAAACCTGAGTAAAATGTGGTGAAATGTAGAGAGAAAGAATCGTTGGATCATTTGCCCTTTTCCTTTCACTCCGTCCAAAAGAGTAGTAAAATAGTGTAGCAAAATGTCAGAAAATAGTCCAGTATTTGCTTGATAAGATCGCATTGACAGCCATTAATGGTGTCAGCATTCCTTCGCTGTTAACTCAGAGAGGGGCAGATTTTGTTGCTATTGATGCCCAAGTTTATTGGATCACCTAGGCTCAGCACACACAGGAAAATCAGATAGGGAAAATTTCAATCCATTAATTTACATGCTTAGAAAGTCAATCAGATGCATGCAAGTCTCTCCACCCAATTTCCATCTATGTGCTGTGCTGAACATGACCTAGTGCAGTAACGGGAATCTTTCTCACAGTTAATGAGTTTGATGAAGAGCAATATTTTTGAAGTTATCAGAATAGCAATTACAGGAGTAAATAATGTGGAAGAACATAAGATCTAGTTTCCATTGATAGGTATATTGCAATGGAACCAATGAAGAAATAGAGGTCAGGTTCATATGGAGGGAGCCATTTATGTAACTTGACATTTTTTTCAAGACTTTGCAAGTAAACTGCAGAAAACCAAGTGCTGAGGATTGGAACTCTTTGAGAGGTTCTTATAGCAATATAATTTAGAAGACAAAGATGAATTCATGAGGGGACACCAAATGCAGGTGTGCAATGATAACTGAGGGATTGTATCCACACCCATCAGTACCCCATGGTCTGCATTCACTTACTTCGATCTTATTACATTAACATGTCAGAGTATACATGTCATCATTGTCTCTACTTCAGAAAGGAGACTGTCACAGAGCTATGGCACCTGCTGCAAGCTGACCTGCAGACAGCTTCCACAACAGAAATAGCTCTTCCTGTAGCAATGCAAGTGATCACAACACTAAGCTTTTATGTAACTCCATCCTTCCTAGCAACCACAGGGCAGTCAGCTGTCCATAGCAAGTGACAGATGAGCAATTCTCAAGGGGTAGCACCTTCATCATTTTACTCTGGGAAGGAGCTATCACCTGGATTTTTTGCTGAGTGGCAAGGCTCCCAGAGTGTAAAGCTTAATAGATGGCATCCATGTGGCAGGTATCCATCTCCCCTTGTTATGGATGTGCCAATGTCACAAAAATGTAGTTTCTGGTGGACCTGTAAGTTCTGAGCAGACCTTGCAGCTTTCTTGTGTCAGAGAGCAGACTGTTTGTGGGGCCCCACAAAAAAAGTGTTCCCGACAACTTATCTACAATAAAAGACTCTTTAGGAAAGGGAAGAAGATAGTCTCTGTGCTCCACATGATACTTCATGAGAGTGCTGCAGCTCCCACTTCTGTTTTTTGGCCAGCTGTGCTTTGCCCATAGTAGCAGTGTAGGCACTTTTTTTCTTATTCATTCATGGGATGTGGGTGACACTGGCCAGGCCAGCATTTATTGCCCATCCCTAATTGCCCTTGAGAAGGTGGTGGTGAGCTGCCTTCTTGAACCACTGCAGTCCATTTGGGGTAGGTATACCCACAGTGCTGTTAGGAAGGGAGTTCCAGGATTTTGACCCAGCGACAATGAAGGAGCGGCGATATAGTTCCAAGTCAGGATGGTGTGTGACTTGGAGAGGAACTTGCAGGTGGTGTTCCCATGTATTTGCTGCCCTTGTCCTTCTAGTGGGTAGAGGTCGCAGGTTTGGAAGGTGCTGTCTAAGGAGCCTTGGTGCATTGCTGCAGTGCATCTTGTAGAAGGTACACACTGCTCCCACTGTGCGTCGGTGGTGGAGGGAGTGAATGTTTGTAGATGGGGTGACAATCAAGCGGGCTGCTTTGTCCTGGATGGTGCCGAGCTTGTTGAATGTTGTTGGAGCTGCACCCATCCAGGCAAGTGGAGAGTATTCCATCACACTCCTGACATGAGCCTTGTAGATGGTGGATAGGCTTTGGGGAGTCAGGAGGTGAGTTACTCACCTCAGCATTCCGAGCCTCTGACCTACTCTTGTAGCCATGGTATTTATATGGCTACACCAGTTCAGTTTCTGGTCAATGGTAGCCCCTAGGATGTTGATAGTGGGGGATTCAGCGATGGTAATGCTGTTGAATGTCAAGGGGAGATGGTTAGATTCTCTCTTGTTGGAGATGGTCATTGCCTGGCACTTGTGTGGCGCGAATGTTACTTGCCACTTATCAGCCAAAGTCTGGTATTGTCCAGGTCTTGCTGCATTTCTACATGGACTGCTTCAGTATCTGAGGAGTCGGGAATGGTGCTGAACATTGTGCAATCATCAGCGAACATCCCCACTTCTGATCTTATGATTGAAGGAAGGTCATTGATGAAGCAGCTGAAGATGGTTGGGCCTAGGACACTACCCTGAGGAACTCCTGCAGTGATGTCCTGAAGCTCAGATGATTGACCTCCAACAACCACAACTATCTTCCTTTGTGCTAGCTATGACTCCAGCCAGCGGAGGGTTTTCCCCCTGATTCCTATTGACCTCAGTTTTGCTAGGGCTCCTTGATGCCATACTCGGTCAAATGCTGCCGTGATGTCAAGGGCAGTCACTCTCACCTCACCTCTTGAGTTCAGCTCTTTTGTCCATGTTTGAACCAAGGCTGTAATGAGGTCAGGAGCTGAGTGGCCCTGGCGGAACCCAAACTGAGCGTCACTGAGCAGGTTATTGCTAAGCAAGTGCCGCTTGATGGCACTGTTGATGACACCTTCCATCACTTTACTGATGATTGAGAGTAGACTCATGGGGCGGTAATTGGCCAGGTTGGACTTGTCCTGCCTTTTGTGTACAGGACATATCTAGACAATTTTCCACATTGCAGAGTAGATGCCAGTGTTGTAGATGTACTGCAACAGTTTAGCTAGGGGCGCGGCAAGTTCTGGAGCACAGGTCTTCAGTACTATTGCCGGAATATTGTCAGGGCCCATAGCTTTTGCAGTATCCAGTGCCTTCAGTCATTTCTTGATATCACGTGGAGTGAATCGAATTGGCTGAAGTCTGGCATCTGTAATGCTGGGGACTTCAACTCGGCACTTCTGGCTGAAGATTGTTGCAAATGCTTCAGCCGTATCTTTCGCACTGATGTGCTGGGCTCCCCCATCATTGAGAATGGGGATATTTGTGGAGACACCTCCTCCAGTTAGTTGTTTAATTGTCCACCACCATTCACGGCTGGATGTGGCAGGACTGCAGAGCTTAGATCTGATCCATTGGTTATAGGATCGCTTAGCTCTGTCTATCGCATGCTGCTTACGCAGTTTGGCACGCAGATAGTCCTGTGTTGTAGCTTCACCAGGTTGACACCTCATTTTGAGGTATGCCTGGTGCTGCTCCTGGCATGCCCTCCTTCACTCTTCATTGAACCAGGGTTGGTCTCCTGGCTTGATGGTAATGGCAGAGTGGGGGATATGCCGGGCCATGAAGTTACAGATTGTGGTTGAGTACAATTCTGCTGCTGCTGATGGCCCACAGTGCCTCATGGATGGCCAGTTTTGCATTGCTAGATCTGTTCGAAATCTATCCCATTTAGCACGGTGATAGTGCCACACAACACAATGGACGGTATCCTCAAAGTGAAGGCGGGACTTCGTCTCCACAAGGACTGTGCGGTGGTCACTCCTACCAATACTGTCATGGACAGAAGCATCTGCAGCAGGCAGGTTGGTGAGGACGAGGTCAAGTATGTTTTTCCCTTATGTTGGTTCCCTCACCACCTGCCGCAGACCCAGTCTAGCAGCTATGTCCTTTAGGACTCGGCCAGCTCGGTCAGTCGTGGTGCTACCGAGCCACTCTTGGTGATGGACATTGAGATCGCACACCCAGTGTACATTTTGTGCCCTTGCCACCCTCAGTGCTTCCTCCAAGTGGTGTTCAACATGGTGGAGTATTGAGTCATCAGCTGAGGGAGGGCGGTAGGTGGTAATCAGTAGGAGGTTACTTGTGGATCCACTTACCGTGGCACTCTCCCTACTACCACAAAACTTTTCTTCCTTTCCTCCCAGGTTCATCGGGCTTCATATGTACTCTCTGTGCTACCTCCTCTGAAGCAGCTTGCAGCTCTACTTTCGCAGGAAGGTGACCTTGACTCCAAAGAAGTGTAGCTTGCTATACTGCACCTCCTGCAGTAGCATCTCCAAGGAAACCCTAGTCTTTGAAACATTCATGTGTGCATTTTCCCTGGCACACTTGCACAAACCCTGGAAACAGCAATTACCAGATGTTGCAGAAACTAAACAGTTTTACCATAAAAAAATGCACTATTCTTTTCAAGGCAAGCAGCAGCCTTTTAAAATGTGCTGCCTAGCCAGATTTAATGCGCCCCCCCTCCCCTCCCCTCCCTCCCATCCCCGGTCTCGCCAGTCAATCATACTTGTGTGTATATAAATGTGGGTCCTTCATACCCAGCTTTGTGCTGTGTTGCAATTTCACAGTAATATATGCCCACGACTTTCATCTCTTCCTCAAGTAGTGTACTTTCTTATAGACATCCAGTCATGCCATCCATATCACTGACATGGGATTTCACTTTGACAGTGACATGCTTGGTGGCTCTTTTATGTATTTGCAAACTGTCCTCCCCAGCATCTTTACTGAAGCGAACAGAGTGTTGTCATTCTATTGGAGTTAGCAAGGCCACTTCAGAGGGCATGAAAGAATCACTTCCATCGTGTGAACTAGAGTCATGTGTAGGACAGACCAATGAGGAGTGGAAGGTTTTCTTCTCTGGAACACATTCCTGTTGGTTTTTTTTACAACAATTTAGCAGTTTTCTTCATTTACTTTTGCTGCTAGACTACAATTTACTCGATTTATTTAATTCAATGTTACAACTTGTTATTGTGGGATTTGAACTCATAACCTCAGGGATGCTCCGACTTTACCATATTCATATTACATATAAAAGAGAGGAAATTTTCCTCCATGGATTTAATCCTTACCCTTAAAGAATGGTCAACTGTTTGATCTGTTAATTGTCCAACTAACATTTCATTTATATTTCCTAACTGCAGATTTTTTTTAACTTCTATTATTTTAATATGAATAAAGCTATGGTAAGACAGTTTGGTACTGCAAGCTTAGGTTCAAAGGCTTTGGCTAAGAATTGTCTTTTGATCAATGTTACAAAATTACCAAAGTGACATGCTTTATTTCTATATATAAATGCATAATTAAAGAACAATTAAAAAGCATAAATGGAATCAATGATAGCAAGGTAATCTAGAAAATAAAAGATATGAGATAAAATTAATCACTTAGTTTTGAGGCATATTGAGGTAGCAATTATTGCACAATTTGTATCATTATTGCTATACATTCTGACCAAAACCTTATATACATGATTAATTCATTGAAAAATCCCAAAATAAAGAAAATCAAAAAATGCTGATGACTTACTGCCTTTTGCATCCTGTGAGATTTATGATGTAAATCCGCAAGTTGCCTCCACAAATGTCACTTCCATAGTCCCAGCAGAACATGAACCATGGAATATCTGATCAAGTTTGTCAGTGATTACCCAGCAATATTAAATCATATTCCTGACCAAAGGACCTGAAGGAGTTAATCAATATATTTATATTTGCTTTTGCTGTTTCTGACTTTCACTATATTATGGGGCAAAATAATTATTCGCATTTGCAGCCATGCAGTTTCAGCCTCTAGTTCTGCTCTCATGATCTAATTGAGTAGCCTACTTATGATAGTTTTTCCAAGTCCTCACATTCGATGAGGTACCTCACTCTCCGCCTGTGCATAAGATTTCCATTCATTGCAAACAATGGATGGAAAATTGAAGAAAATGGAGTTGTGATTTCATGATGCTCACTCGCAGCCTGCAGCTTACCTTGCCATGAGCAAGGACTCAGAAAATTTCCCCTATAATCTTTATCAGGCATTTCAAAGACCTGAATCATATGTGCCCTGAAACTTTTTTTTCCAATAAACATAATCTCAGCTCAAAACCTGAACCATCCTCATCACTGTTCTTTGAAATTTGTTGATTCCCTTTTATTTATTTATTTAGAGATACAGCACTGAAACAGGCCCTTCGGCCCACCGAGTCTGTGCCGACCATCAACCACCTATTTATACTAATCCTAGATTAATCCTATATTCCTAACACATCCCCGCCTTCCCTCAATTCCCCTACCACCTACCTATACTAGGGGCAATTTACAATGGCCCATTTACCTATCAACCTGCAAGTCTTTGGCTGTGGGAGGAAACTGGAGCACCTGACGAAAACCCACGCGGTCACAGGGAGAACTTGTAAACTCCGCACAGGCAGTACCCAGAATCGAACCCGGGTCAAAGAATAAAGAACAAAGAACAGTACAGCACAGGAACAGGCCATTCGGCCCTCTAAGCCTGCGCCGATCTTGATGCCTGCCGAAACGAACACCTTCTGCACTTCCGGGGCCCATATCCCTCTATTCCCTTCCTATTCATGTATTTGTCAAGATGTCTCTTAAACGTCGCTATCGTATCTGCTTCCACCACCTCCCCTGGCAGCAAGTTCCAGGCACTCACCACCCTCTGTGTAAAAAACTTGCTTCGCACATCCCCTCTAAACTTTGCCCCTCGCTCCTTAAACCTATGTCCCCTAGTAACTGACTATTCCAACCTGGGAAAAAGCTTCTGACTATCCACTCTGTCCATGTCACTCATAACTTTGTAAACCTCTATCATGTCGCCTCTCCACCTCCGTCGTTCCAGTGTAAACAATCTGAGTTTTTCCAACCTCTCCTCATAGCTAATGCCCTCCAGACCAGGCAACATCCTGGTAAACCTCCTCTGTACCCTCTTCAAACCCTCCACGTCCTTCTGGTAGTGTGGCGACCAGAATTGCACGTAATATTCTAAGTGTGGCCTAACTAAGGTTTTGTACAGCTGCAACATGACTTGCCAGTTTTTATACTCTATGCCCCGACCGATGAAGGCAAGCATGCCGTATGCCTTCTTGACTACCTTATCCACCTGCGTTGCCACTTTCAGTGACCTGTTGACCTATACGCCCAGATCTCTCTGCCTGTCAATACTCCTAAGGGTTCTGCCATTTACTGTATACCTCCCACCTGCATTAGACCTTCCAAAATGCATTACCTCACATTTGTCCGGATTAAACTCCATCTGCCATTTCTCTGCCCAAGTCTCCAACCGATCTATATCCTGCTGTATCCTCTGACAATCCTCATCATTATCCGCAACTCCACCAACCTTTGTGTTGTCCGCAAACTTACTAATCAGACCAGCTACATTTTCCTCCAAATCATTTATATATACTACAAACAGCAAAGGTCCCAGCACTGATCCCTGCAGAACACCACTAGTCACATCCCTCCATTCAGAAAAACACCCTTCCACTGCTACCCTCTGTCTTCTATGACCAAGCCAGTTCTGTATCCATCTTGCCAGCTCACCTCTGATCCCGTGTGACTTCACCTTTTGTACCAGTCTGCCATGCGGGACCTTGTCAAAGGCTTTACTAAAGTCCATATAGATAACATCCACTGCCCTTCCTTCCTCAATCATCTTCGTCACTTCCTCAAAAAACTCAATCAAAGAACAAAGAACAAAGAAAATTACAGCACAGGAACAGGCCCTTCGGCCCTCCAAGCCTGCGCCGATCCAGATCCTCTATCTAAACATGTCGCCTATTTTCTAAGGGTCTGTATCTCTTTGCTTCCTGCCCATTCATGTATCTGTCTAGATACATCTTAAAAGACACTATCATGCCCGCGTCTACCACCTCCGCTGGCAACGCGTTCCAGGCACCCACCACCCTCTGCGTAAAGAACTTTCCACGCATATCCCCCGTAAACTTTTCCCCTCTCACTTTGAACTCATGACCCCTAGTAATTGAATCCCCCACTCTGGGAAAAAGCTTCTTGCTATCCACCCTGTCTATACCTCTCATGAGTTTGTACACCTCAATCAGGTCCACCCTCAACCTCCGTCTTTCTAATGAAAATAATCCTAATCTACTCAACCTCTCTTCATAGCTAGCACCCTCCATACCAGGCAACATCCTGGTGAACCTCCTCTGCACCCTCTCCAAAGCATCTACATCCTTTTGGTAATGTGGCGACCAGAACTGCACGCAGTATTCCAAATGTGGCCGAACCAAAGTCTTATACAACTGTAACATGCCAACCCTTGTACTCAATACCCCGTCCGATGAAGGAAAGCATGCGTATGCCTTCTTGACCACTCTATTGACCTGCAAATCAAATTAGTGAGACATGACCTCCCCTTCACAAAACCATGCTGTCTCTTGCTGATAAGTTCGTTTGTTTCCAAATGGGAGTAAATCCTGTCCCGAATAATCCTCTTTAATAGTTTCCCTACCACTGACATAAGGCTCACCGGCCTATAATTTCCTGGATTATCCTTGCCACCCTTCTTAAACAAAGGAACAACATTGGCTATTCTCCAGTCCTCTGGGACCTCACCTGTAGCCAGTGAGGTTGCAAAGATTTCTGTCAAGGCTCCAGCAATTTCCTCCCTTGCCTCCCTCAGTATTCTAGGGTAGATCCCATCAGGCCCTGGGGACTTATCTACCTTAATGTTTTGCAAGACACCCAACACCTCCTCCTTTTTGATAATGAGATGACTGAGACTATCTGCACTCCCTTCCCTAGGCTCATCATCCATCAAGTCCTTCTCTTTGGTGAATACCGATGCAAAGTACTCATTTAGCACCACGCCCATTTCCTCTGGCTCCACACATAGTTTCCCATCTCTGTCCTTGAGTGGGCCAACCCTTTCCCTGGTTGCCCTCTTGCTCTTTATATACGTATAAAAAGCCTTGGGATTTTCCTTTCTCCTGTTTGCCAATGACTTTTCATGACCCCTTTTAGCCCTCCTAACTCCTTGCTTAAGGGTTGCTGGAGCTGTGAGGCTGCAGTGCTAACCACTGTGCCGCCCAAATAAGTGCCCCGTGTGAGGCACTTATTTTACATAATTGATGCTCAAAATAATACATAATTCTGAAAATGTAGCCTCACCATTGAGGTGTATGGGGTTATAATTTGTTTTGAATGATGTTATACCTAGCACAAAGGAAGATGGTTGTGCTTGTTGGAGGACAATCATCTCAGCCACAGGACATCACTGCAGGAGTTCCTCAGGGCAATATCTTTGGTCAAGCCATCTTCAGCTGCTTCATCAATGACCTTCCCCGTATTGTTGCGACTAGGTGAGAAAGAGGTTTGGGGTTCCCTTTCAGCCTTCACCTGGTCTTACTGTAACAGGGTTTTATTTTTAAACACACTGTGCTTTTAGCTCCCAAATAAAAGCAAAATACTGCATATGCTGGAAATCTGAAATAAAAGCAAGAAATGGTGGAAATACTCAGCAGGTCTGGCAGCATCTGTGGAGAGAGAAGCAGAGTTTAGGTTTCAGGTCCGTGACTGATGAAGGGTCACTGACCTGAAACGTTAACTCTGCTTCTCTCGCCACAGATTCTGCCAACCTGCTGAGTATTTCCACCATTTCTTGTTTTTATGTGCTTTTAGCTCCCCCTTGGTGAATCCTTGTTTACCGCTTTCCAATTATAAGGCAAAGAAACCAGCACAAACAGGCTTTCAGGTTTAAAGAAGAAAAGTTGAAATTTATTAAGCTTAAACTTAAAACTCTAATTCGGTTAATGCCTACAGATACATGACGTGCCCACGCTAGCATGCATACGCGATACACACATGCAAGAGACAGAAAAGAGCAGAAGGAAAAAAAGTGAAAAAGTTTGAGGCATTGTCTGAAGAGTTGTTGTTATGGTTCTTCTAGCTTTCTGTAGAGTCCTTGATTGTAGGTAGATCTTGTTTTTCATTGGGGCCCAGCATTCTTCTTAAACCTTGTTCGCTGTAGGAGGATTTTCTCTCTTGGGGCTCATGCGTCTTCAGTGGATTCAGAGGCTTGTGAGAAAGAGATGGTAGCAGACAGGAGAGATGTTCTCAGTCCAGGAGCAAACAGCTTTCCACCCAAATGTACAATTTCATAAAACTCAGGTTGCCCAGCAGGTTAGTCATGTGACTAGCTGGTTTGACCATGTCCGTTTGTGTATTCGGCCATCTTAGCAGTCAACCTAGAATGCCAGCTTCAACGTCTGGTGATCAAAAGTCCATTGTGGGTTGAATGTCAAGGAATGGCTACTTTGCCCTTCCAAACACTGTCTGTTAATATGCAAATGTATTTTCCAGCCACGGCTGACCTGTTTAATAAGTCATCTTCACTCCAGTAAAAGTTTAAAATCAATGTTCATGACAAAATGAATGTGCGTCATTCTTGGCAGGTGGGGGCCTAGCATGACAGCATCATAAAGTCAGAAATGGGGATGTTCTTTTTTTTATTCTTTCATGGGATGTGGGCGTCGCAGGCCAGGCCAGTATTTATTGCCCATCCCTAATTGTCCTTGAACTGAGTGGTCATTTCGAGGGCATGTAAGAGTCAACCACATTGCTGTGGATCTGGAGTCACATGTAGGCCAGATCAGGTAAGGACAGCAGATTTCCTTCCCTAAAGGACATTAGTGAACCAGATGGGTTTTTACAACAATCGACAATGGTTTCATGGCCATCATTAGACTAGCTTTAAATTCCAGATTTATTAATTGAATTCAAATTCCACCTTCTGCTGTGGTGAGATTCGAACCCATGTCCCCAGAGCCATACTTGGGTCTCTGGGTTACTAGTACAGTGACAATACCAGTATGCCATTGCCTCCCCCACTGATGATTGTAGTGGTCAGTCCCATTCATCACTCCTCAAATAATGAAACTATCTGTGCCTGCATGCAGCAAGTCCTGGACGATGTTCACACCACACAAGTGCCAGGTAATGACCATCTCTAATAAGAAAGAATCTAACCATCTCCCCTTGACATTCAATGTATTACTATTGCTGAATCCTCAACCATCAACCTTCTGGGGGTTACCATCTACCAGAAACTGAACTCAACCAGCCACATAAATACTGTGGCTGCAAAAGCAGGTCAGAGGCTGGGAATTCTGTGTTGAGTAACTTACCTCCTGATTCTACAAGGCAGAAGTGAGGAGTGTGATGGAATACTCTCCACTTGCCTGGACAACATGCAAGAGGCTTGACTCCAACCAGGACAAAGCAGCCTGCCTGATCGGCACACCATATACAAAATTAAACATTCATCCCCTCTATCACAGCACAGTGGCTGCTGCAGTGTGCACCATCTATTAGATGCACTGCAGCAACTTTTTAAAATTTATTCATTCATGGGACATGGGCATCGCTGCCTAGGGCAGCATTTATTGCCCATCCTTAATTTCCCTTGAGAAGGTGGTGATGAGCTGCCTTCTTGAACCGCTGCAGTCCTTGGGGTGTAGGTACACCGAGAGTGATGTTAGGAAGGGAGTTCCAGTATTTTGACCCAGCGACAGTAAAGGAACAGCAAGTCAGGATGCTGTGTGGCTTGGAGGGGAACTTGCAGGTAGTGTTGCTCCCATGCATTTGCTGCCCTTGACCTTCCAGTTGATGGAGGTCACGGGTTTGGAAGGTGCCGTCGAAGGAGCCTTGGTGAGTTCCTGCAGTGCATCTTGTAGATAGTATACATTGCTGCTACTGTGCATCAGTGGAGAAGGGAGTGAATGTTGAAGGAAGTGGATGGGGTGCCAATCAATTGGACTGCTTTGTCCTGGATGATGTCAAGCTTCTTGAGTATTGTTGGAGCTGCACCCATCCAGGCAAGTGGAGAGTATTCCATCACACTCCTGACTTGTACCTCATAGATGCTGGACAGGCATTGGCGAATCAGAAGGTGAGTTACTCGCTGCAGAATTTCCAGCCTCTAACCTGCTCTTGTAGCCACAGTATTTATGTGGCTGGTCCAGTTCAGTTTCTGGTCAATGGTAACCCCCAGGATGTTGATAGTGGGGGATTCAGTGATGGTAATACTATTGAATGTCAAGGGGATATGGTTAGATTCCCTCTCGTTTGAGATGGTCATTACCTGGCACTTGTGTGGTGCAGATGTTACTTGCCACTTATCAGACCAAGCCTGGATGTTGTCCAGGTCTTGCTGCAGCTGGACACGGGCTGCTTCAGTATCTGAGGAGTCGCGAATGGTGCGGAACATTGTGCAATCATCAGCCAACATCTCCACTTCTGTTATTATGATGGAGGGAAGGCCATTGATGAAGCAGCTGAAGTTGGTTTGTCCTGGGACATTACTCTGAGGAGCTCCTGCAGTGATGTCCTGGGACTGAGATGATTGACCTCCAACAACCGCAACCATCTTCCTTAGTGTTAGGTATGACTCCAACCAGCATAGAGTTTTCCCCCTGATTCCAATTGACTCCAGTTTTGCTAGGGTTCATTGATGCCATACTCGGTCAAATGATGCCTTTGTCTCAAGGGATAGTTACTCACCTCACCCCCGGAGGTCAGCTCTTTTGTCCATATTTGGACAAAGGCTGTATTAAGGTCAGGAGCTGAGTGGCCCTGGCGGAACCCAAACTGAGTGTCAGTGAGCAGGTTATTGCTGAGCAACTGCTACTTGATAGCACTGTCAATGACAATCGACAGTAGACTGATAGGACGGTAATTGGCTGGATTGGATTTGTCTTGCTTTTTGTGTACAGTACACACTTGGGCAATTTTCCACATTGCCGGGTAGATGCCAGTGTTGTAGCTGTATTGGAACAGTTTGGCTAGAGGCACGGCTAGTTCTGGAGCACAAGTCATCAGTACTATTGATGGAATGTTGTCAGGGCCCATAGCCTTTGCAGTATCTAGTGCCTTCAGCCTTGATATCACGTGGAGTAAATCGGATTGACTGAAGACTGGCATCTGTGATGCTGGGGCTTCAGGAAGAGGCCGAGATGGATCATCCACTCCGCACTTCTGGCTGAAGATGGATGCAAATGCTTCAGCCTTGTCTTTTGCACTGATGTGCTGAGCTCCCCCATCATTGAGGATGGGGATATTTGTGGACTCTCCTTCTCCATTTAGTTGTTTAATTGCCCACCACCATTCATGACTGGATATGGCAGGACTGCAGAGCTTAGATCTGATCGTGTTTGGTTGTGGGATTGTTTAACCCTGTCGATTGCATGCTGCTTCCACTGTTTGGCATGCAAGTAGTCCTGTGTTGTAGCTACACCAGGCTACACTTCATTTTTAGGGATGCCTGGTGCTGCTTCTGGCATGCCCTCCTGCACTCTTTATTGAACCAACGTTGGTACCCCAGTTTGATGATAATGGTAGAGTGGGGGATATGCCGGGCCATGAGGTTACAGATTGTGGTTGGATACAATTCTGCTTCTGCTGATGGCCCATGGCGCCTGATGGATGCCCAGTTTTGAGTTGATAGATCTGTTCAAAATATATCCCATTTAACACGGTGGTGGTGCCACACAACACAATGGACGGTACCCTCAGTGTGAAGACAGGACTTTGTCTCCACGAGGACTGTGTGGTGGTCACTCTTACCATGTCATGGACAGATACATCTGCCACAGGTTGATTGGTGAGAATGAGGCTCCTTTGACAGGGCACCTTCCAAACCAATGATCTCTACCACATAAAGAACAAGAGCAGCAGATGCATGGGAACAGCACCACTTGCAATTTCCCCTTCAAATTGCACTCTATCCTGACTTGGAAATAGAACTATGGAACCATAGAACAATTACGGCATAGAAGGAGGCCATTCAGCCCATCATGTCCCTGCCGGCCGAAAGGAAAACTCACCACCCAATCTGATCCCACCATCCAGCACTTGGTCTATAGCTTTGCAGGTTACAGCACTTCAGGTACATGTCCAGGTACCTTTTAAAATAATTGAGGGTTTTTGTCTCCACCACCATTCTGGCAGCGAATTCCAGCCACCCACCACCCTCCAGGTGAAAAAGTTTTTCCTCAGGTCCCCTCAATTAAGTCTCCCCTCAGCCTCCTCAGTTCCAGGGAAAACAACCCTAGCCTATTCAATCTTTCCTCATAGTTGCAACTTACAAGCCCTGGCAACATTTTTGTAAATCTCCTCTGTACTCTCTCCAGAGCAATTATGTCCTTTCTGGAATGTGGTGACCAGAACTGTATGCAATACTCCAGCTGTGGCCTAACCAGCGTCTTCCACAGTTCCAGCATCACATCTCTGCTTTTGTATTCTATACCTGAGCCAATAAAGGAAAGCAATCTATATGCCTTCTTCACCACTCTATCTACTTGTCCTGCCACCTTCAGGGACCTGTGGACATGTACTCCAAGGTCTCTCACTTCTTCTACCCCTCTCAATATCCTCCTGTTTATTGTGTATTCCCTCGCTTTGTTTGCCCTCCCCAAATGCATTACCTCAGACTTCTCTGGATTGAATTCCATTTGCCACTTGCCCGCCTACTCATCCAAACCATTGATATCATTCTGGAGTCTACGGCTATCCTCTTCACTATTAACTACACGGCTAATTTTTGTGTCATCAGCAAATTTCCCAATCACGTCTCCCACATTTAAGTCTAAATCATTAATATATACCAACAACAGCAAGGGACCTAACACTGAGCCCTGTGGAACGCAACTGGAAACATCCGTCAACCACTACCCTTTGTTTCCTGTCCCTGAGCCAATTCTGGATCAAACCTGCCACATTCCCCTGTATTCCATGAGCTTTGATTTTACTGACCAGTCTGCCATGTGAGGCCTTGTCAAATGTCTTACTAAAATCCATATAGACCACATCCACTGCACTACCCTCATCAATCCTCCTTGTTACTTCCTCAAAAAACTCAATTAAGTTAGTAAGACATGACCTTCCCTTAACAAATTCATGTTGACTATCCCTCGTTAATCCATGCCTTGCTAAATGGCAGTTTATCCTGTCCCTCAGAATTGATTCTAACAATTTACCCACCAGCAAGGTCAGACTGACCGGCCTATATTATTTGCCCTATCCTCGCACCCTTTTTAAACAATGGTACAATGTTCGCAGACCTCCAATCATCTGGTTACTCTGTCAAATGAAGGGCAGGTGCACGGTAAGTTATAATATATCACCCTTCCATCAGTGCTGCTGGGTCAAAGCCCTGGAACTCCCTCCCTAGCAGCACTGTGGGAGCTCCAATGCCACCTGCACTGTAGCAGTTCAAGAATGTGGCTCCGCACTATCTTCTCAAGGACAATTAGGCCTTGCCAGCAACACCTACATCCCCATGAATGAATTAAAAAAATCTTTGAACTGCTAGTCATTGGGTCTCTTTGTTGATAGCAGTTTTGTCATGAATAGAAGTTTTCACTGCATGGTGAATAATCACATCCAGATCCTTTTCCTTCTCCATCTTTGCAAATAATATTTTATTGTTTCCTTTCTCCATAGATATTACTTTCCATTTATTTATGGTGCTTATCCTTTGAATTTCATTGATCCAATTTCCTTTGAATGCCCCCGACCTCCTTTATACCTGTATATAACAGTTTCATCAACAAATTTTGGAATATTACTGAAAGTAGCGTACTCATGATCATTTATAAATACTGTAACCAGAAGGGGACTAGAACAGAATTTCAAGGAACTCCACTCGTCACTTGCCCAAGGACAGTGCAGTTTTGTCTTATGGGGCCAAGTTCTTCTTGTTTTAGATGGGAGTGGGATAGTAGCACATTGAAAGTAGTGGTGCAGCAACACCCGACTCTTTCAACCCATGTTAGATTAGATTAGATTAGAGATACAGCACTGAAACAGGCCCTTCGGCCCACCGAGTCTGTGCCGAACATCAACCACCCATTTATACTAATCCTACACTAATCCCATATTCCTACCAAACATCCCCACCTGTCCCTATATTTCCCTACCACCTACCTATACTAGTGACAATTTATAATGGCCAATTTACCTATTAACCTGCAAGTCTTTTGGCTTGTGGGAGGAAACCGGAGCACCCGGAGAAAACCCACGCAGACACAGGGAGAACTTGCAAACTCCACACAGGCAGTACCCGGAATCGAACCCGGGTCCCTGGAGCTGTGAGGCTGCGGTGCTAACCACTGCGCCACTGTGCCGCCCGTTAGGGCTGGGGTCATTAATATGGGTAGTTCAACCTCACTGATAGCACATGCAAATCAGTATCCTATGATGTACATAGGACACCAATTCAATTTTTATCTTCCACTGGATGAACTGTGTGCTGCAGGATCCCACACGTTTGAACTGTACATATGTTGAGCTCTTCTCCTCCTCTTCTTAGGCAGTCCCTTAGAATCGAGGATGACTTACTTCCACTCCAGTTCATTGGGTTCTGAGATGGCTGATAAGTCCAATGCATGAACTGCAGACTCTGTCAAATGAGGGGCAGGTGTATGGTGAGTTATAATCCTTGCCCATCTTTGAGGCTATCCTGGATCAGGTGTACTTCTCCGATGATCAGTCTCAAATTAAGGTTGAGAAACACAGATCCTAAAGACACTGAATGGGCTTGAATGACTGATCTAACTCTCCCGAAAAGAAAAGAACCAGCTGAGAATATTAACCTCCTTCAGATAGCCTTTTGAACAAGTTTCAGCCAGGTTATAATAACCTGGAATATTATGAGGGTCTGGGAATCTCTTCTTTGTAATGGAGAATGTACAGAAACAGTTTCACAAGTTAGCAATACAGAAGACTATATGAGACAATATAAATTATGAATTATATAAAAAGTTTATTAAAGAACTGAACATGCAATTCTCAGTTGGCGAGACAGTCAATCACAATGTTAATAGTTCTGGGAAAAGATAGAAAGTACAATCTTGTTTCTAGTAAAGAATCCAATTTTTAAATCCAAATATTGTTACAGTACATTATTTAAGTAGGCTATCCATCAATTATTAAAATAACATTTACCTTAAATCCACTAGTAGAAGACAACAGAGTTAGTGGGAAACCTCTGTCCCAGTTCAGATAGTCGTACCTTTACCATGAGAGATGTTGGAGCGAGTGCAATGAATCTAAAAATTCAATGTGTGCCCCTGATATTTATATTGCTTTCCAAGTTGCATAACTAATTTCTTATGTATGGGAGTGTTACCTCAACTGTAAGTAAGTTGGTCCTCCTTTATTTCCCAAATAAGGCTGTATAATTGTAAATTTCTAGGTAAGGTCCATCCTGTTTGATTCCAAAGAAAGGTTGTCATAGAGAGATACAGCACTGAATCAGGCCCTTCGGCCCACCGAGTCTGTGCTGACTAATAACCACCCATTTATACTAAACCTACATTAATCCCATATTCCCTACCACTTCCCCACCATTCTCCTACCACCTACCTACACTAGAGGCAATTTACAATGGCCAATTTACCTATCAACAGTCTTTGGCTGTGGGAGGAAACTGGAGCACCTGACGGAAGCCCATGCAGTCACAGGGAGAACTTGCAAACTCCACACAGGCAGTACCCAGAACCAAACCCGGGTTGCTGGAGCTGTGAGGCTGCAGTGCTAACGACTGCACCACTGTGCCGCCCCATGACTGTTAATTTCTAAGAAAGTTCTGGGCCTCCTTGATTTCTAAGAAAGCCAGGCTGCGAGCCTCATGATGGTCAATTTTTCATTTGTCATCTAACTGTGTTTCAAGATTATGGGCTGAAGTTTATTAGCACGCTGCACTTTGCAGCGGCGCCCGAGGAAGTCTTCTGACACGGAAGCACTGCCACTGAGCCCCTGCGATATTTTGCGTGGGGCCTCACTTAAATGAAGAGGGCAGAGTGACCACCCCTGATGATGCAAGGGGGTGGCCGCTGCGTCCCCAGCAACGGTGTCCGGCGCCACCGCACAGGCGCCACTGCCATTTTTAAAGGGCTTCAATCCTTAGATGAAATTGTAATATTTAAAGGGGAATATTGTCCATTTGTTATTAAAATTTTATTGCAGCCTGGAGGCCCTTTCAATGCACCCCCCCCCCCCCCCAACCCTTGTCTGCTTTAGGGCCACCGACCCTGAATAAACTCTATTGCCATCACGACCTTCCCCCCCACCCCCAACTTTGTAACATTTGCCCTTCAACCCCTTCTCACTGTACCCACAGCCACTAGAAAGTGTTTATGGCCAGATTCCTTCACACAACCCCTCTTGACCAGTATGAGTGCAAGCAGCAAGGTTAGGCAGTCTTAACCAAGTGATGTCCGCAAGCAAGACATTCAACAGAGTGCCAATATTTATCAATAGTACAGTGAACAATTTCAATATTGTGAGATTTAGAATAGTCTACGCATGTGCTACAGCACTGCTCCTCATCACAAGGACAATGTTTAGCCTCATTACAAATTGGACAGATTTTTGAGCAATGATGGGTAGGAATGAAATTTGTAAGGGTGAGGCATTCAGGTGAGTCAAGGTAAATTCTCAGTGTCTGATGAGCTGGCTGAAGCTTGGCATACTGAACCATGTCCTTGAAGACTAGCAATCGATAGTTGAATCCTATCGAGAAGGTGGAGGATTCAGTTGAAGTGTGGTGGCAGAAGATGAGGTTTGAATGCCAGTTTGTAGGCTTACAACAAGGTTGTTCAATATTGTGATGAGACACCATTCCCAAATCTGAAGAAATCTATTTTATCAAAAAGGCCTTCAAAGGTATTCATATTGTATTTCGCTGTTGGAGAGAAGTTATCACTTTGCAACCAAAATGAGGACCATGATCCCAATCACAATACGTACTGGAATAATGTATAAGAAGACACCAAAAATACTTCCAAATGCTCCTGAGACAGTATCAGTGATCCATTCAATAGCAGATTTAGTAAAAGAAGTTAACCCTAGCATTGCCTGTGTAATACCTTGATCTATAGCCTGAAGTCTATCTGGAGCTTGCCAAATATTATTGAATTCAATTTGTGACAGCAAGTGTTGTGCCCTTTTAACAGTATCCTTGACAGAGTAATTGGTAAAGGTAAGAATCAGTTCCATGCCCTGTAACTGACTAAGAACAGTACTAAGTTTGCTAAGGTGTATAAATAGTATGAGTGGGATAGGAATTTCTAGATCTTGAGGATTTAATGGACAGTGTGTCCACAACAAGTGACCTCCTTAGAGGGTGTTATCATTCAGGTGCCTGTGTCCAGACCACAGTCAGAACACCTGGAAGCTGGAATGACCACACAGGATCCATTCCCCAAAGAGAAATGTCACCAGTAAGCTGGTATAACTGGTGTAGAGGTGACAGGGCAGTTTGCCTTATCTGAACCTTTTCCACATTGCTTAAATTTCTCCCCTTTATGAACAGACAAGAAACCTCTGATCAGTGCATTCCTCCACATGGAGGTAGAATTGAATGTGGAATTAGGCTCCAAGTGTGAACGGGCCATCTAGTCATAAACCAATATTTTTTTGTAGTGTTTGACTGTATACCAACCAATCCCTTATATCAGGAGTAAAGTGAATAAACTCTGATACCAGAGAATTCTGATGTGTCCTGGATAGAAGTGTTATTGGGAACTTGATTACCTTTATAATCTGTTGGAAGATAACTTTACAATATAAAGAAGGTTCCTTTCTCCATGTTTTGCCTTGTACCATCGTACTTCACCAAGGTTATTGTCAATGGGTCTGTCAGAATCATTACCAGCCATCCAGATGTGAGTCGATTTAAACCTAGAAAAATGTCTGATCTTCGCACTCCTGCAGGAAATCGCATAGTGTGAGGTGTTTAAGTAATAAAACATTTCTGTCATTTTGCATGCACTTCCTGTGTACAGAAGTTCTTTAACAAGGAATTGTCCAGTACCATTTGAATTCCAATCTTGGGGCAGGCAAGATCCATCAAGGCGATACTTATCGTTTGATGAATTGGAATTTTTTGTCTTGCAGTTGTCAACAAGCATTTGATCAATCTCTTCTATTCTGTCATAATTCCAAGCATTTTTAAATGAGTCAGAGTAAAATTTTGAGGAAAAAAATATTGTCAAATTGCAAGAAAATCCTCCATCAATAGAAAGTAAAATCATGGTGCCAAAGGCGGAATGATGGAACTGAATTAGAAGGGACATATTGCCTAATAGGGGAAGTGGATTCGAACACACCTGATTCTTGGCGTGATTCACACCTGATTCCACATCATTCCCTTATAGGAACATATCTGTGTTCATGAAGTTGTCATAGTCATGGGGAAAGCAGTGGTTGGAGATGTAGACGGGGGATGTTTTCCAATTCCGTTGGTATGATGATAATTTTTCTGCTTACACCAGTCAATAAAGTAGCAATGTCCCATCTGCTCAAAGCATTGCTCATGTTTTGACTTTTCACTAGGGTCTTCAGCTGACATCCGGAAGGCTGGGTTTTCTTTTTGAAGGTTGCTTATGGTTGCATTGAGTCTTGTAACTAGTTCATTTTCCTTTTGAACTGATTTAATTTCAAGAGTCTTAGTTAAAACTGTGGCGTTCAACTTGAATTTTGTGGGCTGATAAATAGAGCCATGTCATAACACAAGTGGTTGAGGTTGAGTTATTGAAATGATGCCAAAAGGAAGTGAAACCTTGTTAAGGGTAGATGTGTTGTTATGAGTTGTCATAGAGCAACACTTTCTAGATGCAATCGTAGAATTTGTGGTAGAATTAGTACTGCCATTGTGAGAAGAATGGTCTTGGAAAAAATATTCTATCTCTTGAGTTTGGATATAAGCAGCATATTTAACTATAGTCTACAGGGCAGTAATTAATCCTACAAGTAGAAGGATAAGTAACGCTGAAGTAAAACAACAGCATTTCAGTCTTTTTCTCGATTGAGAGTTAGTGCCATTATCAAGAAGCTTTGGTTTTCTTTTTCATCTTTTTGGCCTTGCCAGCGGCTTGGGTGATTGTCTCTTCTTCTGGAGTGTTTTCTCCCTTTGTTGTTATGACTTATTTGCCTTTACTTGTATCAGTTGTGGTTTCTTGTGAATTTCCGAGGTGTTGCAAATTACTGTGTTGAGGAGGAGAAGTCGGTGACACTGTCATCAGTAGTTTGATCACCTCTGCTTCTGATTCTATGTCCCAAACTGGGTCTCAGAAGACAGTATCGGATGACTGTATCGGTGCCGTTTCCTGCTCCCGTCCCGAACTGGAAATCTTTATCAACTTTGCTTCTAATTTACACCCTTCTCTCACCTTTACATGGTCCATAGAACATAGAACATAGAACAGTACAGCACAGTACAGGCCCTTCGGCTCACGATGTTGTGCCGAACCTTTAACCTACTCTAAGATCAAACTAACGACCTACACTTCATTCTACTATCATCCATGTACCTATCCAAGAGTCGCTTAAATGTCCCTAATGTATCTGCTTCTACTACCACCGCTGGCAGTGCATTCCACGCACCCACCACTCTCTGTGTAAAGAACCTACCTCTGACATCTCCCCAAAACCTTCCTCCAATCACCTTAAAATTATGCCCCCTGGTGATAGCCCTTTCCACCCTGGGAAAAAGTCTCTGGCTATCTACTCTATCTATGCCTCTCATCATCTTGTACCCCTCTATCAAGTCACCTCTCATCCTTCTTCGCTCCAATGAGAAAAGCCCTAGCTCCCTCAATCTTTCTTCATAAGACATGCCCTCCAGTCCAGGCAGCATCCTGGTAAATCTCCTCTGCACCCTCTCCAAAGCTTCCACATCCTTCCTATAATGAGGCGACCAGAACTGAACACAATATTCCAAGTGTGGTCGAACCAGGGCCTTATAGAGCTGCAGCATAACCTCGCGGCTCTTAAACTCAATCCCCCTGAAGTGTCCATCTCCGACACTTCCCTTCCCTTCCTCGACTTTTCTATCTCCATCTCTGGTGATAGGCTGTCTACTAATATCCATTATAAGCCCACTGACTCCCACAGCTACCTCGACTACACTTCTTCACACCCTGCCTCCATTCCATTCTCCCAGTTTCTCTGTCTCCGACGCATCTGCTCTGATGATGTTACCATCCATGACAGCGCTTCTGATATGTCTTCGTTTTTCCTCAACTGAGGATTCCCCCCGACTGTGGTTGACAGGGCCCTCAACCGTGTCTGGCCCATTTCCCGCACCTCTACCCTCACCCCTTTCACTCCCTCCCAGAACCGTGACAGGGTTCCCCTTGTCCTCACTTTCCACCCCATCAGCCTCCATATCCAAAGGAGCATCCTCTGCCATTTCCGCCACATCCAGCGTGATGCCACTACCAAACGCATCTTCCCCTCCCTTCCCCTGTCAGCGTTCTGAAGGGATCATTCCCTCCGTGACATCCTGGTCCACTCCTCCATTACCCACACCACCTCGTCCCCTTCCCATGGCACCTTCCCCTGCAATCACATGAGGTGTAATACCTGTCCATTTACCTCCTCGCTCCTCACTATCCCAGGCCCCAAATACTCCTTTCAGGTGATTCAGCAATTTACTTGTACTTCTTTCAATGTAGTATACTGTATTCGCTGCTCACAATGTGGTCTCCTCTACATTGGGGAGACCAAATGCAGACTGGGTGACCGCTTTGTGGAACACCTCCGCTCAGTCCGCAAGTAGGACCCCGAGCTTCTGGTTGCTTGCCATTTCAACACTCCCCCCTGCTCTCATGCTCACATCTCTGTCCTGGGATTGCTGCAGTGTTCCAGTGAACATCAATACAAGCTCGAAAAACAGGATCTCATTTACCGATTAGGCACACTACAGCCTGCCAGACTGAACATTGAGTTCAATAATTTCAGAGCATAACGGGCCCCCCGTTTTACTTTTATTTTTAGTTATTTTAATCTTTTCCCTTTTAAATTTTTTTTTGTGTTTATTTTATTTTATTTCATCTTAGCTTGTTCAGTTTGCTTCCCACTGTTTTTTTTTCATGTTTGTACTTGCGGCTATTCAATTTTCAGTCCATTAGCACCCTATCTGTCTTTCAGCACACCATTAACATATTGTTTGCCTTTGCTCCACGACCTTCTGGTCAGCTATTCTGTGACCTTGTCCTATTTACACCTTCTCCTTTGTTATCTCTTGCCCCACCCCCGTTTTACTTGCGTATAACCTTTTACATTTCTAATATTTGCTAGTTCTGAAGAAGGGTCACTGACCTGAAATGTTAACTCTGCTTTTCTCTCCACAGATGCTGCCAGACCTGCTGAGTATTTCCAGCATTTCTTGTTTTTATTTCAGATTTCCAGCATCCGCAGTATTTTGCTTTTATCTCAGAAGACAGTGTATGGCTGCACCTTGACTGTTCCTCCATTCTTGTATCCCTCAAGACACTTTTTCAGATTGTCTACTGAGACAGTATTAAGAGTTTGCTTGCCATTAGACTGATTAGTGAATATTTTTACAGTTCTTTCATTAATAACTGAATATATTTGAAATTTCTTTTTCCACTTAGGCCTTAAACCAGGTCTATGTTTCAACTTCTTTTCCGGAACCCAATCTCTTGCTAGGGGTTTCCATGTTTTGTTGGTTAACTGTTTTTTGCCTGTTTGTCTCCCTTATCCTCTGATCAATCTTATGAATCACATCTAGTTTAGTTTAGTTTAGAGATACAGCACTGAAACAGGCCCTTCGGCCCACCGAGTCTGTGCCGACCATCAACCACCCATTTATACTAATCCAACACTAATTCCATATTCCTACCACATCCCCACCTGTCCCGATATTTCCCTACCACCTACCTATACTAGGGGCAATTTATAATGGCCAATTTACCTATCAACCTGCAAGTCTTTAGCATGTGGGAGGAAACCGGAGTACCCGGAGGAAACCCATGCAGACACAAGGAGAACTTGCAAACTCCACACAGGCAGTACCCAGAATTGAACCCGGGTCGCTGGAGCTGTGAGGCTGCGGTGCTAACCACTGCGCCACTGTGCTGCCCAAAAATCTGTTAGTTTTTGTTTTATATCTAACTGTTGCTGTCGAGTCAAGGAGTCAGAGAATGTAGAGGCAATGAAAACGCCACGGATAAGTGGTGTGTGTCTCTCAACCCCATACATTAAATAATATGGAGTTTTAGAGGACACTGTTCCTGATGCAGATGAGGGATTATTATTAAGTGATAGTTGCACTTCCAGTATGATGGTGGTACACTTATTTCACCTGATTCTCAACAGTGTGACCAATAACTTTTTTACTTCCTGGTTTTTACATTGTACCAGTCCTGCCAATTGCAGATGATGTGTGCTGTGCTCTAACCCAATCCCTCTTTGTTTACCTTGAAGACCTTGGAATCAAAGGCTCCACCTTGATTGGAGTGTAGGATTTTGGATGCACTGGCTACAGTAATGATGTCAGCAATAACATTGACCAATGCATTTTCAGAAACAGATTTTGTGGCGATCAGTCAGCAGAAGGAAATGCATCCATCAACACAAACGAGAACATGCTTATATCCTAATGATGGGGAAAACGGTCCAATGAAATCAATAAATAATTTTCCATTGGTTTATTAGGCTTTATAGGAGTTTAGTAAGTGATAACTTGTTAAATTGCACTGCTCACATTAGCCAAGTATGTTTTACATGCTTTGAGCATGCCTGGCCACCATTATAAAGAAATCAATTTGCAGAATCTTGTTCTGGCACCACAATTTGCTTGACCTATACCCTCATAAGCTTCTTTTACAAGCTGTTCTCGTTTGTGACTGGGGGGTACTTTTCAGTTTTCCTTGGGCAACTTAACTAGTACAAAACCAGTAGGGGTCTCCAAGCAAAAGTTCTTTGATGGATATCCTGGTGGATTCTCTTCTGTTGGGTCTGATAGCCGAATCAGTTTCTCATCCTGATTAGCTGCCCTTTCTGCCTGTAATAACACTAATTTTGGCAGGCTGCTCTCGAGGGGGTATCATATAGACCAAATATTTTGCTTGCTTGTCTGCAAGACAGTTGCCCTTCAAGAGTACATATCCCAGTGATATGTCTGTGAACATGAATTACCTGACAATTTTATTTTTCTGCCCTTAAATGGAGAATGTCCTCCCACAATGATGTACGTTTTATGATTGGTAAATCTTGTTTGTTCCTAGAACACTAGGTGCTGGATGTATCCTCGTTTACAGCAGTCGCTATCTGTACAGATTAATGTGGGTTTATTGGGTCTGCCTTTTCTAAAGCATGCTGCAGTGCTGCTGCTTCAGCATATTGTGCTGCCTTATGGCCAAGGGGTATGGATAGTAATTCTTCCAAATAAAAAGAATAGGAATCTCAGAAAGTCCCTACTACTATCCCCATCCCAGCTGAGGATTGTTGGGATGTTCCTTTTTTGATCATCATTGATGACCAATCACAGTAGGGCGGCACAGTGGCGCAGTGGTTAGCACCGCAGCCTCACAGCTGCAGTGACCCGGGTTCGATTGCGGGTACTGCCTGTGTGGAGTTTGCAAGTTCTCCCTGTGTCTGCGTGGGTTTTCTCCGGGTGCTCCGGTTTCCTCCCACAAGCCAAAAGACTTGCAGGTTGATAGGTAAATTGGCCATTATAAATTGTCACTAGTATAGGTAGGTGGTAGGGAAATATAGGGACAGGTGGGGATGTTTGGTAGGAATATGGGATTAGTGTAGGATTAGTATAAATGGGTGGTTGATGTTCGGCACAGACTCGGTGGGCCGAAGGGCCTGTTTCAGTGCTGTATCTCTAATCTCTAATCTAAATGACTTGATGGTGTTCGGTAAGTGGCCTCATATGCACTTGTTTGATTCTCTCCTCCGTATCATCATCTGTCCATAATAGGGAGATACTCTAAGTCTATGTCCGAGGATAGGAATTTAGAAATGTGCATAGGAATGATGCCCATATATCATATCAGTCCTGGGTGGCTCTTTTGTCATCAGAGGCCATCCTCAGTACTGATCTCAAGTCAGGTATCTCAGTAATTGGGTTTTCCCCTTGAAGGCTTCTTGCCTTAATGAGGCATTGAACTACCATCGTCATGACCCTTTTTTTTATATACATCCTTTTAGGATTTGAAAAGTTGTAAGAATGGAACTGAATGGGCGCAATGCTCTTTTCATTGTGGAAAGCAGCAACTGCCACTTTAGGTGATGTCCTGATATGAATATTGAGGAGAACGTGTAAGTCCCCCTAAACCTCCAAGCAAGTTTAGGTCTCCTGAACTTTGCTACATCCTTTATGTGATTCTTCACCAAGCTCTCAGCACCCCTCTATGCTGGAGTGGGCAAAGCAGTGAAAGGGCTATTCATATTTTCACCAGACGATTACTCAAAACTGCAGCAATTATGAAGAGAGGTATAAAAGCCACAGTACTGGAACAGAGGGGGTTTTTCAGAATTCTAGGATATTGAATGGTGGCCAATTTCTCTTTATAGGATTGAGTTAATCTTTTACTGTTACCGATTATTCCTAAGCCCCAAAAATCTACCTCTTCCCTAACTAGCTGACTCTTTTTGATGTTAATTAGGTATCCAGCAGTAGTAAGTCTGGATAAAACTCTATCAATGTCTTTCAAGGATCTTGGAGATTATTCTATGAAATATATATATCGTCTATATAAGAGTTGATGTTAGGTAGGTCTTTTAAAAGATCAATGACGTGAGTGGAAAATAGAACAGGGCTGTTTTGAAATCCCCGGGGCAATCTTGTCCAGCAGTACTGATACCCATCAAGTCCAGTCATAGCTGTTTTTAGCCAATCAATCTCTTTAATCGGATGTGACCAAAAGCCATTTGCTAGATCAATACAAGATTTATATTTCTCCCTCTTGATTCCAGAGAGACGGGCTGTGGAATTCTGCTGTTGTGCAGTATGTGAGGCTGTCACCTTATTTAAGGCTGTACAACAGACCACTACTCTTCACTTACCATCTGGTTTGGCAACACCAAACAGTGGCAGATTAGTTCTAGATCCCATTTTTATTAGGACACCTTGTTCTTCTAATTCTTTAGTGGTTTTCAGGAGATTAAATTTCCCCTTGCAATCCTGGATAGGCCACTAGCCTTTGGACTTGTGCCAGCCAGCATCAAGTGAATGAGGTTCAATGTCTACTTTGCCACATTGATTCAGATGGTGTTGTAGGTAAGGGTAGTATTTACTAATGAGTTGTTCTAGAAGGTCTTTTTTCCCCCCGCCTCTAGGCAAGTTTGATCTCGTTGGGTCTGAATTTGTTTTTATCTGTCATCCTGGTCTGTGAATGCTTCCACAGGCCTGGTTGAGATTTTACGTAATGTTTTATATCTGGTTGTCCTATAATTAGAGAGCAGGCCAATTTTGATACCAGTTCACCCTCTAGAGTGGCTGTGATTCTGTACACGATAATAGGTATTCTATAAAATTCAATTATTTGTGTCTTACATTGTGTGAATCCTAATAGCATCTTTTAAACTAAGATCCCCAAATCTGCCCACTTAGTTTTCAGCTCCTGTATCAAATAAGGCCTTATTTGTTGGCAGACAATGTTGTCATGGCATAGAAGAATTCAATAGGGCCTGGTTGGGCGCCAGGCCTTCAATCCTGAGATTGGTAATTCTCAGAATGCTGAGTTTTATTTTTGGTCTTGCTTTTGACAATTTTGATTGATGTTTGTTCCTCCCTTTTGGGAGTATCACCTTTTCAGATTCCTTAGAGAGTCTGTCGGGCCATTGATTATATTGATGGCCGTCTCATTGGGGTTGGTCGGTCTTGCCGGGAATCTCTTAGATCCCTATTCCAGCCATCCTGGTATCGCCCCATGGCTCAACAGTAGTTCTGGCCAGTGTAAAAGTTGTCCCCATGGGGATCCCACTGTTTTCTGCCTTCTCTACGAGATCTGGCCCCATATCTATCCCATCTTTCTGTGGAGAGATCTCTCTCTTGCTGTTGGCGAGTTAGGGACATAGATCCTTTGGAACTTCCTTCTGGGGGTCCAAAGCCACAGGTTCACGTCTGGATGGAGCAGGTCTGAGTGTTGGGCCTAAGTGGTCCTTGACTCTGGGTACCAGAGGTACCTCCTCTGGTATTTCAATCTTTAGTTTCTTGTCTCACTACAGGCTTAGTTTGGGGTAGGCCTAATAGATCACGGTAGTTAATACATTCAACATTATCCCATTTCTGTTTGTTAACCATTTACAACATCCTCACAGGCCAGTCTGAGGGTGGTATTTTGATATTGGTTGGCCAGGTAACCATAGACAATGTCCCAGTTATCCTGTGTGAGGACTCTGTCCAACCCTCTAGTTTTGGCATTATTACTATGTAGTTCCTTGGTGGAACCCATTACATGCCCTCCCTGAGTTGCAATGGGAACATGGGCATATATTTGAATCCAGTTGTTACACTGGTTTAATAGGGGAACTAAGTCTGAGTCTAGTATCACTTGTAGGAGTTGTCTTAGATGTTGGGCATTCAAGGCTTGGCAACAGGTTCCCAACTTATCAAGGTTGGTTAGAGTCCAGTTGTTTTTTTCCTGGTTAGTGTTTCCAGGTTTACCACACCTAGTGTATATAGAGATTAGTTTTACCTGGCCTTGGGGCATAATCGGTGGTTACTGGGTTTGGCCTACTAGTTCAGTAAGTCCTGCGCTTCTAGCATTGGCATAAGCTTGAATTAGTGCCTATCTGCATTGGTTATAATGGATTCTGAGTTGTCTATAGTCTCAAAGATTTAGAGCATTTATTTCTTCATGAGTTTTCTACCTTAGCTGGAATCCATGGCCCCCAGGAACATATGTTGTGCCAGCTCCTATGATTCTGTCATGGTTTCCTCTGCCTTGTTGGGCACCATTTATTAGGTCTCCCACTTGTGCGGGTGTGCACCTTATCATTAAGGAAGTTTTTAGGTCTGGAGTATTTGTTTGATTATCCCATTGGATATTTTATATCCCCTGGTTCTGGAGATCAACATCAATTGTGCCATGGCTTCTAATGGCTCCATTGGCATCAAAGCCTTCTATTTCAAAAATTATTACTTGATCACAGAATTACAGAATTGTTACAGTGCCATTCGGCCCATTGTGTCTGCACCAGATCTCTGAAAGAGCAATTTACTCAGTTCCATTCCCCCCCTTCTCCCTGTAACCCTGAACATTCTTCCTTTATCTTGATCTTGGTGGAGTTATTGGAATAGGATTATTTGCCCTAACAAAGCTATAATTTGGATTTCCTAATGGAAACACTTGGCCAATTCCGACAGGGTTTGCTATTTTGTCAGGACCTTACCTTGCTTAGGATTTAATATGAACTTTATAGAAAATTTCCTCAGTTTATAGAAAAACCTCAGTGTTATATAAGAGGGTGTTCTGATTTAAGTTCTATAAAGCCTGATCAGAGACTTCTTGTCTACAGATACTTAAATCTGGGTCTTAGTACCAGTGTCAGTAAACACTCCTATAAATATATGTTTCAGATTATTAAGTAGATATAAATATAAGTATAGTTTTCTGTATCAACTTGAAACATGTTGTGCGCCAACTATAGTGGATTATAATCCAAGCCCCTTTTTTGGGGCTATCACAGATCAGGCGTACTTCTCAGATGGTCACTTGCAACTTAAGGTTGAGAAAGACAGCTCCGTAAGACACTGATTGGGTCTGAAGGACTGATCTAACTCTCCCTAAAGGAAAGGAACTAACTGAGAATATTACCGTCCTCCAGATAGCCTTTTGAACAAGTTTCAGATAGATTATAATAACCCGGATATTATTAGGGTATGTGAATTTCATCTCAGTAATGTACCACCCCACCAAAGAGTAAAATATTTAAATAGGTTATCCAATTAATAAAGTAACATATACCTGAAATTCCCTAGTAGAGGACTACAGAGTTCGCGAGTTACCTCTGTCCCAGTTAAGGGGAGAATAATCATCACCTCACTCCAAAAGATGGGTTCATGAGTTAGTGACACAGAAGACTATATGAGACAATATAAATTCTGAATTATATAAAAGAGTTTATTAAAGAATTGAACTTGCAGTTCACAGTGAGTGAAACAGTCAATCACAACGTTTATAGTTACCTCTGTCCCAGTTAAGGGGAGAATTATCATCACCTCACTCCAATAGTCGTACCTTTATTATGAGAGATGCTGGAATGAGACCAGCATACCTAAAAATTCAATGTGTGCTCCTAATATTTATACTATTTTCCAAGTTGCATAATGAAAATCTCATGTATGGGGGTGTCACCTCAACTGTAAGTAAGTTTGTCCCTCTTTATTTCCCAAATAAAGCTGTATAATTGCTAATTTCTAAGTAAGGTCTAGACCTCTTTGATTTCTAAGAAAGCCAGGTTGTAAGCCTGGTCATTTTTTTTATTTGTCATTTGTGTTTCAAGATTATAATTCTGTTTTTGGGTTTGGTTAGCTTGGTCAAAATTTCTGTTGACTGTGGTTTAGGGCCATCAGCAAAAAATAAGCTTATCAAATATTACACTGTGGTAGCTTTCGTGACATGATAACCATGTTATCAATGTTTTACCGTGTTGGGAGTTTCATGACTTTGGGATCAAATCCTCCTTATAAGAAGCTACCTTTATGATTCTAAGATGAGGCAAGCTTTTTCACTCAGAGACTCATGTCAGTTTAGTATTATAGAGAGGGGGTGGCGGTGGCAGAAGCAGAGTGGTAATGTCACTTGTCTAGTAATCCAGAACTCTAGGCTAATGCTCTGGAGACATGGGTTTAAATCCCATGGCAGATGGTGAAATTTGAATTCAAAATCTGGAATTGAAAATCTAGTTTAATGGTGACCATGAAGCTATTGCTAATTGTTGTAAAAATCCATCTGGTTCACTAATGTCCTTGAGAGAAGGAAATCTGCCGTCCTTACCCAGTCTGGTCTACATGTGACTACAGACCCACAACAATGTGGTTGACTCTTAAATGCCCTCTGAAATGGCCTAACAAGCCACTCAGTTCAAGGGCAGTTTGGGATGGGCAATAAATGCTGGCCTAGTCAGCGATGCCATCAACCCACAAATGAATTTAAAAAAGAACTTTTTAAAAACCTTTTACGAAGACAAACCCTCTTTTTAATTTTTTAGTCCCTGATTCATAGAAAAATAACTTTTAACCTTATAGCCCCTCAATATAGCTGGATTTCTTCATAAGTGGTGCTTGAAGGGTCAGGTAGATGAGTAGTTTTGAGGTTTGTGCGCTCCCTCAGACACCTTGACTTCACCTCCGCATGTTCCCCACCCAGTCCCTTAAGGTGTACAATGCCTTCCCAAATGAGTTTTCTCCATCTTGGACGGTCACGAGCCAGGGACTCCCACAAGCTGACGGGACTCTCTGATCTTTCCATGGATACTTTGAGACCATCGCTGTCCTCCTGGGAATCTCCTGCCGTGACCAAGTTCTGAGTGGAACAGCTGCTTCGGGAGTCTGGTGTCAGGCATGTGAAAGACATGTCCCACCCAGCGGAGCTGGTTTTGACTGATTAGCGCCTCGATGCTAGGCAGGTTGGCTTGGGAAAGAACGCTGCTGTTGGACTCCCTTTATAGCCACCAGATTTGGAGGATCTTGCAGAGGCACCTTTGCTGGTACTTCTCCAGTGCTTTGAGGTGCCCTCTGTAGGTTGTTCAAGTCTCTGAAGCATATAGGGGCACAGGGATCACTGCTGCCTAGTAAACCATGATCTTGGTCTCAGGTTTGAAATCCTGATCCTCAAATATGCTGTTCCTCAGTTGATCAAAGGCTGAACCTCATTGTCTGTGCCTGCCTTTGTTGAGAGGAGACTTCCAAGAAATGGAAAATGGTCCACATTTTCCAGCACTCCGTCACAGATCTTGATTGACGGGGTGGGGGAGGGGTGAAAGTGTTGTGCTGTGGGAGCTGGTTGGAAGAGGACTTTTGCCGTTTGCTTTCTGAGTGTTTAGTGAAAGACCTATTTTCTTATATGTTTTGAAGAAGGAGTCGACAATGTCCTGGAGTTTACTGAAGCTGCCAACTGAGGTTGAAGTGATTTTGGTTTTGGTTTGAAGGCTGCATAGGCTGAACAATTTCCCACCTGTTCTGTAGATTATCTCCATGCCTGCAAGGAGAAACACTGAAACATAGGAGCAGGAGTAGGCCATTCAGCCCATCGAGCCTTCTCCACCATTCAATATGATCATGACTGATCATCCACTTCAATGCCTTTTTCCCACACTATCCCCATACCCCTTTATGTCATTGGTGTTTCGCGTTATACAGCACAGAAACAGGCCCTTCGGCCCATCATGTCTGTGCCGGCCATCAAGCACTTATCTATTCTAATCCCATTTTCTAGCACTTGGCCCGTAGCCTTGTATGCTATGGTGTTTTAGAAATCTGTCAATCTCTACTTTAAGCATACTCAATGACTGAGCTTCTACAGCCCTCTGGGGTAAAGAATTTCAAAGATTCACAACCCTCTGAGTAAAGAAATTTCTCCTCACCTCAGTCCTAAGTGGCTTCCCCCTTATTTTGAAATTGTGTACCTGGTTCTAGACTCCCCAACCAGGGGAAACATCTTACCTGCATCTATCTGTCTATCCCTTTAAGTATTTTGTAGATTTCAATGAGATCACCTCTCATTCTTCGAAACTCTAGAGAATAAAGGTCCAGTTTGCCCAATCTTACTTCATAGGACAGTCCCTCCATCCCGGGAACAAGTCTGGTGAACCTTCATTGCACTCCCTCTATGGCAATAATATCCTTCCTAAGGTAAAGGGACCAAAATTGCACACAGTACCCCAAGTGCAGTCTAACCAAGGTTCTATATAATTGAAGTAAGACTTCACTACTCCTGTACTCAAATCCTCTTGCGATAAAGGCTAACATACCATTAGCCTGCCTAATTGCTTGCTGCATCTGCATGTTAGCTTTCAGTGATTTATTGACAAGGACACCAAGGTCCCTTTGTACATCTACACTTTCTAATCTCTTACCATTTAAGAAATAATCTGCACATCTATTCCTCCTAATAAAGTGGATGACCTCACATTTTTCCACATTATATTCCATCTGCCACGTTCTTGCCCACTCCCCAAGTCTGTCCAAATTCCCTTGAAGTCGCTTTGCATCTTCCTCACAACACACATTCCCACCTAGTTTTGTGTCATCTGCGAACTTGGAAATATTACATTTGATCCCCACATCCAAATCACTAATATATATTGTGAACAGCTGGGGCCCAAGTACTGATCTTTGCAGTACCCCACTAGTCACAGCCTGCCAACATGAGAATGACCCGTTTATTCCTACTGTCTATTTTCTGCCTGTTAATCAATCCTTAATCCTTGCCAGTATATTACCTCCTATCCCATTTGCTTTAATTTTGCTAATCAACCTCCTATGGGGGACTTTATCAACAGCCTTCTGAAAATCCAATTATGGTATGTCCACCATAATTCTGTTAGTAACATCCTCAAAAAACAGGTTCGTCAAACATGATTTCCCATTCATAAATCCATTTTGACTATGCCCAATCAGATCATTATTATCCAAGTGTCCATTTATCACATCCTTTCGAATAGATTCTAACATTTTCCCGACTACTGATGTCAGGCTACCAGGTCTGTAGTCCCCTGTTTTCTCTCTCCCTCCCTTCTTAAATAGTGGGGTGATATTTGCTACCTTCCAATCTGTAGGAACTGTTCCAGAATCTATAGAATTTTGGAAGATGACCACCAATATATCCATTATAGCTACCTCTTTCAACACTCTGGGATGTAGAATATCAGGTCCTGGGGACTTATCAACCTTCAGCCCTATTTATTTCTCCAATACAACCTTCTTACTTATACTAATTTCCTTGAATTCCTCATTCTCCATAGTCCCTTGGATCTCTAATTCTGGTAGATTTCTTTTACCTTCCTCAGTAAAGGCAGACACAAAGTAATCATTTAGCTTCTGTGCCATTTCTCTATTCCCCATTATAAATTCTCCTGACTCTGCCCGGACCCACATTTGTCTAAGCCAAATGTTTCCTTTTTACTTACCTATAGAAGCTTTTACAGTCCATTTATGTTTTTTGCTAGTTTACATTCATATTCTGTTCTCCCTTTCTTTATCAGTTTCTTTGTCCTCCTTTGCTGTATTCTCAAATCCTCTCACTCCTTGGGTTGATTACTATTTCTGGCAACTTTATAGGCCTTTTCTTTTAATCTTATACAATCATTAACTTTCTTTGTTATCCATGGTTGACTGCCTTAACTTTTGGGGTTTTTGTGCCTTTAAGGAATGTATAGTTGCTGCAAACTATGTAATAATTCTTTAAAGCCTATCCATTGTCTATGTACCGTCATACCTTTCAATGTATTTTCCCAATCCACCTCAGCCAATTTTCCTCTCATACCTTCATAATTTCCTTTGTTCAAATTTAGCACCCTGGCTTCAGATTGAACTACCTCACTTTCAAATGTAATGTAAAATTCTATCATATCATGGTCACTCATCCCTAAAGGTTATTTTACAACAGGATTATTAATTAGCCCTTTCTCATTACATAATACTAGATCTAAAATAGCCTGTTCTCCAGTCAGTTCCTCAACATACTGATCTAGAAAACCATCTCTAACACACTCCAGAAGCTCATCCTCCACAGAATTAGTGCTCATTAGGTTTACCTAGTCTATGTGCAGATTGAAGTCACCCATGATTACTGGATTACCCATGCTACATGCTTCTCTAATCTCCTGATTAATACCATGCCCCACACTATTACTACCATTTGGTGGCCTATAAACAACTCCTACCAATGCTTGCTGCCCCTTGCTGTTTCTTAGCTCCATCCAAACTGATTCTACTTAACAGATTCCACATAGAAACATAGAAAAGTGACGGCACAGAAAGAGGCCATTCAGCCCATCTTGTCTGTGACGGCTGAAAAAAACTAGCCACCCAATCTAATCCCACCTTCCAATACCTCGTCTATAGCCTTGCATGTTACAACACTTCAGGTGCAGCTCCAAGTACCTTTTAAATGAGTTGATGGTTTCTGCCTCTACTACTGCGGTGAATTCCAGGCACCCGCTACCCTCTGGGTGAAAACGTTTTTCCTCATGTCCCCTCTAATCCTTCTACCAATCACCTTATGTCTGTGCCCTCCAGTAATTGACCTCTCCGCTAGGGGAAACAGATTATTCCTGTTTACTCTATCTAGGCCCCTCATAATAGTTTGCTGGAGGTAAGGTGTAGAATTGCAGTGAGGAAAATGGACACGAGGGTTGGTGCAATGACACAACCTTGCTTGACTCCAGTCTGTGGTGGTTTCTGTTGGTGAGGATCACGTCTTGCATGTCATCATGGAGTAGATGGAGGATGGTGACAAACTTCTGAGGGCAGTCAAATTTGAGCAGGTTGCACCTAAGCCTTTGCAGTTGACAGCGTGAAAGGCTTTTGTGAGGTTGAAATAGGCCATTTACAGTGGTTGGTTTTGCTCCCTGCATTTTTCTTGGATTTGTCATGCAGTGAAGATTATGTCTGTGGTGCCTCTCGATGGGCGAAAGCTGCACTGCAACTCCAGAAGCATCCCTTCAGTCACTGGGAAGAAGCGAGTGAGGAGGATCCTTGCAATGATCTTCCCTGTGGCAGACAGCAGAGAGATTCCTCTGTTTTTGCTGCTATCAGTCTTGTTTCCCTTCTTGAATACAGTCACAATCGCAACATCCCTGAAGTCCACCGGCAAGCACTGCTCATCGTAGATGAGGGATATGAGGTTGTGCAGTTGTGCCAGGAGTGCATCTCCGCCTTGTTTCTGTATTTTGGCAGGGATTCTATCTACTCTAGAGGGCTTGCTGTACTTCAGCTGTTGGACCTTGTTCCGGACTAGGGAATCACCGAGACTGAGCCAGACGGGATGTTGATGTATGAAGTTGAGGACATTCAAGTCGAAGAGGTAGTCTCAGTTGAGGAGTTCTTCGAAATGTTCCCTCCGGCAAGCACTATCTGCCTCCCTGTCCTTGATGAGTTCTCCTCCATGCTTGGCTCTTAGCGGGGTGGTGCCTTGAATGCTTGGGGCATAGATCGCCTTGTCGGCGCTGAAGAAATTGCGCACGCCATTGGTGTCCGCAAGTTGCTGGATCTCTCGTGCTCTTTCTGCCCACCATTTGTTTTTTTATGTGCTGTGTTTTATGCTGCACCGTTGCCTTCAGAAAGGCTCAAGATTGTCACTTTACCTTGGGTGCATGGTGAAGTTTCCAGTCTGCGAATGCTTTGCACTTATGCTCATTAGGTCCTGTATTTCTTGTTCATTCTTATCAAATCAGTGATGATGCTTCCTGGTGGAGAAGCCAAGGACCACTTTGCAGGTGCTTGTTATGGTGGCCTTGATGGTTGACCAAGCACTCATGCCACACAGCAGCTCCTGGTGATTGGAGGTTGAGAGGTTGCCAGTGAGGCGCTGACTGAGAAGAGCCATTTTTGTGGGATCTTTGAGGCCTTCAATGTTGATTTTCTTGCAGCATTGCTTTTGTTGCTTCCATTGCTTCCATCTGCTGATGTAGATGGTCGATCGATTGAGGCAGTGGTTGGTCCAGCAGTTGTTGGTACCTGTCATAGCATGGGAGATCTCTGCGGTCCCTCGCTTGAGCAATGACATAGTTGAGTTGGTACTTGTGTTTGGACCACGGGTGTTGCCATGAGGTCCTGTGTTTGACTCGCTGGCTGAACAGGGTGTTAGCTATGATGAGGTTATGCTCAATGCATTTCATCAGCAGGAGGACTCTGTTGGAGTTTGCTTACCCCTACTCATTCCTTGCCTGTCATCCCCTTGCAGAGATTCACGTCCTTCCCTACTCTGGTGTTTGAAGTCTCTGAGGAGGATCAGTTTGTCGTCTGCTGGAACTCAGACTAAGGTTGACTCAAGATCAGTGTAGAATCCCTCCTTGGCCTCGCCTGTTCCCTCAAGAGGAGGAGCGTATGCACTGATAACAGTGGCATGCCTGTTTCTTGATAGAGTGAGCCGGGCAGTCTGTGAGCTGTGGAAAATATCTGGAACAATCTAGAACTAGATCTTCTTTCAAACTTGGCTTCAAATTCCTGGACATCTCTTGACATCAAGAAGATGCTTCTGCTCTGGACTACACTGGTTATACTGCAAAATCCAACTTCTGTCTCTGAGTTGCTGCTCTTCTGCATTATTTAAAAGTAACTTTGGTCAGTTTCCTGCCCTTCCCCCACCACTGCTGTGATTGAGAGACCTCAGTCTCCTGCTGAGCCTGTGACTTGCCACTGGTTATACTGATTTTTTAGCTTCAGTCTGTTCATGGCCAGAAAATGCACCACCGGGGCTGAAGAACAAACCTCTGCTACTTTGGGATGTTATGGTACCCTCCAACTTCACCGTGATCTTTAAACCTGCAACTGACATTGTACACTTCCTGGATCTTCATTCCTATGAAAATACCTCCATCAATGCATCCTCCGATGCTCTTTGCTCAAACAGCTTCTGGATTTCACTCTCTACATGTGTCTCCAAACTCGGACAACAGCTCGTTGATGCACCATGCTGATTCCACCCGAACAAAAGTCATAATTATTCCAAATTGGGACCTCTGTCTTCAACTTTGGACTCCTTATTATCTCCATCTATTTCCTATTTTCCATTTACTATTATGTTTTTATGTACCCTAATCATGGTACGATTAGCATAGCATAACAGCATACATGTATGACCATGCACCGACTGTGCTAATGTCTCAAAGCAGAGCCTGGCCTCCAATCATCTTGGAACCCTTTTGCCATTGGACCAAGGTCCCACTCAGCTGAAGCCGTGTAGTGGCCAGAGTGCAATAGTCAACCCACATTAAAAAAAAACATACCAAGGCATCTTCCACTCACCAAGAGCATGATGGCCCCCCCCATTTTACTTTTATTTTTAGTTATTTTTTCCTTTTTATATTTTTTTGTGTATTTATTTTATTTTATTTCATCTTAGTTTGTTCAGTTTGCTTATCCACTTTTTTTTTCCATGTTTGTACTTGCTGCTTATCAATTTCAGTCCATTAACACCCTATCTGGACTAACGCTTTGTCTTTCAACACACCATTAACATATTGTTTGCCTTTGCTCCATGACCGTCTGGTCAGCTATTCTGTGACCTTGTCCTCTCTACACCTTCTCCTTTGTTATCTCTTGCCCCACCCCCGCTTTACTTGCTTATAACCTTTCACATTTCTAATATTTGCCAGTTCTGAAGAAGGGTCACTGACCTGAAACGTTAACTCTGCTTCTCTCTCCACAGATGCTGCCAGACCCGCTGACTATATAAATGCAAGTTACTTCTTTGCACTTACTCTCTAAACCTTAATCTTCTTTAACAGCAGCATGTATACAGGAGAACTTTTTAGCTCAATGCATAGAGGATCCAACAAGGTAGGGTGCAGTGCTGGACCTAATTCTGGGGAATGAAGCCGGACAGGTGGTTGATGTGTTGGTGGGGGTGCATTTTGGTGATAGCGACCACAACATGGTACAATTTAAGCTTGTTATGCAGAAAGAAATAGACAAGTTGCAAAAAAAGGTTTTGGATTGGGGGGTGAACGAATTTTAGTAAAATAAGGCAGGATCTGGCCAAGGTAGACTGGAAAGAGTTACTTGTTGGGAAATCTTCAGAAGAGCAGTGGGGGGCATTCAAAAAGGAAATGGGGAGGGCACAGGCCCAACATGTTCCCTCTAGGGTAACAGGTAGGAGCAACAAGCCCAGAGAACCATGGATGACCAGAAACATTCAGGGTACGATGAGAAGGAAAGGAGAGGCTTTTAGCAAATACAAGGAGAGCAAATCAACGGAAGCATTAGTGGAGTACAGAAAGTGTAGGATGGAGATTAAGAAAGCAATTAGGAGAGCAAAGAGGGGATATGAGAAAGCTCTGGCTGGTAAAAGTAGGGAAAATCCCAAGATATTCTATAAGTATATCAATGGAAGAGGGTAACCAGGGAAAGAGTAGGACCCATTAGGGACCAAGGGGGAAATCTGTGGGTGGAGCCAGAGGACATTGGTAGGGTGTTGAATGAATACTTCACATCTGTCTTCATCCAAGAGAATGAGGATGTAGATATGGAACTCAGAGAGAGAGACTGTAAGGTTCTTGAGCAAATTGTCATAGGGAGTGACAAGGTATTGTAAGTTTTGGTAGGCTTAAAAGTGGACAAATCTCCAGATCCAGATGATTTGTGTCCCAGGATGCTGTGGGAGGCGAAGGTGGCGATTGCAGGGGCTCTGACCCGAATTTTTAATTTCTCTCTGGCCACGGGGGAGGTGCCAGAGGACTGGAGAACAGCTAATGTGGTCCCACTATTTAAGAAAGGTTGTAGAGATAAGCCAGGGAACTACAGACCAGTGAGTCTCACGTCAGTAGTAGGGAAACTATTGGAGAAAATTTTGAAGGAGAGAATCTATCTCCACTTGGAGAGGTAAAATTTGATTAGGAATAGTCAGCATGGCTTTGTCAGAGGGAGGTTATGCCTAACAAATTTGATTGAATTTTTTGAGCATGTGACCAGGTGTGTAGATGAGGGTAGTGCAGTTGATGTAGTTTACATGGATTCCAGCAAAGCCTTTGACAAGGTCCCACATGGGAGACTTATCAAGAAAGCAAATGCACATGGGATACAGGGTAACTTGATAAGGTGGATTCAAAATTGGCTTAGTTGTAGGAGACAGAGAGTGATGACAGACGGTTATTTTAGTGTCTGGAAGCCAGTGTCCGGTGGCGTACCACAGGGATCTGTGCTGGGTCCCCTATTTGTCATTTATATAAACGACATAGATGACTATGTGGGGGGTAGGATCAGTAAGTTTGCAGATGACACAAAGATTGGCCGAGTGGTTAACAGTGAGGTTGAGTGTCTTGGGTTACAGGAAGATATAGACGGGATGGTCAAATGGGCAGAAAAGTGGCAGATGGAATTTAACGCTGAAAAGTGTGAGGTGATGCACTTTGGAAGGAGTAATGTGACACGAAAGTATTCAATGAATGGCCTGACACTGGGAAGTTCTGAGGAAGAAGGGGACCTTGGCGTGTTTGTCCATAGATCACTGAAGGCAGAAGGGCAGGTTAATAGGTTGGTGAAAAAGGCATATGGGACACTTGCCTTTATCAATCGAGGCATAGATTACAAAAGCAGGGAGGTCATGTTGGAGTTGTATAGAACTTTGGTAAGGCCACAGCTGGAGTACTGTGTGCAATTCTGGTCGCCAGATTATAGGAAGGATGTGATTGCACTGGAGGGGGTGCAGAGGCGATTCACCAGGATGTTGCCTGGGATGGAACATTTGAGCTATGAAGAGAGGTTGGATAGGCTTGGGTTGTTTTCACTGGAGCAGAGAAGACTGAGGGGTGACCTGATCGAGGTGTACAAGATTATGAGGGGCATGGACAGGGTGGATAGGGAGCAGCTTTTCCCCTTAGTTGAATGGTCACTTACGAGGGGACACAAGTTTAAGGTGAGGGGCAGGAGGTTTAAGGGGGATTTGAGGAAGAACATTTTTACCCAGAGGGTGGTGACAGTCTGGAATGCACTGCCTGGGAGGGTGGTAGATGCAGGTTGCCTCATATCCTTTATAAAGTGCCTGGATGAGCACTTGGCACGTCATAACATTCAAGGCTATGGGTCAAGTGCTGGCAAATGGGATTAGGTAGACAGGTTAGGTGTCTTTAATGCATCGGTGCAGACTTGATGGGCCAAAGGGCCTCTTCTGCACTGTATTATTCTGTGATTCTGTGAAATTTTATCAACTACCTTCTAAAAGTCCAAGCAAATTACATCCAAATATTTAATTAACTCTGAAAGAATATTTGTGGAATCATTGTTTCCAGAATGTGCTCTTTCGATGAATATCGATAACTACTTATCAGGATTTATCCTACGACGTGTTACACAACTGGTCTATAATTTCTAGGTTAATCCTCACTTTTGTTTTCAATAACAGAATCACATTTTCTTTTGCCCAGTTCTCAGTTATAACTCCTGTAGGATTTTTTGTTATTCTGTGAGGCTCAGCTTAAACAAGTGACTGATTGGAGTGAAAGATTTAGTCTCAGACACAAACAACCCTTCCCTTTTTGTTCACTTTACAAAGTATTACTTACAGCACAGTAACAGACAATTTGGCCTAACACATCATGTTGGTATTTATGCTCCTGCCACTCCTCTTTATCTAACCCCATCAATGTATCCTTCTATACCTTTCTTACTCATGTGCTTATTTATTGATGTTATTTGCCTCAACTACTCCACGCACTAGCGAGTTCCACATTCAAACCACTCTCTGGGTAAAGAAGATTCTCCTTAATTCCCTATTGGATTTATTAGTGACTATCTTAAACTTATGATGCTTCGTTCTGGTGTCATCCACAAGTGGAAAAATTTTTTCTACATGTACCCTATCAACCCTTTCATAATCTCTTGTCATTAGTGACATATCCTCAACGGGTGGTGCTTCAGGTTCATATGATCTCAACCTTTTGTTTACATTTAACATCATTTCAAGTCTGTTCCTTGGTTTAACACATATTTTTCCTTATTAGCTTATCCTGCTCTTTGATGATCTACTGGCTGATCAAGTTATGTCCTGGTCTCACACGTTTTCCTCAGTTATTGTTCTTAATAGTCATCCTTGCCAATATTTGTCCATCAGTCAACATCACTAAAAGCAGATTAGTTGGTCATTATTACATTGCTGTTTGTGGGAGCTTGAAAGTGCACAAATTGACTGCCATATTTCCCCAACAGTGATTACACTTCAAACATACTTCATTGGCTGTAAAGCACTTTGGGAAATCCTGAGTTCATAAAGGGTACTAAATAAATGCAAGTCTTTCTTTTAACAGTTACATCCTTTGCTCTTCTAGCTCGAAGACAGTTACTGTTGAATTTTCAAAGAAATATGTTGAGCACCTCATGGTCAAATATCCCATGATGCACCGGCACACTCTCATTCAACATTTCCCTTCAGTTATTTCATGCAATCAACCATTATACTCTTACATTGATACAGATCCTACATTAACATGTAGGACTGTGTCTGCTTACTCTCATATTTCCTTAGAGTTTTTTTTCATATCACAAGCATTGCTGATTCATACATTACAGGTTTCTCATCTAAAATTACCTGATCTGGAATTTACTCACAGTAATTCAATTGTAATAACTGTGAAAAAAAATCACTTAATAAATCTGCTACTTCCTCATTCTCTACAATGCTTTCACTCAGCTTATCCAATAATGGACCTATCTGCTCTTCAGTACTCCATCTGCTTCTTACAGAGCTGAAAACCATTTTTTGGATCCTTCTTGGTGTTATCTGTATTCTCCTACACAACTGTGCTCTCATCTTTTCTAATACCTATTTAAATTATATTCAACTGAATGTTATGACTTTCCATTCTTGCTTAAATAGCTTTTGATAAAGACTGAGCGCTCAGAATTTCAAAGATTTATTCTTCTAGCTCCAGAAAATGGGCAAATGTTGTTTTGGAAATGACAAACAAGGCAAATAAGTCAATATTTTAGGCATATTTCAATGGTGTATTAAAATAATCATGATGGTCATCATAGGAACAAGGTTGCAGTGTATGTATATAAATTTTTCATTTAATATCTTTGAACAGCCACTTCTGGAGAGCAAATGAATAAAACAAACAGGTAAATATTTCACAGTTAGATGTGCAAGATATCACAGCTACAAAAATCTCAGTTGCCATCAAAAGCTACAGCTTTCCATCGAAAACAAAACCTATCACTAAAAGATTTTCGTATAACATGTCATCTTTTTGAACGTTCATATTTCATTGGTAATATGGGATTGAACCTGACAGATAACCATTTAATAACACCTTTACTGATGAAGGAAACCTATTACAGCTCTTTTCATAGAACATAGCTTGTGGCCGAAGGTGTGGATCAAACACTTGGGAGGTGGATGGAATTCCTTTGTCTTCTCCATCCTTATGTCCCAGAATCTATGTTCTGCTCTTAGATTCTGGTCCACTGTGAAGATTTTCTTTCTGCTCCACCATTGATGGCAGCATCTTCAGCCATCAAGCTCCTGTACTCTGAAATTTGTTAACTTTTCTCATCCCATTCAAACTTCTCTTCAAAATTTGCTTCCTTCACTGTATTTCCCCCGATCTGCGGTATTGAGGGAATGCTGCATGTCAGAGGTGCCATCTTTCTGCTGACACGTTAAACCGAGGCCCTATCTGTTCCCTCACTTCCTGCTCACAGTCCACCACTATACCTGTAAAATGACTTGAGATCTTTTGCTATGTAAAACATACTGTATAAATGTGAGTTATTGGTATGCTGTGAAGCTTAAGCTCTCTAATCTTTCCTCATAGCTCATCCATTTTACACTCAGATTAGTATTGTTGCCTTTCTCTGTACTATTTCCAATTCATGTATATATTTTCTGTAGTGAGATGATCAAAACAGCACATGGTATCATAATATAGTCTGAGCAGTGCATTGTTAAGCCTTAGCACATTTTTCTTTAGAATTGCATTCTTCTGAGTCACAAGGTTCTGGTTTCAAGTCTCACTCTTGGACTTGAGCACAAAAATTAAAACTGACACTTCAATGCAGTACTGAGGGAATGTTGCAATGCGGAGTTACTGTCTTTCCGATGAAATGTTAAACTGAGGCCCTGGCTGCCCTTTCAGGTGGATGTAAAAGATCCCATGGCACTATTTTGAAGAAGATCAGTAGAGTTATCCCTGGCCAATATTTATCCCCTAATCAACATGACAAAACAGATTATCTGCTCATTTTGACATTGCTGTTTGTGGGAGCTTGCTTTATGCAAATTAGCTGCCATGTTTCCCACATTGCAACAGTCATTATACTTCAAAAGTACTTCATTGACGGCAAAGAACTTTGGGACATCTGGTAGCCATGAAAAGTGCTATATAAATGCAAGTCTTTCTTTTCACTCGCTACATATCCAAGTATGCTATCTCAACATTGAATGCGACTCGTCAACCGTCACTCCAAGGCCCCTTTTCAGAGGTTCCCTGGTTAATTCAATTCCTTTCTTCATATACTTGTGAAGCTCATTTTATTTTCAATATATGTGCCATGGTTTATATTTATCAGCATTAAATTTCATTTATTTTTTGCCTGACTGACATTACTGATCTAAGTTCTTTTGCCAATCTTTGGCTGAATGGCGGTAGGTAGAAAAATGGGACAGCTTGCTGGATCCCTCCTCCTTTACTTGCAGCATGTGGGAAAAAAGCAACTGGTGGCTTCTCTGACTAGAGCCTGAGGAAAGTCATTAAGGTCTTGACAGGATTGCAATGTTAGGCCTAGCTGTCTGATTTTCCCATCTTTTCAAATGTTATGCTACTTGATAGAGGGCAGGAAAGTGAAGGAAAATTCCAGCCTACAACTGGTAAGTAGTCTAAAAATGCTGGAGGAAAATCACATTCCAGAAAGTCTTAGGCTAGAATTTTCTTACTTCACTAATTTTAGTGAAGAAAATAACACATGCAATATATTCCCCTTTCCTGCTAAGCTGCCCGCTGCATGCAACGCTGTCCGGTGACGTTAGGGTCTCAGAATATTTTGTCCAAATTTCCCAGACTGCATTATCTAGATGACCGTTTATCTCTATTTTTAATCTATCACAAAGTGATATGCACTGAGAAAGAGAAAACATTTAGCTGACTGCAACAAATAATAAATCGTAAGCTTTAACAACCTTTACTACTTCATAAGGGTTATTTTCCACTTTGGGAAATTGCACATCCCTAGCCTGTAATATTCTCTCCATTAATTTTCATTTGGATGGACAGTAAATCATCACTGGAATTGCCCAATTCCCCATTTGCACTGTTGGAAATGTTTCCTTTTAGAATTGTATAACTGTTGAGAATACCTATGTGTGTAAATTTTTCATATGTATATCTCAAATAACTAAATAAGCAGAACTAGAATGAAGATAAATTATAATTTGGGATTTTTAATATCCTCTTTTTCTTTTACTTTGCTTTTAGGGCCAATGTAGTTTTGCCTTGCACAGCTGATAAATGTTTCAATGATATGAAATGTCCTATACATGGCACAAACAATGTGACCTGTTAAAACATGAAATTCTTTTCACTCTCTTAATGTGCAAACATGTAACCTTTTAATCCTGAGTTGTTAAAGTCATTTTAAATGGCTAAAAAACAAAGCAGCAGACACAATAATTTCTTACCTAAATATATACTCTTGACAGAAAATTCTGCACAACCTAAAACCATTAACAGAGCAGACAAATTTCTTCAGTTTGCTAAATATTGATTACAAGTGGCCACCACTGACAAGAAAAGTAGTGAAGGGGAATCTCGATATTCCCTGGTGTGTTACCTATTGATTACAATTAGTCTTACACTAGAAACAGTGGATCTGTATTCTTTTCTGTTGGTGAATTAACTATCAATTACAGTGAGCTACCATGGGCTGAGGGAAATCTACTATTCCTATTATCGTTCTGGACCCTCACTGGCCAAGAATGAGGATTATTAACTTCACCATGTGGATATTAAATTTCAAACTATTGCTGAAGTGAAGAAAGGACTTGTTTAAAAATATCACCAGGTTCTTGGCTGGAAAAACATTTTTGCATAGAAACAGCCAGGGCTTGGAAGGACAAAGGGGCTATTCCCTGCTCCAATTTAACCCATCATGGATTTTGAGCAGGTATTGTGCGTAAGAAGAGACATTCCAAGGTCGGTTAAGACCAGAGAATCCACAAACAGACGTGGTCAGACTAGCTAGGCACATGACCAACCTGCTTGGCAACCTGCCTTGTTCTGAATCGTACGAACAGTTTGAACTCAGTGTCTGTTTGCTCCTGAACTGAAAAGACCTCTCCTGTCTGCTCCCATCTTTTTCTCACGGAACTCCAAATCCACTGAAGACACATGAGCATCAAGAGAGAAAAGTCTCCTACAGCGAACAAGGTTTAAGAAGAATACTGGGTCCCAACGAAAAGCAGATCTACCTACAATCAAGGACTCTACAGTGAGCTCAAAGATCCGTAACAAAAACCCTCTTCAGAGACTGCCTCAAACTTTTCCACTTTATTTCTTCTGCTCTATTCTGTCTCTATCGGCATGTGTGTGTCACGTATGCATGCTAGCATGGGCGCATTGTGTATCCGTAGGCGTTAACTAAATTAGAGTTTAAGTTTAAGCTTAATAAATTTCAAACTTTTTTCTTTAAACCTAAGAAAACCTGTTGGTGCTGGTTTCTTTGCCTCATAATTAGAAAGCAGTGAACAAGGATTCACCAAGGGGGAGCTAAAAACACGGTGTGGTGAAAAATAAACCCTGCTATGGTAAGACTAGGTGAAGGCTGAGAGGGAACCCTAGACCCCTTTCTCACCTGGTTGTAACACTATTCAACCTACCTATTGATTGCAAGTATCTACAACTAACAAAAGATAATAACTAGAAGGCACTCTTTGTTGTCCCCAGTGAACCAGCTATCAATTATATGTAACCACATTAACTACACTAACTACTGTAAGATTAATTCAAACAAGTGGATTTGGATCAGTGGATGAATTAAAAGCACCATCTGGAAAACTAACAATCTGGGTTTATTCTCCCTTACTTATCAGTAGGCTACAATCCAGTTGTGGTTTTGAGAATACTGGCAATCTTTCAGCACTTTGACGCAATGACTATTGTTCATTAGCTTAGACAATGAGTATTAATAGACTATTATACTGAGGAAGCATCACAGCTGGGCCCAATCCTTTCACTCAATATGTTTCCTTCCAGCAAGAACTCTGGCTCCTAGTCATACCCTTAGTATCAGGAGAATAAAGCAAATTGAGCACCAGCGATGCCACCTCAACCAACTGAGATAGAGTACTGATCCTACCAGGGATCTCCTTGTGCTAATTGGATCAGGATCACTACACAGTTCATTGACACACTGTGCCACTGGTGCATCCTAAGATATCCACTCTTGTCGTAAGATATAGCTTGGATTCAGCACAATGAAGGCCCATATTTAAAATGAAATTTTTGTTACTGCTCCCCAGGCTCAAAACGTTCTTCTGAAGTTGATTAATAAATGGAGAGGATTCCACAGAAGTAAAAGACATTAGATAGGAAGAAAGCATTAATTTAAGAATATGTTTCCCGACTACTAAATCAGGTGTATCTGAACATAAATAATTTTATGTCACACATTGTGATATGAAATATATGTTAATATATTGTCAATATTAAAATTCAGTTCCATGCTATATTAGAATTAGAATTAGAATTAGAACATTACAGCGCAGTACAGGCCCTTCGGCCCTCGATGTTGCGCCGACCTGTGAAACCATCTGACCTACACTATTCCATTTTCATCCATATGTCTATCCAATGACCACTTAAATGCCCTTAAAGTTGGCGAGTCTACTACTGTTGCAGGCAGGGCGTTCCACGCCCCTACTACTCTCTGAGTAAAGAAACTACCTCTAACATCTGTCCTATATCTATCACCCCTCAACTTAAAGCTATGTCCCCTCGTGTTTGCCATCACCATCCGAGGAAAAAGACTCTCACTATCCACCCTATCTAACCCTCTGATTATCTTATATGTCTCTATTAAGTCACCTCTCCTCCTCCTTCTCTCCAACGAAAACAACCTCAAGTCCCTCAGCCTTTCCTCGTAAGACCTTCCCTCCATACCAGGCAACATCCTAGTAAATCTCCTGTGCACCCTTTCCACATCCTTCCTATAATGCGGTGACCAGAACTACACGCAATACTCCAGCTGCGGTCTCACCAGAGTTTTGTACAGCTGCAGCATGACCTCGTGGCTCCGAAACTCGATCCCCCTACTAATAAAAGCTAACACATCATATGCCTTCTTAACAGCCCTATTAACCTGGGTGGCAACTTTCAGGGATTTATGTACCTGGACACCAAGATCTCTCTGTTCATCTACACTACCAAGAATCTTCCCATTAGCCCAGTACTCTGCATTCCTGTTACTCCTTCCAAAGTGAATCACCTCACACTTTTCCGCATTAAACTCCATTTGCCATCTCTCAGCCCAGGTCTGCAGCCTATCTATGTCCCTCTGTACCCTACAACATCCTTCGGCACTATCCACAACTCCACCGACCTTCGTGTCATCCGCAAATTTACTAACCCACCCTTCTACACACTCTTCCAGATCTTTATAAAAATGACAAACAGCAGTGGCCCCAAAACAGATCCTTGCGGTACACCACTAGTTACTAAACTCCAGGATGAACATTTGCCATCAACCACCACCCTCTGTCTTCTTTCAGCTAGCCAATTTCTGGTCCAAAGCTCTAAATCACCTTCAACCCCATACTTCCGTATTTTCTGCAATAGCCTACCGTGGGGAACCTTATCAAACGCCTTACTGAAATCCATATATACCACATCCACTGCTTTACCCTCATCCACCTGTTTGTTCACCTTCTCGAAAAACTCAATAAGGTTTGTGAGGCATGACCTACCCTTCACAAAACCGTGCTGACTATCGCTAATGAACTTATTCTTTTCAAGATGATTATAAATCCTGTCTCTTATAACCTTTTCCAACATTTTACCCACAACCGAAGTAAGGCTCACAGGTCTATAATTACCAGGGCTGTCTCTACTCCCCTTCTTGAACAAGGGGACAACATTTGCTATCCTCCAGTCTTCCGGCACTATTCCTGTCGACAATGACGACATAAAGATCAAGGACAAAGGCTTTGCAATCTCCTCCCTGGCTTCCCAGAGAATCCTAGGATAAATCCCATCTGGCCCAGGGGACTTATCTATTTTCACACTTTCCAAAATTGCTAACACCTCCTCCTTGTGAACCTAAATCCCATCTAGCCTGAATCTCAGTATTCTCCTCGACAACATTTTCTTTCTCTTCTGTAAATACTGACGAAAAATATTCATTTAACGCTTCCCCTATCTCCTCTGATTCCACACACAACTTCCCACTACTATCCTTGATTGGCCCTAATCTAACTCTAGTCATTCTTTTATTCCTGATATACCTATAGAAAGCCTTAGGGTTTTCCTTGATCCTATCCGCCAATGACTTCTCATGTCCTCTCCTTGCTCTTCTTAGCTCTCCTTTTAGATCCTTCCTGGCTAGCTTGTAACTCTCAAGCGCCCTAACTGAGCCTTCACGTCGCATCCTAACATAAGCCTTCTTCTTCCTTTTGACAAGCGCTTCAACTTCTTTAGTAAACCACGGCTCCCTCACTCGACAACTTCCTCCCTGCCTGACAGGTACATACTTATCAAGGACACGCAGTAGCTGCTCCTTGAATAAGCTCCACATTTCGATTGTGCCCATCCCCTGCAGTTTCCTTCCCCATCCTACGCATCCTAAATCTTGCCTAATCGCATCATAATTTCCTTTCCCCCAGCTATAATTCTTGCCCTGCGGTATATACCTGTCCCTGCCCATCGCTAAGGTAAACCGAACCGACTTGTGATCACTATCACCAAAGTGCTCACCTACATCTAAATCTAACACCTGGCCGGGTTCATTACCCAGTACCAAATCCAATGTGGCATCGCCACTGGTTGGCCTGTCTACATACTGTGTCAGAAAACCCTCCTGCACACACGGGACAAAAACTGACCCATCTAAAGTACTCGAACTGTCGTATTTCCAGTCAATATTTGGAAAGTTAAAGTCCCCCATAACAACTACCCTGTTACTCTCGCCCCTGTCGAGAATCATCTTTGCTATCCTTTCCTCTACATCTCTGGAACTATTCGGAGGTCTATAGAAGACTCCCAACAGGGTGACCTCTCCTCTCCTGTTTCTAACCTCGGCCCATACTACCTCAGTAGACGAGTCCTCAAACGTCCTTTCTGCCGCTATAATACTCTCCTTGATTAACAATGCCACACCCCCTCCTCTTTTACCATCTTCTCTGTTCTTACTGAAACATCTAAATCCCGGAATCTGCAACATCCATTCCTGCCCCTGCTCTACCCATGCCTCCGAAATGGCCACTACATCGAGATCCCAGGTACCAACCCATGCTGCAAGCTCACCCACCTTATTCCGCATGCTCCTGGAGTTGAAGTAGACACACTTTAAACCAAGTTTTTGCTTGCCAGTGCCCTCTTGCGTCCTTGTAACCTTATCCCTGACCTCACTACTCTCAACATCATGTACACTGGAACTACAATTTAGGTTCCCATTCCCCTGCTGGATTAGTTTAAACCCCCCCGAAGAGCACTAGCAAAT